>NC_090296.1:174278469-174906684 GCF_039906515.1 Pseudorca crassidens | reverse complement strand
ATGACATTCGTGTGCCAAAAGAGTCATTTCTCATCGAGCAAAGTTGGCTGCTTTGTAAAAACTCTAAAAAGGCCCCGAATTCTTTAATATGATACCAGATTAGGCCTGGGTGAGACAGCTGTAAAAGACTGGGAAAAATGAAAAAGACGTATAAAAAGTTTAAACTCAGGATGCTTTACAGGTATCTATGTTCTCACTTCAAAATGAAGCATATGGATACGGTTTGTGTAAGAAAAGCTACACCAAGATGTATTCAGTAGATTCAACACAAACATGCATTCAGTGGATAAGTACTCAAAAAGAAAGCTCTAGGCGTAAGTAAAAATCTACACGTTCTTTCGCTAGCACTAAGGCGAGTAGGTGTTTTTATGATTTCTTCCTTTGATCTGCTGTTTCAGTTATCCAGCTTGTGGCCGTATGGCTTCTAATGTACGAAGGTGAGAAGAGTAGATTAATTAATCTTGGCATTTGATGGTACGTACTTATGTACCTGGTCATTTTTTGCATTTCGGATGGACTCGGTGCAGTGTCCTTACGCCAATGCCATGTATGTGTTTCTTCCTGGTGAATTGTTTAGTGTGACACAGGTAAAGCTCGCAATGGCTTTTCTTGTTCTTCTATTTGGCCGTGAGTCCAATCCTAACAGGAGCCCTTTTTGTCCCCGTAGTATATGCATCCGAGACGTACCTGGTGACAATCAGCTTTTGTCCCTTCACGTCCATGTTTGCCTCTGGCTTCTCAGGGTCCTTTCCTGGTCGCTCATTGAAGATATGTATCTTTGGCTCATACATGAACTGGCCTATGAAACAAAGTCCAGACGTTTATTTACATGTAACTCAAGGGAAGACAAAAGGACAGGCTGGTCATGTGATCCAAGCTGCATTTTGGTTCCCCCATCTAGACTTTCTGGGGTAGACAGATGTACTGAGAGGAAAAGGATGCAGATGGGGGTGGGTTCTTCCTGAGGGCAAATCCATGCTGCTCACTCATATGTCATTTGACATATGAGTCTGATCAACTGGACCCCAAGTAAAATCAAACACTCTGATGGTGGGGGTAAGGGTCAGCACCTGAGAGTACAGCTCAAATCTAGAAACACGTTTGGTTTGTGACACTATACAGTATGCTTAAATCGCCACCGTTCTTTAAAAAGTAGGGAAGGTTGACCTGGACGCCCTGCTTGTTATCACAGACTTCCTAAACCAGTTCACTTCTCTTCAGTGAGAAAAACATCTTCAGCATAAAACGTACAGTGTATCCATCCCTTCTCTTAATTTGCCCAGTATGTGATGAAATCCCAGCCCTGGGAAACTTTGGAGCAGCAAATAGTCCCAGCTATAGCATTACGAGTCGCCCTGCACTGCTGTGTGGGGTTGTAGGAATCTTGTTTCTTATTCTCTGTATATTGTGATGTTTTGACATCTTAAAAACTCCGTCTGGCTGGGGGGAGACTGCCCCTCCCTGGGAAAGCCAATTCTGAAAGAGAGCAAAGGACTCAGCCGGGAGCATGGCGGGGATCTGCAAACGGACCAAGCCAGAGCCGGGCCTCCTGTCTCTGGCCTGGGAGCCCCAGAAGGAATCATTCCAGGGCCAGGTGCCAGGCAAGGAAAGACCACCCTGTAGCCCAGTGCCCACTGAAATTATTAAGCCAGCCAACCCCAAACTACCCTGCTCTGTCCTGTCTTTGCCACAGAAACCCCAGTAAAGGCTCTGGCCTGGACCTATCTCTTGCTCCTGCTTCTGGTTCCTGACCCAAACCTGGCCTCCCCGTGGCCCTGCATGGTGAGATGTGTCTCATGTTTCTATGGAAACCGCGAGCAACGGTAAATGTTACACTCTGTCAATGACACTAACCTCTTTGTGTGTCACTCAGGCATCTTCATAAATTAAGACCAGGGTGTGGGTCCTCCCTGAACCCTTGAGTCCACACCTGTCACTTTCCCACATTCTAACCAAATGTTCTAACCTTGAGCCAAAGTTGCTCAAGACCTAGGGTGGTCAGTCCCACACCTGCCAGATGGTCCACGGACACTTTACCTATCAACCCGTGTACATTAAGAGAAAACTTGTTTGTGGGGGGGATGTAGATTCCCAAAAAGTCGACATTGATCGGATGCTTCTTCCAAACGCGATGAAGTAAAACAGAGAAGGACATCTCTTTATCCAGGGTGATAGTCACAGTTTTCTCTTTCTTCACCGAGACAAGCACCCTGGTGGGAAGTCAAAAAGGAGTTAACGATTCCGGAACAGACTCGTTTTAGAATGTCATTCCTCTCCCACCCCTAATATGACTTCACTCTGCCCCGTACAACCCCCCAGTTTTTTAAGAGCTTTACGACATTTTGGCCACAGAACGTTGATTTATCTCCCAGCGCTGAAATTCTGTCAATGTATATGTTTCCATATCAACAATGAACAGGTACTAATGGGAAGATATTACTCATAGGACAAAATTGTAGTGTTTCTGAGCACTCTGACACACTGGGCTGGATTTCAGTTGATGGATTCATTCACACATCCAACATGTACTTATTGAGTGCTTACTGTATGCCAGGCGCCAGGCTAGCACTGAGACGCACCGTGACCAAAACACATAGACTCTACTGCCAGGAGCAGGGCAGGAAGTAACAAAGTTTTTTCTGAACCTTGACCTCTTCACATTTAAAATGATGATATTGAGTTTTATGTTTGTGTCACACATGTCTGAATTTGTTGATGTAGTCACGTGTCAAGGATACGCCCTAATTCGGATGTAACTGTACTTGCCTCTGGTTAAGGATGTGGGCCGTGTCGGACCAGGACAAGACAGATGTTCGAGAGCCCCCGCTCAGGGAGATGGTCTCGGTGCTGATTTCTATTTTCATGTCCTCACGTTGGAAATAAAATCCCAGTTTCCCAAAATAGGTGCTTAGTTTTTCATTCTTGGGCTTCTTGGCACCGATGAGCTGTCCATTGACCAAAATCCCTGCAAGGAAAAAAAATGTTTTTTTCTCTCTTGTGCGCTCTTTTTCTTTCTTTCTTTCTTTCTTTCTTTTTTTTTGCACATGTGGGCACCATAATTCAAATTTATAAAACTTGACAGAATGGGAAAATTAGTTTTTTATTTAGCTTCAGGATTTACGTAATATTTTTTTCCTCTATAATTCTCATTTTATAACTATTTTCTTATGGTTTAAATTAATCATATCACAAGTTCTGCTAGTTCATACTCAGTATTTTATCTAGAATAGTTCAAATAGTTAGGAATATATTTATAATTCATTTCTCACTATCAGAGTTTGAAAAGAGTAGTTTGAAATATATATATATAAGATTTTATTAAGGTAGGAAAGAAAGAAATCCCAGGTAGTGACAGTGAAGAATGACCACGATCTAGTAGTCTGATTCTAATATAGTATCTTTTTATTTTACCTAATTCTGGATCAGAAACAAGGTTGAGGATTTTTCCAGGTTCTGAGTCAATATTGAAACAAATATTCTTTTGGCTTTTTGGTAGGTAGATGACGAAGTGTGGGTCATTTTCAACTGGAAAATATACAAAGAAAATGAAAACAAACAAAATCATAGAAAGGAAGATTAATTTGAACAGTATTTTATTCCTGAACATCTTTAATTTCACAACAACAAATGTTTATTGTGCTCCTACTATACACTAGGTACTGTTCTAGGCACCAGGGACCCAGTGGTCCAAGCGCTGTCCCTTCCTCATGGAGCTGCCATCAGAGTTCTAGGTTATCTTACAAATATAATGTATACTCGTTTTGTAGCTATCACATATATTCTAGGCTAGAGAGAAAAAAATGAATAAGCAAGACATTAGGAATAAGAAACACAAGCATACACACTATATGTATAATATATACTACAAATGCACTACATATGTGTATATACAGTGACTGTGTGTATATATAGGTAAAATACCTGTATTTTTAAGTAGTCATACACAGTGCATAAAAATAAAAAAGACATAATATTACCTTTTGGCATACAGATTAATATTGATCAATTCCAAGAGCAATGAAGGATCAAGCTATTCCCAAGAAAGTACTCCTTTGTTACTAGACACCATTATTCTGGCTGATCTTTTTTGTTTGTTTGTTTACCCATTCAACAAATATTTGGTAAGAAAAAAAACCAAACCATGTGCAAAACTCTGAATTATGCAACGCTTGGTGTAGCTATAAGTAAGTCATGGTCTTTACCTTCAAGAGAGAAACAATTTAATGAAGGAGTGACAAAGACTCTCTCCTGGGACTAACTCTACTCAGGCTTCCCTGAACTCTTCAAGTTTGACCTCAACTTTTGGACTTCCATGTTCCTCTCTGCATTGTCTAACTTTAGCAAAAATCCTACTAAGTAGGTTTAGCTAGAATCCCCCACCCTCCAAATCTGATCACCCTTGATATCTATTCAGGTTCCTCCTCCCCCCACCATCCTCAAGTGAGGTCTGATTACCTGGCCTGCCTTCAGCAAGAATCCTGTTAGGTTAGTTTAACCAGAACCCCCCCCTTTCCACGGATGTTTCCTCTTAGTAATATTCCATTTACTGACCTCAGCCTGGTTTTTGTCTGTAAATTCCCACTCTCCCATGGTGTGTTCAGAGTTGAATCTAATCTCCCTCCTGCACTGCAATACCCCAATGCAGTGGTCCCTACACCCATCATGAATAAATTGTTCCTTACCGTGCTTTAACAAATGTCTGAGAGGTTGCTGTTTTCTAGATGCTATCACAAAGCTCTTTGCAAATATTAACTAATTCTCACCGCAGTCCTGCAGAGGACAAGTGACCTGCCCGAGGTCACATCACAGCGTTAATAAGTGGCAAAGTTATGACGCAAAGCCACGCTGTCTGATTACGTGCCCATTCTCCCAACCATCCTGATATGCTCCTTCAAGTGTGTGTTTGGGAACTCGAAATGGAGGATAAACTCATCCAGAACTGGAACAAAATCTTGTACTTCTTTGCACCCCTCACACCACCCAGCTCATGCTCTGTAGTCAGTAAATACTTGGTTAATTGATTTTGTGTAGGAGCTGGGCATGAGAGGGCATCATTACAACACGCAACGAAGCTTCCCAGCTCTTTGTTTTTTTAATCAAAAAAATCATTTTATTATGATAGCCTCTTCTTTCCTCTACACAAATAGGGTGTTTTGAGATAACTTGGCTTGAAGGAAATTGCTTTCATTAAAGATAATCATGGGTTTTGCCATTTTGATGAACCTAGATCCCATCCATCAGACCTTTTGGTGAGCAGCAGCGAATCAGTACTGCCCTAATGAGTGGATAGACGTCTACCAGAAACAAAAGATCATACTGAAGTTAGTCTGTGCAGCCTTCCATTCTGATCAGGTTGGAGGGAGATTGAGGACCTGGGGTTAATGGGTGTAAGACTAGCCAGCATTTACCGAGCTTCTCCTGGGAACCAGGAACCTACTTTAGAACCACCTTGCAGGTTATTATCATCCCCATTTTGAAGGTGGGCTGAGACCTATAGATGTTTCAGTGTCCAGGCCAAGGTCATGGGGGCAGAGTTTGACCTCAGAACTGTCTGACTCTCAAGACCTTGTCCTTTTGGTTGCCTCATACAGCAGAGACAAGAAACTCGGAGCAAGCACTGCATTCTTACTGAGAAGAACACTTCAAAATAAATTGGCTCGGGCTCTACATGTTTCTATGAAAGTTTTATTTTGCAAAGGAACAGTTTAAGTGACTCATGAACTTGTCCCTGCAATCAGATCTTGCTCTCAGAAGCCACTCGTTGGAAACACATAGTAAAAATGGCTGTTGTGCCAGCACAGCAACCTTGGACACATAGATTCCCTCCTCATGTGCCACCTTACGAGGCTGTCACTCTGAGAGTCACATGCAGCGCCCTTCACCAAAGCTCCATAGTTGGAGGTGATGTGGGAGGGGAGTGGAGGGACCTCTGTCTGAAGCATCGCCACCAATGGAAGCGTGAAGAAGAAGATCACCTTGGGCCCCAAATAACAATTTCAGAGCCAAGTCGTAGAGGTGGGATGTTTTAAAATCTCTATCAAGATACTTATTAAAGATATTTAAAGATATCATAAATATCCATTCAGAGTCCTCGCTGTGTTCTCTCTGTTATAATTCTGTCAGGTGAGTGGTAGGTGTACAGTCCTGAGAAATCAGTTCTGAGGATTTCTGGATAGAAGAGTCTTACATTCCAAGCAGTCTAGAAAAGCAGCACATTTCTAAGAAGCTACACCAGAAGCTACTCTGATATTTAAACTGCAAACCACCCGAGTTAAGCTGGTACTTTGGACCTTCCAAGAGGGAGAGGGATGTGCTCCTTCTTTGAATGTTGAAATTTACTCCTAAGTAAAAGGCAGAAAAGGGACACAAGCTTTCTACATGGGACCAGCCAACGGGTAGGCAGTGGAAATCCCTTTCACGGAAAGGCATAGTGCAGAGCAGGAACAGGAGAGAAGATAGTTTTCTATTTCCTCCAGGCAGCCCCTCTCTCTGGTTGAGAAATAAGACCCTGCAGAGGTTGATGACCAGAAGGCAAAGAAAGAATCCGCACAAGGAAGCCAGATGCAGCTGCCAGGACCCTCGCGAGGAAATTCGTTTTCCTGGCTTTCACACGATTGCATCTGCTACCCAGGCCTGCCACTGAAACCACTGGTAGAAAGATTTTTAAATGCTGAGCAAAACTAGGATTTTCAAATATGCTGTTGATTAAAATCAAGTAAGCAAATTAACAAACAACCTCACAAAATAATGTATGATAATGCAGTTATATAGGAAACAACATTCAAGTATTTTTGATTATAAAGTTGATAATAACACCTATTTAGGGACTTTCCTGGTGGCCCAGTGGTTAAGACTCTGTGATTTCACTGGAGGGGGCACAGGTCTGATCCCTGGTCGGGGGAACTAAGATCCCACATGCTGCATGGTGTGGCCAAAAACAAACAGAACACCTATTTACTGAGTGACTATAACATGCTAGCTCTTTAAAGATGGTTACACATTTAATTGACAGCTATGTAAGTAGCTTACATCATGATACTTACGTACTACCAGCTACACAAGTATCATGAAGCCTGTTTTCAAAATGAAGGAAGTGAAGTGCAGAAATGTTAAGTAACTTAAGTTCAAATAGTGTCATGAACAATCTCCAAAGAAGATGTCCTTTCCATTGATACCCATTGGCCCTCCCCACACGAGAGGTGCATCTCTTCCATCCCAGAAGGTTTGCCTTGTACAGTTGGAAATGGGGTGCTATGGAATGCGTTGTCCCCCCAAATTCATATGTTGAAGCTGTAACCACCAACATGATGGTGTTTAGAGGTGGGGCCTTGGGAGCTGATGAAGGTTAGACAAGGTCATGAGGGAGGGACCCTTATGATGGGGTTTGTGCCCTTATAAAAGAGACACTGGAGAGCCTGCCCTCTCTCTCTCTCTCCAGTGCATACACAAAGGGGCCATGTGAACACACAGGAAGACAGGTGCTCCCTACAAACGAAGAAAATGAAATGTACCCGGCTGGCACCTTGATCTTGGACTTCCCAGCCTCCAGAACTGGGAGAAATAAACTTCTGTTGCTTAAACCACCCAGTCTATGGTATTTTGTTTTGGTGGCCCAAGCTGACTAATACATGGGGCCATCTTCTTTCCATGGAAGGCAATGATGCCTATAGAAGGCTTCCAGTTTTACCAGGATTTTTTAAACGTATACCAATGCTCCATGGCATTATGGTCCAATTGAGATCTGGGATGTGGAAGCATTGTGGAAGTTCCCTTACCTCTCATCACGTGTGGAGGAGGGGTTGTCTCAAGCACTGGAGCACCAACCGCGGGCATTGGGACCATTGGTGTCGGTGAAGGGTTCACCCAAGGTGGGAATGAATTTGGAGCAACTCTGTTGCCATAATACAGGGCACCTGCATAGAAAAAACTGTATCCATTAGTTTCCAGGTTTACTTTTCCATGGACATTGCTTACAATATCAAGAATCTGTTTTATGCAGACAGACCCCAGAGGTTTTCAGCTAAGGTTTTCTCCCATTATTTTTATTCCTGAGTTCTCTATCTTCCAGCTCCTTCTGTCATCATGCTGTGAGGGCCTGCTGTAGGCTTCTCTGCAGAGTCTGGGTCGTGGGCTAGGGTCTGTAGTAGGAGGAACCAGCCCTCGGAGGTTGGGGAAGGACCTTGTGCCTTCACCATAAACTGGGGAGATAAGGTCCAGCCAGACTCTGGACGGCATCTTCTCGGATCTATTCCTATCCACTCACCAAATGACAATCAGAAAGCAATAAGGATTTACTGTATAACACGATATTCAATATCTTATAATAACCTATAATGGAAAATAATCTGAAAGTACATATGTATATAAAATGGAATCATTTTGCCGTACACCTGAAACTAACACCATATTGTAAATCAACTATACTTCAATAAAAAAGAAAACAAAACAAAACAATCAACTGAACGATTTAGTTTCCCAACCAACCAATATCCCCTACTGGTTGCAAAAAATTCATTTGGGGGCTTCCCTGGTGGCGCAGTGGTTGAGAGTCCGCCTGCCGATGCAGGGGACATGGGTTTGTGCCCTGGTCCGGGAAGATCCCACATGCCGCGGAGCGGCTGGGCCCGTGAGCCATGGCCACTGAACCTGCGCGTCCGGAGCCTGTGCTCCGCAACGGGAGAGGCCACAACAGTGAGAGACCCACGTACCGCAAAAAAAAAAAAGTTCATTTGGCTTTCTGATATGCAGTCAGCTCCTTGTCTCTGAGAAAAAAATGCCAGTTCACCTAGGCATTTTATTCAGGGGATATAAAATCACCTATAAATGCCAGGTCATCTAGCCTGAGTTTCTCCCTGCATAAATTTAGCTGTGAGGCTCCAGGCTATTGTAACTGGAAGTCAGAAGTAAGAGTTTCTTGAAGCCTGGACCACTGTCATAAAGTTGGCATCTCACTTGGACAGAATTAAAAATGCAGAAAACGATCCCTCCAGTGAATGCTGGTCATTCTCAAGATTGTTATAACAGGACCAGTCCCTAAGAAAGGGAGGAAGGAAGAGATGAGTAAACCAAGCTCTTCTAAATGTGGGCACACGTGCCCTTGGGTGTACCTTGGGACATTCCACGAGACACAGAGATCGTGGATAGCTTTTACGGCAATTTTGAGCTTCTTAGCTTCCATATATATTTTTCCCAAGAAAACCCTTTCTCCTAGTTTAGAAATGGAAGGCACAGCTTTTTCCTGCCTGCCTCACCAAAAACCTCCCGGGAACTAAGTGTCCATTTGAAAATCGGTGTAGTGCCCCAAAATGGAATAACTCCAATGTCTAGGAAACAAATCTATTTGTAAGTGAGACAGTTTTCAATTCTTTGCTTTCAACAGGATTGGAGAAGGGCCTGACATGTCATCTGATAGACCATTAAAAATACTTTTTTGAGTACTAGATTCTATATGAGTTTTGTATGTGACTTCAAAGAAGTTCAGATAAGTGACTGCCACTGCTGTAACCAAGTTCTTTCCATTCCTGTTTACTTTTATCTATGTCAACAAGGCTCATCGGGACTTAGGCTTATAAAAAAATATCGGGTTGGCCAAAAAGTTCGTTTGGGTTTTTCCGTAACATCTTATGAAAAATTTCTCCACCAGGTAGGCAGACTCACCTGAACAACAAGAATGGTCTTGTGGAGGGGAGTCTGCCAGCATGCGTTCATCCCCGGCATCATTCTCAATCACCAAGGATGTGAGGGGGGTCACTATATGGTGATCCAGAGACATCTGCAGGATTGTTTTTGTAATTTTCCTTTTCACAGCAGCTGTAGGAGCCAGGCTCCTGTACTCAGGAAACAGAGACATTGGACAGCATCACTAGATTTAACTCCACCACTTCTGGGTCCAACTGGGACCCTGGGGACCATGAGGTAAAACAGAATTAACTGGCTTCATGAAGCTTAGTATTTTGTCTATCCATGCAGTCCTAAGGAATTTTTAAACAGATTAGTATTTTTCTTAACTGAAGTATAGTTGATTTACAGTGTTCTCTGTGTTAATTACTGCTGTACAGCAAAGTGCTTCAGTCATATATATATATATATATATATATATATATATATATATATATATATATATATATATATATATATATATATACACACATTCTTTTTCATATTATTTTCCATTATGGTTTATCCCAGGATACTGAATATAGTTCCCTGTGCTATACAGTAGGACCTTGTTGTTTAGCAGATGCAATAGCTTACATCTGCTCACCCCAACCTCCCACTCCACCCCTCCCCCGACCCCCTCCCCCTTGGAAACAAGTCTAAATAAGTTATTTTTGAGAGCAGTTTTAGGTTCACAGCAAAACTGAGCATAGAGTAGAGCTTTTCCATATACTCCCTGCCCCTTCCCCACCCGACAACCTCCCCCATTATCAACATCTCCCACTAGAAGTGGTACATCTGTTACAATCGATACATCTACATCTACACGTCATCATCACCCAGGGTTCACTTTTGTGTTGTACGTGCTATGGGTCTGGACAAATGTGTAATGACAGGTATCCATCATTATAGTGTCATACAGGGTAGTTTCACCTCCCTAAAGTATCCCCTGTGCTCTGCCTGTTCATCCTTTCCACCACTGCTCCCTGGCAACCACTGATCCACTTTACAGGGATTGTTTTTTAAAAATCAATATTTAACGTCTGCAGCAATTTGCTATATACCTTTACATGCACCCAGTTGCCTCTGTAAAGATGCAGGGACAGTTCTCACTTACTTTAAAGCCACAGCTTACAATCTTGTGTCTGTTTTATAATCTTACTGACATTAAGGATTTTCTCTCTGAGCACAGTTATACAGCCGTATTTCATTCTTCCCAGCCCCGTTCACACCACCCTGCTCCCTCTTCCTAAGAATCTGATCAAATAGGTGGAGGCGGGCTGGGGAACAGTAATTTTCTTATCCAAACACCCCCCTGTAATTCTGATACACGTGATCAAAGAACCATACATTACTCTAGAAATTAGTTTTTATATTGGAGCATTTAAATACCAGTCAGCTGAGAAGCCAGAGATGGAATAGGTACCTATAGGAAGCCCTTACTTACGTGATATCAGAATTGCATAATCATAAATTTCTCTTTGGACAATAATCTATTTTCAGGAGTAAATGCAAATGAATTCCTGATACCCATAGCAATGAGATGGATGAATCTCACGGGCATCACACTGAGTGAAAGAAGCCAGAAACAAAAAATACAGTTTGTATCATTATATGAAATTTCATCATAGACAAAACTAATTGATAGCGACAGATGTCAAAATAGTGATTTCTACTCGAGGTGGGAGGTGGGTGTTGAGTGGAAAGGAGAATGAAGGAGACTTCAGAAATGGAAGAACTGTTCCGTGTCTGGATCGGGTGCTGATTACGTGGGGGATGTGCATAAAAATTCATTAAACTGTACATTTAAAATGAATGCACTTCACATGCTTTATTGTATGCATGTTATATGTCAAGAAAAAAGAAAAACGAGTGAACCCAGCTTGAGTTAAAACTGCCTGAAACCAGTGGAAATGAATACTCCAAACCCTGTAATAATTTGCTGCCTTTCTTGGTTCCAAACTCTTTTTTTTTGTCTATTATGTCAAGTATCCAAGACAAGTCTTTTGCTTTTGCAAATCCTTGTGGTGTACGGTCTTCTTACCGTTCAGCCAGAAGTTGGTTGATAGTCAGATAGGCCCACAATTTCTTGGTGAAATCAGGATCTGCATGCTTGTCTTTGGATAGAAAATCCTCCAAGCCATCCATCTCGGCCAGGGTTTCCAAGACTAACTCTGCATTAGCCTGGACAGTGGAAGGTTCAGTTGAAAGACACCAGTGGGGCAGAATTGTAGTTAATCAATTCACATTTTCCAAAGGATCTACTGTGAGTGAATCAGGGTAGCAGGCAACTGGAAGGGGAATGCAAAATAACCCAAAAGAATACACAAGAGGAAGTAAGAGCCAACCTCTAGAGTTTGGGATGGAAAAGGTCAGGATTTACACAATAGTTGGGAAGACGGCACAGATATTCTCAGGCCTTCCCTTTCGCTTTTTGCTTTTATTATACCCACATGATTCTTGGAATTCAGAGTATCAGCCTGTTAATATACAAGATGTCTCTTGTATACTAAGGGGACAATTAGTATTTTTAGAATAAGCAGATAAGTAGAAGTACCGAAGTTGCAGTGATAATACCCTGTAACTGCTCCAATTTATCAGGGTCAACTTTTCCTGCCACCACGATCTCTGAGCCTCCAAAATAGTTATGGAAACTGTTTTGAGTGACATCTGTTACTGGTGTTTGGGGATAGTTGAACTGAACGTTCCGGAGCAAGGGAGTCGAGACCTGGTTGTAGAATTTCTACAATTCATAGAAAAAAACAGAGAAATCATTATTTTCATATCACTTTATAGATCTAAAGCATTTTTCTCTGAGATTCTTCAAGTGCTTAGCAGACATCGCTCAATTTATTCTCCCAGGATCTCTGTGGAAAGCTATGGAAAATTCTCATAGTTATTCAATGAACTGAAACAGAGACGATCAAGACTTTGTTAAGAATATTACTCTTAAGAGCCCAGCATATTTTCTTTCTGTTATGACGAGCATGAAAAGCTCATGGACTCTCATAATAAGTCAGCTGGGTGGATATCCCCAAATTAGCACCTGTCTCTTACCTGTCCCCAGGTTTAAATATGGTGCCTGCTATCGATAGATGGTACCTGGTACTGACAGAGGGTGGAGTAAAGTATATTCTTCTTCTCCTTCATTTTTTCTTGTCCATTTAGTCAAAATAAACAAGTAATTGATATCCTTTATATTTAAGGAAATGTACAGGCTATAGTTTGACTTGTGTTGCATTATAGAAGTTGATTTCCAAGATGCCAATGTACTTTAAAGGGAGAACAGTGCCCATGACTATTAGGAGGACCGATGGCTTAATGGGACTGGAGAGACACAAGAAGCTGTGATGGTGTCTCCCAAGACCTGTTCAGGGAGTAGGGAACTTGGTATCCATCACCTTACCGCCTCTCATCTCACTGTTACTGCAGGTGTACAAGTGGGGGTGGGGTGCATGAGAAAGGAATAGAACACTTCCCCGATTCTTGTGACCTAATATAACTGACATAACGACAATTTTTACTTAAATTCAGCCATCTTCTTTTAGGCATCCGATATTGCTAGTTGAATGATTTTAAGTGAAGAAAAAAAAAAAGAACAGAAAAAAAAGTTACCTTGAGTTGGGCAGAAGTGTCCTGGTTTCCATAAATCCTTTGCGCGATCCCACGGTTTTCGTTGGAGAGTCTCTTCAAAAAATCATAGTCAACATCAAATCCTATCCCCAAACTGAACAAGGAGATGTTTTCTCGTATGTTCTGCTTCACGTTTTTCTGAATTTTTGACAATTTCAATTCCCCTAAAGATGATGACAGGAAGGAAAGGAGTGAGAAGCCAATGCTATCAAGATTTAGGAAAACGCATGGAGGGCAGTTTAGCAAAATTTGTCCCAATTCAAAATGCACCTATGCTTTGACTCAGTCACTCAACTTCTAGGAATGTCCCCTAGAGATGCCCTCATACATGTTGAAATGAAGGATGGACAGTGGTATATAGCAACGTTATTGGGAATAGCAACACATTAGAAGCAACTTAAATGTACACCGATAAAGGAGATGGGTTAAATTATGGTATATTCAAACTGAAATACTATGCAGTTATAAAAAAGAACATGGCAACTCTTTATGTGTTTATATTGAACGATCTCAAAGGCACATTTTTAAAGGGGAGAAAAGCAAGGTGAAGGCCAGCATATGCAGAATGCATTTGTATGCATGTATGTATGCGTGCGTATATATTTTCATGTATTTGTGTGTATATGTATATACAGTATACAGATACACACAGAATATCTCTGGAAAGACACATAAGAAACTGGTAACCAGTGACTGTCTCCCGGGACAGGAACTGGATGGTTGAGGGTCAGGAGTAAGAAACTGACAATCTTTTAAGCTTATTTCCTTAAGATTTTATTCTAAAATTGAATTTTAAAAGTCATCTGATCCAAGCACTGAATCTACAACAAATACACAACAACTGCCACTCTGCCTCGCTCTCCGTCTTCCTAGAACTCTGGGTACCTTGTCAGGATCGCATCACTGGTTCTCCTTCCACTGAGCTGTGTCACGCACAGTTAGGTACATCCTTGTCTACAAGACGGACTGCAGCGCAATCTAGCATTCACTCTCACTGGCGCTTGTCCGTGTAAAGACGCAAATGAAGCAAATGCAAATAACAGTGTAACAGAAGCAGCGAGACGGCGAGCCATTGTGTGGATAAGAAAACACACAGGATGCATCAGAGAGAAGTAACCTGTCCAGGTGCAGTGAGTACATGGGGGAAATTTGGAGAACAGTGGGAGAACAGGTCACTGCAGACTCAGAGGATACATCCTCATCACACACTCTCCACACACCACCTCGCACACCTTAGGCTGAGGAAATAAACACACTGCACTAGTATGTATCAGCAATCCTCACAGCATGTGACTCAAATTCAAGTTTCCCCACGCTGTGGAGGTGAAACTGAGGCATTCAAGAGCGTCCTCCCCCAAAACGTCCGGGGACTGCTTTAGGTGGAGTGAATGCTTCAGGGTCAAAAGAACCCTTCTTTTAGGAAGCACGGCTTTAAAATGGCTTAGACACTCAGGCAAATGCATTTGAGTTCCCATTTTGAGCAAATCACGTTCCCAAGCAACAAGAGTAAAAATATTTATCACTAAAAATGTAAATGATACTCGCCTACTGTCGGATCGCCGTCAGACACCAAAATGATCAGCGAGACGGCGTTGGGGTCCAACAGTCCCAAGTTATTGGCTTCATTCAGAATAAAGATGGCCCGCAGCAGTGCTTCGTTGATATTCGTCCCTGTGAAAGCCGGAGAATGTGCTGTTCTGTTACATACTCTTACTTTCCACAGAAACAATCACGTCTTGGGTTCAGGTTCATCTGTTTGGTGATGGCTCATGTATAGTTTATTCAGTACCCAAATCATTCGATTGCTTTCTAAATTTTGACCAGGCTGGTCCAGATCCCCCAGTGGAATAAAATATCCACTTTGTAGTCAATGGTTCCCTTAGAGATGAATTAACCCTTTCAAAGCACCAGTCATTTTGTGAACCACCAAACTGAAGTTACCTAATTCAGCCGTGCTGACATACTTGGACACTGTCCTGTAAACAATTATGTTATGATATGTGATTTTTTTCTTTTTTTTTTAATTGAAGTTTAGTTGATTTACAATGTTGTGTTAATTTCTGCTTTACAGCAAAGTGATTCAGTTATACATGTATATACATTCCTTTTTCATACTCTTTTCCATGATGGTTTATCTCAGAATATTGAATATAGTTCCCTGTGCTATACAGTAGGCCCTTGTTGTTTATCCATCCTGTATATACTAGTTTGTATCTGCTAATCCCAAACTCCCAGTCCATCCCTCCCCCACGTCCCTGTCACCCTTGGTAACCACAAGCCTGTTCTCTATGTCTGTGAGTCTGTTTCTGTTTCATAGATAAGTTCATTTGTGTCATATCTTAGTGATATTATATGGTATTTGTCTTTCTCTTGCTATGTGAGTCATAAGAAGGCTAGTGTCACTTGCTGACACCCTTTTCTGAGGTGTGTGGGATGGGGTATGGATTATGCTTTCACCATGACCATAGTATTCATAGTTGAATAATAAATGTATTATTTAAAGCAGACCACTGCAGACTGGGCAAAGACCACTGGGGTAGGGAATCATATTTCTTAAGTGAACCAAGATTTGAATCCTATGGGAGTTTCTCACTGGGCTGTGGGCTAAACCTACTTACCTCCACTGGGCTGGATTTTGTGAATGTAATTCTTGGCATCTGCAATCTGTGTTTTAGTAGCTGAGACTAAATCGTTTCTCCAGGTTCGAACATTGTGGTTGAAATCAACCATGGAGAAATGGTCTTCAGCGCGTAGATCATCCAATATGGTCTTCATCGCTTCCACCGTCTGTTTTGAGAGAGAATAGAGAAGGGTCTTAATACATAAGCTCTAAGCCTAAGATGAAATGAGGAAGACCAAGAATTCATCCTAGTCATCTTGCAAGTAGTGGCTCAAGCTATAATTTTTCCAGAAAACCGTATAAATCCACTTGAGTCAACACAGATCTACCTCTCCTGTATTCTGAACATGTATTGTCTGTATTTCGATACTTAAACTTTTACTGTCTTATTTTGTCATGCGTGACCAGTCTCACTAGCTTGACTTTAAGTTGAGGATTATGAGCCTCAGGTGGCCCCTTTGTGGTGTCTGAAAATCAAATGTATTTCTCAAGCGCATCTACTCAGCCTTCTCATCCACTACCACGTAATTATTGCTTCCTGTCTCCTTCCCCTTCAAACCACCAACACCCCCCTCTCCTGTCTCAGCTGATGACCTGGATTCCTCCTTCACTGAGAAATGCAAGCAATCAGAAGAAAACTCCCACAACTCCCACCACCATAAAATCCCACCTGCCAGTACTTGTACCCATAAACTTTTCCTCCCGCCTGGTAATGTAGAAGAACCGGTAGTTGTATTTCTGCCTAATGCAAATCCATCCACATGTGACCTAGATGGCATTCTCTCTCGTCTACTGAAGGACATGGCTCTAGCAACTGCCGTTTGCCTCTCCTGCATCTTGAATTTCCCTCTGTTGGTACATTTCCATAAACAGAGTAACATGCTATCATTTCTCATTCCTTAAAAAACCTCATAATGTACCCACTTGCCCCATTTCTCAGCTTCCCTTTGCAATAAAATTCCTTGAAAGAACTGTCTAAAATACTGTCTCCAAATCTTCTTCTGAAATACATTCCATTCAGGTTTTCACCATCATGCCTCCACTGAAACGTCGCTCGTCAAGGTTGCTGTGAGATCCGGTGGACTATTCTCATCTTATCAGACTCAATCTGAGCAGCATCTGGACCAACTGGTCACATCTCTCTCCTAATATAACCTCCTCGTCTTCTTCCAGAGCCTTGGACACTCTTGGTTTTCTTCTTCTTTCATTGGCTACTTTTTCTTAGTCTTCTTTGCTGGTTCCTCGTCTTCTCCCCAGATTATTCTAATTATTGGAATAGTGTAAGTTTGACTCTTGGTTTTCTTCTCTTATCTACACTTACTCCTTGGTGTTCTCACCTGGTCTCATGGCTGTGAATGCCTTCTACATACTGGTGGCTCCTAAGTGTCTATCTTAATATCTCACCTCTGAGCACCAGATCTGTAGAGCCAACAGCCTGCTTAACATGTTCGCTTGGGTGTGTAATAGTCATCTCAGACTTCGGTGATGAACTAAGTGCCCGACACACAGTGGGTGCTTAACAAATACTTGTTAAGTGAGGGAAGGAAGGAAGTGAGGGAAGGAAGGGAGGGAGGGAGGGGTGAAAAAACTCTTGTATTAGAGCAGTGGTTCTCAACTGAGGGTAATTTTCTCCCCAGGGGATATTTGACAATGTCTGAAGACATTTTCGATTGTCATGACTGGAAGGGTGGGTGCCACTGGCATCTAGTGGATAGAGGCCAGGGATGCTGCTAAACACCCTACAACATATAGCGTGGTCCCCACAACAAAGGAGCAGCCAGCCCAAACCGTCAGAAACACCACTGTTGAGACCTGGGTACCGGGGTAGAAGCACAGTGGGCAGGGCCATGTCTTCTCTGTCTTTTGGATCCTAGAACAGTAGTGAACACTTGGGTGGTCAGAAATGGTTGTTGAATGAGTGAATGGTTAGTTGGTGGTTCAAATTGGTTGAATGGATAGATGGATGAATAAAATAAGAAATTTCCTTGTTTGTTTAGAATTGCATCTATACCATTAACACTGAATAAGCCTATGTTGAACTCTGAACTGGAAGATGTGAGACAGGATGGCCACCCTCAAGGAATTACAGCATAATTAGAAAATAGAGGCATATAGTGATGTCAAAGTTATTCATGAACAATGGCAAGGTATTAAAGTGTTATATGCAGAAGAACCAAAAGGATATGAAGCAGAAGAGTGAGCAGAGTGAGAAGAGGTTATACTGACACGAAAGTTTTCAAAAAGGTGAGTTTTGAATAAATTTCTGCTGTTCAGAAGCCACCCAGTCTGTGTGACTTTGTTAGCAGCCTGAGCTGAGACAAGCCCTGTGGGAAGAGGCCTCGAACAATTGCATCATCAGGAGAGGATCAGAAAAGGTAGGGAGCCCCAGGTACCACTGCCCACCAGGGGTACTTACCTGTTTCATTTTTATTCCCCACATTGAGCCACTAACGTCGATGACAAAGAGGATGTTTTTGGGAATTGGGTCCATGTTCTCAGGAGCAAAGAAGTGGACAAAATATCCATTAAATACCTGGAAACCAGAACACACTTGTGAGCCAAACCATTAGCAATGTTTGGAATGTAGGAAGACGAGGGTCTGGGGGCTGAGAGAGGAGAGGGGTGCTCACAGGGGACAGGAGAGAACAGAGGCTTGGTGTCCCCCTGCTTCTCCTTTCTCCTTCCTGCTCCCACTCTGTCCTTCCCTGCGAAGGTCTGAGCCTTCTCAGCAGTTCACCTCCTAGGCTATTTCCCTCCACTCCTTCCACCCCACCCAGTCTTCATCGAGAGCCTCCGTCCCAGGCACCCTGCTCACCGACAGTGAATCAGGAAGAGTCCCTGCTCTCCTGAGGCTCGCGGGCAATGAAGGACCCAGACAAATAAAGAGGCAATTTGCAGCACAGGGTGTTAAGTCTGTGATCAGGAAAAATAAAAGGCTCCGAGAACACCCCCAGTGGCGGTGCATCTAAGTCAGACAGGGGTGTCTTCCCCAGGGAAAGGGCATCTACGCTGGACTTGAACGTGGGTTCATGAGTTTGCAGTTAGGCTGCCAGCATCAGGGTTGGACTGAGCTGGGGGGTGGGGGCCAGGCCGGGGAAGAGGCTTCCAGACAGTGCGGCCCTTGGCACACTTAGGGCTCCATAAGTGGTTCAGCACAATGAATTCAAGGAGTTAGGGCAGAGAACCCACCGGGCAGCCCATGAAGGGCCTTGATGTGCACCCTGGGGAGTCTGGGTTGTTCTAGAAGTTAATGGGAGGGGCTGGATTCCTGACCCCCCCCCTGTCTTCTCTTGTAGGTGCTAAAGACTGGCTCACCTCATTCTCTTTCCACTGCCCTTTGGTTGCTTCCCCCAGGACATTACAGTGTCCAGCTGTCAGGTGTGTAGCTGTGGACACTTCCCGACACCCCCCCATCCCTGGAGAGAAGCACAGGCTCTTGGCTACTAAGGCCTCACTACTTTAGCACAGGGAAATATGCACACACATCTAAGACGTGACAAAAGAGGAAAGGGAAATGCTCAAGAAATCTCACAGGGAACGTAATCTCTGTGCTTTCTTTGATCATCTCATTGCAAAGGGCCTTGGAAGGTTATCGAAAATTCCCATTTTGTGATTTCCTACGGTTCTTCATTCGAGGCCTGGACGTACCTTCCTGGGACAAAGGCATGAGACCCAATGACCTTTATTCAGTTATCTTGACATAAAATGCTCGGCGACACTTAGAGAAATATGCTTTTAGTCCCCTGTCTGCAGCCTTGACACTCGTCTGGGCAGCTGGGAACTACCCAGAGGCCGACGAGGTTTATTCGGGGGTGGGGGGGAAGGGGGGGTTATTCAACGAAAAACAGTTCTTTGGCTTTGGCGGGGCCATTCTCCCAGAGTCTGTTCTCACCCACCTGAAGCTCACCGACCTTCTCCTCTCTGTTCACATCATACATCACCACGAGCTCACCATCTACCGCAGTCTCAGAGCAGTTGGAACATTTTCTTTGTTGTGCTACCGTGGGCTTGAAGGTGACGTGTGCCTGGAAAGAACAGTAGTGTCACAGCCCGGTCTCGGCCCCCCTCCCTCTCCAGGTGAGGAGTTGACAGCTGCACCTTCTCGTGCACACAGGTGGAGGTCCAGGGCCATTCTGCATCCGGGCAGCATCGGTGGTCTCGTTGTTGACGGAAGGGATGGTGCCAAAGCATGTGAGGGGACGTCTAACAGCCTGCGGTGCTGCTGGCCTGGTTTCAGTCCTTTATAAGAGATTCAAAGAATTCCTCCCTTTCCCCCCATGGAAGAAACAGCTACCAGCTCTAGAAAGAGCTGCTGAAAGGTTCTTAGAGGACTTCGATCCCTCCGAAGGTGGTTACTTTTGGCCATTGAGGCAGAGAGAATTAGGCTGATATTTCTTGCTGTGATTAAGGAAAATCCACTGGGTATTATGTGAAAACTGTCTTCTTTTGGCTGCACCATGCGGCATGCAGGATCTTAGCTCCCCAACCAGGGATCAAACCCGCGTCCCCTGCAGTGGAAGCGCAGAGTCTTAACCACTGGACCAGTGGTTTTCAAGTCCCTGTGAAAACTGTCTTTTAGCTACTGCTCAAGTGAAATTACCTGGGGGAAATGGGACAGGACCTCCAAAAGGGACAGACTCTGGTCAAAATGCAATGAAACAATCCGTAATATTATTCTGTATATCCTGTGGGAGACCCTAGACTTTGCTCAGGGATCACTGTTCCTTCATATAGTTCCCTCAGCTCAGCACCTGACGGCTTTTCTATCCCCCAGAGCAGAGGAGGAGAGCAGAACCCAGGAGCCAGCGGCCACTTAGACTCTGTAACATCAATGCTTGTGGTACCTTCTGGTGTCCTTTAGATACGACGGGAACGCCATCAAAATGCCCATCAAATGTGTCCAGAACATGAAGAAATCTCATTCCCTGAGGTTCAATAATCCACACATCTACCTAGAGGTGGGAAAGAAATTACTCAAAGCATTAAAATATTTCAAGATTGAGCAAGAAGTACACTTACTAAGTCCTCTGCTGCTCTTCTCATCTTCAGGATTTCCCAAAGATGACCCAGCACAGCTCCACCATCACTTCTGCAAGTTCTTTAAATTGTGTGTGACACGATGCATCTCACCATGTGGGCTGAAGACCTTTTGGGCAAACTAGTATTCCCCTTCTATTGCTTCATTTCTCTGGGATTTAATTCCCCTTCGTCTACTCTGTTCCATTCCATTCTTATTTATTTTAAAAAATATTTATTTATTTGGCTGCACCAGGTCTTAGTTGCAGCATGAGGGATCTTTTAGTTGTGGCATGTGGGATCTAGTTTCCTGACCAGGGATCGAACCCGGGCCCCCTGCAATGGGAGCGCTGAGTCTTAACCGTTGGACCACCAGGGAAATCCCCATTCTATTCTTGTTTAGAAATAAGAATGGAATGAGAATTTTACCATGCTCCATTCATTCATCCCCTTGAATCTTCTACATCAATGGGCAAATTACAACCTGTCTGCTTCACCTTCCTATGTGTCAAATGGAGAGCAGGTCGAACTGTGCACTTCCCTGGGTTTCTTCCAGTTCTGCTCTGCCTCTTACACAAGTGGTCATGTGATGTCAATAAGATTCGAGCCAAGAAAAGAGCAGTTCAGTTCTCACGGCAAGAGGTGAAGATTACAGCAGAGGTGAGTTCAAATTGGTAGCCAATGCCCTGCCGCAGCACTGCTCTCGAGGTGAAGGGAGCTGGAGTGCAATGCGGGGAACGTGGAGCAGATGAAGACGACTACCTCAACCTCCACTGAGCTGCTATTATTTGCCACCTACTTCCATAAGCTCATCTCACTTGTAACCAAGGAATCTAAGAACGTTGTAGTACCCTTTTCACAGGTGAGAAAATTGAGGCTCAGGATAGCTTGTCCCATGTGGAAGGTCAGTGTAGTGGGTTAAATGGAGCCCCCCGCCAAGACATGTCTACATCAAATCCCTGGAAGCTGTGACTACTATCTGACCTGGAAAAGGGGTCTTTGCAGATGCAATAAAGGATCTTGAGACGAGATCATCCTGTACTACCCAATGGGCCCTAAAGTCAACGACAAGTGTTCTTACGAGAGCAAGGCAGAGGGAGACTCGAGACGCTCAGAAGACACTCAGAACAGGTCACACCCTGGTGACGTGACCAGGGGGGCAGAGATTAGAGCGATGTGGCCACAAGTCAAGGAACGCCAGCAGCTTCCAGATACCAGGAGAAGCAAGGACAGACTCTCTCTGGCAGCCTTTAGGTGCGTAGCCCTGCCAACAAGTTGATTTCAGACTTCCGTCCTCCAGAACTGTGTGAGAAGACGTTTCTGTTGTTCTCTGCCACCCAGTGTGTGGTCATTTGTTACAACAGGCCACAGGAAACTGACACAGCTAGTAAGGAAATGAGCTGGCATTGAAATCCGCAAGGAAGTGGGCTGGTTGACTCCAAACCCAGAATCCTCTCTGCACGCCACCCTGACCTGCAGTGTCGAGTGACATGGAACCCCACAAAGAGTGGGGACAGGCAGAAAGCACAGATGAGGGACAGAGCCGTAGAGGGATGGGCTCACCTCCAGGTGCTTGGCCAGTCGTCCTGGCTGCAGGTGGAGCCTGTGCTCGTAGGACCCCAGCTTCCTCCACTTCACTTCCTGGTAATGAAGTTCAAACTGCACCTTGGCTCCGGGGGCAATGTTCACTTCGGTTTTGAAGTTCTCCATATCGAGGGCTCTGCTCCTACAGGTGCAAGCCCCCCACGTGAGTCATCACAGGCAGAACCTACGCAGAGGGCAGCCGGGCTTCCCTGGGCTAGCAACCTGCCTACCGTCCAGAAGAATGAACGGTAGGTAGAGGTAACTGCAACTTCTAGATAAATTTCATTCCACCAGCCTGGAATTTTCTTCTCCTCTCCTACCTGATCTTTTTCTTCCAGAGCTTCTTACAGATTTGAGTGTCATCTGCAAAGAGCTACTAGTTATTGATCACCTATTATGTGCCAGGAACTGGACACACATATCATTGCTATTATAGCACCTCTGCAAGCTGGATCCCAATACCCTCAGTTATCAAATGATGACAGATGAGGCTCACAAAGGGTAAGTAATTGCTCCAGACCACACGGTGAGTCAATTGTACGGTAGGAACTCAAACCCAAGTTTAGATGATTCCAAAGACAGCACGCCTTTCCTCTACTGCTTTTGAGACTCGTTCTAGAGATTCTTTATATTTTGAAAGTCTTCAGAAAGAAGACATCTATTATTTCATCAAATTGAATGTGTATTTCCAGCACTAATGCCTTATTTAGTCCCATACACACCAAAAGTCCAACGTGATCATTAATCTTGAGGTGTTTATGGTTTTAAAGAGAAAACAGCAGGATTGTCAAATGAGGGAGATTTGAGCATTAAGAGAAACAATGGGTGATTAAAAAACAAATTAAACAGCTAAATAAGCAAGGTGAGACCATGCATAATCGGATCATTTGGGATCAGGGAAGTACCATGAAGAAGTGAGCTTGGGATACAGGGCAGCTGAAGAAAAAGATGAGCACGGCCGGGTACAGAGCTTAGAAGTAGAGAGTGGGGTGAGAGATCTGATGTATTTGGGTGGGGGAGGGCAGGCTACAATGCGAGCTCCGTGTTCTCTGCTGTATCCGCAGTACCTGGAGAAGTTTCTGCTGCAAATAAATATTTGTGGAATGAAGAAATAATAAATGGATGGATGATGTGGTCAAAGTGATGGGTAAAGACGGCAGAATGATACTTAAAGCACTTATTAACCTGGAGGCATGCTGGAGATGTTCCCTGGCTTGGAATTTCTCCTGTCCTTTCTCCTGGTTGAATTCTGTTAATCTCTTTGGGCTCAGCTCAAACATCGAGTCTTCTGTGATGATCTGGACCCCTGGACAGAACTGTTCACTTGGTACTTGGAACTCCCATAGGGTTTTGTACCATCTCTACATTAGCACATTATACCATTATATATTACCCCATTATATATTATATATATTACACTTACCTATATAATATATATACTGTAGGCACCTATATGGTATATATGTTATAGTCACCTATATATTATATATATTACAGTCACCTATCTGTTATATATATTACAGTCATCTGTTATATATATTATAGTCACCCATAGGTTATATATATTATAGTCACCTGTATGTTATATGTATTACAGTCACCTAAACATTATACATATTACAGTCACCTATATGATATATATATTATAGTCACCTATATGCTATATATGTTATGGTCATCCATATGTTATAGTCACCTATACACTGTCCGTTCCGTGGCCATCTCCTCCACTGGCCTGACGGTGTTTGTTGCAGTGTTGCTGTCACCTTTGACAGAGCTGGGTAGTGTTAACGTTCAGTGCATTTTTTTGAATGAATGAACACATGAATGAAATGAAAAGAACTTCAGCTAAGGGGAAATTTGGGCGTCTGGAGGAGGAGAAGGAGATGAAGAAAAGAAGATGGCAGGATCTGAGGGCGGCTTAGATACGCAGTGTGGGGATCAGTGAACATTCCTCTGACATTTCTGGTGGGAGAGGCTGCCTCTCTGAGGGTGGCGTGGCATTTCCAGTGTCTTATTTAAGACCGTAAGGGGAAAAAAATAAACAGAATCTAAACTAAGTAACTGTGCTGAAAAAGGTGCCACCCCATAAAAATAGGCCAAGAAGATCATTAAGACAAATTCCAAACCTTTCTTTCTGTGTTATGTGGTGCTGTAACAAGATCACCAATATTTTTCTTTCTTTCTTTTTTTTTGCAGTAGGCGGGCTTCTCACTGTTGTGGCCTCTCCCGTTGCGGAGCACAGGCTCCGGACACGCAGGCTCAGCGGCCATGGCTCACGGGCCCAGCCGCTCCGCGGCACGTGGGATCTTCCCGGACCGGGGCACGAACCCGTGTCCCCTGCATCGGCAGGCGGACTCTCAACAACTGCGCCACCAGGGAAGCCCCGATCACCAATATTTCTGTAGTTCCTCTCTGTACTCTGCTGGGAATCAGTGTTTAGTGACAGGACAGCCATCTACATGCAAGGCAAGCTATGTAAGGCTAACACGTGTGAGATCATCCAAAACTCATGTGTTGCAGGAGGCCTTAGGGAAACAGGAACGGAGATACCTAACTCTGCCACCTGAGGATGAGGTTCTGTGCCTTCTCGGAGGCTGGTTTTGGGGTTGAGTGGGGGCAGCAGTGGATGAGGACCCCCCCCTTACCTCACCAATCCAGCCATTTTGCCTTTTGCTCTGGCCTGCGAGTAGAGGGCTCGGCCCACCGTCTTCTCCTTAACATAACTAGTAAATGTCGTGCCATCCACAGTCCTAAAAAATGACAGAGGGCCTACAGTTGGTCCAAATAGTAGTCTTAGCGCAACAAACAAACAACAAGCCAACAACGCAACCAGGTGGACTTAATGAATTATTTAATTATCATTTTGAACCTGCAGGAAACACAGAGACGTTGCATATTTCACAGGAGTCCCTTTATCTGTTAGTGTGATTAAGAGAGGTGAGATGGGCTCCCGTCCTAAAAGCTTCCTCTTGCATATTGTAGTGTTTAAAATGTTTCTTCCTAACGTTCATAGCAGCACTATTTACAACAGCCAAGACACGGAAGCAACCTAAGTGTCCATCGACAGAGGAATGGATCAACAAGATGCTGTACATATATACAATGGAATACTACTCAGCATAAAAAAGAATAAAATAATGCCATTTGCAGCAACATGGGTGGACCTAGAGATGATCATACTAAGTGAAGTAAGTTGGACAGAGAAAGACAAATATCATATGATATCGCTCATATGTGGAATCTAAAGAAAATGATACAAATGAACTTATTTACAAAACAGAAAGAAACTCACCAACTTAAAGAACAAACCGATGGTTACCAAAGGGGAAATGTGGAAGGGGGAGAGGTAAATTAGGAGACTGGGATTATCACATACACACTAGTGCATAGAAATAGATAACCAACAAGTACCTACTGTATAGCACAGGGAACTCTACTCAATATTCTGTAATAACCTAAATGGGAAAAGAATTTGAAAAAGAATAGATGCATGTATATTGCAACTGAATCACTTAGCAGTACACCTGAAATTAACACAACATTGTAAATCAACTATACTCCAATATAAAAAATTTTTAAAATGTTTCTTCATTTTCCAGTTTTACCCTTCAGATTAAGGGTTGTTCTCTTGTGCCTCCCTTTGGAATGACAAATGTGCCTAGGATTGGTGACTGATAAGTCACTAGTTATCTGGCTGACTTTCGGTTTATAAGATCATTCTCCTGTGTGTTAAGGATCTGGGGTGGCCTGGGGGCATTACACTCTCCTGTGAGGGTGGAAAAGAGCAAGGAAAGATGAAGAAAGGTGCCTGTCAATCTCTTTGCACAGTTTGTGTTTATCTCTCCAACATCTCCCTCGGGGACCTCTGTGTGCTCATGTCACCTCTGTCTCTTAGCTGGCCGTCACCTAATCCGTCCCAATAATGGTTAGCTGGAGCAGTCGAATGACAGAATTTTAGAAGCAAAATGGAACATCTGGGCTTCAAGTGGGCAGCATCTCTCCCCAAGGAGGTATTTAAAGTGCATGGAGAAATTTTTGGCTGTTCTGATGACTGAGAAGGGCTGCTGGCATTATGGGACGACCCCAAGAGTGCTAGACATTCTGCAACGTGAGGTGGAGTTTCCTGTCCCAAATGCTAACAGCATGCTTGTCAAGCACGCTTGGTTCACCTCTGTAGGTGAGAGAAATAAGAGCCAAGGAGACAAGCGACTTGCTTGAGGTCACACACTCGCTCAGAGGCAGAGCTAGAACTGGACCCCGAGTGCCCAGGTCGGCACTATTTCCATCAAATCATGCTAAGGTTTGAAGACCAGAAAGTCTTTATGACAAAAGGAAATAATCTCTAATGGTGGAATATTTGGAACCTTGATAAATAGGCAGGAGAAGTTTTTTGACTGGAGATGGAGGTCTGTGCGGTTCATATTAAATTGTGGTGATGTAAGGAGCTATCTTCTCTGATTTATACATTCAGCCAGGAGTACAGAGAGATCAAAATAAACATATTTCACAATTCTGTCTTTCATCACCTCAAATCTTCTAAGGAATGAGATGGGGACAAAGGGAAAGAATGAAGGAAAACAGAAAGATGAGATACCTGGAATATCTAGTCATATAGTTTAAAAATAAGAATTTATTAAACTAGCTTTAATATAATTTTTTAGACAGTGTCATATAATACCACTACATAAAATCTTTTCCTTCTACATTTGCTTTTTAGAAAAGGCTGACTAAAATAATTTTTTTTGTTAATAAATTTCTCAGACAATTTGAAGGATTCAAAATCCATGAATTCCAATTCCAATAAGTCCAATTCCAAGTTACAAATTGCCTTTTGTTCCCCTCACCTTTGTTTTGTTTAGAAAATATAATTAAAATGGCTCTGCCATTTTTAGAAGCCAAAGTGCTTGGTATTTGAACCTTTTATTTTATTTATTCCTCTATTGGCAGAACAGGGAAAGTTTACCCTTGATGAATGAAGCCTCAGGGTGGGAACAATATAACTGGCCTTCACTATTTGAAAGACATTTGGGTGGTTTAAAATTTTTTTATTATGGAAATCTTTAAGTATACAAAAAAATAGAATAATGTAAGACACCTCCATGAAACCATCTCTGAGTTACACCATTATCAATACTCAGCCAACCTCCATTGTCTATACCCCCTCCTTCCACCTCATTTATTCTGAAGCCAATCTCAGATAGCTGACCATCTCATCCTTGAACACTTCAGTATGCATTTTGTAGGGAATTTTTTAAAAGTTCTTTTGTGAATAGAACTAGAGTCATTGAGTAGGAAATGGAACGGATTTCCATTAAGTGGCAGAAATAATTCTAAGCGCTGCCAACCACTGAGTGAATTGCCTTGGAAAGTAGTGAGTTTATCATCAAGGAGATATTCAAGCCAAGCCTGGGTAATGCTCACTAGTCAGCGGCTACACAGAGGAATTCAAGCACTGGACACGTGACTGGATTTAATCCGCGGTTCTCCACTTCTTTTTCCCCGTAAAGAAACATGTGATAGATGATGCTGACCTGCAACCTCCTACACACTCATATACGGTTTCCTGTAATCCAGGGCAACTCCATATATTTTTCTCTCCCCAAGTAAGTGGGAGGTTGTTACCACAGAGATAGGCTTAAGGATGCTTTAATTTATCAGAAAAGAAAAGTAAATGCTTCACAAATTCTGTTACTCTGAACAGAAGCAAAACACTGGGACCCACCCCAAGATGACTCTTGATGTCCAGGAGGTCCACAGCTCTGAAAGCAAGAACCACTGGACTAGGTGGCCATTAAGGTCCATCCTAACTGTGACGGGGTTCGATTCTTTGAGCAGAGCACATCCAGTTTCTGGTTCTGCACAGGAGTTACTCACATGGAGAAGTTGGAGATGAAGGCTCCTTTGGGAATCTGCACATCGAACACGACATCCTGAGGCTGTGGGGAGTGGTTCACCACTTTGGCCTGGATGACAGTGTTGGCCATTCGGGAAGTGATAGTAGACCGGACTTTATAGCTATAAAGAGTCACTTGATCAACATCTTCCTGTAATTGGCAAGAAAATACAACTATACTCAGAGAAAAATGACACAGAACTTCACTACCTATTCAACGCTAACATTGGTCCATTTGATTACAAACAATTCTAAGGCATCGGTAAGCATATAACTCAGGTATTACTAAGCATTCTCCTAACTTCTTGGAATACTCCTCAGGCCGAAGCCTGAGATAGCTTCTTTTTTTTTTTTTTTTTTGTCATTAGTAAACTTTAACGTGCCCTTTTCAGAACCAAACAGATCAAAGATTAAAAAAAGCAAAGTCATAAATTAAATATCAATAAAAATAAAAAAGTCAGAGGAAATATGAAATTAAAATAAATAAAATTTAATAACAAAAGGCCTGAGATATCTTGAGATGCCTTTCAAGCGCTATGAGTCTATTAAAAATGATTAAAGGTTAGAATACGAGGAGAAAATGGTTGTGGGGAAGCAAGTTTGGATTACGAAAGTGCAGGAAATAACTTCGAATGCAGGGCCAGAGGGAAGGAAGGATGCAGGACTGCAGCGTTGGAAGGGGACCTGGGCACTTCCAGCGGTACGGTGGGGTGGAAGACACATGTGGTCCCCAAAGCCCCACACTGCCACCTACCTTCTTCAACCTGATCTATTGTAATTTCACCTTCTTGCAGTCCTCTTGTCCTTTCCCAAATTAAAACAAAATATGAGAATGCTGATGGATGTGAGCAAAGAACAGAATATCTTGCAGAGGGGTTTTGATGCAGTTACTGGTCCAGTACTCGGGACCCCTAATCCCAATCCTTCTCTACTGATTTAAGGCAGTTCTAGTATCCGTATGCTCAAAGACAAAGTACTGCAAACGCACATCTTTTAGGAGGTGACTCTAAACAGTCAGGATTATGGCAGTGATGTGACCGACTAGGTTTTGCTTTTTTCTCCGAAAGGTTTTGCTTATTTCAATACTAGGTGTCATATGCCTCAACTTTGTCATCCAAGATTAAACCTTTCAACACATTAACATCCAGCCCACCTCAAGCTGAGATAAAACCCAGGCTACGTTGTTTGTCCTTCTTCCCCCCTAACCCAGAGCTTCTCACAGTTGCTGTCAGTTCAGAGCAGGAAGCCCAGGGAACCCCTTCCTCTTGATGTTTTCTTGCCACAGGAAGCTCTACTCTGAACATCTCAGGGAATCGGGCCATTTCATGTTTAAGAGTGCTTTTTCCATACTCACGGCTTTACCCTCCAAAGCTGTTAGGTGTCCTATTTTAAATCAAAACTATTCTGTTGGAATAAATACACAGTTTTTATTCCAAAAACACCTACAATGTTGTCAAAACTTGCGAAAGTAAAGAGAAGGGACATTTTCACTCCTGGGGACAGCTCTCCCGGCTGCATACAAACTGCACCCTTTCATGCTGAATTTTAGACACACTTCCAAACAGAACTGGGCAAGGGGGTATTTCGAAAGTCAGGTAAACATTCTCAGTGATGAAGACAAAGGAGGCACCCGTATTGATTTCTCGATAATAGGTAACAGAAAAGTCATTCAGACATCAATTTTTAACAAAATCAAAGTAAACTTACCATCATTTCTCCAGATTCTCCAGAAACACTCCTCTGTGAAAGGAAGTTGGATAATCATTCTTCAGAAGCATGTTGCTTATTACCTTGAAGGCAAAAACTGTTTTCTCAAAATATACTTTCTCAAAAGATATTTTTTCCTTCAGTGCTGAGCTATAATTCATTCACGGGAACCAAGACATAATTACCAAATATTCTTGAATGCTATTTTCCCACTGGTGTGTTTCTGTGAACAAATGTCTCAGTCACTGTTTGGTTGCATGCCCACCATCCTTCGATACAATGCTAAAACCTATGTTTTCAAATGAAAATGTTCAACCAAACTTAAGCTGAGTAGCACAGATCACCTTTACCCTGTCTATTTGTCTGATTGTTTTCTCAGCAGCAGAGTCTTTCTTCAAAGTCAGGCAGTGGGAAGGCACGTCTGTCTCTTCCACTAGATGAAGCTACATGGGAGCAGAGACTTGGATGCGTTTCCTCCTTGGTGTAGCCCCTGAGTCAAGCACGGTGGAAAATCCTGTACTCAACAGCTATGCTAGAGAATTACAGTAAGTCCCCTACATACGAACCTTCAAGTTGCGAACTTTTGAAGATGCGAACGTGCATTCCATCAACATCAGGCATGAGTGAAATTGCAGCTTGCCCTCCGTCTCCTACTTCTGACGGTCCTTCAGCTCTACCATCTCCCACCTCCTCTCCCTCCTCCAGGCAGTAACTCTCCTTTCCTGTTCACTCGATGCCATCCCCTTTACGCCAGCTGCTGTACTGCACTACTGTACTTTTCAAGGTACTGTACTGTAAGATTAAACATGTTTTCTTGGGACTTCCTGGTGGCGCAGTGGTTGGGAGTCCGCCTGCCAGTGCAGGGGACATGGGTTCAAGCCCTGGTCTGGGAGGATCCCACATGCCGTGGATCAACTAAGCCCATGTGCCACGACTACTGAGCCTGTGCTCTAGAGCCCATGAGCCACAACTACTGGGCCCATGTGCCACAACTACTGAAGCCCGCGCACCTAGAGCCCGTGCTCCACAAGAGAAGTCACAGCAATGAGAAGCCTACGCACCACAATGAAGACCCAACACAGCCAAAAATAATAAATAAATAAATTAATTTTAAAAATTAAACTTAAAAAAATTATTTTAAAAGTTTTATTTTTTGTGTTTGTTTTTTATGCATTATTTGTGTGAGAAGTATTATAAACCTATTACAGTAGGTTTAAAGCCGATTGTGTTAGTTGGGTACCTAGGCTAACTTTGTCACGCTTACGAACAAACTTGCTGAACGTGCTCTCAGAACGGAACTCACTCATATGTAGGGGACTTACTGTATCCACATGAATGACTGTCCTGTGGGCATGGAAAACTGACTGGCTTTAGAGTGATGGGTGAACCTTTAATGTCAGATGGATTTTAAAGTAATAATTAAGGTGTGGGACATTAGCTTTGCTTGCCTGATTTGGGGTGAGTTGAAATTTTAGGGGGTATTATGTGACATAGTGAGGCCAACGACTGCCTTTTTCTAGACTTTTTTAAATTGGAGCATGGTTTATTTATTTATTTATTTTTGGCTGCATTGGGTCTTTGTTGCTGCACACAGGCTTCTCATTGTGGTGGCTTCTCTTGTTGCAGAGCACTGGCTCTAGGCGCGCGGGCTTCAGCAGTTGTGGCTTGCTGGTTTCAGTAGTTGTGGCTCACGGGCTCTAGAGCTCAGGTTCAGCAGCTCTGGAGCACAGGCTTAGCTGCTCCGCGGTATGTGGGATCTTCTGGGACCAGGGCTCGAACCTGTGTCCCCTGCATTGGCAGGCGGATCCTTAACCACTGCGCCACCAGGGAAGCAGTGTTAGTTTAGTGTTAGTTTCAGGTGTACAGCAAAGTGATTCGGTTATACCTACATATATAACTATTCTTTTTCAGATACTTTTCCCTTATAGTTTATTACAAAATACTGAGTATAGTTCTCTGTGCTATACAGTAAGTCCTTATTGGTTATCTATTTAATTTTATTTATTTTTTGGCCGTGCTACGCGGCTTGCATGATCTTAGTTCCCCAACCAGGGATCGAACCTGTGCCCCCTGCAGTGGAAGCGTGCAGTCCTAACCACCGGACCACCAGGGATGTCCTGGTTATCTGTTTTATGTATAGTAGTGTGTATCTGTTAATCAACTTCCTAATTTATCCCTCTCCCCCTTTCCCCTTTGGTAATCCTAAGTTTGTTTTCTATGTCTGTGGGTCTTTTGGACTTTTTGAATGCAATTCCATACGATGATGTTTTCCCTTTTAGATGAAGACCCTGACATGAGGACTTGCCTATTGGGTTTTAATACTATCGGTCTACAAAAAGCCTGGACTTGCAGCAGGTCAAAAATTCATACCCGCACAAAAGATGTCATAGGTCAGCTTAGAGTTGCTTCCACAAATACCTCCTTTTTTACCACCTGGGCTCTACATGGGAGAAGCCAAACCTTTCTTGGCCCCCTGGAGAACTCACCCCATGAGTTAGAGCATTTTGTCTGTGCTGTTGCTGGCATCCGGGAGGAGACCGCCAGCATGGTCAGGTCCCCTGTGCTCTCTGAGCAACTCCCCGAGACAGTAGAGACCGTGACTAGGTAGGAGACCATGTGTGGCCCCAATAGGAAGTGTCCTAAGAGTAAATTCTTCCATACAAAGCAGTAAAACTATCCCATAATCTTAAACTTTGAAGAAAACACATAGCAATGTATTCTCTAAGGGACCAAGGTGACCATTACAGTTTGAAGATGAACAGACAGCCGTGTGGAGGCTTCCCTTTATTTCAGCTGGACAGTGTTTCCTCCAGGTGTAAAACCAGCAGACTCTTTGCTGCTAAAAAAACATGCTCTTGAGAAAATGTAGCAAAAATCATCTCAACCCTTTTCTTATTTCTTCAATCATGATCTCTTTCACTTATTTGCCCTTTTGGAACTGAGGTTTACTGTACCTGGTACCTCCGGTTCTCTGGCACAAATTGAAATTTGCCTGGGGCCAGTTCCACAAGGTCTCCATATTCTGCAAACTTAAAAAAGAATTTAGGATGTTTATTTCTATCAACAAAAAGCAGGGAGCTGGTGATAGGCATAAGGGACTGTATTCAATATATTATTTTGTCTTGTTTTCTATATCTCTGGGCAATCTCATTTTTTCAAACAATGATTTCTTTTTTTAAAATTGAAGTATAGTTGATTTACAATGTTTCAGGTGTACAGCAAAGTGATTCAGCTATACATATACATATAATCTATTCTTTTTCACTATCTTTTCCCATACAGGTTATTACAGAGTATTGAGTAGAGTTCCCTGAGCTATACATACAGTAGGTCCTTGCCATTTATCTATTTTATATATAGTAGTGTGTATCTGCTAATCCCAAATCCCTAATTTATCCTTCCCCCCTTTTCCCTTTGGAACTGTTAAGTTTGTTTTCTGTGTCTGTTACAATGATTTTTTTTTTTTCTCTCTAGTTGCAGAGAGCAGGGGTTACTCTTCATTGCAGTGTGCGGGCTTCTCATGGCGGTGGCTTCTCTTGTTGCAGAGCACGGGCTCTAGGCATGCAGGCTTCAGTAGTTGTAGTACATGGGCTCACTACTTGCAGCATGCGGGCCCTATAGCACTTGGGCTTCAGTAGTTGTGGCACATGGGCTCAGTAGTTGTGGCTTGCGGGCTCTAGAGCACAGGCTCAGTAGTTGCGGTGCACGGGTTTAGTTGCTCCGTGGCATGTGGGATCTTCCCGGACCAGGGCTCGAACCTGTGTCCCCTGCACTGGCAGGCAGATTCTTAACCACTGCGCCACCAGGGGAAGTCCCTACAATGATTTCTTTAATACATTTGTTTGCCTGTTACTTCTCAGAGGTGAGTAAATGAGAGTTAGTACCTCCAAATTTGCTGGAAGCAGGAGTTCATTTCTGAGTTTGCCTGAAGATGATGGGATATCCAAGTAGGAGTTACAGTAGCCCAGTGATCAGGTAGGTGCCTGGCAGAAGTACTGGGTAGATCTTGGGGGCATCAGAGGTGTCTTACTAGGTAAATGTGGGCCATTATCCATTGAGTTAGAAATGGCGATGTGAAAGGAATGCCAGTAAGTGACTGAAAAAGCACAAACACATTTGGATATCTTGCCTCCAACTCTTGGCTTCGTCAATGAGATTTCCAACGTACTCTGGTAGTTTTTAAAGTGTTAGAAAATATGATAGTTTCTAGGCAGACAGGGTGATTTTTTTTTCTTGCAAATATGCCATCCTGTTCTTTGGCATCTTTGTAGGTAATCCACTCTGTAAGTAGCACAAGCCGCTGCGCCTTCTAGGATATTCCCAGAATACATGCTGCTTTTCTGGCATCAAAATAGCTCTTGGGGCTTCCCTGGTGGCGCAGTGGTTAAGAATCCGCCTGCCAATGCGGGGGACACGGGTTCGAACCCTGGTCCGGGAAGACCCCACCCACCCCTCGGAGCAACAAAGCCCATGAGCCACAAATACTGAGCCTGCACTCTAGAGCCCGCGAGCCACAACTACTGAAGCACGCACGCCTAGAGCCCGTGCTCTGCAACAAGAGAAGCCACCGCAATGAGAAGCCCGTGCACCGCAACAAAGAGTAGCTCCTGCTCGCCGCAACTAGAGAAAGCCTGCATGCAGCAGCAACAAAGACCCAACGCAGCCAAAAGCAAATAAATAAATAAATTTATTAAAAAGAAAAAAAGCTCTTGTATGACTTTCAGTCCAAGGCTTTCAATACGTTGGGGATGATCAAGGGTCTGAAGTGAACCTTGAGCTCCCCAGGAGTAATTCCTACACTCTGCCCGTCCATTTACCCAATCTTCCCCTTTAACAGGAATATTAAGTGTCCTTAATTTGGAAATCATTTTCACTTAGGTATGACAAACAAAGTGCTTTGAAAATGACTTTTCTATATACTCTTAAGTAAAAGAGTGATAGTGATATTCCATAATAACAGTTATGAGAGCTAATAATTATTAAGTTCTTCCCCAGGTTTGCACTGTGCTGGGTAGTTTACATATGTCACTTAATTCTTACAACAACCCTTTGGGTTAGATCAATTATTATCCCCAATTTTTTAGATAAGGAGGGGGCAGCTGTACTTCGTAAGCGGTACACTATGGGGTCGGGCTGTAAACTTGGTTCTCATGCAAAACCTGTTAATGCTCTAAAGGGTAAATATATGTTCCAGAACTTATGGTTACCGGGGGGAAGGGATAGTTAGGGAGTTTGGGACTGACATGGACACATGGCTATATTTAAAACAGATAACCAACAGGGTCCTACTGTACAGCACAGGGAACTCTGCTCAATATTATACAACAACCTAAATGGGAAAAGAATTTGGAAAAGAATAGATACATGTATAATTGAATCACCCTGATGTGTGCCTAAACTATCACAACATTGGTAATCAACTGTACTCCATATAAAATAAAAAGTTAAAAATCCTTATCACAAGGGGGAAAAAACTGTAACTATGTATGGTGAGAGCTATTAAAGACATTGTGGTGATCATTTTCCAATATATACAAATATTGAATCAAAAAAAGGGTAAATACAGGTTCCAGTAATTATAATAGTGAACACGTCTACGCAGATTAATTTTATCATGAATTTCCATTCCACACAGAATGCTGTCCTTGAATAGCAACAGGTAACAGGTTATTTACCAAGCTAACCTTTGGAGCCGACAGCAAGGAAGTCTTCTGGAAGTACTTACTTCTGAAAGTCCGTTAGTGGGGATTTCGAAGCCCTGTGATTCAGAAAGGAGGAAGCAGACGAGAAAGCACACGAGCCCCTTCATCGTGCTAGGTTGCTCTGCCCAGCTCTCCAGTGCCGGGTCTGGGAGGAGCCCACTGCTCCCTGAACCACGATCAGAGGCACAGCAGAGCCGTACAGTTGGTTTTCAAAAAGAAAATTGAGAGAAAAGAGAAGAAGAGAGCTCTCAAACTTTGTTCCAAAACAGGACAAATATTTGTTCTGGAGTTCAAACTTAAGCTGGGGAGGGGGGGTGGGTCACACACCCAGAGGTTATTCAAACAGCAGAGCTGGGGGCAGTCCCTGGGCTGTGAGAGTAAGGCAGGGTCGGACAGATGTGCAGTGCTTTTTTTTTCCTTTTGCTGATTTCTCTTCATCTTAAAATCAGAGAGACCTAAGATCAGCGTCATCTTCTTTGAAAGACCAGGTGAGGCACGTGACTGAGAAATCGAGTCAGAGAGGAAAAAGCTAAAGTGAAAAGCTTCTGGAAACAAAATCCTTTGGTTTAAGTGAAAGCAAGAGGAATTTAGGAAAAGTGGGAGAAGAAACCCCATGGTTTTCTGAGCAAAGCACTCACTGGCAGTGTCTCTCCCTCTCCCTTTGAAAACCGAGAACCTATTTCATGAGAGAACTGGGCAAGCAGCAGTGTGGGAGGTTAGGCACCCCTTCAGCAAGGAAGTTTCAGGAACCTCTTTGATTAAGAGAACAGAGTCTGTTCCGGCTGCCCCTGGTCACTCTCACTCAGGTCAGCGGAAAATCAGTTCTCCCCATCCCAGAACCAGAGACAGCCCAGCCTGGAATCCCTTCCCACCCATGGTCATGAATCCTAATAACAATGTTAACTAGGATTTATTGAGCCCTTTGTGGTGTCATGCACTTTTACCTACATTAACTTTAACCCCCTGTTTTTATTCAACTATAAAAGAGCCATGTGAGATGTGTACTACATTTATCTTCATTCACAATGGAGGAAGGTAAGGTTAAGTATCAATAACTGATTCCACATTTCATAGTTAGCACGTGGAGACTTCATTCAAGGTCAGCCTGACCTCAAATCCTTTGTTGTTCGTGACCACGTCCAGGAGAGGCAGCCTGGGGTCCATCTCTGGGATCAGTGTTCCAAGTGTGAATTTAGACTAACAGTTACCTGTAGTTCCCAAGCTGGGTGGCCAGTGTACTTGATGAGCCTCTACTCCAGACGTCTGCTTGAACAGAGCCATGCTGTGGACCTCAGTTTGGCCAGCTCCCATGTCTTTTCTGGCAGTTTCCTTTGCCAGGATGGAACTACGGCTTCCTGCCCGAGGTCCCTGATCCATCACCTGGTCCGGGTCTTGCTGCTGAAAAAACCTCTACTTTCTCAAAGTTCACTCCCACAGGGGAACTTTCACCCACATGCAAACAGAAAGTCTGCGATGGCCTTTGAAACCTGGTGATGTAGGGCTGTTTCCACCAGATCCGTGCCGACCAGACTCAGCTAGCTTCTGTGGATCCCAGTCACTCATCTTGAGGATTACAGTGAACCCAGGACGAACAGGTCACTTCTCTGAGATTGCCCTCTGATTTTGTTCAAAGGGACACGGTTTAAAGTTTATTTCAAAAACAATGCAAGTGAAAAGAGGAAATCAAAACCATGCCAAAAAAGATAAACTGACATATTAAAATATGCAAAATGATCTTTAAAAAAGGACAAATTTATTTGTTAAATCCAAGCACATGCCCCAAATAACTGGAAGTGCTGGTTCAAATGTAATATAAAATGCAAATAGATTAAATTTATCTGTAAGATTATGAAGGGTTACTGATGATTGTTTTAAAAATGTTCAACTGTATGCTGTTTCTAACAATTACACTTTATCTCCAAGAGACAAAAACAGACTGAAAGTTGAGATAGCATTAAAATCTATCTTATTTATTTCAAATACTTGAAAATGGGGGTTACAAAGTTGGTATAGGGTTAAATTAGATGTCACAGCAAATAATACTAAAAAGAAAGTCAGAAGAGAGAATTAAATCTAAGATTATTAATTGTATGCAAATTGTTGTGAAGTACCTCTCTAGAAATTGTTCATCTTGCAAAACTAAAACCCTGTCCCCATTAAACAATAATTCCCCATTCTGCCTGCCCCCAGCTCCCGGCAACCATCATTCTATTTTATTTTTCTATGAGTATGATTACTTTACATACATCATATAAGTGGAATCATCCAGTATTTGTCCTTTTGTGAATGGCTTATTTCATTTAGCATAACGTCCTCATGGTCGATCCATGTTAACGCCTGTCAGGACTTCCTTCTTTATTTAAGGCTAAATATAATAGTCTATCATATGTATATATCACATTTTCTTTATCCATTCATCCTGCTATGGACACTTAGGCTTTGTCTGTTAAACAAGTGTATTTTTAAACTTTTCTCTGAAATACTTCATAATTAAACATTTTAAAAACAATTTAAAGAGCAAAAAAAAATCAGTTTCAAATCAGTTAAAAATATTTTCAGCAAGGAATAAAGGTAAACTTGGTGGAATAAAGAAAATCCCTTGTTTTACGTGCCATCTCATTTTGCTTAAATAGAATAGAGATCTAAGCTAAACAAATAAATCTATTAGCTGAAGGTAGAGTGGTGTTTGCTACGAATGAAGATGACGTGGGTTCGGATCATGTAGGTTGATTTGGTTTTGTTAAGTGTGGACTGCATGATTTGGGTAGTGAATTTACACGCCCCTTCCCCCCCACCCCCAAATGCTTGGTCTCAGCTAAGAGTGAACGTGGTAAGCATTTCTGGGGACATACCAACCGATATGGATTGCACTTTCTCTCCATTCCCACTGTCACTACTCTCATTAATTTTTCTGGAATGATAGCGATGTTTTCTAGGGACGTCTTGGCTGCTGTTTCTGAATCCATCACACCACGGCTGAAGCAGCGTCCGAGTGCAGCTGTGAAGCGGTTACTCCCTGCTCCAAAGTTTTCACTCTCTTTCTATAGAGGATCCGGCCAAGACTGATTTTCATGGTGGTCAGTGCTCTACCTTTTCAGCCTGAGCTCCAGCCTACACACCACAAAACCAGATTATTGGCTCACCTCCAAACCTTTCAACCAAGTGCTTTCCCCGACACAGTTCCCCTTGCCTGGAATTCCCTTTTCCTCCAACGTCTCTCTATTAAAACCACATCCCTCTTTCAAAGCCCGTCTTAGTTGCGACTTCCGTCACCAACGTTCTGCAGGTTCCTCTGGCTGACATTCGTCATTCGTGTCATTTGGGGGCATAAGTGCAACACACACCTCCATGCCTTGCTACGTTTTCTCAAGTGTAGAGACCACACACTCCTTCATTCAACGCTCTTTATAGAGGAAGACAAATACCATATGATATCACTTATATGCAGAGTCTAAAATATGACATATGACACAAATGAACTTATCTACAAAACAGAAACAGACTCCCAGACATAGAGAACATACTTGTGGTTGCCAAGGGGGAGGGGGGTGGGAGAGAGAAGGATTGAGAGTTTGGGATTAGCAGATGCAAACTATTATATAGAGAATGGATAAATGACAAGGTCCTACTGTGTAGCACAGGGAACTATATTCAACATCCTATGATAAACCATAATGGAAAAGAATATTGTAAAAAAGAATGCATATATGTATAACTGAATCACTTTGCTGTACATCAGAAACTAACACAACATTGTAAATCTACTATACTTCAATAAAATACACTAAAAAACCCACTCTTTATAGACAGCCTACTATGTGCCCAGCACTGCGGACAGTACTCACCACAGTGCCTTTGAACATAACTGGCCCTTAAGTATCAACACTGACTTGAATCACTGTTGGAAGGTGACCTGGGCCCAAGAGTAATAATTCTTTCCTTTCATACATTGTCCTTTTCAAAATATGTCCACATCGAGCTATTTAGCTCCCAATAATGGAACATAATATTCAATACCATCTTCAAAATCTAGAGTCTACCTCTTACTAGATTAGTCACTGTAGCAGGTTACTTTATCTCTCTGTAAATCAGTTTCTTCACTTGTAAGATGGGGCTATCCCATTCACGTCATGGGGCGGCCGTGAGGAAGAGTAAGTGAAGAACAAGATAGGTGCCTGGCGCAAATCTAGGAGCTCTTCTGTGCTTGTATCATTACTGTCACTGTTCTAAACAGCAAAAGAAGCCCAGCTTGGAATGTAAGACAGAATCAAGGGCATATAACTGAGAGTTGTCTCTAGTTTTCTGCCTAAGTTTTCCCTTCAGCCTTTGAAATTGCACAGTGCTATACCTTCTGGAAAAATGTATCTTCTGGATACCGGAAGCGGGAAAAACACCCCTCCCCTCCCTTGTGTAGCGCCGGCTGGGGGAGTTCCCAGCCCAGTGGGTGCCTCAGCCTAGCCCTCATGGAAAAACCCTGTCACAGCTTTGCATTCTCTGCTGAGATAAAGACAATTAAGACCTTATGGGTTGAGTACCAAACAGAACCTCCAAAATTTGAACAAAACCATCCTCAACTAAGAGGTCCAAGATAATCTCTCGGTGGATATCTTTAACAGTTATTAATGTTGAAATAAATTCCATAGTATACTGTGGATACTGAAGTTGAGAAAGCAAAATTAACACGGTCTAAAAGAAAGTTACTTAGCACATTTTGCTGTTTTCTGAGATTGCTAGTGTGTTGGCGGTGGTTGGCTGTGGGCCAGGATAATGTGGAACATTTTTGTTGGTCTGCTAATAAAAAAAAAGACCTTATGGCATGTTTTGCAAATATAAATATGATTTCCAATCTTCTGGCCCCTTCCATTGGTCATTTCATCTCTGATGACTATAATCTGATATTTGGAATGACCTCAGGACAAGCCAAGCTAAGGGCAGCCTGGGTCACGCTTCTCTTTTTATGCTGACAGCCTATCTCCAAATTCCAAGGTCTTGGGAAAAAACCCACCACGTTTGATCTCTCCTGCTGTCCAGAAGCGCCAGGCTCCCTATCAGGGCAGGTGTGTATTCAGGTCACGGGGTCCTGCACCTGGGGCCCTTCCACCAGCCCTGGCCCTGGGCGGCTCTCACTGGTGAATGGAATGTATCGGTTGGTACTTACATTCTCCCGATGTATAGCATGGAAATCGCTACCACAAAGGCTGCCAGAATCTTCACTTTCATAGATGTGAGAATCAGTAGGAATCTAAGAGAAAAACATTTCAGTACGCTTCATAATGTTTAAATAAAAGAATAACTCATTTCGGGCCCAATGAGAATTCTCGGGAATATCAATACACTTGGCATTTGTGGCTCTGAGCATAAGGCATGGTGGCTTAGATAACGGTGCGGCGATAACTATCACACATTTACAAAATCCAGTTCTAGTTCTATCATTGTGAAAGAGTATATTTTTAAAAGTCCAAAGTCAAAGGTGAGCTAACGTACAAATAGCTGTATCTGACCCTTACCTGCTTGTTTCGCTAGTTCAGATGGGGCATGACATGGAGCAGGTCTGTTGTCTACATGTATTTGAACTCTCATACCTGCCTTCTAGTAGTCAGGTTAAGATGTTCTGTCTTAGGTTCTTCAAAGATTATTTGTTTTAATTTCTCAAGATGATATTCCATTATTCTGTCACATCTTTTTTCCTCTCTCTTAGGTGTAGGTGTGGGCTGCTGTAATTTGGGACCAGAACACAAAGAGATTTCAGAAGAAAAATGTTAGACATTGGGTAGAGGTTTCATGAGCCAAAAACACAAAGTTAGAGTGTGGGGGGCCGATTTCCTTGTTCATTCTTTTTAAAAAATTGTTTATTTTATATTGGAGGATAGTTGATTTACAATGCTGTGTTAGTTTCAGGTGTACAGCAAAGTGATTCAGTCATATATATGTATATATACAGATTCCGATGTTCTTCCCATATAGGTTATTACAGAGTATTGAGTAGAGTGCCCAGTGCTATACAGTAGGTCCTGTTGATTATCTATTTTCTATATAGTAGTGTGTATATGTTAATCCCAAACTCCTAATTTATCTCTCCCCCCCACCTTTCCCCTTTGGTAACCATAAGTTTGTTTTCTAAGTCTGTGAGTCTGTTTCCGTTTTGTAAATAAGTTCGCTTATAGCATTTTTTTTAGATTCCATATAAAAGTGATATCATATGATATCTGTCTTTGTCTGACTTACTTCACTTCATATGATCATCTCTAGGTCCATCATGTTGCTGCAAATGGCATTATTTCATTTTCTCTCTTTTTTAAAAAAAATTTTGGGGCTTCCCTGGTGGCGCAGTGGTTGAGAGTCCGCCTGCCGATGCAGGGGACGTGGGTTCGTGTCCCGGTCCGGGAAGATCCCACATGCCGCGGAGCGGCTGGGCCCGTGAGCCATGGCCGCTGAGCCTGCGCGTCCGGAGCCTGTGCTCCACAACGGGAGAGGCCACAACAGTGAGAGGCACCCGTACCGCAAAAAATAAAATAAATAAATAAATAAAAAATTTTTGGTTGTGTTGGGTCTTTGTTGCTGTGTGCGGGCTTTCTCTAGTTGGCGGCTAGAGAGGGCTACTCTCTGTTGCGGTGCACAGGCTTCTCATTGCGGTGGCTTCTCTTGTTGCAGAGCACGGGCTTTAGGCACGTGGACTTCAGTAGTTGTGGCACGTGGGTTCAGTAGTTGTGGCTCGTGGGCTTAGTTGCTCCGAGGCATGTGAGATCTTCCCGGACCAGGGCTCGAACCCTTGTCCCAGGCATTGGCAGGCGGATTCTTAACCACTGTGCCACCAGGGAAGTCCTAGCTCATTCTCTTTTTATGGCTGAGTAATAGTCCATTGTATCTATGTACCATATCTTCTTTATCCATTCATCTGTTGATGGACATTTAGGTTGCTTCCATGTCTTGGCTATTGTAAATAGTGCTGCAATGAACATTGGGGTGCATATGATGTTTTCAAATTATGGTTTTCTATTCCTTGTTAATTCTTGAGCCACGAAAACTTGGCTTTGCCGTTGAGTCGTTTCCATTATTTTCTGCTCTGTGTTCCCTGTCTCAGAAGTTTGCATTCAAACCCATTGCCAAAAGGGAGACAGTTGGGTCCATGGGTGCCTGGGGACTGACCAGCCGTTATAGGTCAATTCCAGTGTAGCGGCTTCCTGCATCCCTCCCAGGGAATCTGGGTGTTTCTGGCGGGGAAGGGATCACATCTGGAAGCTGCTCTCACTATGACACTGACAGCTGGTATTGCTGTCCCAGGTTGGGAAGCACCTTCATATGAGTTATTGTGGTTGCCTCTGAAGTGTAAATAGGGCAAGGAGTATGCGGGTATCTGAGCCACAAGGGATGCTCCAAGTCATCTAGCTGAGAGTCTACTTTAAAAGATGATGAAAGTGAGGCTTGAGAAGCTAAGTCCGGGGCTAGAGTGATACAAGCTGGTCGTGGACAGAGGAGTGATATAGGGTGGGGGACAGACTAGTAGTGGCAATGGTGTCTGAACTGGGCAGACTGGTTCCTCCTCATTTCCAGCCCCAACCCTAGCCTGCTAACTCACCAGCTGTCTTCATGACTTTGGGCAATTTTCTGCGTGCCTCCATGTTCTCATCTGAAAAATGGGGATAAGAAATAGTACTCAACTCTGAGCATGTGTAAAGGGCCTAGAACAGTGCCTGCAACATATTAAGTGCTCAGTTAATGTCAGCAGTGATCAGTAGTGGTATCAAAGCACATTTAATCCATGGAATTCTGATCTCCAGGTAAGTACTCGGTGGTTTTTTTCATTTCATGTTACATCTCTTGTGTCCTCAAGGGTGTCTCAAGGGCATTTCAAATGGAATGAACACAGCCAAGGAGAAAGGCTGTCCTGTTAGCCTTGCATCAAGGAGGGGCCTCATGAGCCTCCCTCACTCTCATCCCTAACGTACCTCTTGCAGTTTGGTGTTGGGGCAACAGGGTAAACTCTCTCCCTCTTTTCCAGTGAGATGGCGGGTGAAAGGGACTTGGAAGGAGAGGTGGATTGAAGGGGTCATTACCAAGAAGACCAGCACACTTGTGAGAGCAGTGCTGGGAAGTCTAAAAGAATAAATAGATGTGTGAGAGATCCCAACACCAAAAGGCACCTTTAAAGCTGTGTTTGGAGCGTGTGGGGGACAATGAAGAAGAATACTAGGCCTACAGCCGGGGAAAGAAGCGGTAATGTTAACTGGGAGTTTATTTAGCTTGGTTTTTCCTTGGAATAGGATAACCAACTGGAAGGTGTAGCATGAGCAATGGGTAAAACCCAGGAGGAATGTACCAGTAATAAGGCTGCACGGAACTAATTCAAATTAATCGTGTCTCGGCCCAGGACTAATTACATGCCAGGGAACCACAAGAAATTCTGGAGAAAGAGCTTGTAAATGATGCTCCTTTGGCTCCTTCAATTTCCGAAAAGGAAGCCATTTAGATTCTATAAATTATAGGTTGGGGAGCTTGAGGTTGACTTTATTTTTTTTTAGAAAAAGTATGAATGAATGAAACCATTCAAAAGAGGGTTTGAGAACTCTTGAGAAGGAAGCATTTTGACAAAGTCATGTGTGTGGAAGGGGTTTGGTGACTAAGGCTCTCTAGATTCTATGGGATAGGAAGAAAGTGGGAGGAATCAATGTGAGATTTGGGGGCAGATGGACAAGAGATGGCAGAGGAAGACAGCCTGGGCTCTGAAGTCTTGGGAGGTGGGCACCCAGGAGGCAGAAGGGGAGTCTGAAAACCACGGGAAGGTGCAAGAATACTGTATAAAGACCTTCTCAAGGGTCAGGAAGCGGGAGGAACCAGCCACCTTCCGGTGCGTGCTGCTGGTGGCTGGAGTTGAAACCTGAGGCATGGGCCCAAGCCTAGTCCGGTCCTGAGATGCAAACTAATTTGTCAGCAGAGTCAGGGGCTGGTAACACACACACATAATCCATTAACATGCCCGTACTGTGTATCATAGCCTAATTCTTCCCCTTGATTTGTAAGCTTGTGAATGGCAAAGGGCCATTTCCTGCCTAAAGGATCAGTGATTAAGCAGTGCTTGATTGAACTAATTTCACTTCTTTTTACCCCAGTGTTTCTATGCTAGAGACCCAGACTTCTTACAAGCACAGATGGTTTCCAATGTGCTTATCATGGATGAGGTGGAAAATGAAAACGAATGAGCTTTAAACTGCTTAATTACAGAACCCGTTGTTTGAACAAATCCAAGCAGAAGAGCTTTGATGAATAGATTGATGTTAAATTGAAGGAATGGATTTTGTGGTGAGAAACAGCATTCTAAAACTCACAGAGGGACTTCCCTGGTGGCACAGTGGTTAAGAATCCGCCTGCCAATGCAGGGGACACAAGTTCGAGCCCTGGTCCGGGAAGATCCCACATGCCACGGAGCAACTAAGCCCGTGTGCCACAACTACTGAAGCCCGTGCGCCTAGAGCCTGTGCTCTGCAACAAGAGAAGCCACCACAATGAGAAGCCCGCGCACCGCAATGAAGAGTAGCCCCCGCTCACCGCAGTTAGAGAAAGCCAGTGGGGAGCAACAAAGACCCAACGCAGCCAAAAATAAATAAATAAAAAATAAAACTCACAGAACTTGTTCAAATAAAATATACTTGAAGTAGACGTGAATGAAACACTGGACAAAATTTCAGATGACAGGTTGTTGGAAAGAATGCCTAATATTCTGGTGGACAGATGGAGAATCCAAAGACATCTGGATAGGCCAAAATAAATTCCAGAAGCAGTGAAGACTCAGTGCGTTCACCAATGTAGACTCTACCTGGAATATTGCATTCAATTCTGAATGAAATTCAGAATTTGACTCTCTTCTCTGTGGCCTCCCCACGTGACCTGCACTTCTCCCTGCATGGCTGCAGGGCCACAGGAGTATTCCTGGTGTGTGACAGTGGAAGCTGTAGATGGGTAAGGCCCGTCCATGGAAATTACACAGTCACACTTCTGCTGCATTTTACTGGGTCAAGAGAGTCTCCAGGCTCCCCAGATTCAAGGGCAAGAATTCCACTCTGTAAACAGCAGGTTCATCATAATCAATGATCAATCACGTCACTTCTTTCACGGTCTTTCTGTGATTGGCCGCTAAGCGTCTGTTATTGGGTTCAAACACAGACAGCAAAGCATGTACTTGTGTTTCCTCCTTGTCTCCCGGTGATAAACCCATGTGACATTTTACAAACACGGATGATCGAAAGGGAGAATTGGCCCAAAAGATGAAAGTGCAGGAAGAAAATGAAAAGCAATCATGCTGGGAGTGGAATTTGGATTTGAACGTAAATGGAGTCACAACGAAAAGCTGACATGGGGGATGTGGACACTATAGCTGGGCAGCCACAGAAATTCTGTGAAGGTGAATTTATTGCATAAATGAGGAAAGCAGTTGTGATGGAAAGAAGGATGTCTTTTAGAGAAAGTGACACCGCCAAAAGAACATACTTAAAGGAACCCTTGGAGGTGTTTCACAGCACTGAAAGCTCAAAGGAAGAAATTTGGGAAGCGAACCCAAACTTAGAAAGAGGTAGGGCAATTTCCCCAGGCATAGAGAAGATGCTCACTTAATGTCAGAAGTTACACAGCAGGAAGAAGGCCAGCACTGTTCAACTACTATTGGTAAGTTTTTACCAAAAAGTGAACCACTTTCTCAATGTTTTTGATGTCTGAACTTATGGTGTATTCAATAAATACTAGTTTTACTCTTTTTAAATTTTCCTATGCATTTGTAACCAACAGTAAGAGAGTTTTTAAGGTTTTGACAAAAAAATTTTAAAGGTCAAGGAATAATCATCATTTTTCCCATTTATTATTCATTGGTTTGCACAGTATTAGCATCTAGGGTCATGTTTATGGTCTCACGTTGCAAAGGGAGGACCACCTCTGTGTGTGTGTAAATATGAAAATAAAAATAAATACACATACACATGCACACAATAGCTTGCTTTATGGTAAAAAATGGGGCCCCCTTGGAATGTTTTAGAACCATGAAGTGAGCCTCCGCCAGGGGCTACTCTGGGAGTTTATGGGGCCACCTTCTGGTTGCCTTAATGACTCTAAGGTGCTGCTAGCAATTGGTGGGTGAGGTCAAGAATAACAAGTGTCCTGCTTTGCACAGGACAGTGAAGGCCACAAGGCATCTGAATAACCCACCAGACATCTGTGTAAGTGAAAAGCATGTTTAAAATTATTTGGTCTTCCAACCTAATTCTATTTCACAGGATAGTTTAAAAATGTTTTAATGTAATTGAATTTGTGGGAATGCAACTACTGTGCAAATTAATGAATGATTGTACTTTGAACCAAGAAGTTTGCACCATTTTGGAAAATAGCATCATCGATGACAAAGGTGATAATGGAATCTGTATCTTTTTTTTTTTTCTGGTCAAACTTTTTTTTTAACATCTTTATTGGGGAATTGGTGCGTTAGTATTGGTGCGTTAGTTTCTGCTTTATAACAAAGTGAATCAGTTATACATATGTCCCCATATCTCTTCCCTCTTGCATCTCCCTCCCTCCCTCCCACCCTCCCTATCCCACCCCTCTAGGTGGTCACAAAGCACTGAGCTGATCTCCCCGTGCTATGCGGCTGCTTCCCACTAACTATCTAGTTTACGTTTGGTAGTGTATCTATGTCCATGCCACTGTCTCACTTTGTCCCACCTTACCCTTCCCCCTCCCCATATCCTCAAGTCCATTCTCTAGTAGGTCTGCATCTTTACTCCCGTCTTGCCCCTAGGTTCTTCTGACCATTTTTTTTTCTTTTTTTTCTTTTTTTAGATTCCATATATATGTTAGCATACAGTATTTGTTTTTCTCTTTCTGACTTACTTCACTCTGTATGACACTCTCTAGGTCCACCCACCTCACAACAAAGAACTCAGTTTCGTTTCTTTTTATGGCTGAGTAATATTCCATTGTATATATATGCCCCATCTTCTTTATCCGTTCATCTGTTGTTGGACACTTAGGCTGCTTCCATGTCCTGGCTGCTGTAAATAGAGCTGCAATGAATACTTTGGTACATGACTCTTTTTGAATTATCGTTTTCTCAGGGTATGTGCCCAGTAGTGGGATTGCTGGGTCGTATGGTAGTTCTATTGTTAGTTTTTTAGGAACCTCCATACTGTTCTCCATAGTGGCTGTATCAATTTACATTCCCACCAACAGTGGAAGAGGGTTCCCTTTTCTCCACACCCTCTCCAGCATTTATTTTTTCTAGATTTTTTGATGATGGCCATTCTGACCGGTGTGAGATGATATCTCATTGTAGTTTTGCTTTGCATTTCTCTAATGATTAATGATGTTGAACATCCTTTCATGTGTTTGTTGGCAATCTGTATATCTTCTTTGGAGAAATGTCTATTTAGGTCTTCTGTCCATTTTCAGTAGGAAGCTGCTGTGCGAAATCAGGAAGAACAGTCTGGCAGAGTCTGGAAGAATGATTCTAGAGCGCCTGCTTACTGGGGAAAAGATTTTAGTTTGATTCGAAGTTTCTGTTTTTACCGCGATTCCTAAGTCTAACCAAAGTGCCTTTTGGAAGGTGTGGATCTGCACATCTCAGCCGTAAATAACCGGAAATATTTTTATATGTGTCTCCACTAGATGGCGCAAGGTGCTCACCTATTTTGAGGCGATCCAAAGGCCCTTGGGCAAAATAGGGACCAAGAACAGTAAAACACTGACCAGGCAGTGGGTGGATACGAACTCCTGTGTCATTCTGGAAAAATCATAGGAGCTCTACTGTAGTGGCACTGCATTAGCACACGCCTAATATCACCAGTCAACCATGCAGTGTTCCCTCCAAAAACGCTGGCATCGCCACGTATTAAAATTATTGATTCTGACATACAACACATAAAACTCATGAATACCCAAGAGAGATTCACTTCTAAGTCTTATTTAGGAGCTGCACCTAGAAAACAGAAGATGTGGATAATTACTTATAGTAAACTAATCAGCCAGTCGAGCAAGGCACATTTACTGAATAGTGGAGTCCCACATACCCTTAACTCGACTTCCCTGTTGGTAACATCTCACATAATTATAGTACAAGATCAAAATCAGGGAAATTGTCATTGGCCCAATCCACAGCCTTAGATTTCACCAGTTTTATATGCACTTGTGTGTGTGTGTGTGTGTGTGTATGTGTGAAGGGGGGTCAGTTCTTTGCAATTATATCACGCATGTAGATGTGTGTAATGACCACCACAGTCGATACAGGACAGTTTCATCACCACAAAGATGTCCCTTGAATTGTTACTCCTTTAGAGTTACACCCAATCCCTCCATCGCTCAGCCCTTCCCTGCATCCCTAAACCCTGGCAACCAGATGGGATGATGCACGTGCCAACATTAATGGGTGTATTAGTCAGCTCAGGCTGCTGTAACAAAATTCCACAGACTGGGGGCTTAAACAACAGACATTTATTTCTCAAGTTCTGAAGGCTGGAAGTCCAAGATCAAGGTGCTGGCGGATTCGGCTCCTGGTGAGAGCTCTCTTTCTGGCTTGAAGACAGCTGCCTTCTCACTGTGTACTCATAGGGTGGAGAGAGAGACAGCTCTGGTATCTCCTCCTCTTCTTATTAGGAGGAGACCCCACCCTTATGACCTCATCTCACTCTAATCACCTCCCAAAGGCCCCACCTCCAAATACCATCACATTGGGGGTTAGGGCTCCAACATATGAATTTTAGGTGGACACAAACATTCGGTCTGTAACACAGGTGATGACTGAGGACCAGTGGACCCTTCCTTATACCCCCCAATCCATTCCCTAATGACTTGATGGAACTTAAGACCCATCCAATGGAGAGGAAGGAAAGCAAAGAACCCTAAATTGACTAAGAAAACAGTAATTTGATTTTTAAAAGACCCATATGGATGGTTTATCATGAACAGGCAAGAGTAAAGTTCGTTCTACACAGGAGGTTGGGAACTCAGTATGGAGAAAACCTTGAGATACAGGGTAAAAAGGATTACATATTTTGGTTCAGCAAGTCTGCACCTGTGAGATTCAAACCTGCTGCATGTGTTACAGAGACAAGAGAATTTCTCCCTCACCAGCCAGGCAGCAAGCCTGTGAGCACCGGAGAAAAAACTCGATGACAGCTCTGTTGTTAAGTCTTGATTTCAGAGAGTGCGATCTATCTCTTGGCATCAACCACAAACCCAACAATGTTTTGCTTTAGTCAAAACCCTTCCAAAGACACACCTGTGGCTTTCAGTGAAGTTCTCTGGACATCTCCCAACATCTGTCTGGAAAGGATCCAGCAGGTCATCAGGGAGAAAACTCACACTGTGGATGAACTCCAAGTTTTGCTGGCTTCTCCATCTTCAGTGCCTGAGAGAGAAAGAAAAAGCCTGCTGGGGCATTCACGTTGGGTACTGAGGCAGGTTGAACTGATCCTCTGTCCCTGTTGTAGCATCAGCAAAGCCTCTGTGCTATTTCAAGTCTTCTGTGGTCCCCGGTTAAATCCCAGAAAACCAGGACACCTCTCGGGGCCCTAGGCATTCTTCCAAAAGATAAGATTAATTCCTAACTTTGCACTGAGCTTGTTCAGTGTTTAGTGAGCACTTCTACAGAAACAAACCATTGCTCAACGGACAAATATTTCTTCAGAATGATTTGCCTGGCTTTGAATTACTCTTTAACACAGATGCAGAAAAGTAAAGACAGCCATCCACAGCTAATGCCGAAGAGTGAGGAACTGGCTTTGATTTTTTTTGTGTGTGTGCATTTCAGGAAATAAGGCCAAATTCATGCTAGTTGTGCCTTCTGATGACCTCGGGAATAATAAAAATATATTACTACATAATCCTTAAAATTTTTCAAGGGAAGGCGATGATTTTAGTCCGTATGTTTGGAGAAAGATGATAGCAATTTCTGAGAGCAGATTTTTGGGGGGAATCTTTGAAGGGGCAAGGGTCTCCAGCACAGAAGAATAGAGGTAGGAGTGGGGAAAGTGACAGATTAGAACTCGCTTCTCTCACCATGAGAACTCAAGCCCATCAGGATCTAATCCTCTCAGAGAAGATTAAACATCGGATAGAATGTTATATTGCAGGTCAAATTCAGTTGTCTTTCCCCTGTTCTTTTAATTATAACTCTCACAAAGATGAATAAATAATAAAGAGAGATGACTGTTGGCTAAAAACATTTTCAGCCATTGAAAGTCAATATTCTGCTTTTTCTTGGAAAATATTCACCCCCAGAGAGGTAAACACTTTGTCTAAGGTCTTATGGCCATGCAGGCTGGTGTGGTAGAAATTCCCAATGAAAGGCACACCGTGAAGAGCAGGCCATTCTGAGTCTTCCTTACTGAGTCAATAAATATTTCTCAAGCTTGGAGGACATGCTGGGGGCTGACGAAGCATACGAAGATGAACAGAACACAGAGCCTGCCCTCCGCTGGGTCTTGGTTTAGTAAGGAAGACAGACGTGTAAACAAAGAGATGAGGTCTCTCCTAGAGGCGCAAATAGCACTCACCAACCTGATGAGTCAGTGGAATGCATTCCGTGCAAAGCAAGGAAGAGAGACAGAACAAGGGAGTGTATAGGAAACCAGAGTCATTGAGTGTGTGGGGGGTGTGTGTGTGTGTGTGTGTGTCTGTGTGTGTGTGTGTGTGTCTGTGTTTCGGGGCGTACAGGTCCCTCCCATGTGTGCTACTGAGGTTAGCATTAACCCAACAAGCCCAAGTGAGATCAAGTCTGATGTGAGAGAACCCTCAGGAGTCAGCTTTTCCATTATTATTGTTGTTTTTGTTGCAGCTACAATTTTAAATTAATTGATCAATTGAGCCCGAACGGGTAATATATTCACAGTGTTCAAAAGTAAAAAAATCAAATATTATGTGTAAGAACAAAATTCTTCCCTTCCTCTCCTGGATTCTGACCTGTTCCCACCCTCTCACCATCCTGCCTTCCCCAAACACGCTTCTTCTATGTCTATGTTTCCTAGAATTGCTCTATGCAAATACAAGGGATCATGACTATGCTTCCTTATCTTCTTTTCTAACACTAAAAACGGCACACATTACACTTGCTCTTTTTTCTTAATTTTATAATATATTGGGTATCTCTCTACAGCAACACAGAGGAAGCTGCCTCATCCTTTCTTCCAGCTTCATGCTATCATGTTATATTTAACCAGACTCCTGTTAATGAACGTTTGGATTCATTCCAGTTTCTGGGCATTACAAACAATGCTGTGATGAATAACTTTGTACCTACACCATTTTATATGTGAGCAGGTTTATTTGCATGATAAATGCCCCAAAGTGGGACTGATGGGTCAAAGCGTAGATGGATGTCCAGATCTGGTACAGACTGCTGCCAGAGAGTTACATTTCTTTGGCTTTTCATTAGTGGGCCTACCACGTAAATCTATAGAGAGTTCTACATATATGTAACCATAGACTGGCATCACAGTCACTTAGCCCAGATGAATCCTAGGTGGGGAGTCCACAGCGTGGGTGTCATTAAAAAGCATGTGTGTTCTTCTCAAGACTTGTCATTGCCAAGGAGGGGGTAGGTGGGGGAGGGGTGGATTGGGAGTTTGGGATTAGCAGATGCAAACTATCATATATAGAATGGATAAACAACGAGGTCCTACTGTATAGCACAGGGAACTATATTCAATATCCTGTGATAAACCATAATGGAAAAGAATATGAAAAAGACTGTAAATATATGTATAACTTTGCTGTACAATAGAAATTAACACATTGTAAATCAATTATACTTCAATAAAATAATTTTTTTTTTTTTTTTTTTTTTGCGGTACGCGGGCCTCTCACTGTCATGGCCTCTCCCGTTGCGGAGCACAGGCTCCGGACGCGCAGGCTCAGTGGCCATGGCTCACGGGCTCAGCCGCTCCGCGGCATGTGGGATCTTCCCGGACCAGGGCACGAACGCGTGTCCCCTGCATCGGCAGGCGGACTCTCAACCACTGCGCCACCAGGGAAGCCCTAAAATAAATTTTTTAAAAAGTATGTGTGCTCTTGCAAATGCATAATGCATCACATGAAATGTTTATTGAGCCTAATTTACACTGAGAGCTTTGGAGGCTGTGTAAATGTCTCTGTCGGATTCCTAAACAACATAACCTATCAATACAGCATGTGGCAATGAGCCATTTAATTTAACTTTAATGGTTTACTAAGAACAAGTTACTTGATTTACAACTGGTTGCTCACTTTTACCTGGCTGTACTGAAATGTCAAGTTGACTTGATTTGAAATTGTACTTTTTCCTTACATGAGAAGGTTAGACCACATGTTTATCAAGTAAAAATGTATTTTTTAAAAGTTTCATTAACATGAAAGGTTTATTCGAAAAAGCAAAAAATATATATATTTAACTACTCATTTTATAGTATTAATAATGGCAGCATGTATGGGTCACTGAAACAGTAATAGTTTTTATAACATCTAGGTATACAGTGCCGTTTGTGGAGGGTGTGGGCGGGATTTCAGAATCATCTGGGAGATTTCCCAAATGGCAAGTTTTCCCCCCAACGCCTTCCTGAGGCTCTGGTTCACCGCCTCCTCCACTGCACCACCCCTGGGGACATACTCTTCTCACCCAAGGACCCCCAGTGAGACACCATCACTAATAGGAGTGACAAAAACACGATCACTAATAGGAGTGACACTATCACTAATAGGAGTGACAAGGACAGTTCTTTAAAAAAAATTAGCTTGATGAAAAAAATATACCATAATCCCTCCATTTATTTATCTCCTTTTGCAAGGGGCTGGAGAAAACGTTGTCACGAGCCTGCACTGGTCTGCAGGTTTGCCCCTGGGGACTACTGAGATCTCCTTTCCCACCTGTTAGCTCAGGAACATTCTACAGGTAACTCCCCAAACTTGGACCTTTCCCCCAGCATTCTGTGTTCTTTTCCCCTATGTCAAAGCCTTTTCCACTCTTGGACCTTCTCCTTCCCCTGTCTCCTTAATGCCCTGTCTTCTCCACCTGGCTTTCAAATCCGATTCACGCAAAGAATAATTTCCACTTCCTCCCCGAAGCCTTTTCTAATTATTCTAGACCACAATCACAATCTCACCCTCCTCTCCACTTAGCATCTCACCACTGAGCTCAAATTATGTTGTCTGTTAGTTCCACCTTCATATCTAAATGGTAAATTCTTCCAGGTTGTGGACTGTGTCTAAAACCCCTGTTATAACACAGCTAGCACAGGGCATCATAAAGCCAGAAACACATTCTTTCAACCATCCATCAAATGCACTGCATGTCGACTCTATTCCAGGCAGACTGGGAATATAAAAATGAGCATGAGACAATCCTTGCCCACGAGCAAATCAAGTCTAATTAGGGTCTCAAATCTCTAAGCAGATAATTAAAATAAAATATGATGTGTTACACTTTGTGAATAGTTGATAAATTCAGCAAATCATCCATCAGAAGAAATTGGAAAACTGTATTCTCTGCTTCCAGTTTCACAAATCTTCTGTCTGGGTAAAACTCACTGTCTGTAAACTAGGTGAACAGTGGGTATAACTAGACTCCCAAGATATCAAGGGCTCCTGAGAAACCGTGGAGCCAAGGCCAAAATGAATCCGTTTCCTCCCCAGTCTTCTTGATTAAAAAAAAAAAGGCAAGTTGTAAGAAACTGTCAGGATTATGCAAAGTTGTCAGGGGTCCAGGAGAAACACAAGGCCATGTAAGTAGATAAAAAGGTGAGACCAGGGAGGTGAGAAAGAGCTGGCCCAGAAGAGAACAATGGCCTTGCAAACACTCAGAAAGGAACACAGACAAGGGAGGGACTGATGTGGGGGCCGGAGGAAGGGCTTGAATCTCAGAGCAGCTGGATAGAGGGACCAGGGGGTGACCCTCGGGGGTAAATTCAAGGGAGAAGAAAAGAAACCAAATGGACAGCCTGCCTTCCCTCTTCAGTCTCTGCCCTGGCTACGCTAGCTGGGCCCATCAGTTGGTGGTCTCAAGTGGGGGACCAGGGGAAAGACCCTAACGCTAATGAGTCTGATTCTAAAATTCTGGAATCCCTGGCCCATCCTTCAGTTACACAGGGGAGCCATTTCCTGGCAAGAGCCGGCACGGGGGCCTCTCCGACCGGCAGCTCCTCTTCGTTCTTGCACTATGAAGCCCTTGCTGCTGAGCCCTGGACCCAGATTCTGCCAATGAGCACCTGGGTCCTGGCTGGAGATTTGTGCCTAACTGGAGTGTGGGCCTGGTAAGCCCCTGACGTGTCTCCTTGGAAAAGTCAGGATAGGGTTTTGGCTTTGAGGTTCTAGAAGCTTTGTGGTCTCAAACTGCAAAGTCAGCAACTCCTGGCATCAAAGGACACATGCACGGGGATACCTCAGCCCCTTTTGGGGGAGGACAGTTAATTTTTTTTATCCATATTTATAAGGTCAATATAAATCACTGTCTATGCTTATCAAGAGTTTTGTAAACCTTTCACAGGGTTCTTTTGGTTTTTTTGTGGGTTTTTTTGGCAGCGAGTCATGTGGGATCTTAGCTCTCCGACCAGGGATCTAACCTGCACCCCCTGCATTGGAAGGTAAAGTCTTAAACACTGGACCGCCAGGGAAGTCTCACTGTGTTTTATTTGTATCACACTACCTAGTTTTTAAAGATCATCCCTATCTGGTCGTGCAGATGCTCTGACATCACACAGAAGCCTAGGCTATTACAGTCTGCAAATACTAGGAAGTTTAGAAACTCTCTCAAGTCACATAGCTAGAAAGTGAATACAGCCCAGGCCTCCTCTGCCTCAGCACAGCCAGCTTGGCGGCAGGGGTGGGGGGCACCCTCAGGCCTCCAGTCTCCTAATTCCATTCATGGAATGCTTCTTCAATGCTAACTGTACCCTCAGCACAGTGTTACAAGTTGTGGAAGATGCTTGCCCTCAGGGAAGGTGGGATCCATTTGGTCAAAGGGGCCACAAAACAATGTAACAACCGCTAGCACCACAGCCTAGAGTACAATTGGAGAGTCCTACCAGATGAAGAAAATAAAACTCTTCTCTTGACTGTTTGACCTCTGCTGAAACCAGTTGGGACAAATTGGGACCAAGAGCAGATATAAGGTCAAAAATAGAGTCCAGTAGGAGAGGGATGGTAGAGACAAAGACCGGGTCCCAGTCCTGTTGGAGGATTGATGGAAATAACAGTAGCTGTTACTGTTTCCTTTCAAATAACCCGGCTTTGTCCAAATTCAACTTTCATTTCACCAGTAGGTATTTCCCTTTGGCGGCGAGGGGTGGGGGGGCAATAGGCAAACCTTGATTCCAGATTTGGGGCTCTCCTCCTTAGTTTTAAAATGAGGATGGGGGTAGGCAGGCTTTGTAGGCTGCAAAGTTTCTAAGTGCGCCTGGGATACATCTGTAACTCACGGTTAGTAAAGAACTAAAAATAAAAATCCTTTGACTTCCTTCTCCTTTACCAGTGTTTTTGTTGCAGAAACTCAGCTGGACCAGCTACTGTCACTTCATGTTGGTGGCATTTTTTAAAATTAGTCAGTGGTTAGGCTATTAAATGTTCAACTGCTAATGACAATGATCTTCCTTTCATTTATTTCACCATAGCAACATTTCCCCTTCTCTTAATGTCTTTGTTTAAACAATCAGCGTTTCAACAAGAGTAAATAAAATATTTTAAAAAGAGATATCACCATAAGCTAACCCACCCACGGTTTTCATTTTTCCCTGCTTCTGATGTCCATGCGTATGTATTTTTACCTAATTACACTCATACTCTCGAGACGGCATGTGATCTGACTTTTTCCTTTAGATTATGCTGTAAACATTTTCCCTGTTTCCACAGACCTCGTGATTATTATTTAATAGCTGCATAACATTCCACAGGATGGACGTTCCATCATTTGAGTTAACCATTTCCCTGTTCTTGGCCACTGAGATTGATGCCAACTTCTATTACTCAGTGTATTGATTTAGATGCAATTTTTACAGAGACATAAAAAATGTCTTTGAGGTGCTTGTCTTTTGGAAGAGGAAACAAACAGCTCCAACTCATTGTGTGTCTACCAGGTACAAAGATGGAGCCCAGGGCTTCCCTGGTGGCGCAGTGGTTGAGAGTCCGCCTGACGATGAAGGGAACACGGGTTCGTGCCCCGGTCCGGGACGACCCCACATGCCGCGGAGCGGCTGGGCCCGTGAGCCATGGCCGCTGAGCCTGCGCGTCCGGAGCCTGTGCTCCGCAAAGGGAGAGTCCACAACAGTGAGAGGCCCGTGTCCCACAAAAAAAAAAAAAAAAAAGATGGAGCCCAGACTCTAAAAGGCCAGTCAGTGGGTGAGTGGTTGCCAGATAATTATTCTATGACAGACAGAAACATCACCGATAGTTTGTAACTATGATAACAATGACATTCACTTTCATGATTAACAGCCAAAAAATCAGAAATACTACGACATGGTGCCAATCCTAGCTTCCTCTTTTCTGTTCCTTTACGCCAGAGCCACATAAAACGGGACCACATTGCTAATGCCATTCTGCAGTAGACTACAAATTAGCACCCCTTCATTGGGCCTGTGAGCGTCAGAGTTGGACGCCAAGGGGAATGCGCTGTTCTCTCAGAAGAAGGCAGAAGGTCTCTTGTTGCCTTTAGGCTGGCAGGTGGGGGAATGGTGGTGGTACATACAGTAGGTGAGGGGGTGGTATATATTAGCAGTGGGAGGGTGGTACATATGGGGGGTATATATAGCAGGTGAACGGGTGGGCTGTGTACCGAGGGTCAGGCTGGCCCTTACCGTGTTCTCCTGCGACAGTAATGAAGTGAGTCCATGAAGAAGCGGGAGAGGAAGAGAGGGTCGGTCGGGGGCTTGGAGGTGGAGGGAGGTGCCACAAGAAGCCGAGGGAGGGGCGGGGCTTACGGGTGGGGCGGAAAGGACAAGGGAGGGGGTGTGAGCTGTGCGCTCTGGGCGGGGTGCGGGGGTAACCGGTGTGGGTGCAGGGGCGCGGGGCAGGATGGGGGCGGAGCTCGCGGGAATGCTGGGCCGGAGCCGGGGGTCTCGCGGGAGTGCAGGGTCGGAGGGGCGAGGGGGAGGGACCGAAGGGGCGGGGCCGGAGGGTGCGGAGGTGGGGCCGGGGAGGGGTACGCGGTGGGGCGGGGTCTGTGGTGGTGAGGGGCCCGGGCGGGGCGTGCGGGGGGCGGGGCCTGTGGGGCGCGGGGGCGGGGCCGCGCGCGTTCGCCCCCGCGAGCCCAGCGCTGCACCTCGCGCCGTACCCCGCGCTGTACCCGGCGCGTCCCGCCGCGTCCCGCCGCATTCCGGTGACACCGCCCCGGCCCTGCCATGCTCCCGCTGCTCGGGCTGTGCTTGGCCCTGCCTTTCTGCGCGGGGTCGCTGGAAGAGGTGCAGAGCTGGGGGGACACTTCGGAGCAAGTAAGTGGAGTTCGGGGGGCCCAAGGCGGGTCCCGGACGCGGGCTGCCGCCCTTTCCCACCGCCTCCTTCGGGCGCGTGGCTGCCGGACAGGATCCTGGACGCTAGAGAGGGAGGGTTCACCCCCATCTCCTGTCACATCTTTCCTCCACCTCCTCTCTGTCCCCAGCCTTCTGCTCGGGAACTTCCCCATCTACTGGTCCCTCGAGGAGAGCGTCTGGCTGGCGAAGTTTCTTGCAGAGTTGTGTCTGCCACTTCAAAGTCCTGCAGAACCAAATCTCCTTGGCTCCTGTTACCTGCGCGGGTTTCTGCTAGTTTTTTGTTGTTCATTTCTGAGCCAGAGCCCCAAGTTAACTACAGGATTCTTTAAGACTCGTGTGTGGGGGTAGTGTGTTGTTGCTGTCGGTTCCTAGTTGTTCCAGAGAGAAAGCACATATAGGAAAAGTTCCAAACTCCTGGAAGCCTCTGCTTTTTCCATCTGAAAACCGGGAGAACACGACTTTCCATCAGGTTCTTATCAATGCTTTAGCAGTTTAAAGGTGGCCAGATGATGGGCAGAGGATCAAGAACCAAAGGGTCTCAGTTACCCTGGTTAATATTCTGTGTATCTGCCAGAGTTTTTTAAATGGCTTAACCTCACAGGTGAATGAAACCTGCAAATATGAAATCTCAGTACAACGCCCCATGGATAGGAAAGCTCTTTGAAGAGTATAAAACAGGTTGGAACAGTTTTCAAAGCACAGACCTTATAGGGAGAAATGGCTCTGTCCTGATTAAAGTAGACAGTGCATTTCTGAAGTAGACAGTGCATTTCTGTGTCTCCTGGTGCTGTTTACACACACGTATTTAAATTGTTTAGCTGATAGCATGCTTTCACAGGATGGGAAGAAGAGATAAGCAAGTATACTTTGTGTCCCCTTTCCCAGCACCTTGGTTTGAAGAGCAGATCTGGAAAACAGAATCTACCTAAACATCCCGTAGTTACTTTCATGTTGACACTCCCTCAAGGATGTGCTTATCTGTGAAATGGAAGAAATGGTCATTCTCTTGTAGGACTATCAGGAGGAATAACCCATAAAAATTCCAGGAGGCTGTTCGGTGGAGGAGAAACATGCAGGCTTCGGATCCAGAGAGAAAGGCTGGTCTCTCCTTTGCCTTTTACAGCTGTATGGTCTGGACAAGCTGCTTACCTTCTCTGAGCCTTCCTTTACTGTCCATCACAGCACGGAACACACCTCCTCTTGAGCATACTTGTAAGGATCCAGCTGCTAGTTTATGTAAAGGACCTGGTATACAGTGGGTGCTCAAGAAATGGTAGCTGTTTTGGTCAGTGGTTAAGGGCATAGACTTGGTGCCTGGGCTCGATTCCTGATTCTGGCACTTACCAGCTCTGTGACGCTGAGCAAGGTCCTGGGTGCTTCAATCTCCAATTCTGTGAAAAGTGAGAGAGAACAGGGTGATGAGGATTGGATAGTTAATACACCTAAGGTGCAGGGAATGGTGTCAGCACTTAATGTTGGTGGCTGCTGTCAGGCTTGGGCAGCTGAAATGCTGAGGGTAGGAATTTAGGGTAAAGATCCTAAAACTTTTTTTAGGGGGCGGAGGGAGAAGAATGTGGGAAGCACTGAAACAAAGATTCTGTTTATGAGCTGGGAGGAGGGATTAAAGCTCTGACATCTGCAAGTCCAAGTAGGCTTAACACTGAACTTCCCTGAATAGAAGAACATAGGTTTAGCCCATTTTAGTGACTTCATGCATTCGTCAACTCACGGCACTATTTATTCATCTGGAAAATGACTAAATCAGAAAAGACTCCAAATATAAAGTTCTGTGAAAATTTGCGATTTTACCTTTTTATACTCTATTAAAAAAATTTGTGTGTGTGTATAAGATGTAGGATTTGAGAGCACAGGCTCCAGAACCAGACTTCCTGGGTTTGAATCCTGGCTCTGCAGTTACTGGGGAGTTAATTAACATCTATGAGCCCCTATTTACCCATCTTGAGAATGGGGATGATGAGATTACTTAATTAAAAGGATTTTGAAGATTAAAATAGTTAATATACTTAGAATGGTGCCTGGCAATGCAGTTAGTGCTTTGGTCTCAATAATTATGGTCTTCAAAATTATATGTGAACAATTTTTTAAAATTTTATTTTTTATTCAAGTATAGTTGAATTACAATGTGTTAATTTCTGCTGTATAGCAAAGTGATTCAGTTATACATATATATATATTTACATTCTTTTTCATATTCTTTTCCATTCTGGTTTATCACAGGATATTGAATATACTTCCCTGTGCTATACAGTAGGACCTTGTTATTTATCCTTTCTGTATATAATAGTTGGCGTCTGCTAATCCCTAACTCCCAATCCAGACCTCTCCCACCATCCCTCCCCCTTGGCGACCACCAGTCTATTCTCTATGTCCCTGATTCGCTTCTGTTTCATAGATAGGTTCATTTATGTCCAGTTTTAAATTCCACATATAAGTGATATCATATGGTATTTGGTGAACAATGTTTAAATGTCAATGAATATGTATATTTTAATGTACCTGAACTTGCCTATTAGCTTGTGTTACAATTCTTGTGTTGCAGCTTGCCTATTAGCTTGTTATATACCTTTAATTGAAAATATTACTAATAATATCCTAGATTCAAGTCCCTTCCTCCCTCTCCACCTCATCTGTAAACAGTGTTACCGTAGTGTAATAAACCTACTATCTGCAGTGGTTTTCAAACTTTATCTTGCAGAAAGACGCTCAGGGGGCTCTTCAAACATTCAGATTCCTATGCCCCACCCCCATCAATTTCCATCCACTAGGTTTGGGTGGGACCCAGATGGTCCTGATGCAGGTGATGCATGGACCACACTTAGACTAATTCAGCTTTGAAAGAATCTTTCAGGAAATCAATATTAAAAAGCAAGACTCTTGTATAAAATCAGCCTGCTTTCAAATTGATGTGGTTTCTTTTTTTTTTTTTAATATTTATTTATTTATTTTTGGCTGTGTCATGCCTTCATTGTGGCTCGCGGGCTTCTCTGTAGTTGTGGCACGCGGGCTCGCGGGCTTAGTTGCCCAGCGGCATGCGGGATCTTGGTTCCCCAACCAGGAATCGAACCCGCGTCCCATGCATTGGAAGGCGATTCTTAACCGCTGGACCACCAGGGAAGTCCCTCAAACTGACATGGTTTCTTTAACTAAGGATGGAGCTGTGTTCCCATTATTACAAAAGCAGTTTTTAATTTACATAATAGTAGTAGGCACCAAGTGTTGAGTGTCAGGGAGAGTTTGCTAGGAGCTCTGTGTAGAAATAATAAGAAGCAATAAAGTATATGGTTAAGAGCACCCCAAGTGGAACCAGACTGCCTGGGTTCAAATCTGGATCCCACCACTTACTGGCTGTGTGTACTTGGGCAAGTAACTTAACCTCTCTGGGTCTCCGTTTCCTCACCTGCAAGATGGCGTTGTTAATGGTTCCTACTTCATAGGCAGGGGTGGATCTAAGTTTTGAGAGAGGAGTCAAGTTTATATAATGGGCAAAGCCCTCTTAAAGAAAAATGCTAAATGCTAAAAGTGCTAAAATAAACATTTATTTAGAAGGATAAATAAATCACAGCAAATGACACATTTTGACAAACACTACGAATACCACCGTTTGTTAAGGGACCGTGCAAGTGAAGGATCCTGACGCTCACCTTTTATTAGCTTCTAAACAATCATAAACTATTAAATAAAAAGTAACAAACCCACTTCTGCTCCTGTTTGTTGTGAGGATAAAATGAGTTGATTTAGGCACAGCACTTACATATAGTAAGCACTCAGGTCCTATTAGCTATTTGGGTTATTTATGCACAGCCTGGTTGAATCTCTGCCACTGCAAGGAAGGCCTCAGCTAGCTTATGCTCCAGGGGAACTGTGGAAGTCCACCCAGGGGAAGTGATGCACGCAAGTGATATTTCAGAGCCTAGATTAGAACCCAGGAGTGCTGAATGCCAAGCCGGGCTCTCAATGACGCCTCCAAAGACCGCCACTTTCATATTTACAATGTAACGTAATTTGTTTAAACACGATTTTAATTTGTAGCTCCTGGCACATAGATTGTGTTCAGCGTAGGCTTCTGGTACCGCACGCACAGTGGTGATACATTTCTAATTCCCTGAATCGAGCATTTCTGCGGTTTTAAGTTTTATAGTCTCTCACTCAGAACCTTTGCATTTGGGAAAACAGAAAATCAAGACCAGTTTTGTTTTTTTCTTAACGCTTTGAAAAGGAAAGTCACGGAAAGATTCTGTGAGCTCCAGACCACTCGATAATGTCTCCTTTATGTGCACGGGTGTGATCGTTGCAATGGAGTCCTAAGGCTGGATGGGGAAGAAGGGTATTAACAGGAGAGATTCCAGAGATTTCCTCCCTCCCGAACCAGAGCCAGCCATATCTGGTTTCTTTGAGGGGGAGGTGGGGAGAAGGATGGGGGAGTCCTGCGAGCTGGGCGATGAGTCGTATGTGGCTTAGTGTTCCTAACTAACGTTCTCCTAAAGTCTTGGATGCGCTAACATAAAGCATCCGTGCCCACGGTGCTGTCAGAGGTCCAGCTGGAGGTCCTGTAAGCTTTCTGTATCTAAGGAGCAGAGGGTCCGTTTAGGAAAATGGGGCCATAGGATGGAGACCTGAGCTTTCTTTGTGGGGTTGGGGGGTGGTCCCACCCTCCTCATTATCTTCCCACAAACCAGATCCATTTCCCTTGTTTCTCACAGGTTAAAAGAAACAAGGTGACTTGCCTAAGGATAGTTGGTTTGGGTTTTGTTTTTGTTTTTCCAGCTGCCTGGAAAATTGTTTGGAATTTCAGCCCCCCAAAGAAGTTTCTTCTTCCATTGCTGAGGTTATGGGCCTCCCAAATGGCAAGAAGTTCATAGCAGGACAACCTGCAGCAACATTTCTCCAAAGGAAGAGAACTTTTGAGAATTGGGATCCTCCCAGACTAACTGTCCTCGGTCCAGGTGATGGGTGGCAGCTCCCGTGCTTTGCAGCCTGTAGCCCTGGGTTTGGTGTCAGGTCCTGTATCAGATCTCTGAGGCAGCAGACTCCTGAGTTCCTGGCTCTTGGTTTCAGGTTTTCAGAATGCCCTCAGAAGATGGAGCCCGGCGGGTAGATACATTTCTGGCACAGAGCCCGCCAGGAACTCCTGTCTTCAGCCGTTTGATGGTGTGTGGCTGAGGCTGGCCTAAGTACAGCCTGAGGACGTGAACCCTGCCTTTCTGTCCCTCTTTCAGGTCACGCGGGTCATTAAAGCATCCATCCGTAATGGGCATGTGTGTGTGTGTGTTCTACGTGTTCACGATATCCCTCACCCTGGGTGGAATTAGGGTTCCCTCCTCTTCTCCTTTCCTGTGCTCTTTCCCATCTGTGGATTTTCTGGAACGCTTTCACGGTGCTTCTCTTCCCTCCCAATCCTGTTCCAACCCTGTGATCGATTCTGGCGGGAAAATACCATCTCTGTTATCCAAATTACGAACATGAAGCAGTGCCTGCTGTTTTCTACCTCTGGCTGGACTGTCCGATGATGGAGTGGATGGAGATTCCAGTCCTCCAGCTCTGACGGTGTTACCGCTACATTCTTTGTGCAGAGGCAGTCTTCAGCCACCCTTGCACATCCTGGTAGGGAATGCTGCTTGGTCCATGTGAGCTAAAGAGGCAGATTCTGAGCTTTTTCCCAGCATGCTTCCCGTATTGAACTGGATGCTCTGTAAATTTCCCTTCCCCTTTCATTCCATGCCAACAAACATCCTACACAACTACTTCTAGCCATCCCTCCATTGTAAAGCCTCTCACGGTCATCTGAGAACATAGTGAACTCTTCTTTTTTCCATTTCCTTTGTAAAAATTACCTCGTCTACTAAGTGTTCCTGAGTGTACTTCTTTCCGGTTAGGTAGTATGGTCCTTGATGACAAAGGTCATGGCTGGTATTTCGCAGTAAACACTGTGGTCTGGACATCTGTTCTGATGCTGGAGAAGCAAGCTCAGCTCAGTAGGAGCAAAAAATCCTATTTGAGCCATCTCTTAAGTCTATTATCTGGCGGTCCATGCTCTGAGATGGAAAACTCTTGCCTTGTAAAAGGGATCAGGAATTCCTAACTAAAAACAATGAAGATGACTGCTGTCATTTCCACTTCTAATCCTAGCTGGTACCAGGAAGTTTTGATTCTGGTTCAGTCCGAGTCTAAATTTGGACTGAAGTGTAGCCATCGTGATCCCCTGAGAGGCCAGTCATCTCAAAAATGAGAAACCAGCCTCTCTTGTTCTCCTTAATGCTTGTTTATTTTCTTGGAAAACCTACTTTACAAAGGAGGAGACTTCAAAGAAATACTTTAGATCAACCGGAGAACATAATACCTGCGCAGGCCTGAGCTTCCCTTCTGACCATGGCTCTCTTAAGTGGTCCCCAGCCTATTCCACAATTTTAGGAAGGGAGAGGCCTGAGCTGAGCCTGCAGACCCGATGGAGACCTTGCCCAGGAAACTTATTCTGGCTTTCCTTGGACGGTCCCAATCATCCCATGTCATTTTAGAAATAGAAACCAGTGTCCTCCTAGTCATTGTTTGGTTCTCATGGAGCCAGGGCCGATGTCAACCTAAAACCCTGTACTAATTCTTTCTATTCCATGTTCTGTAGAATAGGAGACTCTATAATGGCTTATAATGGTAATGTACAGTAGCATTATCTATTTTCAGGAGGGATCAGGGAGAGGATAGTGGTTAAACCAGTTTCTGTCATACTTTGAGTTTACAAAATGGAAATATCTTTATTGTTTTTTTTTCCTATTTGGAAATGATACACAGTAATTTGTCCAAAACTGAGGTAGTCCAAAAAAGTTTAAAGAAGAAGAATTTAATCGCTCAAAGGTAACAGCCATTAGCATTTTGGGCACATTCTACATACGTAGACACTTATAAAAATGAGATCATGTTAAAGATAGCGTTTTGCTACCTGATTTAATCACTTAAAATATGGCTGAATGTATAAGTGAGGACAGGCCAGGCTGTACTGGGGTAACAACCCCCAAATCTCAGTGACTTAAATGACAAACGTTTGTTTCTTGCTTGTATGACTTGTCCATCTTGGATTGTCGGTGCAGCAAGTGTGATCTTGGGCTTGGTGGAGCAGTGACCATATCAAACGTTGCTAATTACTATGCCGGTGAGAAAAGGCAGTTCTGGAGGACCTCACACCTGCGATCAAATCCTTGGCACAGAAGTGACAGATGCCACTTAACATTCATAACTTATTGGCCAGAGCCAGTCCCGTGGCTCTGTCTTCCCACAAGGGGGCCAGGAAATGCAATCCTTCTGGCAGAGAGTTGGAGAAATATTTGGTGAACAGCACAGAAGTCTAGTAAAATTAACATTGATGTCAGTAAATATAGGCCCATAGTATTATTTTCAATAGCTATATTCTAATTAATCAATGTATCATAATATATTGAACCAAACCATTTTTAAAGGATATGTTAGGGTATTTCCAATGATTAGCAATTGTTTTAAAAGTTGCAAAGAATTTTTTTGTACATTCATTTTTTTTCCTATTGATTTTTCGCCCATATGATGCTTTTCTGAAACTAGGATTTCTAAATTAGAAGACGTGCATACTGGTGGAAATGTAAAATGTTGCAGCTGCTTTGAAAACTGGTTTATCTATTTCTTAAAAGTTAAATTTATCATATGATCCAGGAATTCCACTTGTGGGTATCTGCCTGAGGAAACTGAAAACATATGTCCAACACAAAGAACTCTATGTGAATGTTCATAGAGTTCAAGTTCCACATTATAAATAATAGCCAAAAAGTAGAAATAACCTAAACGTCCATCAACTGGCCAATGGATAAACAAAATGTGGTGTATCCACCCAATGGAATATTATTCAGACGTAAAAAAGAACAAAGTGCTGATAAACGCTACAAGATTACGCTAAGTGAAAAAAGCCAGTAATAAATGACCACATATGGTATGATTCCGTGTATATGAAATGCCCAGAATGAGTAAATCCATAGAGACAAAGTAGATTAGTGGTTGCCTGGGCCCAGGGCAAAGGCTGGGGTTGGGAGCCTTTCTGTTAGGACAATAAAAACGTTCTAACTTGATTGTCGTGGTGATTGCACAACTCTGTGCATACACTAAAAAACATTGAATTGTTTTAAATGAATGAATTTTATTGTTTGTAAATTATACCTCATAAAGCTGTTGAAAAAGGCATGCATACAGTCTAAGCATATTTTCCAAGTCTGTGATCGACATTGTCAAACTGCCCTCCAGAAAGGCCGATTCATCACTCACAGCAGCGGTAGTTAACACTTCTGTTCTTTAAACAGTGATGTGTCATGAGAAATAATCAGCAACCAGCTAGGACTTTTAAATTAGTCCAGAGGGGCTGGTTAATTATTATATGATTTTTAAAAATAAGGATGTTATTACCGTCCCCTGCCCCTCCTCTGCATGTGGGAAAGTATAACAAATCATCCACAAAAAAACACAGTAAGAAAGTTCAAGGTAAGTTCAGTTTTGCTTCCAGAGTTTCCTGGAGTTTTGAGCAGAGTAAATGAGCCCATCAGAGTTGAGCTGACAGGTTTACTCGTTGTAGCAGACACAACAGCAAAGAGCCGATTTTTAAGCCAAAAATGAATGGAAACCGAAAACAGATATTCTAATGAACTCTGTCCTGGCCATTTCATCTGTCTTCCCCTAACAGATGTAAGAACCCTCAGGTGAGGAGGGGGTGTGACATCATGGGTTCAGCAGTCAGCCAGGTCTGAGAGGGATGAATTCTAATCCTGGCCTGGATGCTCCCTGGTTACAGGTCAAAACTGCTTTTCAGGATGGATAACCCTTTGCATGAATTTGAATTGGTTTTAACCCCACTCATGTAACTCACATGAGAATGACCTCACGATCATATTTCATGTCTCTTTTCTTCTTCTAGGTTGCACTCAGGGTCCCAAGGCAAGTCAGGCTGTTGCAAAGGCTGGTACGTATATTCACGTATATTCTCTTAAAAATCTGTTCCCCTTGCTATTCTGTGTATTTTGAACCAGGCAATAACTATGTTCGCAGCTCCCCCAAAGCTTATAAATTGCATGTAGAAGAAATCGAACATGAAACAGTGTAGCTTCTGTAAGGCTTTCTTTTATAGGCTTTTATAAGGCTTTCTTTAAGTGGATTTTTTTTCTGAAAAGAGACCTGATTATTCCAGTAGAACCGTAAGGACAAAGTATGAAGTTTTCAAAGACCTTCTTAGAAAAAAGCCCAACACCTAAGTGAATCTTTACTTTTTTATGATGTTCTTACACAAGAAATAAAGGCTGTGTTGTGAAGTCAACAGCTAAAGCAAGCAAAGAATTCCCATTTATAGATTAAAGCTTTGTGTAATGGAAGTTGGTCCAGGCTCTCAGTGCATGCTGGAGGTTTCCAGATGGAACTTGGGCAGATGTTCAGGATTCTAAGCATTTAACTGAAATGATCTCAGTCCTTCCTTCCCGCTGTGTGTGCCGTGATCTATCAAAATGTGGGGACACGCCTTCAGTCTCTGAGGCTGTGGATTCCTCTGTACATCCTCAGGAATGAGCCATTTACCCGAGGCCTCCGCACTCCTGGCTGGTGGTCGAGTCAAGGCTGGATTGACCATGACCAATGTCGCAATCATTACCATCTTTATTTGGACCAGGACTTTGTATTCTCATCGTTTTCTGCATGGCCTCTTCCTCCCCTCCCTTCTCCTATCCTCCCAATCCCGACTCCCCATACCCCAGGTTTGCTAACCTCATTGTCTCATGTTTTTGTTCATGTTCACATCATCATACACAGACATATGTGAACATAAACGGGTAAAGAATTGTGAAGAGTCTAGATTTTTACCCTACTTACAAGCCAATAAGCTAGTCTGTTGCTGTTTCATGGATGCTGGCACAAAACAGGAGACTCCTGGGCCAGAGATGAAGGATGATTTATTACTCACAGTAAGAGCAGAAGTCAGAGTGGCAGGATTGGTGCCTTTCCTCCAGCTCAGTTCTCATGTAGTGATACAGAGAGGGCCAGGCGACACCTACACACATGGTTGGTTTTATCACAAGAGAGGTACTGTATAGCACAGGGAACTCTACTCAGTACTCTGTGATGACCTATGTGGGAAAAGAATCTAAAAAAGAGTGGGTATGTGTATAGGTATAACTGGTTCCCTTTGCTGTACAGCAGAAACGAGCACAGCATTGTGAATCAACCATACTCCAATAAATATTAGTCAAAAAAAAAAAAGAGAGAAACGCTAAGCTTAGGGAACCTGCCTCTTTTGTAATGAACACTAAGCCTGCCTGATCTTTGCCCTGGAGGGAGACATTCTCTTTATTATTCTGGACTTTAAGCCAACCTGCCCTTTGCTCTGAAGGAAAACCCCACCTCTCTCTTCCCAAGCTGTTCATTATACAAATATCCTGGAAAATGCAGTACAAAACAGAGGTAGCCAGTGCCTCTGCACAGAAAATGTGCAGAAATACCAGACTCATGGACAGTAGTCTCCCAGCAAGACATGGATACACATATTCATTCATTCAACAAGGTTTTTGTTTTGTTTTGTTTTGTTTTTGGCCAAGCCACGCGGCTTGTGGGATCTTAGTTCCCTGACCAGGGATTGAACCCGTTGCTGCTTGCAGTGAAAGCGCCGAGTCCTAACCACTGGACTGCCAGGGAATTCCCAACAAGTATTTTTTTGAATCCTTACTATCTGCCCAGAGATGTTCAAGGCATTGGGAGTATAGCAATGAACGAAACAGGCAAAAGACCCTGTCTTTCATAGAGCTTGAATTCTAAAGCGGGGCAGAGATAGACACAGTCAATAAATAAATGGTGAAGTGTGTTAGGAATAGAGAAGATGCCATGAGAAAAACATCATGGCAGAGGCAGGTGGGGGACCCTCGTGTACCTTGGCATGTATGAGGGTTCTCATATTTGCTTTCAGACAGTGGGACCATGTAACCACAGCTACTGTTCCCTGCATGCTGACCACGTGCCAGGCACTGTCCTGAGCGCCTCATGTGTCATAGCTCAACCAAATATAGAGACATTTTACAGATGCGAAAACCGAGGTTCAGAGAGATTGAGCCACTTGTCCAAGATTACACTTTCCGAAAGAGGTGGTTGAACCAGGATTTTGAGTCCCAGCAGTCTAGCTTCTGAGTCTGTGCTTGTCACTTATACACACAGCTGCCTCCTCACCTGATTGTATTTTTCTGTTTCTTATTATTTTCACTCAACAGTGCCTCACCTGGCCTGCCTCTATCCATTCTTTGAGATGGTGAAAAAATATTACAGGTTGTTGGCACACGATGGTTTATCAAGCATTCTACTATTGATGAGCTTTCAATATTTTTCCAATTTTTTTGCCCCTGTAAATGCTGCTGCAAAAATTTTTTTTTCTATTATGTGGGTGCTTTTAATTCTGTGGCTGAGATTTTCAGTCAGAGGATTGCTGAGTCGGAGTGCACACACACTTTTAATTTTGATAGATGTAGTCAGGCTACTTTTTGAATACACCTAGTACCTTATGTCTTAATTTCATTTCTGTCAGCAGTGATGAATATGTACGTTTCTGCCAGCAGTGCTATAATTACTCCTTTTGATTTGTCAGTCTCTTAGATTTAAAGTGATACCTCATTGTTCCTTTAATGTGCATTTCCCTGAGTCTGGACTTTCCCCCATATATTTATTGGCCATTCAGAGTCATTCTTCTGTGAAATTTTTCCTGCACCCATTTTTCTATTGTGTTTTTTTATCCCCTAATTGTCAGTATGTAAGAAATCTTTGTGTGCTGTACATACTCTGTCTTCTGAATTGGAAGAGTTCTCCCCTAAATCTGTTACTTGTCTATTAACTTTGTATATAGTATAGTTGCCATATAAAAGCTTTAAGTTCCTGAGTAATAAATAAGTTTATCTCTTCTTTATACCCTTCAAGGTTTCATTCTTGGTTAAAAAGATTTCCTTGGCCCTTTGGCTTAGACTGTTCTATACAATCTCTTAAATTTTCTTAGAAATCTAGTAACGTTAAAAGCCTCACTTTTATTGATGCATGTATTTATAATGTTGTGATGTGGACTTGATTTACCCATCCAAACAGTACCAGAATGATCTTTCCAGCATAGGTCTGGTGCATCGCTCTCTTTGGCAAATGCCTTCAGTGACTTTGTATCACCTGTAGGATTAACTCTGAGGACATCTGTGGCCCCTTGTGATCTGGCTCCTGCCTGCCTCTGTAGCCCTCGTTTACCCGAGTCTCCTTGTATTTTGTGTTCTAGCCATACCACACTAATCTGAATGTTCTCTACTCTAATTAACGAAGAGGACGTGGTGGTCACAGCTTGTACCCTCCTGTCACTGCCAGCTCATGGACCCCTGGGGATTTGCTTGATTTTATTCTGAATTAAGTAGATACTCTTTTAAGGAAGCTCTTGTATCACAGACGCCAAAAATGTGTATGTTTTGAAAAACAGGAGTATCTTTTTTTCTGAGTCTCCATGGTGCTTAACAGCTACTGGCCTGTTTTCCTAAAATAATTCACCGCCATCCTTTAACCTCCCGATGGCAGGGGCTGTGTCTTGGCATCCCCTTCCTAGCAGATATTCTAAAATTTGTAGCCGGGATATGTTTTGAGCAGATGTGGTGAGACACACAGACACGGAAATGATCCTCACGAAGGAGGAAGTTTATACTCAGAGGTCCCAAGGGATGAGAGGCATGGCAGCGCTCTGTGGGGAAGCACCAGGTCAGTCAGGGGGCAGCAGGGACAGAGAGAGAATGTGGCCAAGAGCCTTTATTGTGGTTTCTACAGGAAGAAATTGATGAGTCAGGTTAGGCATGCTGCGTAAGCTTAGGATTGGGCAGTTGGAATAATGTTGGCAGTCTCTGGGCTACAGCAATGGTCCCCAGTGGTTGGGTACCTGGTCCTGGGGTGATACGGGGCAGGGGGAATATTGGTGGGTGTGTGAGAGTTTGGTAAAGGAGGAGGTTGAGGTAGAGGGCTCTGTGCTGATTGGTTGTATCTCGAAGGTGTGCTTGCAGGGGCGTCATTTGTTATCTCTAGGAATCAGCTGGCCCTGGGAGGAGCAGCCTCTCCAAGATCAAAGCCCAAATGCCAGAGCATCAGGAGTATCGAAAATAAGAAAATATAGTCAGTTCAGCAGGTAGTGTGGTGCTGGGCACCGTTACCTCACTGAGAGCCAGCTATGTACATGTCTGTCTCCCTGCTCCCAACTCTAGCCATCGTGGTTTATCTGTTTTAGGGGGTATACAGAATGGAATTTTTCTTCTGCATAAAGATGATAATTGCGGGCTTCCCTGGTGGCGCAGTGGTTGAGAGTCCGCCTGCCGTTGCAGGGGACACGGGTTCGTGCCCCGGTCCGGGACGATCCCACGTGCCACGGAGCGGCTGGGCCCATGAGCCATGGCCGCTGAGCCTGTGCGTCCGGAGCCTGTGCTCCGCAACGGGAGAGGCCACAACAGTGAGAGGCCCGCGTACCGCAAAAAAAAAAAAAAGATAATTGCATTTTGTGTTTCCTCTCTAAACATAATGAAATATTGCCCTATAGAATGTATTACTGCAAATAGGCAATTCAGAGCCGATGACACCCTCTGTCTACAGAAGGAAAATTATTTCCCCAGGGTGGTAAATACAGTCATCAGGGAGGTGCCCTGTCTGAAGTCCTCTGCTTCATGTAATAACAGCATGCGCTGTGTTTTTCTCAAAAGGAAGAAGCATTCAGGTTTAGTAAAGATCTCTGGACTGGGGTCAGCCGATTGCCAAGCTCCATAAAGTGAGAGGAGCTGATGAGGTTGTTTCTGAGGTTCTCTCCCACCTTTGGGCTGATTTCTTCTAGTGGTCGACAAAGAACTCTTAGACCAGGATCAAACAGCAGAAGGTCAATCTTCTGAGAAGAGACCTGGCTCCTGGCAAAGGCCGTGGCAAACACTCCCCTGTCACAGTTCCAGATGGCATCTTGGGGGATTCAGGATGTCTTCTGGGTGACTTGATCTTAAGTGACTCACATGAGTTACACAGAAACCTCTGGTCCCCCGAGCAGCTAATTAAGACACTCCCTGCCTAAAAATGCTTTTCCATCTGTTTCGTTTTTTCAGAAAAGATAATGAAGACATTATTATGTCACAGGAAGACTTGACTTCTGCCCCCTGTTTTCCAGCCCACATCCCCAAACAAAATACTGAGTTGAATGCATATATGGGAAGCATGTTGGATTTTTAAGAACTGTGCTTTGGGAAAAACCTAGACCATGGTTTTATATCCTCTCTTTTATGACACATTTTCGTAAACCTCTCCCATTCCAGGTTCTGTGCTTGGCCTTGGGTGGTGCATCTCCTCACGATTTTATGTACCTGGCCAATATTCTTCGCCCCGTGTGCCCTCCTTTCTAACTAAACTGCACTATTCTTGTGCCAGGAATGGGCTATGGTTCCTTCCCATTTCTATGTCTTTTGTGTTATTAGAATATTCTTTTTGTTTTCTTTCACCACATGTAAATTCTACATCTCTTTAAAAGCCTTTTCTTACTTTTATGGTCTTCACTGTTTTCTCTTCCTTCTGAGCTCTGGAAAGTCTTCTAGTCAATCAGTAAATATTACTCAGTCATAAAAAGGAATGAAATTGTGTCAGTTGCAGAGACGTGCATGGACCTAGAGACTGTCATACAGAGTGAAGTAAGTCAGAAGGAGAAAAACAAATATACATTAACACATATATGTAGAATCTAGAAAAATGGTATAGATGATCTTATTTGCAAAGCAGAAATAGAGACACAGACGTAGAGAAGAAACATATGGACACCAAGGGGGAAAGGAGAGGGGTGGGGTGAATCGGGACATTGGGATTGACATATATACAGTACTGTGTATAAAATAGATAACTAATGAGAACTTACTATATAGCACAGGGAACTCTACTCAGTCCTCTGTGGTGACCTAAATGGGAAGGAAATCCAAAAAAGAGGGGATATATGTATACGTATAGCTGATTCACTTTGCTGTGCGGCAGAAACTGACACAACATTGTAAAGCAACTATACTCCAATAAAAAAAAGTAAATACATATATCTCCCTATATCTTCCTGTGCTTCTCTCTATTTTTTGCACTTTCTTCCCACCGCGCCTTGAGAGAACAGATCGTGTGTAATATTTCTTCCCAATCCATCATAGAATCTAGAGTCGTGCTTCTGAAATACTAGTTTATTACTATTTCCCTTTGGAGGATATCTATTTTTCTCTAATTGTTCAAGATTCTGAAAATTCAGTTTTACAAATGTTTTTGATTTTGATTCTCTGCTGAGAGCTGTGGGCGAGAAAAAAGGAATAAGTCATGGCCCCTTTTTTCCACGTGTTTACAGGCCAGGAGGGGCAGGGGAAGGGATGGGTAGCTTTCGGGGATGGGGGATAGAGTTGCACATAATTGATGTTAATAGATTTTTGGCGGACAGCGCAGTCACGGAAAGGCAAGGGCTATCCATGTAAATAACACAGGGACTCCTGTGGGAAAACACTAACTGGGCAGAAGCAGTAAAACTAAAATAGTTTCTTGAAACTTTTCTCAGCCTGTCTCTCGGGGCTACACACCATAAACTGTGCTTCCTCGTGATGTAATGTTGTGGAAAATTCTGCTACATCCATAATCTTAAGGCAAAAGAAGATACCATAGTAGTCAAACTTAGCATTTTGTCAGGCGTCTCCTAATTTTCACATTTTAATTGCAGTGAGATTTTAAGTGATAATTATCTCATAAATGAGAACAAATCAACATGACATCAAAGATAATCTCAAGGGTACCAAGTGCAGAAGATCTTTAAATACTTTAGAAATAGTCCAGGGCAAGGACTCTTTATGGTAGAAGTTCCGTTTTGTTTGGAATGCTGTGCAGCTAGAGTTGTATGCTCTGTTTATCAAAGACGTAAACTAAATAAGATTTTTTCCCTAGTAGTGCTCGACTTTTGTGTAAAGAAGTGATAAGTTGATAAGAAAAATATTGGGGGGGGCCGAATTCCCTGGTGGTCCAGTGGTTAGGACTCCGCGCTTCCACGGCAGGGGGTGCGGGTTCAATCCCTGATCAGGGAACTAAGATCCTGCAAGCTGCATGGTGCAACCCAAAAGAAAAAAGAAAAAAAAGAAAAAAAGTTTTAGAAAATGTCAGAATGTGGCACTAGTGCAGAATGGATTCAGCTCCCTGCCCTGTCTGGAGTGTTTACAGTTTAATGGGGGGGATAACTGAGGTTTACAGGTAACTTTTGAATTGAACCAGCATTACATATACTATGCTTTGGCAGTTCTGTATTTTACTGGCTGTCTAACAGTGACCGCTGGGAAAAGCCTTGATCAGCCAGGCCACCTCTGGAATCCTTTTACAGAAGAGGCAGGATTGGAAGTCAGCAACTCCATATTCTCATGCTGGATTTCTTACCTCCCACCTGTGTGACCAGGGGCAAGTACCCTAGCCTGGTCTTAACGTTGGTAAAGTGAGGGGATTGGACTTGAGAGTTTCTTTTTCTTTGTATTTGTCTTGATAGCTTTTACTATAACTTCTTCATTTCAAGGGTGTTTCTAATATGCAGAAGTCTAGTTCCCAAAACAAAACCAATAAAGCACGTAGAGATCAGAAAGAGCATAGAGTTCGAAATAAATTAACAAAATGACTAAATCCAGCTCAAGGGCAACTCACACTACAGTAGCGTTGTAAACTCAAATGTCTAAAGGTGTCCAGGTCTAAAGGTCCAGGTCTAAATGTCTAAAGGTGTACGAGGAAGGTGTCCAGTTTCTGTTGTTGTATGAAAATCTTCTCTCGGCGGCTAAAGCAGCGGATTTTGTCCTAAAGAGACGAGATGTTCATAAAGAATGTTTTGTCAACATTGCTTTACAGTGTTGTGTTAGTTTCTGCTGTACAGCGAAGTGAATCAGCTATATGCATACATATATCCCTTTCCTCTCGGGTCTCCCTCCCACCCTCCCTGCTCCATCCCACCCATCTAGGTCATCACAGAGCATCAAGCTGAGCTCCTTGGGCTATACAGCAGGTTCCCACTAGCTCTCTGTTTTACACATGGTAGTGTATATATGTCAGTCCCAATCTCCCAATTCATACCACCCTCCCCTTCCCCATGCCGTGTCCACACATCCGTTCTTTACGTCTGTGTCTCTATTGCTGCCCTGCAAATAGGTTCATCTGTACCATTTTTCTAGATTCCACATATATGCGTTAATATACAATGTTTGTTTTTCTCTTTCTGACTTACTCTTTGTGACGTTGTAAAGCAACTATACCCCAATTTTAAAAAAAGAGGACTTCCCTGGTGGTGCAGTGGTTAAGAATCCGCCTGCCAATGCAGGGGTCACGGGGTCGAGCCCTGGTCCGGGAAGATCCCACATGCCGCGGAGCAACTAAGCCTGTGCGCCACAGCTCCTGAGCCTGCGCTCTAGAGCCTGCGAGCCACAACTACTGAGCCCGCATGCTACAACTACTGAAGCCCGTGTGCCTAGAGCCCATGCTCCACAACAAGAGAAGCCACCGCAATGAGAAGCCCGCGCACCGCAACAAAGAGTAGCCCCCGCTTGCCGCAACTAAAGAAAGCCTGTGTGCAGCCATGAAGACCCAAAAATAAAATAAATAAATAAATTTATTTTTTTAAAAAAATATTTTTAAATAAAAAAATATAATCATATATATGATTATATATTATATATATAAAAATATATATGTAATTATATATTTTATATATAAAATCATATATATTTCATCGATTCTTTCTGATTTCAGGAATAATTTCCTAAAACCCAATGTTTTATTCCTTACTTTTGACTTTGAGTTAGATTCTTGGATCTCAGAAGAAGACATAATTTAGGTGATTTACAAACCCTCTCAATTTATAGATATAAAATTCTAGCAGAAATACATGAAGTGTCACCTAGTTATATTAGTTTAAAAGAGTGCTTCTCAACCCTCAGAATCCCCTGGAGGGCTTGTTGAAACATAGACTTCTAGCCCCACCCCCTGAGATGCTCGCTCTGTAGGTTTGGCATGGGGTCTGAGGTTCTGCATTTCTAATAAGCTCCCAGGTGATGCTGCTGACGCTGCTGGTCCAAGGACCACATCTCAAGAACCATTGTTTTGAAATACCTCCTTCCCAGGCCAAATTGGAGAACTTGTTTTCTTTCTAGGGGAAAATCTTTCAGATGTGTTTAGATTTTTTTCTGCTTCAAGTTCAGCCACCAGATGAACAGTCTGGTGGAACTCTGCCACCACCACTGCCCACACTCTGGCCTGGCTCATGCGGTGAAGAAGACACTTAGCAGGAGTTATAATACCATGAGGTAGAAGCAAATGCATATATTATAGATGCACAGAGAACTGTGAATAGTTTAACCAGCTTTTAAATTTGCACTGCCTAGCTACTGCCCTTATCAGAAGTTTGGGGGATAAATTTAATTAGCACAGACTTCCCTATTTCTGGGTTCTAATTCCCCAAATACTTTCTTGAGCTCAGTATTGATTCTTATTTTACAATAATGTGATTGTCATCTGAAAGGAAAAGCCCCAGAGTATAGTTTCTCTAAGTGGATATTGAAATTAATTAGGAAATATGAGAATTTCTTTAGGTGTAATCTGATGTTGTGGTCAATTCAGTGAGTCTAGAAATGTGATCTAAACATTTATAACAGAAAAGTGTTATATACTTCACATACTTCTAAAATTCCAATATTTTATTAAATTCTTTAAGTAGAGTATATTCTCTGTTAAATTGGAAATCTTAACTGTGTCCATTTCTTTTTGGTTTTTTTTTTACAGTTTTTAAAAAAATTTTATATCGGAGTGTAGTTGATTTACAATGTTGTGTTAGTTTCAGGTGTACAGCAAAGTGATTCAGTTATACATATACATATATCTATTCTCTTTCAGATTCTTTTCCCATATAGATTATAACAGAGTACTGAGTAGAGTTCCCTGTGCTATATATACAGCAGGTTCTTGTTGATTATCTATTTTATATATAGTAGTGTGTATATGTTAATCCCAACCTCCTAATTTATATCTCCCTACTGTGTTCATTTCTTAAAGCTGGGCTAAATAATTTGTTTCTCTGTCATGTACTGGTTGTTCAACCATGACTTTTACAACTGAGGGGAAAATCCAGAAAATCAGGACAAGACAAAGAAAGAAGAAAACAATCACAAGTCAAGGGCTCCCAAACTGAAGATGATTTCTCTTACAGAAAAAAAAAACAAAAACACCTACCCCCAAATTGTTGAATCATGCTTTCATGTGCCATTGAAAATACCGTTTTTTTTAAAATTTTTATTGAAGTATGGTCGATTTACAATGTTGTGAGAGTTCCAGGTGCACAGCATACCATGTGTTTTGATTCCAACAGAAAACCAAACCCTTGATGACAGAATTCTCAGTGAAGTCCACCATCATTTCCCGTTACGCCTTCACTACGGTTGCCTGCAGGTTGCTGAACAGAGCATCTGAGGACCAGGAAATCACGTTTCAGATGCAGATTCCAGCCGCAGCTTTCATCACTAACTTCACTATGTAGGTGACACCCTGGTCAGAGACCCTGGCTTGAAGGTTTCTAGGCAGGAGGGTCAAGGGGAGCCTGAGATGCTGTGAGGACCACAGTCTTTGGCCGTGAGAATTTATAAATTCTCAGTCCAGTGGACAGTTCGTGGGAAAGAAGGTTGATTCCCTCCCCCCCTTCCTCTCCCTTCTTCCTTCTATCTCTCCCTCTCCCCCTTCCACCTTTTTATTACCTCTTCTTTTATCCCATTACTCTCTTCTTTCCTCCCTCCTTTCCTCCCCCCACCTTCATTTCCTCTTTCTTTCCCTCCAACAAACGGGTACCCACCCTGGGCCAGGTGCGCTTCAAGGTGATTGGTCTACTTCTATGAAAAAAGACAATGTTGCTCTGCTCCAGAAGTTCCACTGGGGAGAAACAATAAATAAGCAAACAGATGAATAAATGAGATAACTTCAGACAGTAGCAAATGCTGTGGAGATGGCAAGTAGGATTGAGGCGGCTTGTTTAGTTGGGGAGGTGGATCAGAGGAGTCAGTGTTGAAGTTGAGATCTGAAGGACGAGACACCGTGAAACCTTTGATGTACCAGATAGAATATCTTTCTTCTTTTCTCCTGAACTAAGAGGTAAAGAGATGCAAATGAGGTGTGTGGGTTTAATTTTAGGTCTGGGCAAGGTTCAAGTTGGTGAATCTTCTTGGAAGTTTGAGCAGGTCTTCTGATTTCCTCCTGGAGAATCGGAGGCCCCCTGGCTTGGATCTTCCCATTTGGACCTGTTGAAAATCGCCCTAGAATGAGATGAGTGATACAAGGGGAGTGCCCTGGCCTGGAATGCATTCTTTCTGCACATCCAAGAGGCAAATAAAAATATTTTCTAGGGTTGTCATGGTTATGAGATCCATGTTGGAGTTTGTCTTGGACGGCAAGCTGGCAACGCGGCTGTCTTGTGTTTCAGGCTTATTGGAGACAAGGTGTATCAGGGAGAAATTACAGAGAAAGAAAAGAAAAATGGTGATAAGGTAAAAGAGAAAAGGAATAAAACCACAGAAGACAGTGGGTAAGTACCATTGAATTAAGGAATTAAAAGTCCACTTTAGCCAAGTGTCAAACTTTCTACCCTGCCTACCCATCTTGTTCTCACCCTTTTCTTCAAAGGTTTATCTTTTTATTTTTTTATCATCATAATAAATAATTAAATATACCTGGTTAGGGACTTCCCTGCCCGTCCAGCTGTTAAGACTTCACCTTCCAGTGCAGGGGATGTGGGTTCGATCCCTGGTCAGGGAGCTAAGATCCCACATGCCTCAGGGCCAAAACATCAAAGCATAAACCAGAAACAATACTGTAACAGATTCAATAAAGACTTTGAAAATGGTCCACATCAAAAAAAAAAATCTTAAAAAAAATACAGATATTTACCTGGTTAACAATATAGTAGCTAAGGGTTTATGATGAAAAGGAATATTTTATTGCTCCCATTCCCCAGTTCTCACTTTCTAGAAACACCCACTTCTGATATTTCTGTAGATTTCTGGTAGTTACCTCCCTCACTCTAAATATTATGATAGTTTGCTTTTAAAAAATTTCGTGATAAAAATCAGATATTATCTGTCGATTCTGTGCTGTGAAGAAAGAGGATTTGCATGTTTACGATACTCCCACTTTCTCTCTGCATTCCAGTTTTTTGTATTATTATCTTTTTCTTCTTCAGTTAATTTAAGCAGTTACACCATCTTAGACGAGCCCTGTTATCTTCAGTGATAATACTCTCTCTCCTTCATGTCATCCTACCTTTTCATTTCCATCTCCAGCACTCATCTCTTCCTACTTAATCATTTATTTTTGCATCATCAGTTATCACCATTAAAATTCCGATCTGTCCTGGTATTTGTATTCTTTGTCTATAAACTGAACCTAAACACTGAAAACCAATAAATCAATTCACTTTTAATGACTCCGTAGATAACATTAACTAGAGATCCACCTAGTATACCGAGAATAATCAATTTCCCTCTCTACCAGCCCATTTGAAAAAAAAGTCATCTGTTCCCTTTGAAGAAAAATGACCTTAGTATCTAGAGGAAAAGGTGTGGGCTTTTTGAGGATTATCTTTTCTTACACTTCATAAATTGTGCAGAATCAGGCAAGCCACGGTTCCGTTTAGTCGGATCACAGCAGGAATCTGTTTTTCCTGGAGGTCAGCTGTGTCAGTCCCCCTCCCCTTTGCTCCCTCGGGTCTGACACAAGGAGAGGTCGGAGAGTTCAGTAGTCTTTGAATTCTCTGCTCTTCAGAATTCCTTGAACCTGTCTGACCTTCTTCTAGTGCAGGCCTTTGCTACTCCTCCCAAAACTAAATTCTAGTTTTTCTTTCTAATGTCAACTGAAAAAAATATGCACAACCTAAAAATCAAGAATTATGTTTTATTGGAGGCATTACTGAAGACTATAGCCTGGGAGACAGCTTCTCAGCTCTGAGGGACTGTTCCAAACAGGAGCCAGGATATAGAGGAGTTTTTGCTGAAAAAAAAAGAGGTAGTCACACATCAAAAGATTACTGCTAATCACACACACTGAAAAACAACAGACATCTCGAGTTGATGAATTCAGTGCTTCTGTGTATAGGAAGATGCAAGAGTCTGGGCTCATTGAAAGTATTCCTTAGATATGCATCTTAACTATCTAGGGCCAGTCTCCTGGTTTTCTCCTTCCTGAATCCCCTCAGGATGCATCATGGGGGCAGCTGCAGTGGCTGGTGGCTTGATGATGGGGAAACATTGTGGTCCACGCTAAGGCCTCTCGCTGAGAGAGTTTGGCCGGGGCCCTGGAGCACTCGAGGGAACGTGGCTTTCGCCGATCCCCTGTTCCCTTTTCTCTTTCTTCCAGGGAGAAGGGGACGGAGACCTTCAGAGCCTCCGTGGTGCTTCCCAGCAAGGACAAGGCTGCCTTCCTCCTGAGTTACGAGGAGCTCCTGCAGCGGCGGCTGGGGAAGTACGAGCACGTGGTCAGCGTACGGCCCCAGCAGCTGGTGGGGCGGCTGACGGTGGAGGTGACCATTCTGGAGAGGTCGGGCATCGCGGCGCTGGAGGTGCTGGGGCTCCAGAACAGCCGTCGCCAGGGCAGCGGGCGGGGGCAAGGTGAGCGGTGCTGGCCGGATGCACTCAGGTGTCGTGTGCTGACTCCAAGCTGGGCGCTGGCATTAAACCAGATGGCACCCCTGCAGCACAGGCCCCAAGAGGAGGGGGAATCTGAAGGACAGCAGCAAAACAAAGACAGTGTCCTGTACCTTTTTTTTTTTAAGCCAGGCTCTATCAGGAGATTTAAATGTTCAAATCATTTGACACTGTCGTATCACTCCTGGGAATCTAACCTCGGTGAGACATCTAGAATATCGGTACTGTTACATGTACAAACCCGTTTGATAATATTTGTAGTAGCAAAAACATTCCTTCATCCTAAGTATTCAACCACACAGACGTGATTAGTAAAATAGGGTTACAAAAACAATTCAGCACGTGATAGAGAAAAAAGAGACACAGTTGTATATACACTTTAATGTTAAATATGTTAACTGTGAAGCTGACAAAAGACCAGGAAGTTATATAAAATAATCATTTTATACTAGGGGTAAGGGAGTATGTGGTCATTTTCTAATACTCTTTTTTTATTATTTTATTTTTCAATACTCTGTTTTTAAAGCAAACTTTTGACATTAACGTAAACATCTAAATAATGTGCTATATCTTTCTAAATTTAAATAATGAAAAATATGTACTGCCAGTTTGACTTAAGACACAGACATTTTTTCTTCATTAGTAAGATTGCTCAATTTGCTTTTTTCTCAAATTTTAATTTTTTAAATAGCACTCTGTTGAAATGATAATGAAAAATTCAATCTAATCTAATTTTAACCACTGTATTAATTTCCACTAATAGTTTACATTAAATATTCACTTGCATTGTGCCTTATCTTAAATATATCAGTAAGGCTTTATGTCAAATTGGTGACAGCATAGATGTGCCCCCAAATTCACCGGGGTTAGAATGACAAGATTTCGGACATCTGTGACACTGAGATCAGGGAAGTGCTGAGTGCTAAGTGATCATGGAGTGTGCAGAATCTGAGTTCAACCCCTGTGACTGCAAGGAGGGTCCAGAGTCTCCCAAGAAGGCTTCTCGTACAAGAATATTTAGGGATGAGGTTGGAAGGAGAGGAGAGAAATAACTTGACACGAGGAATAACAGAATGTCGTTATCTTACATGATGCAAAAACAGTCAAGAGCCGGAGCTGGTACGTGGGAGAGTGAACAGTATGGAACATACGCGTTCTGCCCCCAGCACGCAGTTCAGTGAGTGACTCTGGACGTGACAGTATGGAACATATGTGTTCTGCCCCCAGCACGCAGTTCAGTGAGTGACTCTGGACATGACAGTATGGAACAGACGCGTTCTGCCCCCAGCACGCAGTTCAGTGAGTGACTCTGGACGTGACAGTATGGAACGTACGCGTTCTGCCCCCAGCACGCAGTTCAGTGAGTGACTCTGGACGTGACAGTATGGAACATACGCGTTCTGCCCCCAGCACGCAGTTCAGTGAGTGACTCTGGTCGTGACAGTACGGAACATACGTGTTCTGCCCCCAGCACGCAGTTCAGTGAGTGACTCTGGACGTGAGAAGTCGTTCACCCTCAAAGACTGGAGTGTGGATTCAGGTCTATTATAAGTTGACTCCAGACAGTGGGCTGGCAGTCCATCCAGATCTCGTCAGAAAGTTACAGATATCATCAAGGGACCTGACATTCAGAAATGGCATGAGATACATGACACCATTCTTAGGTCATCTAGGTCACTGTGTGTATGGTTAATGGATTTTCAATCAGTTATGAACTATGTCCTTGAAAAAAGCTGACCTGGGCCGTGTGAAACTCAGCTTACGCATCTGTAAACAGGGATAGTAACTGTCTCTTAGGGTCATTGGGAAGCTTTTGTGTACATGTGGTGCCGAGTAAGAGCTTAATCATCATAATTATTATCCCCTTCCATTTACTTTTTTTCTCTGCAAATCTTATCTCCCCTATTAGATCATAAGTGATTGTGAAGCAGGTCTTTGTCTGATTAACCTTTGTCTCCTTACAGTATTAAACAGGATGCGTTTTGAAGAGTAGATAGCTAATGAGGTGTCTGCAAAGTAGAGAAGAAAAGGAAGAAAAAAAAGGAAAAGAAAGAAAAAAGAAAAATACACACCTAATCTAATAAGAAAGAACATTTTAAAATTTCATTTCTCCCTATTCACAATTTAGTGGGAAATTTTCCCACGTGGGAAGTATGGTCGTCCTGCTGTAGGAATGAAAAGGATGTGTGTCTTTCCAGGTTCAGAACCACTGTGACTCTTCAGAGGTGTCCGCGTTGTGGTGTGTGGGTTATGCTTGGAGGGGACAGGTCTGAATCCCGTTGTTAATCCTGTTACTGCTTATCTGCAGGGCCTGTGGGAATCTCAGAGGAATTTTTCCAGACCATTGACCTCTTGGGAATCTGTTTATTTTTAAGAAAATTGTTTTCCTGGCTCTTTGCACCAGAGTAGATATTTTGCCTTCCAGAGTGAGAGGTCTCACAGGCCATTACCCAGGCCAGGTGCAGTGGACCGGGGCCCTTTTGCCCCTCATTCCCATCCAGAGCTCAGCTGTTCCTCTTCCTGCAAAACGGCAGCCCCAGGAGCCAGAGGCATAGGATGTTGTGATTTTGTCTGGACGCTATTGCGTGTTTCCAGAAAGCATCCAGGATAGAGGTGCAGCTAGAATAGCACTTAGACCAGGATGTTGGCTGTGATCGTGTGAATGTGGACCAGAGCCAGCACATGCCTCTGATAGATCTGGCTGTCCTTAAGAGGTCAGATTTCTGGACTTCTCTGACCGCTGGACCCATTGACATCTTTACGGAAGCAATTCTAGATAAAGATGACTACGTGCTAGCTACTAGACTCGGCCCTTGCACACAAGATTATCTCCTTCAGCCTCTAGAACAGCCCTCTCTGGGAGCTTTTGTAAAATACTGAGGGTGTGAGTTCAAATTCCGAGTCTCTCCCTAGTTACGAAAAAAGAAAGAGAAAGGCTAAAAGCAGTGGAACCTACCTTTGCCTCAGTTTACTTGTCCGATGTATGGGGATTGGACCCACGGCTACTGAATCGTAAATGAATGGGCTTTTTCTCAATGTGAAAGCCAATTCGGTGAGATGTACTTTGGAAGCCAAAGCATTATACTTTCTGGATTATTAAAATAGTTAACTCAGGTGCATGGTTCAAACTCTAAAAGGATACAAATTGGTATTCGGTACAAGACCAGACTCCCTCTCTCATCTGTCACCCTCCCTTCTCCTCCAGTAACTCCTCTAAAATATTTTTATGATTTGTGAGCTCAGTGGAACAGAGTATTTGAAATTAAAACTTTCCTGGAACATCCCTGGATGTGTGATCTTCTCAAGTCATACACCAGGATAGATATTCCATCTATGTTTAAAGCTGGTTATTTCACTCTCTAGGTTAAAATCTCAAACTTCTTATGGCCCTATGGCACCAAAATTACTGCCCTTTCCATGCTTAAAAAAAAAAAAAACTGGAGGGGGGCATAAAACTTTCATTTATGATCAGATCCCTGATGGCTAGGAGTAAAATAAAATGAGATAAACAAAATAAGAAATAAGGTACCTTGCCTGTTTTATCCCCTTTTGCTTTACATCAGTGATGCTCAAACCTGGCTATACCCTACAGGCACAGGAGAGGTTAAAAAAAAAAACAAAACAGATGACTGAGTCCTACCTGAAACACGTGAATTAGAATTTATCTGGGTGAGGCCTGGGTAGCTGTATTTTTGGGGTTTGATATTATTTGAATTTCTATGAGAAACAGATTTTTTATGAGCGCTTTTTAACATGCTTATTTATTTGTAAAGCTAAAGAACAATGTTGAAAAGTTTTTCTACCACTAAACAGATACGGTTCTGTGACTCTCATTGTTTATCGCTTATATTCTTTGCTTTTTGAAAAAGCAGTTTTTATTGAAGCTCAGTTTGCATAGCATAAAATTTTCTCATTTTAAGTCTATAATTCAGTGATTTTTAGTACATTTGCAGAGTTACGCAACATCAGCACAACCCAACTTTAGAACATTCCTATCACCCCGAAAAGATATTTGTGCCTACTTGCAGTCACTCCCTGTTCCCACCTCAGCCCCAGGCAGCCACCAATCTACCTCTGTCTCTATTTTCAGACAGCTGCATTTTTTTTTTTTTTTTTTTTGCGGTACGCGGGCCTCTCACAGTCGTGGCCTCTCCCGTTGCGGAGCACAGGCTCCGGATGCGCAGGCTCAGCGGCCGTGGCTCACGGGCCCAGCCGCTCCGCGGCATGTGGGATCTTCCCGGACCGGGGCACGAACCCGTGTCCCCTGCATCGGCAGGCGGACTCTCAACCACTGCGCCACCAGGGAAGAGCTCAAGTCACTTTTGACTGCAGACTAGCCTGTGTTCTGCATATCCGTAGATGCACAATGAGGGGTTGGTTGAATCTGTTTAAAAATCTTATTTCTCTTTTTCTTTGCTTGGTCTGGTAACCTCATGACTCTGCCTTTTGCTGTGAAGGCTCTGAGGATTGTAATCAAGGCACCTAGTGTGGTGCCTGGCATAGAGTGGGTGCTCAGTGAATATTTGTTAAAAGAATTTAGGAATAAATAACTGTCGGCAGTGAAGATGCTATTGGATTTTCAATACATTCCTGGCTTAAGTTGGTCAATTTTGTCAGCTCTTGGGTGTAGCTCTTATTCTGTTGTGAAGGAGGGATTAGGAGACAGAATTTGGTTCCAGAAGACTGGTTACAAGAATCTAGATCCCTCCCTTTTCCAGAATTGCCAGATAAAAGACAGGATGCTCCGTTACAGTTGAATTTCAGATAAACAGTATATCCTGTGCAGTATCTGAGACATACTTATCCTAAAAAAAATCATTCGTGGTTTATCTGAAATTCAGATGTAACCGGACATCCTGTCTTTTTATTTGCTAAATCTGGTGCTCTGCCCTATTAAAGGCTGCATTGTGACTAACGGCTCACCCCCAGCTCCGATTCCCCACTGCTGTGTGTCTTTCCCCTGGATCCAGTCTCCAGTCTGCAGCTGGAAGGGCATGGCCCCTCTTGGCCTCTGTACATTTGCCAGGAAGCAATCTGGTGGTTATGTGAGGGTTTCCAGCATTGTTCAGTGCAGAAATTATTGAGGTATGAATCATTTGGCTCCATAGTTGGATGTGTTTTTTTTTGTTCTGTTTTTAATGCTGATAGGAGGACCCATGTTACTTGTCTGTTTGGACGTTGGCTCTAGTTGGGTCGGCGCTGGCTCTGAGCAGGGTGGCTCCGAGACACCGGGGAGGGTAGCCTTCTCTCTTTCACTTGGTACTGGTGACCCTCCTGCTCTTCTCTGGGAGGCCTCACTCTGTTTCTTCCTTTCTCCTGCTGCTGTCTTAGTTTGCTGTGTGAGGTGGGGTGTTGTCCGGGTGAATGGCACTGTCCACCACAAGTGTGGCTGCAACCAGAGGTGGATGCAGGTGACCTCTATCAACTAGAGCATCTGCCACGCCCACCAGCACACTTTCAAGGTGACCCTCTTGAAGGGCCCTTCCATTCATCTGCCCAAGTATGTGCCAATGTGCTGAGTCGTGTCCAGGTTAAATGTTCCGCAAGCGTACCTTGAGTCCTCACCACGTCCTGTGCTGAACGCCTGGCACCTGCAGATGTCCAAGGCATTGTCACTGCCCTTGAAGAGCTTAGAGTGGGCAGTTTTGAAAAATCAATACGAGTTTTTTTGTAATTGAAGTGTAGTTGATTTACAGTGTCGTGTTAGTTTCAGGTGTACAGCACAGTGATTGTTATACATAAATATATATATATTTTTTCTTTATCAGATTCTTTTCCCTTATAGGTTATTGCAAAATATTGAGTATAGTTCCCTGTGCTATACAGTAGGTCCTTGTTGTTTATCTATTTTATATATAGTAGTGTGTGTATATTAACCCCAAACTCCTAATTTATCCCTCCCCGCCTTTCCCCTTTGGTAACCATAAGTTTGTTTTCTATGTCTGTGAGTCTATTTCTGTTTTGTAAATAAGTTCATTTAAAAATGAACAAAAGTTTTAAATTGTGGTAAAAAGCATATAACATTAAATTGACCATCCTAGTCGTTCTGAAGTGTACAGTTCAGTAGTGTTGAGTTTATTCAGAATCTCCAGAATGTCTTCATCTTCCCAAACTGCACCTCTATATCCATTTAACAACTCTCCCTTCTCCCACTGCCCCAGACCTTGGCAACCACCATTCTACTTTCTGCCTCTATGAGTATAACAACTCTAGGGACCTCGTATAAGTAGAATCATACAGTACTTGTCTTTTCGTGACTGATTTATTTTACTTAGCATCATGTCTTCGGGGTTCGTCCATACTGTGGCACACAACAGGGTTTCCTTCCTTTTTATGGCCGACTGGTATTCCATTGTGCATATAGACCACATCTTGTTCATCCATTTATCTGTAGAAGGACACTTGGGTTGCTTCCCCTTCTTGGCTATTGTGAATAGTATTGCTATGAACATGGCGTGTAGGGTCTTTGAGATCCTGCTTTCACTTCTATTGGGTATATGCCCCAGAGTGGAATTGCTGGATCACGTGGCAGTTCTACTTCTAAGTTTTTGAGGAACCACCATACCGTTTTCTGCAGCGTTATACCATTTTATATTCCCGCCAACAGTGCACAGGGGTTCCAGTTTTTCCACACCCTTGACAACATTTGCTATTTTCTGGTGGGTTTTTTTGGTTTCTTTTTTTTTTTTGTGTGTGTGTTTTATTTGGTAGTAGCCATCCTACTGGGTAAGAAGAATTGGCAGTTTTGAATAGTAGTATAAGGACACCCTCTGTAAGGTTGCATCTATAAAATGCCACCCAGGTTTTCTCAGTGATTGGGCCGTGTTCTGCCTGAGTGCCAGAGGACAACGTAGAAGAATTTACCAGAAACCTCTTAGTCTTATATTCCTTTGCTGTCCTAGCACTGCTTTTGCTGGGCCTTCATTTGGTCCAGTTTCAGGCACTTAGAGCAGCTAATGTTGGAGGTCATCAATGGACACAAAATGGTATCAGGAAGGGGTAATTCATGTTTTTAGGGGTTATCTGCATTTAGAATGTATGAGGTAGCTCTACTTGTTTTCATGCATAGTTTCTCTGGGCAAGTCATTCAAACAGGGAAACCTGAGACTCAGTAATGTATCGTTTTGGGGAAAGAAAGAGCTTTGAGTAAGGAGTGAAGTAGTAAGCTAATTGGCTAAGAAATCTGGGCAAACACTGCTTACCTATACAGTGATGGAGTTGAATTTGAACGCCTTCAGCTGTAAATTTGCATTATCATTCTATGCTGTATGTTGTCATATCTATATGATGCTATTTTCAAAAGGATTTAAAATACCAACTATCAATATAGAGGAGAAAGCCCCGTTCCAATAAGAAAACTGCATGTAATAGGGGACTTACAATGGTATTTAAATTCTTTTCCGTCTTCATTGCCTCAACTTTACCACTTTGTTTTTCCCCGAGACCTATCCAATATAGGTACTGTTGACATACATTATGTTAGTTTCAGGTGTACAACAAAATGATTTATTTGTATCTAATGCAAAATGATGACCACAGTAAACCTAGCGACATTCCTCACCATACGTGGTTACAGAATTGTTTTCCTTATGATGAGAACTTTTAAGATCAACTCCCTTAGCACCTCTTAAATATGCAACACAGTATTATTAACCGTAGTCGCCATGCCATAATTACATCCCCATCACTTCTTCTTTTAATACTCTGCCAGTTTGCTTGAATGTTGTCTTTATCGTGACCATTGAAGGGTAGTTGGCCAATTATTCACATGTTTTTGACTTGCCCTTTATTGAAGAAATCTCCCCACTGGAGCCCAGGTGAGAAAGTTACATAAGCAAGTATAGACAGTTTAGCGTCTTTTCCAAGGGGAAATGAGTAGACAGTGTTTGTTTGGAAATCCTTTTATAAAATCACCAGGTGTTGGCTGTTTTTCTCCGACAGTTGGCAAACCCAAGGCCCACAGGAAACAGAGGCCAGGAAATCCCCCATCAGTTGACCCAAAGAGGTGTGGCTTTCAGCTGATGACTTTGACTGTGGTTCTTTGCTCCTAAATCTTTTCACCTTTAGACACTGTACATAGCAGTCAGCTTCCCTTTTCCCCCAGGTGGTTGTCTAGGAGGGGAGTGTTTATTTGTGAATAACATCCCTGTTCCCTTCATGCTTTATGCAAAATAGATGACGTGCTTATCATTACAAGATAGAATCAATGGGAAAAATAGGAATATTTAATGGCACTTGTATGCATGGCTCTTAACTTTATGCGGGCTCCTTGGAGAATCTGGTGAAAGCTACGGACATCTCTCCAGAAAAAAATACACATGTACACTTTCTTTTTTGAAAAAAATATTTATTTTATTTATTTGGTTGTGCTGGGTCTTAGTTGCGACAGGTGAGCTCCTTAGTTGTGGCATGCGAACTCTTAGTTGTGGCATGCATGTGAGATGTAGTTCCCTGACTAGGGATCGAACCTGGGCCCCCTGCATTGGGAGCACGGAGTCTTAACCGCTGCGCCACCAGGGAAGTCCCTACATGTACACTTTCATGCCAAATTCTGTATATAATTTCAGGGAGCTCTTGGGAAGCTACTAATTCCATTATACTTTATAAAGATCATTCTCTGTATCAACATTCTTGAATTCCCTGTTAAGAATGTTCATTATGATGTGCCTTTTTTCCTCTAAATAATGATTATTTGTTTTTACTAAGCTCTTAGTGGTGTAGAGAAACCTGTTATGGGAAAATGTAAACTGTGTTACCAAAGAGTTTTTCTTCCCTCATGAGTTGCCTTTCATCCTAGACAAAAAGAATAAGAAGGTACTTCTGAAGGGGGAGAGGCTGGGGCTATTATGTGTTGAGCATCTACCATGTGCCAGGCACCATCCTCACTTGCTTTTATATATGATGTCACTTAATTCTGACTGTGATTCTATGATGTGGATTTGCAAGATGTGGAACTGAGGCTCAGAGATATTAAGTCTGTCGTTTTGAGTCTCCCAAACTCTAGAGCCCACTTCCTTCGGTATTATGTGGGTTCTAAAATAACACGTATCTTCTTGTTCGAAAACATGGGGCTTTAGACAGGAAGAGGGCATCGTGGGGATGCTAATGACCTGAGAAGCAGGGAAGGGTGGGTGGGAAAAGGGCAGTCGGTGAATCTTCTCAAGGATGCTCTAGAGGCAGTCTTGTGCCCCCGAAGGTCATCTTACACAAGACCACTGATGCTTGGACTAAAACAGGGCGATGACATGAGAAGACACAGTTTCCTTCAATTCAGAGCAATCACCGAAGTTCACTGCTATCCCTGACCAAGTGGGCACGAAGGAGGGCAAACCAATAGGAGGAAAAAATATGTGGTTTCTCATTAGAAAAGTAGGTCAGATTCTCACTCTTGGTCTGCTCCCAACCTGTTGCCTTGCACTCTTCATTATGTTTAGGACACATCCCGTGATCGCTGAGGGCCCTGCTAATAAATTAGCTCATTGTACTTACGATTTTGTGGCGGTCACCAGGATGAGCCCCAATTCACAGTCAGGAAAAGCTAAATAGTACTATTCTCCTTTGAGATTTTGGTCAGTAACTGTGGGCAGCCTATACTAATCTCATTGATTTTTTTCATTCTCTAATAAATTTTTTATTAAGATTTTTTCCTTCTCTAATAAAAAGAGGATTTTATTTTCTAGAGATACTACTCTGGAATTTTTCCCAGCAGACCTTTTTTTTTTTTTTTGATAGGTAGTGGAAAATTCCTTGGGTCACATTGACTGTCTGGTACTTAGTGGGTGGAGGTCAGTCTCAGGAACCGGGCTTCTTGGTGAATAACCCAGCTGGGAATCAAACCACTCTTTGGGCACATAAAATAAGCCTATTTAGAGGAATCTCATGAATTTTCATCACGCACTAGCAAACATCAGAGGTCAGTAGGAAACAAAAATAATAATACACTATCCTTTCTCATGGCTTATATCAAAGAGCCTAGTCAATTAATTATGAAGAGAGAAATTATACTTTTTAATCCTCAGTACTTTCATTCCACCATGAATGGTATTAATTCAGGGTAATTGTAAAGACCATTTCAATGAGAGAGACTTGAAACATGAAAAAGTAGGTATGTCCTGACAGTGTAAAGAGAGTCAAATCTCATTCATGTAGAATTTTAAGGTTAGAGAGAATCTAGTGGCGCCCAATTACATATATCAAAGGCACATGACCACTGTCTTTGTGCAGGAACCAGAATCACTTGGAAGGATTGTGAAAATACAGATTTCTGGGTCCCACCTCCAGGGTTTCTGACTCAGAGTTTCTGGGATGAACCCAAGAATTTGTGTTTCTAGCAAGTTCCCAGGTGATACTGATGCTGCTGGTCCAAAACTACGTGGTAGAGCTGGTCTGCATCACCCCTGCAGGTGATGAACCCATCCAGCGTTTGCTGGAACACTTCTAGTGAGATGAGTTGTGAAAGCTGCTTCTGCCCACAGGACATCTTTCTTAGAGCTTAGAGATGCTGCACGAAAGTGCTTCCTCGTAACTCTGTCCCTGGTCCTCATTCTGCCAGCTGGAACTACAATGAATACACCTAATCCCCATATAAATGCCTACACAACCAGACTTACCCTAAGATAGAGGTTTATTTGGCAAATAATACTGTGTTCCATCCCAGGGATTGTTTGTTCAATCTATTGGACTATACAGCTTTCAATGAGTTTAATTTTTTTTTTAATTTGGCTATGCCCAGAATAAAGTGTATAAATCTTATGTGTGCAATTTAATGAATTTTTACCTATGTATATACCCAACCAATTACTTTCAGGTCAAGATGTAGAATATTTTCAGCACCCCAAAAGGTCCCCTTATCCTCTTTCCCAGTCAGTATTCACCCCCCAAGGGAACCGCTAGGCTCCTTCAATTGCCATGAGTGAGTTATGCCTGCTCTTGAGTTTTGTGTAAATGGAAACATAGTGAATACTTCCTTTTGTATCTTGTGTTTTCACTCAAAATGACTCTCAGATTCAACCGTGTTGCGAATAGCAGTAGTTCTTTCCTCTTCGTTGCAAGAAGTATCCCAAGTTTGACACGTTGTGTTGTTTTAGAATTCACTGGCCCTTCTATTTTTTGTACCCCTTTGTGGTTGATGATAATGTTAGCTAGCGTGACTGCCCACCATGAATCAGAATGATGCTAGGTACATCACATCACAACCATTTCAATAGTGTGTTTGGTAGACCATTCATCCATTTTATAGATGAGATAACCAGGGCTCAATAACCTGCCCAGAGCCTCAGAGATGATGAGAGGCAGACCCAGTATCAAATGCAGGTCCTTCTGACTCACTTGTGATCCTGAGTTCTTAGCTAATGTATTATCATACCTCTCACTCTTGGGGCTTTGCCAGTAATGACAATGAAAGATTGACTCCAGGGAACACAGGCTGGCACTTGTCAGCATGCCTTTGAGATTTTCACAGCTCCTTCTTCAGATGAGCAGATCTGTTGGAAGTATGTTCTCTTGCATACAATTGACTTTCTGTAAGAACAGACTTTCTGTTTGCTAGCTCTCTGGTCACTCCTGAAATCCCTGCCCTTGATAAGTACAAATAATAGAAGAGTCAGTTCTGCCTGGTGGTTCCTGTTAAGGTTACACCTAAATGGTCTCTAAATAATAATTGTCAGTTCTGTTGAAGGAAATGTCTAAGCTTCCTTTGACTTTTGTCTAATAAGCCCTTAGCAGAAAGAAGTTTATTTATTTATTTATTTCGGTACGCGGGCCTCTCACTGTGTGGCCTCTCCTGTTGCAGAGCACAGGCTCTGGACACGCAGGCTCAGCAGCCATGGCTCACGGGTCCAGCCACTCCATGGCATGTGGGATCTTCCCAGACCGGGGCACGAACCCGTGTCTCCTGCATCGGCAGGCGGACTCTCAACCACTGCGCCACCAGGGAAGCCCAAGAAGTTTACTCTTAAACACAAATTACCATGGACAAATTATGCCTCATTTCCTTTTTTGTTTTGCTAATTAGGGATGGAAAATTGCTGGTCAGCTTACTCCATGGTACAACTTGAATAGATTTAAAAAGAGAATCAGATGCTGTGCAGCAGTTTTAATCCGGGCTTTGATTCAGTATCTGGATAAAAAGTCCACATACTGATGTTTACGAATTCCTCATTTTGTTTTCATATTCTTCATGATGCATGCAGATCTGAAAACTCTGGGTTTCTGTTGTCCGATATATAGACATGGTGTATGGATATACAAAGGTGGGTAGTCCACAAAATAATTCTCTGTAGTGTGTCCTACGGAAGGAATGAAGGTTAGGAGTGAAACGAGACGCTCTTTGTCATCACTAATTTTTCTTAAATCACATAAAATCCATTGATCCTCTTTCTGGAATTCAATTTATATCCTAAGTTTCATGCTGGGGAAAGCTTTGGGAAATTTTTTCTTTAAAGAGTCATAAGTTTTCTGGACAAACAGTATGTTAGGGCAACCAAATGATTGATGGAGGAAAAGTGTTCCTTACTGAAGAATTCCATATGGAAGGAATGATAGAATTAGAAAGCAGCCTTCTGCGACTCTAATGAAATAGTGAACAGGCAGACATCATCAGTGATTGATAAAACTATTAAGGGAAAGACTGATGAGGAACTTTATCGTGGGTGGTCAGAACCCACCATGAATCTTACTGCAACTAAAAGTAGCCAACTAGATATTGTGTACTTTCTGATGTGATAAAGTAGTAGGGACTCAGCATCACCAAGAAGTGTTCTTGTCCATGGCACTGAAGCTGAGTGTAGCCTGTCTCTAGCTCTACCCACCAGAACACAGGAACTACAGGGGACTGAGCTGTGATTCTCAATCTTAACTGAGCATTAGACTCCCACGGGGAATTTAAACATCTTGATGCCTTGGCTGTGTCGCAGACCAATTAAATGAGCTCTTGGCCCGGGCATTGGTATGTTTTCTACTCCCCCAGATGCTACACTCAACCCAAAATTGGGGACCAGGGCTTCAGAAGAGCAAGTTAAAGGACAGGACAAGTAAACAATCACAAAATACAGAATGTAAGAAACTCCATAGGACAAATAACCAGTGTTTTACAGCACTTATGTGTAGCATTAGAAAAAAGGTGAAGAGGGGGGACACTAGTGGGTTAAAAGAGATTTAAGAAACATAAACCAAATGTGATGTGGGGACTTTGTTATGATCCTGATTCAAACAAAGCAACTGTTCCCAGATAGGTTCTAGAGACTCAGGAAAATTTAAATACAAACTGAGTATAGGTTGATAATTAAGCACTGAGCATTAATTTTGTTACTTGTGCCAGTGGTTTTGTGGTTACACTAAAAGTGTTCTTGTAGTTAGAGATATATACTGAAGTATTCATGGATGAAGTATTCATGGATGAAGGGCTCAGATTTGTTTTAAAATTCTAGGAAACAATTGTGAGAGGATACATAAAAACAGATGCAAAAGATTGGTAAAAGGTTGATAATTGTTAAAGTCAGGTGATGGGTACATGGGAGTTCATTTTACTGTTCTGTCTACTTTTGCGTATTTTAAAAATTCTTATAAGAAAAGATTTAAAAGGAGGCATAGAAGTGAAATATATGCTAACATACCTGGTGCATTGTGATATGTTATCTGTACAAAGTTTTGGGAGTTCATATGAAACATAAACCTGCACTAAAATAAAGTCTAACCCTTTGTGTCCATGCAAAATAGATCTTGTTTCTTTTCAGAAAAAATTTATGTATTCAGTTATTAATTATCTTTATATCTTGCTTACAGATGATTCTGGGCCACCTCCTTCTACTGTTATCAACCAAAACGAAACTTTTGCCAAAGTCGTTTTTAAACCTACTGTGGTCCAACAAGCCAAGATTGCCCAGAATGGCATTTTGGGAGATTTCATCATTAGATATGATGTTAATAGGGAACAGAGCATTGGGGACATCCAGGTAATGGGTTCGTTGTTGCTGTTTCATGTTAGTTGCTTGATACTCTTAGTTACACCCAGAACTAGGGATTTCAATACTTACCTATGGGAGAGAGAACTTCCAGTTCTTAGGAAATCTGTTTTAACCCCAAATATGTCTCCAAGAAGACCAGCAGTGTTCCCTTGCTGGAGGCTGCGGCTATCTGTTTCCTGAGTCAGTAATCTGGAACCGAATGAAACCTATAATTTTCCCTGCGGTGTTTTAGATGAAGTTAGAACTTAGTTCATCTTTAATTTTAACTTAGAGAGACTGGCCCATGGCTCCTTTTTCTTAGGTTATGTTGCTCCAAAGACAGGGCGGGAATATCAAAATGTATTAATGTGCATCCAGGATGTAAGCAGTCTTTATGTCTTAACATGAAAGGTGGTTAGGAAAAACCAGATAATGAAGGGAGCAGGATTCTCAAGTGACAAGGGTCAAGAAGGGATGGATAATTTAAATTGATTTAGTCAGTGTAGTCGATATACTTTTAAGGAATGACTTTATACAGATTAAATTAGCAATTAGTCAAAGATGTCACAAAGAAAGAAAACTACAGACCAATATCACTGATGAACATAGATGCAAAAATCCTCAACAGAATACTAGCAAACAATCCAACAGCACATTAAAAGGATCATACGGGCTTCCCTGGTGGCACAGTGGTTGAGAGTCCACCTGCCGATGCAGGGGTCACGGGTTCGTGCCTCGGTCTGGGAAGATCCCACATGCCGTGGAGCAGCTGGGCCCGTGGGCCATGGCCGCTGGGCCTGTGCGCCCGGAGCCTATGCTCTGCAACGGGAGAGGCCAAGACGGTGAGAGGCCCATGTACCACAAAAAAAATAAATAAAATAAAAGGATCATACACCATGATCAAGTGGGGTTTATCCCAGGAATGCAAGGATTCTTCAATATACGCAAATCAATCAATGTGATACACCATGTTAACAAATTCAAGGAGAAAAACCATATGGTCATTCAATAGATGCAGAGAAAGCTTTCAACAAAATTCAACATCCATTTATGATTAAAAAAACTCTCCAGAAAATGGGTATAGAGGGAACTTACCTCAACATAATAAACGCCATATATGACAAACCCACAGCCAACATTGTTCTCAATGGTGAAAAACTGAAACCATTTCCTCTAAGATCAGAAACAAGACAAGGTTGTCCACTCTCACCACTATTATTCAACATAGTTTTGGAAGTTTTAGCCACAGCAATCAGAGACGAAAAAGAAATAAAAGGAATCCAAATTGGAAAAGAAGTAAAGCTGTAACTGTTTGCAGATGGCATGATACTATACATAGAGAATCTTAAAGATGCTACCAGAAAACTACTAGAGCTAATCCATGAATTTGGTCAAGTAGCAGGATACAAAATTAATGCACAGAAATCTCTTGCATTCCTATACACTAATGATGAAAAATCTGAAAGTGAAATTAAGGAAACACTCCCATTTACCAGTGGAACAAAAAGAATAAAATACCTAGGAATAAACCTACCTAAGGAGGCAAAAGACCTGTATGCAGAAAACTATAAGACACTGATGAAACAAATTAAAGATGATACAAACAGGTAGAGAGCTATACCATGTTCTTGGATGGGAAGAATCAACATTGTGAAAATGACTATACTACCCAAAGCAATCTGCAGATACAATGCAATCCCTATCAAACTACCAATGGCATTTTTCACAGGACTAGAACAAAAAATTTCACAATTTGTATAGAAACACAAAAGACCCAGAATAGCCAACGCAATCTTGAGAAAGAAAAACAGAGCTGGAGGAATCAGGCTCCCTGACTTCAGACTGTACTATAAAGCTACAGTAATCAAGACAGTAATGGTACTGGCACAAAAGCAGAAGTATAGATCAATGGAACAGGATAGAAAGCCCAGAGGTAAACCCACACACATATGGTCACCTTATCTTTGATAAAGGAGGCAAGAATATACAATAGAGAAAAGACAGCCTCTTTAATAAGTGGTGCTGGGAAAACTGGACAGCTACATGTAAAAGAATGAAATTAGAACACTCCCTAACACCATACACAAAAATAAGCTCAAAATGGATTAAAGACCTAAATGTAAGGCCAGTCACTATAAAACTCTTAGAGGAAAACATACACAGAACACTCTATGACATAAATCCCAGCAAGATCCTTTTTGACCCACCTCCTAGAAAAATGGAAATAAAAACAAAAATAAACAAATGGGACCTAATGAAACTTAAAAACTTTTGCACAACAAAGGAAACCATAAACAAGACCAAAAGACAACCCTCAGAATGGGAGAAAATATTTGCAAATGAAGCAACTGACAAAGGATTAATCTTCAAAATTTACAAGCAGCTCATGCAGCTCAATATCAAAAAAACAAACAACCCAATCCAAAAATAGACAGAAGACCTAAATAGACATTTCTCCAAAGAAGATATGCAGATTGCCAACAAACACATGAAAGGATGTTCAACATCACTAATCATTAGAGAAATGCAAATCAAAACTACAGTGAGGTATCACCTCACACCAGTCTGAATGGCCATCATCAAAAAATCTACAAACAACAAATGCTGGAGAGGGTGTGGAGAAAAGGGAACCGTCTTGCACTGTTGCTTGGAATGTAAATTAATACAGCCACTATGTAGAACAGTATGTAGGTTCCTTAAAAAACTAACAATAGAACTATCATAAGACCCAGCAATCCCACTACTGGGTATATATCCTGAGAAAATGATAATTCATAAAGAGTCATGTACCACAATGTTCATTGCAGCTCTATTTACAATAACCAGGACATGGAAGCAACCTAAGTGTCCATCAACAGATGAATGGATAAAGAAGATGTGGCACATATATACAATGGAATATTACTCATCCATAAAAAGAAACAAAATTGAGTTATTTGTTGTGAGGTGGATGGACCTAGAGTCTGTCATACAGAGTGAAGTAAGTCAGAAAGGGAAAAATACCATATGTTAACACATATATATGGAATCTAAAAAAAAAAAATAATGAGGTTCTGAAGAACCTAGGGACAGGACAGGAATAAAGACACAGACATAGAGAATGGACTTGAGGACACAGGGAGTGGGAAGGGTAAGCTGGGACGAAGTGAGAGAGTGGCATGGACATAGATACACTACCAAATGTAAAATAGATAGCTAGTGGGCAGCAGCCACATAGCGCAGGGAGATCAGCTCAGTGCTTTGTGACCACCTAGAGGGGTGGGACAGGGAGGGTGGGAGGGAGAAATGAGAGGGAGGAGATATGGGGATAAATGTGTATGTATAGCTGATTCACTTTGTTATAAAGCAGAAACACACCATTGTAAAGCAATTATACTCCCATAAAGATGTTTAAATAAATAAACAAATTAATTCATTAATTTGCAGTTAGTTGGAGGAATCAGGACCATGGATACTTTTGCTCTGGGTACGGAATCTGGCCCTAGACTCTGTTTCATGCTACCTTTGACTTTTATTAGAGATCGCGTAGACTATCCATTTTGGTTTGTTTTCCTACCTAATCTGGGTACTACCATTTTTACATTCTTTTCCCTCCACCAGGTTCTAAATGGCTATTTTGTGCACTACTTTGCCCCCAAAGACCTTCCTCCGTTACCCAAGAATGTGGTGTTTGTGCTTGACAGCAGTGCCTCCATGGTGGGAACCAAACTGCGGCAGGTGAGTGAGTGCTTCCTGCCCGTTTTTTCCTCTCTCACATTTGCCTGGGACAGTGATGTTCTCAGTGAATAGAATTCAACTGATGACAAATGTCTGCTTTACCATTCAGCTGTTCCTGCCTGTGGGGAACCTTCCTGAACTGATTCAGTTAAGCCATGGGCATAAATTATCATTTCAGCCTGGGGGTTTTAGGAGAGCAGAGGGCTGTAGAAACACCTTGAAATAAAGGGGACTGGCAGGGTAGATAATGTGAATGAGATGGGAATTCGACGAGAAGGCCACTCAACAGCACCATGGTTGATGGAGTAATTCCTTTCAGTAGTGATGTCCTTTGAGAACAATGGAATAAAATCATTGGCAGCCCCCTTGGCCTGTGGTTAGAACCAAGGACTTGTATCTCAGTAATTCAGGACTAATATTCTCACAGTATTTTGGATGAATCTTAGAATTCCAGGGATGAGGGGACATTAAGGGGACCTGTAGTCTGTGCTGAAAAATTAAATTATCCCCAAAATACAACTATTTACATTTTTCACAAACCATAGGAAAAGGCTATTCCTTATCCTACTCTTGTATCATAAATATCAGAAATTTGCATTTATAGTATATTTCCAACTCACGTAGTGGAAAACAGAACTTTTTCTGTACTGGTTGCCAGACCAACGAATATCTCTACATTCAACAAAGAACTAGGTCTCTTAGGTTTCTTTCTTAATTCATTATCTGTTTCTATCAATTAATGATAAATATGTGGTCTAATGAGTAAAATAGTATCTGAAACCTCTTAGGAACCCTCTGTCCCCCCTGTTTCCACCCCTAGGTGCCCCTCCACATAGAATTCAACCTGATCTTAGCTGATAAATTATTGCAAACATTTTCTGTTATTACTTTGTAGTTACTTTCACCATTTATATTTTTAAAAAGATGCAGTATTATATGTATATATAGACCTCACCATGCGGCTTGTGGGATCTTAGTTCCCCAACCAGGGACTGAACCCAGGTCCCTGGCATTGGAAGTGTGGCGTCCTAACCAGTGGACTGCCAGGGAATGCCCAGTATAATATATTGATCTTTTCTCCATGACGTCTGATTTTCCCCCACCCAAAAATAGTGAAAAATATATTCCAAAATGTGATACAAGGATTTGTTTTAACTCTTTTCTTTTGGAGGATAGCCAAATATAATTTTTAACTTGAATAAGGGGAAGATAACCTCTCCTGTAAGCTAGATTTTCCTGGTTCTTCTGCATCACATTCTTGTACAGTCAGCCTGCTGACTCCTTCCTTTCTAATACTTTTTCTTCATTCAGCATCTCTGACCTTCCATCTGGGATTCCTTTTTTTTTTTTTTTTCTTTTTTTGCACCTGAAGAACATTCACTGGTATCTTTTTAATGGTGGATCTGCTGGTACAGACTTCTCAGTTTTTGCTTGTCTGAAATGATTTATTTCCCTCTCCCTCTTTAAGGATATTATTACTGGGGATGTCAGTTCTATGTTGGCAGTGATGTTCTTTCAGCCCATTGAAGATATATTCCATTGTCACCTGGGTTCCATTGTTGCTGTTGAAAAGTCCATAATAATTTAAACTGTCGTTCCTCTAAAGGTAATCTTTTATGGTCAACTGTCTTTAAGATTTTCCTCTTCATCTTTAGTTCTCTGTAGTTTTAAAATGATGGTTCTAGGTGTGTATTTCTTCTTATTTTTTTCTCCCTGAAGTTCCTAAGGCTTCATGAATTGGGGGATTCATGGGAAAGGCGTCAGCTGTCATCCATGAAATTGCTTCAACTCACTTTTCCTCTTGGGATTCCCATGTTAGATTTTTTTTCTCCATATTCTCTGTGTTTCCCATGATGTCTTCTGTATATTCCAAATTTTGCCTTTCCATGCTTCATTCCAAACTGTCTTCCAGTTCACAGATTCTCCCTTCAGGTCTGATCTGCTGTTAAACTCACCCATTGAGTTATTTCAGGTATTGTGTTTTTTAGTTCTAGAATTTCCATTTGGTTCTTTTTCAGATTTGCTCTCTCACTTTTTAGAATGTTATGTACTAAGTTTTTAATATTTTTTTATTTTCTCAAGCACAATACACATAGCAATTTAAAGTCCGTATCTGATAATTGCAAACTCTAGAGCCACTTAAGAGCTGTTTTGATTGTCACTCATCTTTTCTCCAGTGTGACTGGTTATCTTCCATTGTGTGATGGACATTATATTGAAAATGTTTTGTAGAAATAGTTTGAGGCCTAGGATCAGGATCTATTCCTCTAGAGAGTTTTGAGTTATTTCTGTCAGGTTCCTGGGGGAATAACAAACTGGGATCATTTTAGTCCATTTTCAGGGCTTGAGATTTTTATGGGCAGACCAGATGGCTCAGAGCTGGATTGCAGTCCTTTCAAAAGCTGGTTTATTTCTATCCTTGGAGGTCTCTGGACGTCAGCTCTTGGATGCTTAAGCTAAAAAGTGATCCCAGATGCTGAGCCCACCTCTTTAAATTTTCATCTTCTCCCAGATATTTTTCTCACTATTTTATTAACTCTTTGATACTTTCAAGATTTAAAAATATATACATTTTGTTTAACTTTTCAGTTGTTCTTAGTGGGAAGGTTGAGTACGAATTGCATGTAGGTTTTACTTATGGGCATCATTTTCCAAAGTTTTATTCACATATAAGTGAAGTATTCGTTTGTTGTGGTTGATTATTTATTGATGTTTCAGAGGCCTTATAACCTTTCCATATTTACTAAGTACTCTGTAAAGTTCCTTGCTTTATGTACTCCAGGTTCTTAAATGCCATTTGTTTGCTAAGTTGTTTTTGTGCCTTTGGTGGATAATATCAATAGATGTGGACAGAAGGATAATCATGGCTTCTTTTGAGACCACTGTTGGCCACAGAATACAGTGTTAATTAGGCCTTGTATATGATCCAGTATAATAATTCCCGTTTGGAATTCCAGTCAGTTAACAGCTGCAGAGTAGGTGCCATGTGCTACATTTCCCTGTGTATCTCATTAAATTCCTATGCACCTATTGCACTTCAGATTTTCTGGGTTTTTTTTTTTCTCTTTTCTTTAAGACAACAAGCTTCGTGAGGGCAGGGTTTGGGTTTCCTCTATAGAAAACAGCATTTGATGAAGATATTGATGATTAAAGTTGCTGCAACCAATCTGAATTCAGTAAATATTTTATATTTTGATATTTTTACTTACCATCATATTATAAATTATCCAATGGTTTTAAATATTCTTTCAAAACCTGATTTTAATGGCCACAGAGCAGCACTATTCCACAGAAACCTCTGTGAGAATGGGGATGTTTGGTACCACTGCTATCCAGTATGGTAGCCACATTGAGCATTTGAGCAACTGAGGAGCTGAATATTTAATTTTATTTAATTTTATTTAATTTTAATACATTTAAATTTAAATACCGCATGTGGCTGATGGTTACCATTATTGGACAGTGCAGCTAAACAATATTTACTCCACCAGCACGAGAGACTTTGAAGTTATTTCCATTTTTTGCTAATATAAGCAGCATCGGAATGACTGTCTTCAGTAGAAATCCGTGGCTGTATGCCTGATCATTTTCTTTAGTTACATTTTTTAGAAGTGGGGCAAGGAACACCAACCCATTTGTGGTTTTTAATTCATATTGCAAAAACATCTTTCCAGAAAGACCAATTTATAACATTTAAACCTGTTACCAGACTAAGAATTCTAAATAAATTAAGCAGTTAAAAGTAATCAATGAACCACATGCCAAAATATGTAAGAAAATATAGGTGCACATTTAACTACTTTTGAAGTAAGGAAAGACTTTCTAAACTTAAAAGCAATGAAAGTAATTACAAAGGAAGAAGATCAATAACTTCAGCTATATAAAAATTTCAAACTTCTGTTTTAAATAAAAAGGGAACAAAAGACTGGGGAAAACTTTGCAGCAAAAAGAGGTTTATCTTTAATATATAAAGTGCTATATGAGGAGGAAAGGAGTTTATCTTTAATATGTAAAGAGCTACTCCAGATCAGTGAAATTAATTCTGTATAAGAAAATGGGCAAAGGATGTGAAACAATTTACAGAGAATAAGAAGATTCAATAAGATTATGAAAAAGAGTCAATTGTACTAGTAACTAAAGAAATGCAAGTTTAAAGAAATACGATTTTCATCTTCATAATGTAAATTACTTATAATGACAGTTTCTATTGTATGCATTTGTAGAACTCAACAAAATTATAATATTTAAATGATTTCCTAATAAATATTAAGAAACACCCAAATGGTAACATGCATGATCAGTTCTACTGCATGGTCACAAGAAGGCCATTCATCACCCAAAGGCTACAGCAGCTTGAAAGCCTCTCACATCTTCAGGAACCTGAGTCACTTCAGGATTTAACCTCAAGCCCAGTCCATTCCAGCGCACATGGGTCTTCTCCCACTTCTCATGGGAGAACTATCAATAACCTTCTTACCAAATAACCCCCAGAAAGATAAATCCGGCCCCAAGTTGTGCAGACAAAATCAATGAACTGAACCAGGGGCTCCTAGACTTACCTTTAATGGTAACATAATTCAGGTGCTTCTTAAAAATGGAGCATGAAGCATTTTCAATATGCTAAGGCAATTACATGAATTATTTAATTAATGAGTATTTAATCTTTATAACGATTTGGTTGTCATCCCCATTTTACTGATGGAGAAACTGAGGCTTTGCAAAGGTAGATAACACAGCTAGTAAATGGCAGGGCCAGGCTTCAAAGTCAGGTCTGACCCTGAAGGCCATAAATCAAACCAAGATGCTGTGAGGTCTCAGTGAAAGTAACGGGGTGATGAGACAGCCTTCCCATGTGAAGTGACAGATGTGCAGATGGCAACACGGTCAATGCCTTTACATTTCAAGACTCAGTTGAGAAGGCTGCATCTAGAGGGAGGGATTTCCTTACCAAGTGCAGTGTAATGATAGATGTCACTCTGTTATTCTCCCCTCTTCCTTCATTCCTGGATAGGGAATCCCATTCCTTGCAAGGCACTGAACGTCTAGCATGCACTCTGCTGCCTTCTGAGCCGCAGTGTGGCCGCTTTCCAGGAGAACCACCCTAGAGCAGCCAAACACATGTCAGAAGCCTCCAGGCAATTTCTAAAGCCCGTGGCTGCCTTGAGTGGTTTTGAAAACCGCTGACTGTTTTAGCAGCTCTCATCTCCTTGAAGGCCACAGCCCTGAGTGAACAGCTTAGCTGGCTCTTTGTAGAGTCTGGTACACAGTATTGTGTCCCCTGGTGAAGAGGGAGATTACCCCCAAACACAGGGCTTTGGTGATATGTCAGCAGGCTTGACAACATCAGCCATGTGTCTCGGGTCCACTCTTGTGCTGTGAAGAATCATGCATTCACTCTCATCCTGGATGTTCTTGGCTCCCGCATCTTTGAAGGGCCCGAGATACTTCACTGTATTTATCACAATGTTGGGCATATAGTTGGTATTGAGTAAGTACTTAAGCAACTGATCTATAAGGAATTGTAAAGGTCATTTCACCTTAAAATGTATTCTTAGTCAAGGGTCTGTCAGTACCTGGGGAGCGCCCCGAACTGTGTGCGTTTGGCATTGTCTCGTTCTGGTCCTCACATCCTGGTAGGAATGTGAGCCTGGATGCCGGGACTTAACCAGCCTGGGGGCAGCTTCAGCAACTCCTGCAGCTGCTGGCTCAGGGCTCAGCTCCGTTTTCTCTCCACCTGCTCTTGCTGAAAAATATATTGAGATGGCTCTGGTGTTGGGTCAGGCAAGATTTCTGCCTCCCAGCTTGAGTTTGTGAAACTTCTTAGTGAGACGGGGATCTGAAGAGGAACAAAAACCGTGAGCGGGTTAGACCTTTTTTACTCTGTCTGGTTACCTGCTTAAGGGATTGGCACAAGCAAACATAACGTGGGAACACTGAGGATAGTAGGTGTCTATTAAATACAGTCTTCTTCGACAAGGGTCTGCATGTTCTTCTCTTTCTTTGCCCTAAGCTATATTATTGGACCTACTACTTTTGCCTTCATATGAAGGAGCTTGGCTAAGGGACCCGCTTTGGCGACCAAGCAGTGGCTAACACATGAGTTAACAGATGTCTTTCATGCCATAACTTTCTGCAGACTTGCTCCATTCTCTGCCAATCCTAGACTCCCATGTGGCTTTGGGAGGTTGTCTTCCTTTCTCCGTTTAATGTAGTCAACAGTTTTCGAGGGCAAAGAACAAGCGCAGAGGTGCTTATCTGTAATTGCCAAACTAAAATGAGGGGAAATGTGAGCTTGTGAATCGGAGAACTCGCATCTGAATTTCATTCGTGCTTCCTTCACTGGCTTACTTCATGCTCCAGAACCTCACTTTCTTCTTCTCTGTGCAAAATTGGGCTTCCATGTGCTATTTGGACATTCTGTGTGTAACCTTATAGGCAAATGGTCTGTAAGCTCCATGGGTTTGGGAACCATCTTGGTTTTGATCATTAGAGAACACAGTCCCAGCTCCTAGCATGGTACCTGGCATGTAGCAGGGTAGTGATTTTTGCTGAAAAACCCACCAGAGCATAAATTATTAAATGTAACTGGCATTTTTAAAGGTAGTAGCTACAGCCCCTGAGTGACCAGCAGGTACCCAGCACACTAAGGGTTTTCCATACATTTGTTCATTTCATCTTCCAGCAATCCATCGAAATAGACATGGTTATCCCTATTTTGTAGATGAGAAGGTGAGGGACAGGAAGGTGATGTAAGTGCACTGAAATATACAAAGTTATATGTAGAAAAGTTTGGAGTCAAGCCCGGTCTACCCCACCCTGAAGCTCTTCCCCATAACATTCTTCACTGTATCATGAGGGCGGAACTTCAGGCCGGCGCTCAGGCTTTCGGGCTCTGCCTGTTCTTTTTCTTTTCCTGTTCTTTTTTTTTCTTTCTTTTTTTTAATTGAAGTATAGTTGATGTACAATGTTGTATTAGTTTCAGGTACAGCAAAGTGATTCAGATATAGATATTCTTTTTAAGATTCTTTTCCCTTATAACAGCAGTCCCCAACCTTTTTGGCACCAGGGACTGGTTTCGTGGAAGACAGTTTTTTCGTGGACCAGGTGGGGCGGGTATGGTTCAGGCGGTAACGCGAGCCATGGGGAGCGGCGGATGAAGCTTCGCTTGCTCGCCTGCCGGCACTCACCTCCTGCTGTGCGGCCTGGCTCTTAACAGGAGACTCCCCACCCTATAAGGCAGGGGTTGGGGACCCCTGCCTTACAGGTTATTACAAAATATTGAGTATGGTTCCCTGTGCTAGACAGTAGGTCCCTGTTGGTTGTCTGTTTTATATACAACACCTATTCTTACGCCAAGTGAGGAGATCATTTGAATGTTGCCCATCTCAGGTGAGTGCACAGAGGTCACCTGCCCTGAGAGACTTCACCCAGCAGCGTGCTGTCATGAGAAATGAATGGAGCTGCTGCTCTGATACACAGAATTAACTGTTAGTGTTTCCTTATTTAGCTTTAAGCCTACCTGGGGTGTGTGCAGGGATGCAGGCCGCTTTCCCTCTTATGATTTGGGTTGGACAGGCTGAGCATGAGGATGGAGACCACAGAGGTGCAGAGTGAGGGATCTCTGGGTACCATGAGGTCCAGTGGTGTCTGCTGGTACATTCCTTTTAGCCGTTCTCTTCAAGAGCATGTGGATCTGCCGCAGTGAGAATGCTGGAAAGACGTTAAGATGTGGAGAGAGTACCTTTGAAGTGGTGGGGGTCAAAGGAGGGCAGTCTGAGTTTTGCTGAGCAGCCCGGAAGAATGCTGGACAGGGCCAGCCCGGCCCAGAAGGACCTCGGGGAGGTGATCTGGTTGGAGGAGAGAGCTCCCTGCACACGTGAAGGAGCTCAGAAAGGAGGGATGCAGGCGTACAAAGGAGATCATGTCTAAGAAATTTGGAGTCTCCAGAGGTTGGCACCGTGCACCGGTCATGCAAATAAAAAACGGACAGTGTAAGGTTTGGGCCCTCCTGCCTCACTTTTTCAGGCTGCAGGCCTTGTGGTGAGCCTCTGAAGCATGACTCCAGTTAATAACACAATGTCCAGTTTCCCTCTTTCCAGTTTTCTGGGACAGGGGTCAGCAAACGTTTTCTAAAAATAACAGACCAATGAATATCTTAAGCTTTACAGGCTGGATGGACTCTGTCGTAATGACTGAACTCTGCCGTTGTAGCGCAAAGGCAGCTGTTGCAACGTGCAAAGAAATGGGCTTGTCGTCTTCCCATAAAATTGTACTTATTCAAAAGAAGTAGCAGCCTGGATTCGGCCCCCAGGCCGTGGTTGGCTGACCCCTGGTCTAGAGTGGCGGCTAATTGGTGTTGTCTAGGAATACTGTTTCAGTTGATGGCGTTTATCCTCATCTCCTCAGATGCCTTTGTCCAGACAGTGCTACTAACAGATGCATGTCTCAGAAATACATTGCAGAACAGAGGTCTGGGACTCAGGGCCGTGAACAGAAGGCAGTGGGGGAAACTGGTGTCTTTGGGCTCAGACTCAGAATATGAGGAAATAAATGATGGGCAGAGGGCAAAATGTTTTTACCCTGGGCCACCGATGAAAACTTGAATTTTTTTGTTTCAAAAAAAAAAAAAAAACTTGCTCTTCAACAAAGATCATATAGATAATTTTAAATAAGTAGGAGGCACCCATTTAAAAAGTTTGCTGAGGCAGTTAAGACTGAGCTAAATGAGGTCATGTCTAAAAAGTTTTGAGGATCTCTGAATGAAGGTACTATGTGGCTATCGTAGGAAGGAAACATGAACAGTACAGAGCTTTGAGTACTCTTGTATTATCTGTCCAGAGTGCGGGCCTTGTGGTCAGCATCTGAAAGCATGGTCTTTGTATAACCCAAAGCCTAGCTTCCCCTTCCTGGCATCCTGACCTTGCACTTACGTCTTTCCAGTGGGGATTTCGATCAGCAGACCTTCTCTGTAAGGGGCTAGATAGGAAACTTATGCTACAAGTAACAACGAGATAAATGCTATAAGTCAAAGAGGATTAAATGAGGTAACAAATGTGGAATGATTATCAGAGTGTCAGAAAGCATTGTTATTCCTGGATTGCATCCGCTTGGTTGGCTGATGGAAAGGGGGTACAATTCCTAAGACCTGCCCAGGTCTGACATCACAGCCACCTCATTCTCTTGCTTAGGACCCCACTCTCCCTCAGGATGGCATCTTGGCTTTGACTCCAGACTTCAGATTCTCCAAGAATGAAATACATGTGGATTATGTGCTATGGGAGAGGTACGAGGCATGGGGATACAAAGATAAATAAGACAGAGCCTTTTCTCCCAAGAGGTCCAGAGAAGAAAAGTCATGTAGAAAATTGTATGCAAAGTGCTTCCTGTGATAGAGGTACATGTAGGGTCCAGTCACGGCACGATGGAGGTGCTGATCAGTTTTTTTGAGGGGTGGAGTAGGGGATAATGAATGCTTCCCAGGGGAGGGGATAGTTGAGTCTTTCAGAAGTTAATTCAAGGATGGGATAAGAAGGGAGAGGGAGAGAGAGATAATGTGCAAAAACACGGAGGCGAGAGGAAGAGTATATATAAGAAAAGCACCAGAGGAAGACAAACACTGTATGATATCACTTATACGTGGAATCTGAAAAGTACAACAGACTAGTGAACATGGCAGAAAAGAAGCAGACTCAGGTAGAGAACAAACTAGAGGTTACCAGTGCGGAAAGGGAAGGGGGGCGGGGCAAGATAGGGAGGGGTAGGGGAGTAAGAGGTACAAGCTATTAGGTATAAAATAAGCTAAAAGGATGTATTATATAACACAAATATAGCCAACAATTTATAATAACTATAAATGGAGTATAACCTTTAAAAATGGTGAATCACTTTATCGTACACCTGTAGTAGATATGTTTGTATATGAAGTATACTTCAAGTATATGAAGTATACTTCAATTAAAAAAAAAGGAAAAGCATCCTATTTAAGTCACTTTAATGAAAGACCTTAGAATTCTGCTGGGGAAAAGAAATATAGATAATCAGGTGTTAATCAAATCCAACATGCCATGTATTCTAGATAGTGGAAAGAATTTGGTGGAAAGGAAAGGGCTTGAGGTACTTGACAAAAGATTAATGATGGAGGTGACCTAGGAGCTAGTCCTTGAAGGTGGCAGGAAGGGACGGAGTGAATTCTTGGTTGGGGAAAAACATGAAGAAAGCTACGAGACGAGAGTGAATAAGTTATAGCCGTAAGTTTGTGGTAATATTTTGGATTAGATAACTTGAAAACCATTCTGATTGGAGAGGCAGGGATATTGTCCCAAGTCCTCAGGTGCACAGCTGAGCAAACAGAGGACACCGCAGATTCTCAGCATGGAAGGGGCACCAAGGGGCAGGGTGGTGACAGACACAGGGACACCGCCACTGTCCCAGCCTGCTGGAGGGTGACTCCGCTTGCTCGATTTCCTTGTGTGTACGATCCTCATGTGCTGATGTGCTGTGTATACTTCTCTCATAACTGTTCCACTGTTTCTCACTGACTGTGGCCTTTTCACAGCCTCCCCACATCCTTCTGTTATATTCTTGATGTTCGCCAGGGCACATTTCTGGGTATTTAAAGCGAGTAGCCTAGGTGGACCTAGGCCAGGGACACAGAAGTCATAAAACTCATACCTAAGGGAAAGTTGGATGGGTCAAGGGGTGGTCAGAGTGTCCAACACCGCAAAAGTCTGTAGACTGAAACGGGTAGGACTCTAGAATCCAAGCATGCAGTTGGGCGATATAAACTCCAGAATCTAGACCTGGCCCTGGGGACCAAGAACTCAGTCCTCTTAGTAGTAGGTGTGTCAGAACGTGGGTGAAGGACTCCATTTACAAAGATCTGTAAACGTAGGTGAACTTTTCTGGGTTAGCATCCTCTTATCTACTTCCTGCTTGAGCAGGAAGCCATACCTGTGAGTGAACACCTGGAGCCTATGACCACCTGGATAGAAGTGGTGAGGTTATATTCTTGGCCAGAGTAAGAGGGATGGCATCAGCCATGTGAGCAAATCGTGATAACTACTAACCTTCCATGTGAAGAGAAGTGAAAAAGATTATCTCTTTTGAGCCTTGAGTTATTTCTACATCAAGCACGGGAAATAGATGTGCTTACTACATCATAAAGAATCAAAGAAATGTTATTGGCAAAGAGCTTTTTAGAAAAATGTACCATGACATTGTTAGGTAAATACCTGATACATTTGTCAAAGCAAAGTGAAAACATTAGGTGATAGATTGTAACGTTATCCAGAGCATTCATATGAGAGTTTGCTTCTCAAGTTAGAATAATGTTATCCAAACACAAAGACTCGTGAAATATAGTTATGTTTATATTGCAAAAGATGCTCTAATATCTAAACCTATTCAGACTTTTTTTATTCAGCCAGAATTTAGTTAAAAACTATTCTCTTTTAGAACCAGTCCTGAAGTAATACTGGAATTTAGATCTGAACTTTTACTAGAACAGTGCTTTTCTCTTGCTATGAAGGGACAACCATTTAACATTTTTACACAGATTGGGTAATCAGAACCAGAGTTATAACATAATTTAGCACAGTATTGCATTGAAAGAGCATTTGAAATTAGAATTCAAACAGTAAATGAAATTACAATAGCTTAAAATAATGTATTTTTAAATACGGGAGCCTTATGATTTTGCTTAATTTTGAAAATATGCTCTTCGTAATAGTACAGACAACGTAGAGACCAAAGAAATAGTTTTCTCCATTTACTCCTAGGTGAAATTTCAAGTTAATATTTAGCACTTACTAAACTGTTTTAAAATATTGGAAAATCTGATGACTTCTATCCCCAATTTTCCAATTATATAAAGAAGGCTTCTGAGTTTCTGCTGTTTCTCTAAAAGGAACACTTGGGCCAGGAGAAAAATAGTTTTAGTTTCTTTCAACAAGATTCCTCATATTGGACAGAGACACACTTTGATGGTTTATGTTTGTTTTATTACAGCTTAAAGTTTTTATTTTTAATACAAATTATATAATGTGTTCCATTTCAGGAGCTATTTACGGCAGAGGGGAGACAGGAGGGCACCAGGCTTTGTGTTATCACTGTTTTCCTTTATGGGTTTACATAACCTCTTGAACTGTGCCTATACTGTCATCAGTGGGGTAACATTTTTAATATTTCAGGTTCTTCTCTGAAACCAATCTGTTGCTAGATTCTTTGGAAAGTGTAACGATGATATAGACACAAATATATTATGGAGAAATGGTCTTTCTCACTCAATTTATTGCCTTGCTCCTAAAATTGGGATTTTTTTTAAAAAACCCAATTACTTGGTGGGTCAGTCTCGATACAATTTCGGAAAAATTCCCTTCAGATCATTGAAAGACCTGTAGCATGTCCATGTAAGGTTGTGCTGCCTTTTGCAGAATCCGTGTGAAATGCCATGGTCTTGGAATACTGCCACTGAAGCGTAATTGCCACCCAGGGACTGGCGGCATCCAGCTGGCTTGTTGTGGCTGCTCTGGTCTTAGCCGTGACCTTGACTCCGGGGTGACGTGGGCTGTATGCCTGCGGAGGGCACAGAGAGAGGCCGGGATGGTGGGCATCTCCGTCCTCCTCAGTGCCGGCTTAGACAGGTGGTTTGAGGGTGCAGGGAGCACCTAATGTTGCAAACTTTGATGGGATAACAGACTGTTTTTTATTTCTGTCTGTCCTTCCATTGGAAGGACTCCATTGCCAGTCGTGGGCACAGAGGGGTCCCCCTGCTGGCAACAGGAGGGACTGCAGCTCACAGGAGGAGGAGCTGCACACGCTTCCCTCTGGTCCCCACCCGTGTCCCTTATCTCCACCCACCTGGGAAGGGAGAAGGCCCACCTGTGCCCAGTTCCTATTTGGTGTATTCCACTCCCCAATATTACCTCTCAGAAACTTAGGGCTGTTTGCAGGGTATGTATCTGCTGATCATGATTCTCTTTCATGGCTCAAGCAAGACTTTTAGAAGGTCTTAGATTTCTTTTGTTTTCGATGAGAAAAATCATAGATGCTTTTCTCTCGGGTTCATCCAGAAGGAGTGTGTGGACCCAGGAAAGAGAAGAGGTCAGCTCCTCGGTAAACATTTTAGAACAAGGCAAGTGATAGGACTGCTTCGGAGCACAGCAAGTCCATTCTGCTGAAAAGCATGGCGTGGCTAGTATCTAGGACCCTTGAACTTGGATTTCCTCTATGATGTCACAACCCAGGGTCTGTGGTACAGAAGCCTTTTGTGTCAGAGTTAGTTGCTGGTGAGTGTGGTTTGGCGGGGACACAGAAGTGTCTGAGAAAACTGCGTCAGCGGGCACCCCGATGGAGTGGGCAGGCAGCTGGGTTTTCCATGGGCTCCACTGATGGGTCAGCCTGAGGGCGTGACTGCACGATGCTTGTCTCCTGGGGGATGTCTAAGAGTTGTTCACGACACAGTGGTCAGCACAGGGGGTGCTCACCCCCCCCGCAAGGCTGTGCCGAGACCCTCCAGCTGCTCAGGCTTAGTTTTGCAGGAGGGGGAAGGAAGGGCCATCCCTTGTCTGTAGGATGGCTTGATGCAGGGCCCAGAGCCTGCAGGACAGAGCTGCCCGCAGACACTCCCTTCCCCGGGAGCAGCCCTCGTGAAGGGCAGCGTGAGAGAAGGGTGAAAAGGGGGCTGTACCTCCCGGGGCCCAGCCCTGCGCCTTTCCACACACACCATCAGGGAAGCCTACAGAGTTCTGCTTCCTGAAGACCCACTGGAGCAAGAGGGACCATCACCAACCATGTTGAATGAATAGAGAATCTGAAACCGAGAGCTCGTCTTTATTTATTCACATGCGCCTGAAAGAATTTAAATGGACAGAGATGAAAAGGCTTAGTGAATAATAAACCAAAGGTAGCACTGAAATTAACTTTTAAGACAGTTTTCAAAGGAAATACTTCTTTCCCCTCCTTTCCACCCGAGGAAAGTACCTATAAGAAGAAGGATTCCGGGCTTCCCTGGTGGCTCAGTGGTTAAGAATCCGTCTGCCAGTGCAGGGGACACGGGTTCGAGCCCTGGTCCCGGAAGATCCCACATGCCCCCGCGCCTAGAGCCCGTGCTCTACCACAAGAGAAGCCACCGCAGTGAGAAGCCCGCACACTGCAACAAAGAGTAGCCCCCGCTCGCCGCAACTCGCAGCAACGAAGACGCAACACAACCAAAAATAAAAAATACATAAGTAAATTTAGAAAAAAAAGGAAGAAGGGTTCCTCACCATGGAGTAGTTTCAGGCAGGGACTCATCCCTGTTCTCTGGGATTCTACGTGGCTCAGATTAAAAGGAATCTTGTCTAAATGCTCCTTCCAGGCCAAGGTGCTTCTTTACTATCTGAATAAGAAGAAGTTTTCCCTCTATTCGTTGTATCTGTGTGCCTTTTGTCCAAACACAACCTGGGATGTCAGAAGGAGCCCTTCTCGTTACATGTACAGACTGGTCTTTGCAGGTTGCCCTCTGGGACCCACAGGGAGTGGATCTGATCCATTGGTGCCTTCAGGGTAGCTCAGGCCTTCAAAGCAGCTTGGATTGTACATTCTCTGCCCTTCTGGGCTTTCTCTGATCTTTCTGGAATGCGCTTACCCTGTTTTCTGGGCTGTACTCTTGGAAAAAGTCTGACCAGGTTTCTGTTCATCTTCAGCCTATAAACGCAGGGTGCAGAAGTATAGCTGAAGCCCCCTCACGTTTACTCTTCTATCTGGACCCTTACCTTCCTCCTGCCTGTTCAGCCTTCTACAGAACACAGAGCTCCCCAGGCCACCCGCCGTCTAAGGAGACGGTCGGAGCTCAGAAAGGGTTAACGGATGTCGGTGGCTCCAGGCACCTTCTGCCCAGGTCTCTTGGACGAGGCCTTGGAGACCAAAGGTTCTAAGGCAATTGGAAATAGAGCCACTGGGAGCCCACGGGTCTGCCTGCCCTGGAGCACATGAGGATAAGTTACAGCTGTGGCCTTACAAGGTCATAAGAAACCCGTCGTTGCTGAGCTCAGGGGAGGAGGGTGGAGAGGCTCGAAGGACTATTCCTAACGCAGAACATCCATCACGATGGGGAAAAAATCATCAAAGGAGCCAGGCCAGCCCCACTCGAGGGCTTTCGCGCTCTATTTAAGGAACCTGAGGATGCCAGCAGCTAAACAAACGGCAGGTCCAGCCTGCACCCTGGGGTGCTCAGCCAGCTCTGAGCCCCAGCAGGAACATTTCCAAGTGCCTGCCTTAGTGTCGGGCTCCAAACTGTGTCGTCTCAGGGGTGGCCACCGCTTGCTGTGGTCCCACCTGTCACCTCCCAGACGTGGACCTTCAGACTTCCCAGAGGTCTAGACTCTTGGACTGAGAATGACGCCGAGCCCGTCTTTGCTCATGCTGGGGTTGTGTTGGCTCTGATTGGAAGGAAGGATGAGGGGTCAAGGTGAGGCATGCTTCCAGGAATTCCGTCAGCATCAGTGCTCAGGGCACTCCACCCACATCTGTTTATTGTCATGGTCTGATCTATTTATTTTTGCTTTAATGCTATCCATCATTCAGCTCTTGTTTCCTGCATATCATCCTTCTCAGTGTTCCCTGTCTTAGCTTCTCAAGGATGGGGGCTGTGTCTCTCTTACTTCCCTTGTATTCACGTCATAGAATTCCCTCTCTCTCTCCTCCTTTCTGTCTCAATTACTCATTCAACAGATATTTACTGACATACTGACAGCCCACAATGCGCCAACTGTTGTATTGGGTGAGGAGGAGCAAGGGGACAGCTGTTTTGTGGAGTCTAGCGTGACAGATGGACAGTTCATTCACCATTCACTTTTCTCTGGAAAAATGTATCAAGACTCTGCCGTGTGGCCAGGCACAGCCGGGTATGACACAGGAGTGATGGAACAGAGAAAGCTCCCGCTCTCGGAGGCGTGGAGCTGGGTTGGACAGTCAAGTAAATGCACAGATATGTAATGACATGCTCTCTATCGACGCTGTGAAGGCAGAGAAGCAGGGTGCCGAGCTTGAGAGGACAGAGAAACGAGTGAGCCCAGAACTGAAGGATGCGGAGGGGCCAGCGGTCATGCAGACTGTAGGGAAGAGCATTCCAGACACAGGGAACAGCAGGTGAAGAGGTCCTGCGGTGGGAAAGGGCTTGAGGACATAATGATAATGCAGTATGGGAAGTGCAGAATAGATGTGTGTGCTGAGAGAGGATCTCAGAGAATGGGGCCATTAATTTTTTGTCATTTAATCTTTTCCCCTCAGTTGTATTGGGATACAGTTGATATTCGGCACTGTGTATGTTTAGGTGTACAGCATAATGGTTTCACTTATTGTGAAATGATTACCACAATAGGTTTAGTGAACATCCCTCATCTCATATAGATCAAAAATGCTTGTTTTTCCTTGTGATGATAACTCTTCAGATTTTCTCTCATAAAACTTTTAAATATACCACACAGCAGTGTTAACTGTAGTCGTCACGTTGTACATTACATCCCCAGGACTTACTTATCTCGTAACTGGAAGTCTGGACCTTTTGACCACCTTTATCCAATTCCCTCAGCCCCCACCTGGTGCCTCTGGTAACCACAAGTCTGATGGCTTTTTCTATGAGTTTGGGTTTTGTTCTGTTTTTAGATTCCATGTGTAAGTGATATCATATAGTATTTCTTTGTCCTTATCTGTCAGGGCCACACAGGTAGTAAGTGATGGATCCAGGGTGAACCCCAGGCCTCCTGCCCTTACAGTGAAGTGCTCTTCACCCCTGTGAAGGGTGGCAGAGGTCATAGCAATGACATGGCAATGACATTACATGGCAGTTATGTAATGAGCATCCCCTACCTCATACCTCATATGCCACATCTCTTTCAATGTCTAGCAATAATGCTATTTAGAGAAGGCAGTGCTTGCTCACAATATCGAGTTGCTTGTTTTAGAAACTCTTGTCCAGGCTCCTGGAGCTTTTCTTTTTTCTTTTTAATTTTTATTGGTGTATAGTTGATTTACAGTGTTGTGTTAGTTTTAGGTGTACAGCAAAGTGAATCAGTTATACATACACATATATCTATTCTTTTTCAGATTCTTCTCCCATATAGGTTATTACAGAGTATTGAGTAGACTTCCCTGTGCTATACAGTAGGTCCTCATTAGTTATCTGTTTTATATATAGTAGTGTGTATTTGTTAATCCCAATCTCCTAATTTATCACTTCCCCCCTTTTCCCCCTTGGTAACCATAAGTTTGTTTTCTACGTCTGTAACTATTTCTGTTTTGTAGGTAAGTTCATTTGTACCCTTTTTGTAGATTCCGCATATAAGCAATATCACATGATAGTTGTCTGACTTACTTCACTCGGTATGACAGTCTCTAGGTCCATCATGTTGCTGCAAATGACATCATTTCATTCTTTTTTATGGCCGAGTAATATTCTATTGTATGTATGTACCGCACCTTCTTTTTCCATTCCTCTGTTGATGGACATTTAGGTTGCTTCTATGTCTTTGTTATTGTAAATTGCACTGCAGTGAACATTGGGGTGTGTGTATCTTTTCGAATTATGGTTTTCTCCAGATAATATGCCTGGGAGTGGGATTGCAGGATCACATGGTAACTCTATTTTTAGTTTTTTAAGGAACCTCCGTACTGTTCTCCATAGTGCTTGTACCAATTTACATTCCTACCAACAGTGTAAGAGGGTTCCCTTTTGTCCATACCCTCTCCAGCATTTATTGTTTGTAGATTTTTTGACAATGGCCATTCTGACTACCATACTACTTATGGTAGTTTTGATCTGCATTTCTCTAATAATTAGTGATGTTGAGAATCTTTTCATGTGCTTTTTGGTCATTTGTATGTCTTCTTCGGAGAAATGTCTATTTAGATCTTCTGCGAGGTTTTTGATTGGGTTGTTTGTTTTTTGATGTAGAGCTGCACGAGCTGTTTGTATATTGTGGAGATTAATCCCTTGTTGGTTGCTTCATCTGCAGTCCTGGAGCTTTTCTGTTTTCAGTTTCCGATGGTTTCTTTCCTCTTTCCACAAGTCACGTCTGACTTACCTGTACACCTTTCATTCACTCAGCATCTCCGGAACTCACCTGTGTCACCTCTCTGCTTTCCTCCAGCTGTCTCTCTGACCTCCTTTGCTTCTTTTTGGGATGCCCTCCCTCATCTTTCAAGTTACCCAGTTCCTTTGAGTCTCATCCTCAATTCCCCCTTCTCTGTGACACCTTCTCACATCACTCCAGCCTGCAGTGCTTCGTTCTCTTTTAAATGCCAGTGGCATTTATTATGCGTACCCTTCATCTGTAACTCATGAAGCGTCCATGCGTTCGTTCATCCTCTGAACTTCTCTCTAGCACCTCCTACGTGTCAGGAGTTCTCCTCTGCTCTGGGTGATAAGAAAATAGAGGCACCTGCCTTCAGAGAGCTGACACTGGAGGAAGGGAAAGAGGCATGAAGCAGACTGTAGTCATGACGGGTAATACGCACTTTTCTATGTGAGTATGTTGAGGACAGCGCTAGCCTACAGGAGAGAAGATGTGCACTCTCTTCAGAGGAGCTAGAAAATGTTGCAAATAGAGAATACAGCATGTTCACTGGGTTCTGAATGACGAGGGCCTTGTCAGATGAAACAAGGGCATGAGGCAGTAAGGAAGAACATTCCAGGTCTAGAGAATAGCGGTGGTGAAAGATACAGAGGCTTGATGTAACGTGGATTCCAGCAGATGTGATGGTTCATATATGAAACACCCATTCGTGTCTTATATAAAATTGTAACATGTTAATGATGGGTTTTTTCCCAGCTAGGTGACAAAGTTCCTTGACATTTATCCGAGTCCCTTTACGTAGCAGGCACTTAATTTTAACCCTGGGATTGTCCCCGGTGTGCAGTTTCCAAGCCAGGGGACGCGTGGACTCATGCGCTCAGACGTGACTGTTTTTGCTTTTGTGTTTGCCTAGACCAAAGATGCCCTTTTCACGATTCTGCATGACCTCCGACCCCAGGACCGTTTCAATATCATTGGATTTTCCAACCGGGTCAAAGTGTGGAAGGACCATTTGGTGTCAGTTACTCCCAACAATATCAGAGACGGCAAAGTCTACATTCACCACATGTCACCGACCGGAGGTAAGCGCGCATCCCGCTTTGCCCATTCGCCTCGACGGGATACGTGAGTAGCTAACTTTCTGCCCAGAGACAAGGGTTTGAAAGCTGACGCTGATCACAGGAAAGGAGATAACAGGGGAGAGCTTTCCCAGGAGCTTGTTTCTCCTCTTCCAGGCCCCAAACTAAGATGGTCAAGTAAGTTAGGGGGGAGGAAATACCTGATAGGTTTTGGAGCCTTTCCTGGTTTATCTCACGGATCGCAAACAATGCAGCTCTTTTTGTAAATTGTTTTTGGGGTGGGGAATGAAAGCCAAATGGGTGATTCAGCGTTCTGTGTGTTTGAATATGAGCACCTTAGGAAGCAGCAGATGAAGCTGCCCTCCTGAGCCGTTAGATCCCTTGGACCCCAGGTGGCCTGGGCGGTGCTCTGGGTGGAAAGAGGAGGACTCTGAGGTTTTGCACACTTGGCTGGGGGGTCGTGATGAGGTAAGTACGCAGACGCGGGGAAAGGTTAGAGAGTCAGAACAGCGTGTTACCAGCCGTGCTGGATGTGAGTTCCTTCAACCCTGGACACAGAGCTGACTTCTGCTGTTACATCCATCACTAGGACAGCGGATGCGTGGCAGATGCCCAGTATTGGAGTGTTTATTGGACCTGAACCTGCCCCTTTGACACCTTTCTTAAAGGCCCCTGTAGAGACACCATCTGCTGGGTGTCTCAGATAATTCTGCTTTGGATACCTGGAAACATAGAAAACACCCATTTCTGTCCATCCTCTTCCATCTGAGTTTCTCATCGCTCACATATTTGTTATTTTCCATCCAAGGCAGAGTTCTGGTTTCCCAACTGAACTTCATTTGGAACTTGATCTTGTTTGGATGGAATTTCGATTTACAAATGGGATTTCCTACCAGTCTCTACAGAAACACGATCTAGTTACTGTTTTACTGTAACTAAACAGGAGAAATGAAAGGTTATATTTAATATTATAGTGATGATCTACAGCAGGAAGTTGACAAGGTGGTCAAGTCTTTGAGGGAAGAAACTCTCCTTCATCTTTGTTTAGCCCCTGTTTCCTGTCGTAGCTCCCGACCTACAGTGCATACCCAAAGAATATGCATTAGAGTTATTTAAATTATTTAAACAGTTCTGCTTGCTATGAGAATCCTTTGTGTGTGGGAGGTGGAGATAAAGCTTTAGAAAACAGTTGTGTGTATTTTGGAATCTAAACCATAGAAACCTTATTGGTTTCCTTTATTTTTTCTTGGTACTTCATTGTCCCAACCTCTGCAGGTGAACAGAAAATTAATCTACTTCTCTCAGAAAAGTGTCATTTCAGGAGATGAGCATAGATTCTGGAGCCAGACTGTCTGGATTTGAATCCAGCTCTACCAGCTATGAGTCATTTAACCTCCTTTTACTTCAGTTTCCTCATCTGTAAAGTGAGGATAATAATGGACTTGTTATTAGGATGAGATGAGTTAAAATATTTAAAGTACTTAGAAGTGGCTACACATAGGAAGTCCTCTCTAGGTGTCAGATATGGCCATTTTACCCAAGTGATCCCTGTTGCTGGTGCACTTGGGTCCTTTGATGACCCTGGGGGAGCTCTCGGCAGAATGGTTGTGTCAGCTCCCTGGGGAGAAAGCCCCCCGCCGTTGTTAAGCATGCGGGAGATGCCCCAACTTAACGGATGTTCAGTACCAAGCCGTGCTGTGCTTTGGTGTCTCGTGTAAGAAAAGCTAAGTGTGTCCTTTGCCTGGGCTTTCCTGGGCTTTAAAATGCAGTGAGAGGGCTTCCCTGGTGGCGCAGTGGTGGAGAGTCCGCCTGCCGATGCAGGGGACACGGGTTCGTGCCCCGGTCCGGGAAGATCGCACATGCCGCGGAGTGGCTGGGCCCGTGAGCCATGGCCGCTGAGCCTGCGCGTCCGGAGCCTGTGCTCCGCAACGGGAGAGGCCACAACAGTGAGAGGCCCGCGTACCGCAAAAAAAAAAAAAAAATGCAGTGAGAGATTTGGCATCGTTGTTACGTTCTAGGTTAAAGAGAAAATAAACACCTGCGTTTTGGTTCATGCCCACATATCCAGAGGCAGCGTGAAACTAGGCTGGGCATTCAGAAAGGCAAGTGAGTGAACCCAAAGAAACGTTAAATACTGTTTCAGCTGTAACTTTCCCTTACGTTCGGGCCATGTGTACATCTTAGAACGAATTATCAATGTGTTTGCACAGTCACAGTCATATGTATTTTAGCCAGAAATTCTGGAGGATGTGAAGCAGTGGGGAAAATTGTCTGGTTCACTCAAATATGGTACATTTTGCAGGGAGATAAAAATCACTCCAGTCAGGGGGATGGATGGTGGTGATGGGTACACAACTTCATAAATTTACTAAAAATCATTCATTGTGTGCTTAAAATGGGTGAAATTTTTGGGACTTCCCTGGTGGTCCAGTGGTTAAGAATCTGCACTTCCTGTGCAGGGGGCATGGGATGGATATCTGGTTGGGGAACTAAGATCCTGCATACCCATGCAGCTCGGCAAAAAAAGAAAAAAATCCCTAGCGACCAGAATGCGTGACATTTTTGGTACGTCAATAAGGCCATTTAAAAAAACCCCAGTGGAGTCAGAAAAAGGAAGTACGTATCCACGGCGGCAGTAAGAACTCTCAGTTTTTCTTGGCGATGGTAGAACAGCAGCAGCAGAGTTGAATGAAGTTCTCAGCTAATCCAGAAACCTCACGTTAGTTGGCAGTTTTGACTTCCACCAGCCATCCGTCTCTCCATCCCCCAAGCAAAATACCTGTCCAGCACCTCCCACAGACACTGTCCCCTGACTTTAATCAGAGCTGCGATGACAAGCGTGTCTGAATTAGAAACGGCAGGGGTAGGAGGTGTAAACTTGAAAGCCTTCGCTTGGTGGGGTCCTAACAAGCAGGGGTGATCCTGAAGGGGCAGGAAGCAGGAAAGACGACAGCAATAAAAAAAAAAAAAAAAAAAAAATTGAGTGCTTTAACCAGCATCCTCCAGCCCCAGGACACAAGTGAGGTCACCGCGATGGTCTCCGCATCGCCACCTCCTCATTCTGTGCCGTTCCCTTCCCTCTGGGACGCTTGCTTTCTCTGAATTCCTGCACCCAGCACCCTCCTTCCCTTTCCAAAGTGATTCTCCAAAAAGGAGGTAGAAACCGTTCGTGCTAAGGGAGTGGAGATGCCTAAGCTGAAATGCCATCAGACACCTTCAGGACAAGGTTATATAATTCTCTGCTGTTCCTAGTCATTTGCCAAGTTTCTAGCAGTCTTTGTGACATGGAGTCACCCCAGGAATGCAGGTGGCTGCTTTCCCCACGCGTCACTGCTGCAGGTGCCTGTGAGGGGCCCGAGAAGGTGTGTCCAGGTAAAGGAGGTGGCGAGGCTCCTCAGGTGTCCTGTTCTATGTCCTGCAGGCACGGATATTAATGGGGCCCTGCAGAGGGGCATCAGGCTTCTCAACGACTTCGTGGCCCACAACGACATCGAGGACCGCAGCGTGTCCCTGGTCATCTTCCTGACAGACGGGAAGCCCACCGCCGGGGAGACCCACACCCCGAAGATCCTCAACAACACCAGGGAGGCCGCCCGGGGCCGGGTCTGCATCTTCACCGTGGGCATCGGGGCCGACGTGGACTTCAAGCTGCTGGAGATGCTGTCCCTGGAGAACTGTGGGCTCACACGGCACGTCCACGAGGACCACGACGCCCGCGCCCAGCTCATCGGGTCCGTGGGTCTGTCTGTGTCCTCGGGGCGGGGGGGCAGGCTCAGCGGGAGGCTCGGACGTGAGGACGGACCCCGAGTCTGATCATCACTCCTTTCATGGGAGACATCGCCATGGGTCTTGAAACTGGGTGGATCTGGGTTCACGTTCTGGTCCTGCCTTGTGACTTGAGGCTTTAAGACTGTCTGTGCCTTGGTCTCCCCAACTGTGAAGTGAGGATTCTGGTCAGATGATAGAATTTAAGGAGAAAACCTACGTGAAGTATTGGCAGGACGGCTTTCACAGGTTAGGTGTTCTGTTAGCTCTTATGGTTATAACTGTCTTCCTGACACTTCAGAGCACTTCCTCATCTCAAGACGCACCTCAGAGATACTGCAGGTCAGTTCCAGCGATAAAGCAAATATTGCAATAAAGCGAGTCCCACAGGTGGATTGCTTTAACAGTGCACGTAAAAGTTATGTTTACATCACACTGTAGTCTATTAAGCATGCAATAGTGTCATGTACGTACCTTAATTGAAAAATACTTTATTGCTAAAAAATGCTAACTATCATCTGACAATGCAGGATTGCCACAAACCTTCATTTTGCAAAAAAATGCTAGGTCTTTGAAGTGCAATAAAACAATTTATGCCTGTATTTACTCTAATTCCACCCTGAGAGGGAGGTGGGATAGGTAGCGTCAGCTCCACCTTGCCTGCTAGTTACAGTGATCGTGTTTTTATGTTGAAGCACGATGGCCAGTCGAAAGTGGTCGCTGACTGTGCTGTGTTCTGGGGTGAAGAGGAAACCAGAATTTAAGTCTGGCAAACGGCGAGGGAGCTTGTGAGATAGTGAGTTCTCCATCACCAGTGGTGTTCAAGCTACGGCCGCACAGCCTCCTGTCTGAGATGTTCTGCTGGGTGGAATGTTGGACTTGGTTGCTTCTAAGATCAGATCCGCCCCCCCAAAACAGCCTGTGATTTCCTCTGGGACGTGACCTGCCTGCAGCTAGTGCAGGCCCCGATCCTCCCTCTCTGTTCCTCCTCTCCAGGTTCTACGATGAGATCAGGACCCCGCTCCTCTCGGACATCCGCGTGGATTATCCAGCCGGCTTGGTGGAGCACGCCACCAGGACCCTGTTCCCCAACTACTTCAACGGCTCCGAGATCATCATCGCGGGGAAGCTGGTGGACAAGGAGATGGACCGCTTGCACGTGGAGGTCACGGCCAGCAACAGTAAGAAGTTTGTCGTACTCAAGAAGGACGTGCCTGTGGAACCCCGGAGGATGGGGAACGACGTCCCGGGGAGCCCCAGGCCCAAGGGGGATGGCCAGGAGGACCCGAACCACCTGGAGCGTCTCTGGAGCTACCTGACCCTGAAGGAGCTGCTGAGTTCCTGGCTGCAGAGTGATGAACAGCCCGAGAGGGAGCGGCTGAGGCAGGAGGTACAGGCTCTGGCCGTGAACCATCGCTTCCTCTCTCCGTTCACCTCCATGACGCTCAAGTCAGCACCGCGGACAGAGACCCCGGAGGACGCCTACGGCACGTCGGCGGCCACAGGGCCCGAAACGGTGATGCAGAGCCTGAGGGGCGCCCACCTGCAGCCAGGTAAGGGCACTCTCGGGATGGCCCTTCTGTCTCCTTTTCAGGCCAAGGTCGTCTGTTTTACTTTCTCGTATTATAAATCTTATAAACAATGTTCTCTACCTGCAGCTCCTAGCCTTCAGAGAGTGCCTTAGCTTATGTTTGTGTTGTTATAAACCATGGATCTCTATAGAGAACTTCGAGGAAGTCAAGCCAGTCTATCGATAAATCATCAATATTGAGTGCCTCCCGTGAACCAGGCACTTTTGGAGGCACAGGGATGAACAGACAAGTAAACAAATACTCATTTTTAAATGCCTTTCTATAGTTTAAGTACTTCAATTATGTCATTTTATGCATACGCTTGATATTATTTTCCTGAGAAAACAAAATATTTTATAGATAAAAAGAAATTTTATTATATATTTTATTTACTCCTAGTTTATTAATTTTACTTATAATTTTCTAAATTAAAGTTTTATTTTTTTAAATTTTAATGATTTTGTTTAGAATTAAATAAAATTAATAAAATTTTATTTTATTATAGATATTATTATATAGGAGGAACTAAGTCCTGGATTCTCAGGAGAATCCAGAGTTTAAACAGAAATTCTTATTATCTGTCTCAGTGCCATTTGTCAGGGGGAAATTAGTAGCACCAGGAATGGGAAAAGGACAGGAAAAGTAATCCAACCAAAGCAGAGGGTTATATTCTCAGTAAAATCTGTTTATGGAAAACAGCACTTTTTTATGTGTGACATTTTTCTTAACTTCCTGTCAGGTGCACACGCCCTAAGGTGAGGGAACTGACCTTAACCCTGGGCCTCATTTGATCCTCATATCCTCAACTCTGAGAATCACCTGGGCATGGTAGGGAGAGCACATGGTTAGGATCCAGACAGAGTTTCAGCTCACGGCTCCTCCTAGCCAGCTGTGTGGCTTGGGGCAGGTTTCTGAACGTCTCTGAGCTTCCATTCCCTCACCTGTGAAATGGAGATAGTAATCTCTTCCCTGAAAGGTTGTTGCAAGGATTAACGGTGTAGAGGCCTTGGTGTATACTAAGTGTTCTACACATGTGAGATACCCTTTCCCATGAGGAGTGTAGAGCTAGAAGTTTATTGAAAAGTTCAGACCTGATGTAGGGGTGAAAAATGATATGTTGCCTTTTTAGAAAGAGTGGAACTTGTCTTAGCAAAACTAGTACAATATTTGTTCTGATGAAAAGGATGAAAAGTAAGTTGCATGATGTTGTTAACGTCACGCTACAAGATCCATGCCACATCCAGGGAAGATGGCTTTTTGAGTAACATCTTGATTCAGTGTCAGCAACTCAAATCTCAACAGCTTCAGGAGAGAGCAAACTCAAATGACACGAGACTCAGAGGGCCAAGAACACAGATGAGGGAATAACTGACTGATCACTCAGAAGGCTTGCTAGACATAGGATTTCCCTGAAGATGATTTTTTAGTTTTAATTTTATGATTTTTTTGAGTGTCTGTGACAATTTAAGCCACCTCAAAGCAGCCGTTCAGACTGAGATGTCGTTCCGCCTTCGTGGTCAGCCTGATTCTGTCTGTGTCTGGCTGACCAGGGACCAGTTGGAGAAGGGGGCGCTTAAAAAACATTGAGGGCTTCCCTGGTGGCGCAGTGGTTGGGAGTCCGCCTGCTGGTGCAGGGGATGCGGGTTCGTGCCCCGGTCCGGGAAGATCCCACATGCCACAGAGCGGCTGGGCCCGTGAGCCATGGCCGCTGAGTCTGCACGTCCAGAGCCTATACTCCGCAATGGGAGAGGCCACAGCAGTGAGAGGCCCGCGTACCGCAAAACAAACAAAACAAAACAAAACAAAAAACATTCAGATACTGTGATCTTCATTTTCTGGGGGGGCAAAAATCAGTTAAGAGGAGCATAATCTTAATACAGACAATTTGAAATAAGATATTAATTTTATTTTATTGACAGAAAGTAATTTACTTTTAGGTTATTCTTTAATTGAGTGTTTATTTTTGCCTGCTGCTTTGTGAATTGTACTTACACACATGGCTATAGACCTGGATTATCGCGTTCTTTTACATTCTTGTATATTTTCGGTTGTTTTAAATTGCTATTTTGCAAAAAACACATAACGTAACATTTCCCATCATAACCATTTTTTCCATTCTTTCTTTTTAACTGAAGTATACTTGCTTTACAGTGTTGCATTAATTTTTGCTGTACAGAAAGTGATTCAGTTATATTCTTTTTTTGTAATATTCTTTCCCATCATGGTTTATCAGAGAATACTGAATATAGTTCTCTGTGCTATACAGTAGGGCTTTGTTGTTTATCCATTCTCTATATACAAGCTTACATCTGCTAACCTCAACCTCCCACTCTATCCCTCCCCCAACCCCCTCCCCGCTGGCAACCACCAGTCAGTTCTCTATATCTTAACCATTTTTAAGTGTGTAGTTCAGTAGTGTCAAGTATATTCCCATCGTAACCATTTTTACGTGTACAGTTCAGTAGTGTCAAGTATATTCCCATCGTTATGGAACAGATCTCCAGAACTTTTTCATCTTGCAAACCTGAAACTCTGTCCCCATTAAACAACTTTGCTTCCCCCCTCCCCCCATAACTATACCTTAAGAATGATAGAATATTTTCTCCTATTATATACACAGAAATCACAGACAAGAAGAATATTATCTAATTTATAGAGGAATAAGATAGTTACGCCTCGTCGTTTATACCTTCACTTTGTGTTGCGAGACCAAGAGCTTCCTTTAAAAGAGATGTGTTTAAATTGTCGCAAACGTATCTGAGAGCTGTACTTGACTCCTCTCAGCCCTCTGTACCTCTCACTTCCTCCTCTTTAATGAATAACGGTGGTGGATCTCTTCCTTCTCCTCTCCAGGACCTGCCCTCAAGAAACCATACAACCCAAGGATTAAAGTCTCCAAAACCTCAGGTAAAGGAAAGAATGTGCTGGTGTCTGATTCGAGAGTTGAAATGTTTAGGAAGCGGATGACCAGGAATTTCCCGAAGCCAGTTAGAACATCAGCTCATAGGACGAGATGTGAGGACCCATATTTATTTAGTGCAAACTGGCAGCATGGGGCAGTTCTCAAAACCAGGATCGTCATTAAACCATCACATAAACCCCATGGGTAACACAGTCCTGAGGAGCCTGGCAGGAGCCCTGATAGAAGGGTGGGTGGACAGAGCTACACATGCGTCACGATTGAGCTGGAAAGACGTTTGTTTTTAGAGATCTGAAGTATGCTCGCTTCTAACTTCTGGTGTTACAAATATCTGTGACGATGCAAGGTTTTTAAACATTATTATTTTATTATTTTCATGATCCTTGGCTTTAGAAGGGAAGACCAGATTACAATACCCTAAAATTTCCCTTGGCCATATTCCTGGGATTATAATAAAAATCTGGATGGAATAAGGACACAAGGGCTGGGTTTTATTCTTCAAATGTACACATCTGCCTTTGTAAGTCTTTCTTATTGCCTTGCTGCCGACGTGCTGGGCGTCCAGGTTCACGTAGCCCAGGACAACCTGGAGATTAGCTCTGGGGAGAGGAAACACATGGTCTCCAGTGGGTAGCGTGTTGTTCCTTTGAACACACATGCTTTATGGAATGCAGGAAAACTTTGCTGTTGGATGCAGCGTGGAGTAATGACTTCCAGACCTCTCCTCTCTTTTTCGGAGCAGGCAGCATCTTTCCTTGTAAAGGGATTTGGAAGATTTGAGTAGAAATAATATGGTATGAGCACAAGAAACTCTCAGAGAACTGTCACGTAGTTATATTCGTACCCACAGAGTGCCAAAAATACGGACTTTTATCTTTAACGGGTGTTATTTTTTCATCTACAAAAGACCCGTACCTTCTATTTCTTTATGAAGTTGCCATTCACTGGGTGCTTGAGGCACTTTACAGTGAGTTGAACCAGATTCTTCCAAAGGCCCTTCTGAGTCACGCTGGGGACAGAGAGGGTGTTTCGGCAGTTCCACCAAGAACATTGATTGGCTTGTAGCTTGAAAACACTTGAACTCCTGGCGCCTACCCCCCACCATATACAAATGCGTATACATACATGTACACGTGAAGTAGAGAGGAATTCGGGAACACGTTGTGTTTGGTGTACAAATTAGAGAGAAACTAATGCTCCAGTCTCGCGAGAAAAGAGAACTGACGTAGACTCTTGGGAAATATTTTGTCTGTACAGTGAGAGGCAAGACTGATCATCTTTAGCAGAGGCAACAATGAGGAGAATGGGTAAGGAACAGGGGCCAGCTAAACTCTGTGGTCTTATCCGCAGACACAAATTTGAGAGCAGTAAAGGCAGTAGGACCCAGAGGAGGGATTGCCACTGTCATCGCTGGCTGCACCACCTGACCTCCCGTTGACTCTGTGTCCTTTACTTCTCACCAGCCCTAAACGGGGCTTGGTCATTACTGCTCATGCAAGGGCCGTGTCCATCTGGTGCTGTGAACGACTCAAGGGCCAAGGCACTCTGGTCACAGGACAGGAAGTTCTCATCCCCATCTCTTCACTGGGGAGGGCAAAGGGGGAAGAAAGTGATTAGCGGAAGCCGCACAGGGAATTGAAGAATGTGAGCTCAGCAGCCATGGGGAGTGTAGGGTGATGCCCCGCTTGCCTCTAAAGGTCAGTTGTCTATGACTGCAGTGTGGTGACAGGAGCACCATATTTGAATTTAGGGGACCTGCATTCAAATATTTACTTTCCACGAACTGACTGCGTAACTGGTGCATCACTTCACCTCCCAGCCACCTTCCTCGCGTAGACACGGAGGATCCGTTGTTGACAGGGTTAAGTCAATAACTCATGAGAAAATAGAAGAAGGTGCCCAATAAATGTCTTTTCTTTCTTTTTCTCTTCCGTTCTCATCCTGTTCTGGCAGCGGATGGAGACCCCCATTTTGTTGTGGATTTCCCCTTGAGCAACCTCACGGTCTGTTTCAACATCGATGGACAGCCCGGGCACATCCTGAGGCTGGTCTCTGATCATGCGGACTCTGGTGAGTTCTGCCTAGAAAGTGAAAGAACTTGAGTTTTGGGAGTGAAAAAAAAAAAAACCCTAATCTTCGCGTTCTACCCCCCTGCTCAGTGGTGTCCCAGGGTCTCCAAATCAGGAGCAGTGGAAACTGATGGGTAAGAAATACCGTGTCAGGGCCACACAAGAGTTTGGGGAACTATAACCAGACACTGGAATGAAAGGAGACAAACATGTCAACCCCCTTTTTTAGAATTTTTATTTATTTACTTATTTTTTTTTCACTTTAAAATTTTTATTGGCATATAGTTGATTTACGATGTTGTGTTGGTTTCAGGTGTACAGCAGAGTGAATCAGTTATGCATATACATCTATCCACTCTTTATTTAGACTCTTCCCATATAGGTCATTACAGAGTATTGAGTAGAATTCCCTGTGCTATACAGCAGGTTCTTATTAGTTATCTATTTTATATATAGTAGTGTGTATATGTCAACCCCCTTTTTATGATATTTTCACCCAAACCTACATCAGCTTCTCCTACCCAGGACGTTGGTCAAAAATCACTCATACCTTCATGCATTCGTTCCTTCCTTCCTTCATTCAGTGGGCACTGAGTGGTCCCTACGTGTGAGCGGAAGTTCTTGGTTCTAGAGGTACAAGAGAGGAAGGAAATTCGGATGAGAAGCCCTCTTGTGAAAGTGGGGGTAGTTTTTCTAACCACTGCTCTCTTCCCCCCGCTCCGCCTTCAAGGCGTGACGGTGAACGGAGAGTTGATCGGGGCCCCCGCTCCCCCAAACGGCCACAAGAAACAGCGCACTTACTTCCGCACCATCACCATCCTCGTCAACAAGCCCGAGAGGTCCTACCTGGAGATCACGCCCACCAGAGTCATCGTGGATGGTGGGGACAGGCTGGTCCTCCCCTGCAACCAGAGCGCGGCCGTGGGGAGCCAGGGGCTGGAGGTGTCGGTGTCCGCCAATGCCAAGGTCACCATCGCCATCCAGGGCAACGTGGCCTTCGTCATCCTCCTCCACCTCTACAAAAAGCCAGCCCCCTACCAGCGAAACCACCTGGGCTTCTACGTCGCCAACGGCCAAGGCCTTTCTGGCAACTGCCATGGCCTGTTAGGTAGGTGGCTGCTCTCCACGCTGACTCACGGCATAGAATTCAGTTTCCCAAAACGAAGCTGATGCTGCCCGTGTCTTTACTTGGTTGAGAGTTTCCACAGGAATGTGGTCCTTATGAAGCTCATGAAAAGTCTATTTCTTTTTCTTTTTTCTTTTTTTTGGGCACATGGCCAATTTTTCTTTTTGCTTTTTTCAAATACAATTTTTAAAGGTTACACTCCATATACAGTTACTACAAAATACTGACCATATTCCCCGTGTTGTACAGCACATCCTTGAACCAGTCTTACACCAATAGTTTGTGCCTCCCACTCCCTCACCCCTCTCTTGCCCCTTCCCCCTCCCCCCTGGTAACCACTAGTTTGTTCTCTATGTCTGTGACTCTGCTTTTTTTTTTTTTGTTATATTCACTAGTTTGTTGTATTTTTTAGATCCCACATATATAAGTGATATCATACGGTATTTGTCTTTCTCTGGACGTATTTCACTTAGCATAATGCCCTCCAAGTCCATCCGTGTTGCTGCAAATGGCAAAATTTCATTCTTTTTCATGGCTGAGTAATATTCCACTGTGTACCATATCTTCTTTATCCACTCGTCCGTTGATGGACACTTAGGTTGCTTCTGTATCTTGGCAACTGTAAACAATGCTGCTGTGAACGTTGGGGTGCACATATCTTTTCGAATTAGTGTGAAAAGTATACTTCTTGCTTCCTGACACTTTTCTAGAATAGGAATGGGCTTATAAACTAATTCGCACAGGCCTTTGGGGAAGGGGAGCAAAGAAATGAGGAGTCTTCTCTCCAGGTCTGGTTCTTTACTCTCAGGGAGAGGATGCAGACACATCCCATGGCCCAGCACCAAGTGGGAGATGCATGGCCCCTCCCGGGAAGCACCCCCATGGCTGGGAGCCTCGGGCAGCCCACTCTGCCTGGCTTCCCTCCACGTGCAGTTTCATGTGGGCGCTTTTCCCACAAGTAAAGAGGGAGCCTCTGCCAGGGCTCAGATTCCCTGGCACTCGAGAGGGATGCGTCTCTACGCAGCTTGCCTGGGAAGCTCCGCTCCCAGACGCAGACTGCTGTCCCTTTGGCCTTGGTAGTGCCCTCACTCGACCTGGAGGATTCTGACCCTGCTTTCCACACCCTCCGCCCAGTGCACACCCACTAAGTGCACACATGGAAGGGGTCCTCCAGAGGGAGGAGAGCGGGGAAGACCGGACCCTTCTTCCCTTGTTATTTGCCCCCATCTCATCCTCCCATCTCAGTAGGAGACTGGGCATCTCTTTTTGTGGGTTGGGCATCTTGCCCGTGGTAGCTTCCAGAAGTGGAGGCCACTACCAATACACTCAGGTCTCTCCTCCCCACACCCTCCCCGGACACTGGAAAAGGTGGAGCAGCTCTGGGAGACTCCAGCCGAGGACCACAGTCACTGCTCTGGTGTTATGCATCCCCTTCCTCTGGGTCACACCCGTGCATTTGCTGGCCATCGGTGCCCGAACTGAAGTTAGATTTTGTTCAAACACGTTGCTCGCACTTGACCTAGACCTGACGTCTCTTTTGTCCTCTCAGGTCAGTTCCTGAACCAGGAGGCCAGACTCGCCGGGCTCGGCAAGAGCCCTGCCCATCCTTCCGTCCCTGAGACAGGTGAGAGGTCTGAGGCCGTCCTCGAGGTAAAAGGACACCAGGTCCCAGTGGTGTGGAAGCAGAGGAAAATCTACAACGGGGAAGAGCAGGTGGACTGCTGGTTTGCCCGGAACAACGCCGCCAACCTGATTGACGGGGAGTATAAAGACTACCTGGCGGCCCATCCTTTTGACTCCGAGACCACCTTTGGCCCAGGCACATCCCGGGGACTCTGACGCCAGCAGCCGTAAGGCAAGAGCGTGTGACAGGGAAACGTCTTCGGGGACCCCGTGGTGTGGTTCTTGTCGCTTGGCAGGTAGCCGCCGCCCAGGACTCCCCCCTGGTGGCGGGGAGGTCTAACCTCTGCTTGAGCAAAGGGTGGGGTCAGGACGTTGAAGCAAGAATGGGATTTCCTGCTCTTCCCCTCCCCCTCCCCATCTCCAGTAGAGAACAGTGGTGGCACCAAAGGGACCAGTCACAGCTAAAAGCAAGTCTCTATCTTATACCCGCTGGCTTGTCCATCTCACTGCCTACCACAAGGTGACTCTGATGAAGGAAGGTGGCCATCAGGTCTGTTTTCTCTGTGGAAATGGCCAGGCTTGGGCACTCTGCTTTTTGCCTTATACTAATGCATAGGCATCTCTCCTCCTAGCCCGCTGCGTTCTCCGGATGTGCGGCCAACCTCTGCCTCAGGGGAACCTCTCCTTGGGCCCAGGCCACGAGTCATGAAATAGCATGTAGATTTGATCACTGTAAACCATTCGGTCTTTTCTTAGGAGAGGATTTTCTTCTACTGTGATGTCTTGCCCTTGAAAATTTGTTTTCGTTTTTTAAAAATTGACTCAAAATAGAGACTCTGCATCCCAGATACCGGTATTTTTCTAACGGGCTTTGTAAATCACTTAACTTTGCTGTTGGAGATTCTCCTATTTATTCCAGAACGCTGAGCGCTTCTAATAAACAGGGCAGCCCACGTGGGTGTATTTCACTGGCCTGTCTCAGTGCTGGAGCGTCGGCCAGCAGCGTGATGAATCTTTCACTCGGCTCTTCAGCCTTGGTCCTGATTCCGACCTGATTTGCTCTCGGTCCCCCAGGAGGTGATAAATTAGGCTCTTGCAGAACTGGGATGGGGAGGTATTGGCAGCACAGAGCCGACCTACAGGAACCAAACTGCATGTTCCCAGCAGGAAGTGCGGACATGCTCACAGATCTAAGGAGCCCTCCCACATCCCAGACATGCGAGGCCAGGAAGTCAGCGTGAGCAAGAGGCTTTGGACAAATCTGATTCCATCAGGGAGGGGTTAAAATCAGGTGTCAGGGTGGTGTCAAGAGTCAATGACTGTCACTCCTCATGGTGGAACCTGTGAAGCCCGTCACATTATCAAGGGGAAGGGAGGTTGATGGTGGTCTTGAGACCTCCTCTCTCCCCCTCCTTCCCGGCTTTTTGCTGGACCACGGAGGTTCAGTAAGCCTGACCCTCACTGCGGTCAGGACGCAGATGGACATGGGGGGCACTGGAGCCGAACAGCAGGGAAAGGAAGGTTTGGGTCAGAGACATGGAATATTTTGACGTGAGACCGAATGAAATAAAAGCTTTTGTGCCGGCTTCATGGAACGTTTCTTCCAGTAGGGAGTGACTCTAGAACTTTCATGCCATGTGGAAGCAGACAGCACTAGGAGAGAAATCAGAACTAAGAAAATTGTTTACCACATTTGCCCTTGCCTTCCCGTTTTCCAATGGGAAACATTTGAGCAGCAAAATGACATCCACATGTTTTTGTGGACCAAGTGGCTGCAGGAGTTCAAGTTAGTGCCTGGGCCGTCGGGGGTGGGGGTAGGGGGGCGGGACCGGTTGTGTCTCAGAGTCTCCGTCTCTCTCCACCTTGGGAACCCACCAGACCAGGACCGGCAGCTGTGTTATTTTTGACTCAACTCAGCTGCCTGTTTTCATGCCAGCAGTGTGAATGCACAGGCCCAGGCTGCTGACAGCTGCTTCCATATTTCAGAGGGAAAGGAGGAGCCGGAGCTGGGCTGGCCAGGACCTGGGCAGGCTCTGCGGGGACTTTCCTGTTACATAGACCTCGGGCCCAACTGGGCAGAGATCCCTGCAGCCACGATGCCAGCCCATTGTGTTAGCGCCTGGAGCCGGGATCTGTGTTCCAGGTGTGGCCTCAAAGCTGCAGACAGGGCTTCCCTGGTGGCGCAGTGGTTGAGAGTCCGCCTGCCGATTCAGGGGACACGGGTTCGTGCCCCAGTCCGGGAAGATCCCACATGCCGCGGAGCGGCTGTGCCCGTGAGCCATGGCCGCTGAGCCTGTGCGTCCGGAGCCTGTGCTCCGTGGCGGGAGAGGCCACGACAGTGAGAAGCCTGCGTACCGCAAAAAAAAAAAAAAAAGAAAAAGCTGCAGACAGGAGGCTGTTACTACAGGACCAGATATTCCAACGGGGTGACCGTCCCTTACTCTCCTATTCAGAAAAAAAAAAAAATGCACATTTTTAAAAGTATTAGGGATGAGCTTTTATTTTAGTGTTTTTACTTTAGACTCATCCCACTTTTCTTTCTCCTCCTTTTCAATTGTACATCTTTTTTTTTTTTTTTTTTTCGCAAAAGGTATGTATCAGGGCATTTTCTGTTTTAGCCAGAGACTGTGAGATCTGTGGGCTCCAAACTCCACCCCAAGGTCATACTTCAGGGTTTTTTTTAAGTTGACTGAAAAATGTCATGTTTTCGATTGGCCACGCGTGTTGTGAATAGCAAGGTCTTTTTACGTAAATGCAGCGGCAAGGAGGGATTCTCTTCTCAGGTGGGAAAACGGAGTCAGAGTGCAGTTGGGTGACTTCCCCCACATCATATAAAAGACTTAGAGCAGGGCCAGACTGAGCCTCCAGAGCTCACTGGTTCGCTTTGACACGATGTCACCGTATGGACAGTCGTTTATCTTCCTTGAGCATTTGTAAATAAGGTGGGGTTGGGGTTACGAAATGAGCACTCGAATGAGGTTGAGAAGTACGTTGCAATTAGAGGGGATAAACCTCAGGTTACATCATCACTAATGTTAATGGGTCCTAACAAGTTGACTGGCTGGGCTCTTCAGCAAGTCTCCACCCCTGGGACCCTAATCCACTCCCTCATCCGAAAAAGAGAGGCATCTCAAAGGGTCCTCTTCAGGGGTCTCCTAATGTAAAGTTTCACATTCCCCAAATAAAATGGGCTGAACGTTCTCTACCCACTCATGCTAGGCGCTTTATCTTCTTCCGTTTGCCTTTTCAGTGGTTTATTAGTTCAGGATGGAGGGAGCGGGTGTTGAGAGAATAACCCATCCTGACCCTCCCTCACAGCTGGGCAGTGTGATGCAGGGCTCTGGGAATGGGAGAGAGCACCTCTGTTTCTGTGTGACATAACATTAGGTCTTTAATTGAATCATGTGTCCTCACGGGTGAATTAGGGACAGGATTCCTTTCTTTAAATGTATGTGTTGGCTGAGCTGAATGCTATGGACAGAATGTTTGTGTCCCCCCGAATTCGTATGCTGAAAACCCAAATTAAACTCCCAAGGTGATGGCATTAGGAGGTGGGACCTTTGGGAGGTAATTCGGTCATGAGGGTGGAGTCCTTGTGATGGGATTAGTGCCCTTATAAGAGACCTGAGAGAGATGGTTTTTCTGTTCTCCACCCTGTGAACATGAGAAGAATGCCTTCTAAAATCAGGAAGTGAGCTTTCATTAGACACCAAGTCATCTGGCACCTTGATCTTGAATTTCCCAGCCTCCAGAGCTGTGAGAAATCAATGTTTGTTGTGTAAGCCACACAGTCTGTGGTATTCTTGATATAGTAGCCTGAGTTGACTAAGACGCTGAATCATTCAAGATACGAATTCCTTTTCTTTTCTTCAAGCTACCCAGAATGTATACAAACAATGTTGTTATTTAATCTGGACTCTTGGAACCATTCACACATGTTCCAACTAAAATAAACAGCAAATAAAAGAACACAGCTAAGCAAATACTTAGAACCGTGACTTTAAGTATTTATCTTAGTCAGTTTAAAATAATAAGTAGGGCACAAGATAGTTCACCTTCAACGGATATTTTCCATCAACAAAAATTTGTAACAGAATGACATCTAAAAACAAACAATACACTGGTATATATGGTTTGAGGGAAAACGGCTAGAGAGAATAAAACTTGTTGATTCTAACTGCACTGCTTGTTTGTAGGAATTTCTGAATTCCATAGAAATATATGTACATGGAGCAAGTGAGTAATATTGAAAGAACTGTGTTAAAACAACACATTACTGGGACCCTGCTGTATGGCTCAGGGAACTCTACTCAGTGCTCTGTGGTGACCTAAATGGGAAGGAAATCCAAAAAAAAGAGGGGATATATGTATACGTATAGCTGATTCACTTTGCTGTACGGTAGAAACTAACACATTGTAAAGCACCTATACTTCAATAAAAATTAATTGAAAAAAAAAATAAAGTGACAGAGCCAGCAATAAAGCTAAAAAAAAAAAAAACCCAACACATTACTGTGTGGGACAGCCAGTGTACAGCATCCATTTCTGACCTTTTATAAAACCGTCAAATTTGTAGAGAAGTGTCTTCAACCTCAGTCCCTTATTTTCTGGGGACTCGGGCATCCCAGAGCTTCTCTCACCTTCTTCTTGGGTCACTTGTTTCCCCACACTGACCATCACCTGGCTCGGTTCTTCTTCCGTTGGCACAGGGCATTTCTCTTGCTTGTCATTCTGGCTTCTCTTTCTCCAGTTCCTGTGGTCAGGCCAGATCTTGCTTAGATGTTAGATCCTGAATTAGAACCAAAGCAGACCTGGAGCAGGAGTGAGAGAGACATCACTGGGAGGTTGTGTTAAAGAGAAAACTAGCCAACTCCTCATCTCAAGGGCATGAAGTCCACCTCTTCAGGCTTTGGCTTCTTCGTCTCTAATAAAGGGACTGGACGAGGTCATGTGCTCAGATCCCATGATCTTTATCTTCTGCCTGCACATGAAGATACGTCCTGAACGTCCTAAGTAATAAATGCAAAATGATTCAGTCAGTGACTCCAGTCTATTCTGGGATCCAGTGTTCCAGGCTTGGGGATTCAGAGGAAAACAAAGTTCCTGCCTCCATGGAGCCCACAGTTTAGAGCAGGAGATATGCAAAGATTGGAACAGAGTGTGAGAAATCCTGCAAGAGAACTCTGCAGAGGCCCAGCTGAAGGGAGGAAGGAGGTGGGGAAAACATTCCAAACATGGAGAGTACTGAGCTGCAAGGAAGAAGTGCATATACAGAGGGACCCACGTGAAATATTTCTTCTGTAAGGTTAAGCAGCTGGGAACAGCTTAGGAATTGAAGCCATCGTCTTCATTCAGTTTCAATCAGTTTTGACCTGCGCCCTGTAGATTCGGGGGTTACTGTGAACCCGCAGTGGATGACACTCAGTGAATCTGCAGGTTCCTGGCTCCCTGGACCCTTGCCTGGGTCTGTCTCCAGCCCCGCATCCATCACTCTTGTCCCCAGGTATGGAGAATGCATCGGGGAAGTCAGAGTGCCACAATGGGTCCATTCAACCAGCAGGGCTCCCGTAGGCATTTAGCAAAACTGAAATCTGTTTTCCTTGAACTGCATTGGCCTCCATGGCTCCCGCCTTCTGCTTCAGCTTTCTAGACCACCTCACTCCGCAGCTTTCCCCAGCAATTCGCCTCCTCTCGTGCTGAGAAAACTGCAGAAGGAGCTCCCTCGCTTACTCTGTCTCATAGCATCTTTGTCCTGCTGCCTTCGGGGTATAACGGTCCACCTTCTTCCAGGCTCTATCCTTCTCACTCCATCTGGGCAGTTGCCTCAATGACCCCTCTTCTTTCTAGAATCTCCAGACTCTTACTCCCCAGAGGTTCTTTCCTCTTGGTTTTGGATACCCTTCCAGACGAGATCGGGTGTGTTCAGGGTGGTTCGTCCGTAGACTCGGACACCCTTCCAGAAGTCTCCTCCAGGCTGAAGCGCTCCTCCCTGGCCAGGCCCCTGGGGCTTCCATCTTCTCTTTCATTTCAGTGTCAGGCTTGTGCTAGTGGTCGGTGTTTGAACCCTCACTTTTTTTACCTCCTAGTCAGTTGCTTAAGTCATCAGATTCATCTTCTGTCTTTACCACGTTCATCAAACTGTGTCTCAGACGTCACATTACCATTTCTGACATCCAGTCCCAGCGATGGGTGTCTCCAGCCCCTACTACATGATACTTTTGGCCTCTTCCTCTTTTTTGAAATGTTGGATCCCTTTGCTTCTCTTACGAGATTAGAATTTTTTTTTCCTAGTCTCCTTTCCTGCATGTCTTTCCTCCTACCAACCTGTGGACATCCCCCAAGGTCACACTGGTCCTTTTTTTAAAATTTTTTTTTTTTTAGCCATGCCGTGTGGCTTGCAGGATCTCAGTTCCCCAAGCAGGGATAGAACCCGTGCCCCCCTGCAGTGGAAGCGCAGACCTAACCACGGGACCGCCAGGGAAGCCCCCATACTGGTCCTTTATACTCTCCACTCCCTCCACCTCACGGGCTCACCCACTTCACGGTCTCAGCATCTGGCTCTGCGTGGACTTGAGGACACTTCCCTTCCGTTATTCTGGCATCACCTCAAACTCAGGAATAAAAGCAAACTTTCCCATCTTCAAAGTCTCTGTATTTATATCAGAGGAATTTGGGATCTGGGAGGAAAGGAAGAAGTTCTAGCACCATCTTTTAAAATTTTTATTGTTGCGTATAAACGTGGAAATGTGCGTGTGTGTGTGTGTGTGTGGGGTACATTTCCTAGGCCAACTCAAAATTAATTTTTATTGACACAAGACTTCTTCCTGAAAATTCTCTGTTAATCATATTATTTTCTCAAAACAGCAGCTGTGTTTGTGTACGCGAAGGGCTGATGTCCTGACTGCTCACTGGGAATTTCTGGTTATATAAGAAGAAAATCACAGGTCCTAAGTTTATCGATGTGTCAATTAAATCACTTCATTGTACTACAAGTATGAAATGCATTGTAAATACATTTTAGTGTGCTTTTTTTTTTTTTTTTTTCAGTACGCGGGTCTCTCACTGTTGTGGCCTCTCCCATTGCGGAGCACAGGCTCCGGACGCGCAGGCTCAGTGGCCATGGCTCACGGGCCCAGCCGCTCTGCGGCATGTGGGATCTTCCTGGACCGGGGCACGAACCCATGTTCCCTGCATCGGCAGGTGGACTCTCAACCACTGCGCCACCAGGGAAGCCCTAGTGTGCTTTTTTGAAATGAATAAATTTTATTTGAAATGTATAGAGGCAATGTAGAAAATACAATACTGCAGATACTTGAGCGTGAATGAATGTCTGTATGGGAGACCTGTACCGTTGTCCCATCTGGGACATTTCCTACTGGAAGTCTGTTCCATCACTAGGCTCTTGTCTCCATGAAAGTAACATAAGCTCTCTAAGTGTTACAGAATGTTACAAAAGAAACAGACCTTTCCTGGGGAATGCAGAAATAGTATGTCTGAAGGCTCAGCTCCAACATAAAGTGTATTTGCTTTTGAAGAAGGCTAGAGTCCAGGAGTATTCTAGAAACTAAAAGTTCTCCTGTCTAACTTGGAGGCAACTACATATCCTTTTGATCTCTTCATCGGCCTGGAAAACTAAATAACACTTTGAGACCTTGTGATGAAAACATAGGATAAAACTTTGTATACGATTGAAGGACAGGAACATTTTGAATTGTTCAGTGCAAATTTCCCAGAAGAGAAAATGCTTCAAAACAAGTACATTCACTTATTCATTCATTCGACTAATAGCGAGTGGGTGCGAACCACCGTGGAGGGGATAGAGGGGCCTCCCTAGCCCATCCTGGAGATACTGTTGTGTGTAATTACTTATAAACAGAGACAGCAGTGTGCCCTTAAAAAGTTCAGAAAAAAAACGTGGGTGGGAAGGGGTTTAAAAAGGAAGAGACTGCTTTCAGCCTGGGTGGAGGCGGTACTGGTATTTGATCTGGGTCCTACAGAACGGGTAAGGATAGGGGGGAAAACGTCTAAGAGTATTTTATATAATAAGTTATTTATTCGTAATAAAAACACTATAAAGGAAAGGAAAATAAATTGTATAGAAGAACTAAAATTTCAGGGAGATGGAATGACCAGCCCTCATCACAGAGCTGACATCTGGCTTAGCCTGGATGCAGGGACTCTGCTCTTCTCATGACCCTGGCATGCTTTGGACAAAATAGAAGCAGCTTCCACAGTGATGGCTGTGATTGCTGGACACCGGATCCAGGATCCCACCTGTGTGTATCAGCTGAGCATCACAGGGCGAAGAAGTAAGGCTGGGGAAGGGGGCTCTCTTGCGTGTCCCTGAAAGTTGGACTGCTTTTTTTTTTTTTAACATCTTTATTGGAGTATAACTGCTTTACAATGGTGTGTTAGTTTCTGCTTTATAACAAAGTGAATCAGCTATACATATACATATGTTCCCATATCTCTTCCCTCTTGCGTCTCCCTCCCACCCTCCCTATCCCACCCCTCTAGGTGGTCACAAAGCACTGAGCTGATCTCCCTGTGCTATGCAGCTGCTTCCCACTAGCTAGCTATTTTACGTTTGGTAGTGTATCTGTGTGTTGGACTGCTTTTTGCCACTGGTCTGGGCTCGAACTGGGCAGGGAATTCTGTGGGCTGGAGACACAGGACTGCGGCAAGTTCATCTTTCTCTCTCTTCCTTAGAAACGACATCCTAGGAAACATCTCCTAGTCGGTAGCTTCCTGAAACAAATCACCCTCCGTGCAAAGGACACAGAAACACATCTGGGGAGCTGGGGCAAGGAAAGCCCGCTGGGGAAGGGGGTCCCAACCCCCCACCCGGTTAAATACACAGAAATGGAGAGAGACAGAACTCACGTGCACATCTGGTGGCTTTTAAACGTCACTTGTGTTCCTTGGGAGAGGCACAGGCAATGCAGCTCTTGATGTGACTTTTTTTTTTTTTTTTTTTTGCGGTGCGCAGGCCTCTCACTGTTGTGGCCTCTCCCGTTGCGGAGCACAGGCTCCGGATGCGCAGGCTCAGCAGCCATGGCTCACGGGCCCAGCCGCTCCGCGGCATGTGGGATCTTCCCAGACCGGGGCACGAACCCGTGTCCCCTGCATCGGCAGGCGGACTCTCAACCACTGCGCCACCAGGGAAGGCCTCTTGATGTAATTAATGAGCCTCTGGCCGCACCTGGCAGAGAGAGACGGGCTGAGGAGGTGGAGGCGTCAGCAGCTTTCCTTTTTCTCTATCAGACGCTCAGCGCCGTGCTAGGGCGATGTGCCCTGGTTTCCACGGAGGCGGTGAGCAGGCTTGGCGGGGTGGAAGAAAGCAAAGAGCCGACACAGACCAAGATCAGGGTCCACAGGCCAAGGAGACTTAGTTCCCAGAGGCTGGAGAACAGGAGGATGGGAGGTGCTGGGAGGGCTCCCACTGCCCGAAGGTAAAATAACTTGAAAAGCAAGTCTCCTGGGTCCCTGCCAACCTCGTGCGCCCATCCTTTTGTCACCGCAGATCACGTGAGCCACGCACAATTGAAGGACGACCTGCCCATATTTAGAACCGGTGACAGATTCTGAGGTTCTACTGAGGTCCTGCTGGCACAGCCCTGGCTTCTGCACCCATGCAGCGTGGGTGCACTTTCCGACCCCTGCTCCCTCTTTCTTCCCTGCCGTTTGTCTGGGCCACCCTCGCCCCAGGGCCTGAGACCCACAGGGGAGTTTAGGTCCTATCACCTCTGATCTGCTTGCTCGTGTTTCCGCTCCAGGCACCGCAGTCTTGTTTGGAGGAAGAGTGAATGCGGGAGGGGCCAGGAGAAGTAAGGACGTAACTTCCCAATCATTAGGGAGCCGAGAGGGAGCGAAACAGTTCACAACATCTGGTTTTTTCTTTTGTTTTACTTTTATGAATTTATTTCGTAAACTCACATAAATTCACAAAGCAACATGTACAGGATGTTACTTGCCACTTTCTAGTAATAATAAAAACAAACACATAGACACTATGAAATGGCTTAAATGATTAAAATGTACACACTACATATATATAAAACAGATAACCAACAAGGACCTACTGTAGAGCACAGGGAACTCTACTCAGTATCTTGTAATAACCTATAATGAAAGAGAAAGTAAAAAAAGAATATATATTTATATATGTATATATATAACTGAATCACTTTGCTGTACACCTGAAACTAATACAACATTGTAAATCAACTATTTCAATAAATTTTTAAAAAATAATTATAGTGAAATGAATCAACTTGAAAAAAAAAGATATGGCCTAAATGGTCATCAGACGACAGTCATTAAGGGCACATTAATACCACAGTTTATAGCTATTAAAGCTAGCTATGTATTATACAACGTGGAATACAGAAAGCTGTGTAACATGCATGAAATTAAAAACCAAGCTTCAGAAGAGCATGTACAGAATGACCCTCTGCTAGATCACAACCCCTTTATGTTCAGCATCTTTGGAGTCACAGGCACTTCTGAGCACCTGACAAAATAGGACGTCTAAAATATGAGATCTCTCTCTCTCTCTTAAAAAAAAAAAAAAGCTAGCTCTCAGGATAATTCCTTACTAAAGCTCTCCAAAGCAGAAGCGCTCTTGCTGCCGTATTCAGGTGGCAAACCGCAGCCAAGCCTGAGTACCTAGTGCTATGACTTCAGCCTGCTTCACCCAGGATGGGTCCTTAAGTGACCCTCATTACCCTCGTCTGCTCCCAACTGACTGTCCCTTTAAGGGAGCAGAGCCTCATTCTAGGCACAATACTTAGAATTGTTGTCGTTGTTTTCTCCCACCAGCTCTTCAATTCCTTTCCTCTGCGGGACTTTCACATTTAGACTAAAGCAGTTCCCAAGCCCTCCCTGCAAGTTCAGGAGAGGCAAGCCCATTCTTTCTGGCTTCTGGGGTCACGGTGGAAGCTGAGACCTAGTGACCCGCCGATGACCACACAGTCTGGGCAGCCGGGTCTGCGTTATCACCCCTGGCAGAAGCCAGCGCCTGGGCGTCCCTCTGCCTGGGCAGCTAGGGTTTCTGCTGAATGGACGGCGGGAAAGGGGAGAAGAGCCGGGCGGCTTCAGCCGAGCCTGGGGTCCCAACACGGGCGGTCCCTGCTGGGGAAGAATGGGGCTTATTATGTGTGGAGGGGGCGGAGAGGTGTCAAGTGGAGAAAATGGTTGAAATCCAAGTGTCGGGGATGCTGGCAGCCCGGCGCCTGCTGTTAGACGGTCAGATGAACCCTGATAAACCCCGAGGCACTTTCCCCTCACCCAGCCTGTTCCCCTCCAGGCCCGGAAACTTTAGCATCACGTGGAGAGCGAAGGGTCGGGGAGGGGTGGGGGAGATAGTCTGCTGGGAGCCCAGGGAGGGGGCTTTCTGCATCACCAGGGGGTCAGCGAGAGGCTGACTGTGCTCAGGTCAGGCTGACAGCACTGGTCGGCTGACATAATGGGGTCTGCAGGGGAAGGTGCATGGCCAGAGGGGCCCTGCTGTTGGGCCCCAGGCAGGGGCAAGGGGGGGGGCAGCAGGGGGGCTCGAGTCCAGGAGGGCTGCCATGAAACCGCAGTGGTGGTGACCAGAGGCTGGGGACGGAGGACAGTGAGAAGCCCGCCTAAAACACACGCCGTGGGGCTTCCCTGGTGGCGCAGTGGTTGGAGTCCGCCTGCCGATGCAGGGGACACGGGTTCGTGCCCCGGTCCGGGAGGATCCCACATGCCACGGAGCGGCTGGGCCCGTGAGCCATGGCCGCTGAGCCTGCGCGTCCGGAGCCTGTGCTCCGCAACAGGAGAGGCCACGGCAGTGAGAGCCCCGCGCACCGCAAAAAAAAACAAAAACAAAAAAACACGCCATGGCTCCTGGAGATTGGGGTGTCCTCCCTGCTGGGTGGAACCCAAACTTGTGTGCTGGATCCCAGAAGCCTCAGCCTCTGTGCACAGCAACGTGAATGTACCTAATGCCACTGAATTATACATTTGAAAAGTGGTCAAACATTGAACTACCATGTGATCCAGCAATCGCACTTCTGGGTATACATCTGAAGGACATGAAATTATGATCTCGAAGAGATATGTGCAGCCCCCCACCCCCCATGTTCATATTATTCACAAAAGCCAAGAGCCAAGTTATGGAAAGACCCTACATGTTTGTCTGTGCAGGAATGGATAAAGAAAATGTGGTACACACACACACACACACACACACACACACACACGAATACTATTCAGCCTTGAACAAGGAGGAAATCTTGTATTTGCAACAACGTGGATGAACCTGGAAGGCATTATGCTGAGTGGAATAAGCCAGACAAAGAAAGACCAAAAAAAAAGATTTCGTAGAAAGTAGAAAAGTGGTTGCCAGGGCCTGGGGTGGCAGGTGTGCCGGGGGAGTATAGGGAAGGGTTGATATAGGGGTACAAACTTTCAGCTATAAGATGAATAAAGTCTGAGGGTCTCATGTATAACGTGGTGCCTATAGCTGATAACACTGTATCGTATAATTGAAATTTGCTGAGAGAGTGTTTAAAAAATGGTCAAAATGGGACTAGAACAGATATTTGTACTTTGAAGCATTATTTACAATAAACAAGAGACGCAAGCAACCCAAGTGTCCAGCAGTGGATGACTGGATGAGCAAAATGTGGTCCATCCATATAGCAGAATAAGATTCAGCCTTTAAAAAGGGCATCCTGGGGCTTCCCTGGTGGTGCAGTGGTTGGGAGTTCGCCTGCCGGTGCAGGGGACACGGGTTCGTGCCCTGGTCCGGGGGAATCCCACGTGCCGCGGAGCGGCTGGGCCCGTGAGCCGTGGCCGCTGAGCCTGCGCGTCCGGAGCCTGTGCTCCGCAGCGGGAGAGGCCACAACAGTGAAAGGCCCGCGTACAGAAAAAAAAAAAGGGCATCCTGACACAGGCTACAACATGGATGAACCTGGAGGACATTATGCTCAGTGAAATAAACCAGCCACAAAAAGACAAATACTGTTTGAGTCCACTTATACGAGCTATGGAAAATAGTCAAAATCATAGAAAGAGGAAGTAGCACGGTGGTTACCGGGGGGTGGGGGAGGGGGAGGGGGAATGGCTGTTTCATGGATACAGTTTCCCATTTGCCAGAGGAAAATGTTAGGACTTCGCAACAATGTGAATGTACTGGGTGCCATGGAATTGTACACTTAAAAGAGATTAAGATGGTAAATTTCATGGTACTTTAAAAAATAGACTACTTTTAGAGCCATTTTAGGTTCACAGCAAAGTAGAGAAGGTACCCAGATGTCCCACAGACTCGCTGCCCCCCACGCCGCCGCCGCCTTGCCCACCATCAGCATCTTCCGCCGGAGGGGGATGTTTGTTACAATCGATGAACCCTCACGGACAAATCACTGTCACCCAAAGTGCTATATGGGTTTTGCCACAGTAAAAAAAAAGTGGGGGAGAAAAGTGAGTGCAACATTGATAGAAAAGCCTGACAAAATGCTTAATGAGAGGAAATTATAGACAAAACTTTTAGGAACATGGATGCAAAACTCTTCAACGCTGGCTAAGAGAATCTAACTACGTTAAAAGAATAACATACAAAATATGGTTAAAATGGTAGATTTTATGTTCTATGTACTTTACCACAATTTTTAAAAAACGCCCCGAGTCCTTTACTTTCCAACCGGAAGAACAAAACCCTCAGGGGCTCAAAGTGAAGTGGGAAGACCAGCTGGGCATCAAGGCGAAGCCCATGACCATGGGAAATCCCAGGCAGGCACCAGGACGTTCTGGCTCCCAGTCAGCGGCACAGCTGGGTGACAGTGGGGCAGGGCCCAGAGGTTCACACGCTCCTAGGATGTCTGTGACTCATGGTTTAGCTTGGCCGATTGGCGGTGAACATCTGCGGGTGAGAGGGGACCCCAGGCCCCTCAAAGCGGGGGCCTTGATCCTTAAGAAGAGGGCTGTGTACCGACAAAAAGATTCTTGAGAGGCAAGAGGCAAAGAGAAAAAGTACAAATGGAATACAGAGCCAGAAATATATATTTTTTAATTTTCGAAAGGAATACCTAGCTTCTCTGTAGGATGGGTTAGGGTAACTCCTCTCTCTTCTCTTTTCTTTTCCTCCTCGTCATTCTCCTCCTCCCCCCTTGCACCTCCTTCTTCTCCTCCTCTTATTCTCCATATGAATCCTTTACATCTGCTCCCATGTTATTTCATAAGTCACCCAAGTGTTTATCCATAAACCATACAGCATATTAAATTAGATATGTATATACATATATTTCATTTCCGACCTGAAGGCATGCTGGGATTGACACACTCGGGTGATCACGTGACTGATCACATGATCCGCTTCTTTGACCCAAGGCAGACACTGTGTCCGTCACCTCCCTTTCCCATCTACACACCCAAGACACTTGACCTCTCTCATGGCAAGAAGCTAAACCTGGAAGACAAAAACCATTTAAAATGACTAGTATTTGTCATAATTCAAAATCATCAAAATGGACCACCGTTCAGACCATTGCTTCAACAATTTTACATCATTTTTTTCAAAGAAAGAGGAAGGTACTTGGTTGGTGTGGTTCTGTGAGTTGAGTAGTAGATACTCCAAAATTACTTCTATAATTATTGCAAATATATTCAGCTTTCTCGTCTATTATTTTAAGCTACCAACTGTTGAGAAGGACTTTGCTTCACTTGTGAGTAGTTGGCAAGAGATAGTGTGTGTGAGAGTGCTTTGTTCTTTCACTAGAAGACATTGCGTTAGCCTCCTCGTTGGAAGAACTTTGAAAGGAACATTCCATGAAGCACGCTCTCCAAGGGGATGGGGTGCGGCGGGGGAGAGAGAGAGACAGAGAGAGAGAGAGAGAGAGAGAGAGAGAGAGAGAGAGAAAGAGAGATTTGAGAGAACACAGTGCAAAATACCCCTCTGTGCTCCCACTGGCAGTTGGGCTGAAAGTCTTCTATTTTCAATGACCAACAAAGCACAATTGTTATCTGATTGCAAATAATACACATTCACTGTTAAAAAAGAACACCTTGGAAAATGAGAAGACCACAAAGAATCAATTTCTTTTTGATTTTTAAAATCTTTTTGGGGTCCTTTTGGGGGGAAAATGTTTTCAAAAGAGACCCATTTCCAGGAGATTATCTACAAGGAATAAAACACCTCTTCTGACAGTTTAGGTAAGCCGTGCCAGTACACAGCAGGAACACGTATTCTCTGAAGTGACATTCAGGATCTTTAGCCAAAATTGAGAAAAACATTGGTTCCCCATAGTCCTGTATTATTGGATTTTCTGCTTGTGACAAAGGCAGAAGGACCCCTGTCCCTCTCCAATGAATGTCTATCTGACCCTCAAGAAAGACAAGTGACAAGTGGAGAACATTCAGTGAGCAGTAAAGGATCTGGTCCTCCCTGGGCTGTGACTGACCACGTGGCCTTGGAAAGGTCCACGAACGCCTCTAAAGCATGTTTCGTCCCGTGTACAATGCGGAAGATCTTAGTGACTGCCTCCCAGTGGTTGAGAAGAATCAAGGGGCTGATGCATGGAGAGAATCTGGGGCTGTATCTGGCATATACTAAGTAGTCAAAAACGATAGTTACGTATCCGATAAATCGCCAAGCCACTGAATTTCTCTACTAAGCAACCTGCCTTGAATCATCACGCATGCCTCTAGGTAATTAGGATACCAGTTCCGAAGTAGCCTTTCTGAATAAGACAACAAAGACTTGGGTTTATCCGAGGAGTGGCCAGCTCGCTCCCAAGTGATCTTTTTCTGTTTACTTGGCATCTGGTGCCATGAGTCTTTCTGGTGCCATGAGACTCGCGGGATTTGGGGGAAGGTGCCAATCGTGGGGGTGGAGGAAACCTCATCTTGTTTCTATCTCTCTGCTCTGCTGGGAGTGAAAAGTGTGTGATTCCCTGGACTATACTCCAGAGAGAGAGTTAGAAGGTGCCTCTCCAAGGATGGGAATGAATACTGCACCCCTGCCCTGAATTCTGCGGCAGACACTCTATCCCCACACATTGTTCCAAAGGCTACTGCTGCCGGAGGGAAAAAACAAGATGCAGCGATAGGACTGAGCTGACCCTTTGTCTACTAATCTGCAAGGCTGAAACCAATCCGGTCTGACACGTACTGTAATTGACAGGAGTGGAATGGATAGGACCCCTGCCACCTGCGCCGTTGGGGCCGCCTGATCGCACTCTTTCTGTTGTATAAATGACGACACTGAACCCCTGTCTCGGTTTTGTTCTTAAAATTGGAGTTTTAGTGCCTCCATGAACCCCTACTTATTTCTCATACACAGCGCCGAGACTTCCTTTGTTGTATGGTGTCTTTGTCAGCTCTGGCCACCATAACAAAATACCACAGACTGGGTGGCTTAACCAACAGATATTTATTCTCACAGTTGTGGAGGCTAGAAGTCCAAGATCCAGGTGCCAGCCAATGTGGTCCCTGGTGAGGACCCACTTCCTGGCTTGCAGACGGCCCACCTTCTTGCTGTGTCTTCATATGGAGGAGAGAAAAGGTGATCTTCCTGATGCCTCCCCTTATAAGGACACTAATCCTATTAAATCAGGGTTCCACCCTTATGACCTCATTTAACCTTAATTCCTTCTTTACTTCAGATACAGTCACATTGGAGGTGAGGGCTTCAACGTATAAATTCTGTGCGGACACAATTCAGTCCATAACCTGTGGTTATAACTCAATCTCTACATTCCTAGATCCATGCCATTCATGGAACTGGTGAGCTGACAGCATTCAAGGCAACTAACCATGGGAAGAAAGCCTTCGGGGAGGAATGAGGAGGCTTGTCCCTCATTCCCTGTCTTGTCCACCAAAGCTAGAAACCTTTAGGCAGCTCCTATGTACAGGGTCCACTAGGTTTCCTTAACCTTGGATGGAGACCACTAGTGTGGCAATAAATGTTTTAAGAGCCCTACAAGTTAGTATCACTATTAAGGTCTGACCCCATGAGTTAAGAGGGGAGGAAGGTACATTCTGCAGTGATCAGAGCTCTAAGCATGCCTCGGCCAAGAACAGCTTTTCGCTCACAGGAAATGATCATCACGGTGACCTGGCTTCTCCCACAGAGACGTGAACACAGTTCGGGCAGCTTCCACACACTTGGGGCCAACTTGTGCTTCTCCCCATTGTCAGGAAACGTGAAGGAAAATTATCATTAAGCATATAGTTCACAATTATATATGGCAAAGGAAGGAATGATGCTTTGGGGACAGTGAATTGAAATCGAGTAGAGGCAACTCTCAGTTTTTCATGGCAATGGAAATCACAGAGATAAGTCATGAAATCTACAAAATCCTCCCAGGCTCAAGGGAACTCTACTGAGGTTTCTTTTCTGCCCTAATATGTGTTTGGTCAAAACTGCTTCAAAATGCATTAAATGGACTGGTTTATGTTCCCCTGGAGGACCAGAGAAATGGCTCAAATGTGAGCGGCAGGTTGAATCCCTATAATTAGTGCTTGAATAGCCAAGAGGTGGCCAGATCTAATCGTCATCCTGGCTCCAAACCTCACCGCTCCCTTGAACACCAACCCACAAGACTGCCAGAAATGTCACTCGAATTCTTACCATGGTCCAGCCTAGGAAGAGTAGAACGAGGTTGGTGGCCACCGTCACAAACACCATGGTCAGCAAGTTCAGGACGGACGGCCCAGCCCAGGCCGTGGCTTGGGGAGAGTCACCTGGAAGGATAGGATGAACCCAGTAGTAACCACTGACTAATACCCACCCTGGGGGAACCCACGGGATCACTTCAGGCCAACCAGGGAAATTTTTGGTGAATTCAAAGCTTAACTTCTGAGACATCTCTACTTCCGGGCCTTGGAACTTTAATGACCAGCGCCACCTGGTGTCCAGAGCCGATACTCCTCTTTCATAGCAAAACATACATAGTGAAGCAGGGAAAAATACTTGTGCGCTGGCCCAGAAAGTCAGGGGGCCTAAGCAGTGTGACACTGTGTTCTATTGTCCTAGATGTGCTGGTTTGATTGTGATTACTTTCCATTTCCCAAGGTACTAGAATCCTCTATCAGGGTGACTGCTTTCTCCCCATTGCTACCCCTGGTCCTCCAGAATCTGATTCGGGTGACTTCCTAGTAGACCCTACAGCTCTCCACGCACCTCTCTGTTTTCTGTGGAACTAAACAACCCCCCCAGGACAGTGATTCTTGTCCTCATGGCTGATACATGGGAGGCAAATAGTACACATGGAATGGACGAGAGAACATAGAGGGACCGAGAGTAGGGCTGATTTTAACTCTGATCATTTTTTTTTTCAAAACTATGTTTCTCACATAGTGGAGAGAAGCAAGAGCCTGCTTGCTCTTGCTCTTTTGTCTCCTTTCTTTCCATCTGCCTCCAATTTCCCTCTACATCACCTTCCAACCGGGTCTGCACGTAATCATGCATGGATTCTATCATCATTTCCCAAATAAAGGGACACAGGCCAACATTCTTTTAGGTTTTATACATAAAAAACAATTATATGGTGTCAAGAGTGAGAAAGTTATTCCCCGTCCAATCGTCTTTCCATTTTTCTGATTCTGACGAGGAAAAAGACAAGGTCCCGGATCATGTTACTATGCCTTTAACACCTCTCAGATATCCTCGTTAGCAAAGGCAACCGTCACAGGCAAAACCGTCAGCAGGCAACAATATCCATCTATAACCGAAAAGTTTTACTTCCAAACCAGTAAGACTAGTGTGTTTTCGGTACCGATTTTAGTGTTCTTTGCAAAGTAAACTTACAAAGTTTACCAAGTCAGCTTAAGGTAAAATATTAAGTAAATCATTGTAAAGGCAGTACCACTTTATGGCAAGAACAACAGGAAGGTGCTATATGGTATGGGAATGACTTAAGTTGGGGAAAACTTGGACAACCAGACATCTTTTCCTTCTTCTCGCTGCCTTTCTGCACATCTGCACCTGGCGTGCCTTTCCAGGACTTGCTTGGCCATTTCAGGAAAGGTTAGGAAACCGGTGAAAGGTCTGGCCAGAGGTGGGCATCACTCAGACGGATGCTTCTCCCATCAACACATTGTTTCTGCACTGCATCCTTGCAGCGACAAGGCCGGCCTGTGGACCACAGTGAAAAATTCAACCCCTCTTTAGTTTTCCCAGGGGCTCCCACTTTGCAGCGATACTCATGAGCCAGGCTCAGCTTTGTAGAATCTCATTCATCAGAATCACTTGAAGGCTAACAAGCCGGCCCCTCTGCCGGGGCCACATGTGGGCGGATCGGATGTCTGGTGGCTGCCGATGCCAGCAAGATTGACAAAGAAACATGTGATGACTAAAGGTCTCAGGAAGGAACCAGGGCTTTCCATTATCCTAGGCTTTCTGGGTAATGCAATCTGAAAATCAATTCTCATTAAAAACAAGTGATACTAAGACCTCTGACAGGTTACATCTTAAGTGATAATTAAAAGCATATTTCCTGACGCTTAGCTGCTATGAAATGCATCCCTATTTATGCCACAGAGGGGGTCTCAGGCTAAGACCCTGTGGAGAGTCATTCGCTCCCCCAGGAAACCTCATAATTCCTGGAGTGTCATTCATTATTTTAATCTGATTTTCTTTACTTAAGTGAAATAGGACCTGGCATTGGCATTCTCTCTCCAATTCCACCAACAGTCCTTAAAAAGCAATTAATATCGTCATTTATTTTGCACAAATACAGTCTTTAGTGCAACGTGTGGATGGACTTCATGAATCATCAAAAGCACCCCGCTAAGTTTTGTAAACCTCCCTCAATTAATACAAGGAGACGTGGTGGCTGAGACGTTAAACTCGATGTGAGGTGTCACAGTGGAGATCTCAATGTCGGGGGCCCAGAAGTGAGGAGTAGGGCCGACAGGGAGGCTCAGGCTTTCAGAAAAGTATGAGAATATTCACGACAGCCGATAATAGTTACTGATTTGCCCTTTTGGATATCAAGATTCGAATTTTATCTCAAAAACTATTGGCAAACATGAAAATGTTCAGGATCTCTTTCTCCTGAGATTTGCAGATTATCAAAATATCTCATTAAGGCACAGGAATGAGCCACCAGGTCAAAAGAACAAAAATGTGTCCGTTATATGTTGCTTTACCTTCCCAGGGCCGCCGTAACGAAGTACTACAAACGGGGTGGCTTCAAACAGCAAAAATGTATTGTCTCACAGTCTGGAGTCTGGAGTCTGAGATCAAGGTGTCAGAGGCCATGCTCTCTCTGAAAGCCCCAGGGGAGCATCCTTCCTCACCTCTTCCAGCCTCTGGCAGCCCAGGTTTCCTTGGTTTGTGGCAACATTACTCCAGTCTCTGCTTCTGTCTTCTCACTGTGTTTCCGTCTTTTCATCTTCTCCTAAGGACACCCGATATACTGGATTAAGGGGCCTGCCCTATTCCAATATGACCTCAACTTTTGTTTTTTTTAGACAAAGACTTTTTTGCTAGTTACAGCAAAATTAATACATATTTCCTACTAAATATTTAAGAAGCATGGAAATCCATAAAAGCACTTGAACTTTTATTATTCACTTATTTTATTTACTTTTGGCTGTGTTGGGTCTTCGTGGCTGCACTCGGGCTTTCTCTAGCTGTGGCGAGAGGGGGCTACTCTTCATTGCGGTGTGCGGGCTTCTCATTGCGGTGGCTTCTCTTGTTGCGGAGCACGGGCTTTAGGCGTGCGGGCTTCAGAAGCTGTGGAGCACGGGCTCAGTAGTTGCAGCACGTGGGCTCAGTAGTTGTGGCTCACAGGTTCTAGAGCACAGGCTCAGGAGTTGCTGTGCACGAGCTTAGTTGCTCCACGGCTTGTGAGATCTTCCCAGACCCGGGCTCGAACCCGTGTCCTCTTCATTAGGAGGTGGATTCTTAACCACTGCGCCACCAGGGAAGTCCCAGCACTTGAACTTTTGTGTTCTTCTTTTTACTTATGTTGTGAGCTGGCTGAGGGGCGGTGGGAGTAATCCAGGTCATTTGGAATCCTAGTCCCGAGGCCACGGAGGCAGAACATGCCTGGAAAGGAAGCTGTACTGGTCTTCAAGGTGTTCTTGTGTTTGTTTTTGTTTTGTTTTGGCTGCACTGCATGGCATGTGGGATCTTAGTTCCCTGACTAGGGATCGAACCTGCGCCCTCTGCTTTGGAAGCGCGGAGTGTTGACCACTGGACCGCCAGGGAAGTCCCCAAAGGTGTTTCCGTCAGACGCTCGTGAGTCCTGGAGGGGTCCAGGGTGGAAAGAGGCCTCCTCCTGCTCTGACTCTGCTGTCACAGCTGCCATAACATCTCTTTCCACAACTACAGGTCCCAAAGACTGTATTTGCTTCCTAGGGTTGCTGTAACAAAGTACCGTAAATGCTTGACTTGAAACAACAGAAATTTAATGTCTCACAGTTCTGGACACGAAAAGTCTGAAACCAAGGGGCAATATGACCTCCTCTTAACTAATTACTTCTTCAAGGACCCTATTTCCATAGAAGGTCACATTTTGAGGGACTGGAAGTTAGGACCGCACCCTCTCTTTTTGGGAGACACCGTTCCACCCATAAGACACGTGGAAAGAGAGATTAGTCCCTAAATGATGTTTGGATAACTGGCGAACCTTTAGGGGAAAAACGAATTCCTTAATTTCTTACACACTCCTTACACTAAGAGGCCAAAGGGATCTAAGTTTTAAATGTGAAAAGTCATTAGCACAAACACTTCTGTGCAGGCATGGTTTGAAGAGCTTTACACGTAACAAAACTGAATCCTCACAGCAACTCTGCTATTGTCTCCGTTTTACAGCAACAGAAACTGAGGCACAGACAAGTTAATTAATTTGCCGGAGGTCACACAGCTGGTAAGCGCTGGAGCTGGTTCCAGAGTCCAGCTGGTTCCTGGCAGCTTGGTTCCAGAGTCTGTGCTCTTGATCAATTTTATATGATTTTTTTTTTTTTTTTTTGGCTGTGTTGGGTCTTCATTGCTGCGTGCAGGCTTTCTCTAGTTGTCGCGAGCAGGGGCTACTCTTCGTTGTGGTGCGCGGGCTTCTCAGCAGTGGTTTCTCTTGTTGCGGAGCACGGGCTCTAGGCGCGCGGGCTTCAGCAGTTGTGGCTTGTGAGCTCTAGAGCGCAGGCTCAGTAGCTGTGGCCCACGGGCTTAGTTGCTCTGCGGCATGTGGGATCTTCCTGGACCAAGGCTCGAACCCATGTCCTCTGCATTGGCAGGCGATTCTTAACCACTGTGCCACCAGGGAAGTCCCAAATTTATATGATTAATACAGTCTTGGAAGAGGGCAGCTCTAAAGTCCATTTCTTTAATGGTCATATGTAGTGTTTAAAATTTTGTAATAGGGACTTCCCTGGCAGTCCAGTTAAGACCCTGTGCTTCCAATGCAGGGGGCACGGGTTGGGTCCCTGGTCAGGGAACTAAGATTCCACATGCCTTGCAGCTCAAATAAAATAAAATAAAATATTGTAATAGATATGCATCACTTTAAAATTAATGGGAAAAATAGTTTCACCTTTCTCCTTTTCTTCTTTTCCTGCCCACATACCCCTGCCCCTGCCAGGGCCAGAGAGATGGTTAATCTGTTGGAGATTTGCAACTAAAGGAACCCAGAAGCTTCTAGGATGGAGTGTTTGCTGTAGAACTGCTCTCTTATATCTGGAATTCTCTGTCTTCCTTGGTGCTGAAACTGTTTCTGACTCGGCCAAATACAGATTTCTTTCACAGTTCTGAAGATGGCTGTGTGAGCTTTTCTAACCTTTCTTCTCCAGCATTAACCACTTACGAATCACCTGGAGAACTTGCTGAGCTGTAGCTCCTGGTGTTGAGTGGGGAGGGGGATGAACCTGAGATCCTCCGTGTTCCAGCAGCCCCCAAGGGAGGCCTAGGCCATGTCCTTGGACCACACTGTGAGCCGTGAGGTCCAAACCTCTCCTTTCTCCATCAGCCCTACCTCCCATTTCTATTTCCCTCTGAAAATCGGGACTGCAGAACTTGAACTTGAAAAAGCACAAAGGACCAAGGCTAAATCTTCTCCTAAGACTCAGTCTTCCCAACAAGCTCCTCTTGGGAGATGCCTGGGGAGAAAGAAAAATGAGAAAGGGAGTACAGAGCATTCCTATTCAGCTTGTGGAAATATGGGCCCGAGAAATAAAGCCCTCCGACACTTCCACGTGGGAGACACCACTCAAAGCGAATTCGCCAAAAGTTGGGCTTCTGCCCATAGAAGCCAGATGGCCAAAACATGACGTGTCACCACACTGATAGTTTGGGGGCTTTGTCTGTTCATTCACTTGGTCATTTTACTGCTTATTTGCTAAGTGTGGGTCCCTGTATCAGACACGCGTTTATTTTATTATTAACAATAGAGAAATAATGTGGGGTCTTGAGCACTCTTTTCTTCTGGGATCACAAAGTGTGTTAAATAAAGCACCTTATTCCTGTGCAAAACCAGCCATGACTCCCTCTTAGCAGATGAAGGAAACTCGCACATGATTTCCTGACGGTCACCTAAGCAAGGCAGCAGAGTCAGAGCCAGCACACAGCTCCAGGCTCTACTTTCTGCCAGTGCTTGTTGCTGAGTTCTTCATAGCAGGGGAAGGAAAGGTATCAGCTTTTATGGATCCCCTGTCCACTGGGCAGTATGTCAGGCCCTTTATATAGGGGACCTCATCAGAGCAGATAAGTGGCCAGAGTCAAGCTACTAACCCAATCTGCTACCGTCAAAAGCAAATCGAAACCACAGTGAGATATCACCTCATACATGTTAGGGTGGTTATGATCAAAACAACAACTGCAGCGAAAGACAACAAGTATTGGTGAGGTTACGGAGAACTTGGAACCCTTGCACACTGTTAGTGGGAATGCATTACAGTGCAGTCTTTATGGAAAACGGTATGGAGGTTCCTCCAAAAATTGGAACTAGAACTACCGTATGACCCAGAATTCCAATTCTGGACGCATATCCACAGGAATTAAATTCCAGATCTCGGAGAGAGACAACACTCTCCTATGTGCACTGCAGCATCGTTCACAATAGCCAAGACATGGGAGTAACCTAAGTGTCCACTGATGAATGAATGAAGAAAGAAAGTGTGATGGACACATACAATGGACTATTACTCAGCCTCAAAAAAAGGAAATAAAATCCTGTAACTTGTGACAATACGGATGAACCTTGAGAACATTATTCTAAGTGAAATGAGCCAGTCACAGAAGGACAAATACTGCATGATCCCCCTTCTAGGAGGAAATTAAAACAGTGCTCTCTTCGGAAGCACACACACTAAAGCTGGAACGGTACAGAGAAGATTAGCATGGCCCCTGTGCAAGGATGACACGCAAATTCATGAAGCATTCCATATTTATAAAAAATAAAATAGAAGCAGATAGTAGAATGGTTGTTGCCAACGGGTACACAAGACGAATAACTTCTAAGGCTGTGCTGTACAACACTGTACACTGTTAACAATACGGTATTGTGCACGAAAAATCTGTTGAGGGTAGATCCCATGTTGTGTGTTCTTACAAAAAAAAAAAGGATGTTTCTGGGAATGTGAGTTGTATGCATGAACCAGGACAGTGAGATTTCAGTGAAATCATGTGTTTACCACACTGTCGTGCATAAAATATCCAATGTAAAGACACACGTAGAGGGACTTCCCTGGTGGCGCAGTGGCTAAGAATCTGCCTGCCAATGCAGGGGACATGGGTTCGAGCCCTGGTCCGGGAAGATCCCACGTGCCACAGAGCAACTAAGCCCGTGCACCACAACTACTGAGCCTGCTCTCTGGAGCCCACGAGCCGCAACGACTGAGCCCTCATGTCACAACTACTGAAGCCTGTGCGCCTAAAGAAGCCATCGCAACGAGAAGCCCGTGCACCACAACAAAGAGTAGACTCCACTCGCTGAAACTAGAGAAAGCCCTTGCGCAGCAATGAACACCCAACGCAGCCAAAAATAAGAAGAGTCAGGTACTGTGGGGGAAAAAATCATCTATATGGTCGCCAAAAAATTCCTGGTAAGTCAAGGGATTTGCAAATGGTACCGTTGCCTAGGAGTTGATACTGAAAGCATTAAGCTATTTGACTTACACTATGTAAACAGATATTTACCCCGTGCTTATTACGTAAATACAAATGTGTTTCAGTCCTCAAGGAACTTACCCTCTAATTGGGAAGATAAGAAAAGCAGATATATAATTATTTCCTATTTTACCAGCTGGGAGAGTTTGAACAAAAATATTCAGATTTCCTCTCCATTGTGGTAACTAGGATGGATGATGCAGTCAACCAGGACTGAGGGAGGAATGGTGAGATGGGGCCAACTTGGGGAAAAGGTCCCCCTGGCACGCTGAGAAGGGGATGCCTGCCCGTGACAGCGGCCTGACCGTCTTCATAGACGTCCCTTGCAGAGTCACCAGCAGGAGGACACCTCTCAGCCCAATTCAAGTTTTTTTTCTGATTCTGAGTAAACGCAGTTAGTGGCTTTTGTTCCCTGGATACTTGTTACTCCAATAAAATTGCTTATTTAAGTACGATCTGAGCCCAGTGTAGACTCCAGCCCACACTCACCACGCTCCGTTTATGACAGGAGGGAATCCCTCCTCTCAGTGACATACACAAGCCCCAGATGGAGGGTGTTTTGCCACTTCCCGGAAACAAAAAGCTCTCCTTAAAATCAAGTTTAAATTACATTCCCGAATTCCTTTTTATTCTTTTGTAGAAAAGGCTAAAATCTTGATGCTGCAGAAGTTCATCGTTGCATGTCCCCCTGGTCATTAGCTCACTGCTCCCCCTCACTTTTTGTTTTCTCACTCTGCTCTCTGCAGCTACCCGGATCTCATGGACATGCAAACCCCTGCAGCTGAAACACTCAGCTCGCCCTGCAAAGGAAAGGAAAGCAGAGACAGTGTGTTCATTTAATACCTTCCAAGCAACTCCGTGTCTTCCTCCGGGATCACCCCCTTTCGCTCTTGAGCCTGCGCTTATGTACATGCCTGGCTCGAGCCGCAGTTAAACTTTCACACAGAAAAATCAGAATAGCGATCCCCAAGGGCCCTCGATCCGCTTCCAGCCTGACTAGCATCATGCAGGGCAAACGGCCCAAGTTGACTTGCCCAGAAAGTGGGAAGGCTGTGTTATGGAAACACTGCCTGGTGTCATGGCAACAGAACAGATAGCATCCCCCACGCCTGCCTCCATGGCCGGCTGGATGTGTGTCTAAGACATGACGGCAAAGGACCAGCCACATTCAGAATCAATCTTATTTTAGGGAGGAATTAAGTCTCCATGTCCTTTGGATGATGAATGACTGCAACCCCAAGGGCCATATCTATAGAGACAGTCACAGGAAACAAACAAAAAAGACCCATGACTTGCTTCAGTTCATCCTTCATCGGAATATAATATATAGTTTTATTTTTACATAAGGAGGAGAATTTATGTCAGACTTTCATCCTGTTCTTTGTACATGATCTTATTGAGTGTTCACCACCAGCTACCCATGCATACGCTATTTGCACAGTGTTGTAGGACACTCCATGGGGTTTATTCCTAAGAGAGCAACAACGGTCTCTGCCCTCAGGCGTCTATCCTCAAAAGTGCAAAAAATGAAATGAGGCTTCTCCTTGAACCTCAATCTTTGCTTTAAAAATAGGGAGGGAGTGAAAAGGTTGCCTAGCATATTGGAATAAACATTTTCTCACCTTTTAATCAATCACATAGTTGTTAATTGTCAACTAAGGATGGAGAAGAAAACCCATCTGTTATCTGTGAATGGAAACCTGGTACAAACTTGCACCGTCCTTGAAACTAATGTGGGCAAATTTCCCTGCCACAAATTGGCATGTACTTTAGGCAAATACAGAGAAACTGTAGAATTAAACAGGAAGAACGTAACTGGAAAAGTGGAACTTGACCTGAAAGCAGCACATTATATTCTAAACAAAGAAGAGCAGAATTTGATGATCCCCTCTTGGATAAGGAACGTGATCATTCCGTTCCTGTACAACTCGTTCTGGCTACAGCGCATCCCAGGCCCCCAGTCCTTCTCCTTCTTGCCTCCAGGGTGCCCACCCCTGCGAAGCACGGCTTGTGGTCTGTTTCTCACTTCTAATCAGGACGTATCCTCCAAGTCCCAACAAGAGCAGTTCTGCCCTGCCCCCTCTGCCAAGAACAGAAGACAGCTGGGAGCAGTGTTATTAAGCAAAGAGATAGGAGAACAAATACATATTCTCTCCCCATTGGGCTTTCAGATGAAGAAAGATGCATAACCCTCCATCGGTAGAGAAAACTAAGCCTCAATAAGTCAATGGAAATTACCTGTGAAAGTTCATAAGTGTAACATTACGTAGAGCTGGATGATTTTGTTGAAAGGACTTTTAAACTCCTTCTAAACAGATGAATGTCAAGGCTCACCATCACTGACTTCCCTGAGTCCAACAAGCATGAACTTGACCTGACAGTGACTTTATTCCCACCCACTCCCAGTTTTTGGAGCAAGTTGAAATAGTTATTTCTTCCATCCTCTGGCCATCTGCTCTCCTCCCGCACAAAGGGAGTCAGTGAGGAGCGCCCCCGCCCCAGATTCCATTAATTCTGACCCTTCCCAGCTTCTTTATATTTTTACCACCCCAGAGTTACATGGCTAGTGCCTTTCATGCTTAATTCCAAGCAATTGTGAAACATCCAATTCTTTCTATCTTCAGAAGTACAAAGCCAGGACGGCAGGAAGATCAGAAAAGCAAGAAGACAAATCTGACATTTATTTTCTTGTTTTTGAAGGACATCACAGCACTCAGATGAGATGTCAGATTTGTAAATAGGTCACGGGGCTGCAGTTTTCTTCCATGTTGGTATGTAACCCATGGAGACGAACTTTACACTGATGTAATGAATGTATAATCTAATCAAGAACAACTTATTGCATGCCTGCTCTGTGTTCAGCAGTGTAAGAGGTGCCAAAGTCTTCGTATCTAGTCGAGAGGTAAACATACACACAAGGAAGTCAACTCCTAATAGAAGCAAGCATACGAAGGGTTCTGCCAGTGATATAGAGAGTAAAAGTTCAGAGGAGGGAGAGGATATTGGGAAACAGAGCAGCCAGGAAAAGCATGGGAGGCGATGTGGCTGAACCTTGAAAGATGGCAGGATGGCAGAAGCCAGAAGGAGAGAGAAATGTCCAGTGCCACTGTGAGAAGACAGCCCTTCCCAGAGCAGCAGAAAGTTGGCATTGGAGAGCAATGCTAATGTTGGCATGGAGAGCCTCTGAGTGTGGGTTTAGCATCTCCTGTTTCCTTTCCTCTTTGCTTCATTACCCAGGGAATTTTGTCTTAGGTGCTGCTGTGGGAACGCAATGCTGCATATGGACTGGAGTGAAATTAGTGCCCTGGTTAGTGGAATGTCGGGATTATTCCCACTGGTGTTGGAGAGTACAATGAGTGACAGATGCAACCCAGCTCGGGAGGATTTAACCTTTGCAACAGAGAAAAGAGACACTGGCGTCAACTTTCTGTTTACCCAGAGCGTCAGCTTTTCTCCCCACGCAGTGTGGGTCCTCACAGAAGGTTTTTGTGGGATCCCTGCAACTCCTGTGTTCAGTTAACAATAGGGGTTTCAGGAGTTTCCACACTGATCAGGGTTCCCTGGCAAAGAGAACAGTCCATTCTGGTGAGCTTAGGCAGAGGATTTGTTACCGGGCATTACGTGATTCCCAGGATCCTCAGTGGGACCGAAGAAATTGAAGAAGCTCTAGGCTGAGTTTCCAGGAACTCCTCCCAAAGTCACAGCACAGAAACGGGCCACCATGGAGCTGCCATGCAGTCATTGTCGGAAAGCCACATGTTATTTCAGCTGGGACTCCATGAATTCGGTTGTGTCCATTCCAGCACAAGGCATGCCTTGCACCCTGCTACTCCCCCTAAGTCAGTTTGGTCCTTCTTTGTGATAAGATTTGCACCAAGAGAGATGAATCTATTTTTAATTTTATTCCCCATGAAGGGAGCACTTTTCAGATGGTACTTCCAGCTCTATCCCTGACTGGGGATTGGCTAATTTGTGGTGGCCTCCCTGAGCTCAACTGATACCCACTCACTCTTTGTCACACTGGTTTTACGGGCTGTTAAAGTGGCCTTCTAGAAAGTTACAAAGACTTGAGCTTCAAGAAATTGAAGAAGCTCTAGGCTGCGTTTCCAGGAACTCCTCCCAAAGTCACAGCACAGAAACGGGCCACCACGGAGCTGCCTCTCCAATCCACCGGCATCCATGCAGGGCCTACTGTGCGCCAGACCTTGTGCTTTTCGCGAGGCGTTTTCTCCTTTAAGCCTCCTAACAATCGAGTGAAGTACATTTTCTAATCTGCACCTTAAAGATGAGAGGACGCAGGATCTCCCAGGCTAAGGAATTTGACCAGAGCTGAGACTCCGGGGCTCAGACGCATGGCTTCACCGTCACAGTTCTTAATCACCCGGCCATCTATTTCCTCCTGAAAACTCCTTTTAAAACTGTAAATTCAAAAAAATTCAAGCTAAACCCACACTCTTAGGCTTTGCGCATCAAAAAAGACCCATACACGGGTCCCCCCAGTGGGAAACAGAGCTTCTCTTTCATTGGCTTAAAAAAAAAAAACTAAGGCTTTATGTTGGCGGCCAGTTCTGTATGGCAATCCCATTTTATTGAAACGATCCAGTCTCTTCCCACAGTTCTTTGGCTAAAAAACATGAACACCATCCTTTCCAGGCAACAAAAACTTGGTCTCTCCCTGAATATCCATCCTAGATTCACTCAGCGTGGCTAACTGCTGGCCAGGGCCCATTTTCAGCTGTAGAGCAATTAGTGACAATTAGATATATTATACGTATTTATCTGTAGACAAAATTCAATAATTACGGTTGCAAAGACAATGGCACGTTTTAGAGAACTCTGTATGCGCACAGAGATTAGGGTGTTGTTCTACAAGATGTTATAGGGAGATGGCGAGATGCATGAAAAAGGCTCTTACTATTTGCTTTCAGGTATCATAGAACTGAGAAATAGGTTTCTTAAATCTCATCATTTTATTATACCATTACAGTTTACCCTGTACTGTTCTATATCGTACCTTTGCAAATGCATTTGATTCCACGCTCTTCATATGGGCAAACATTTAGAAATGAATGAGATGGGCATCCAATATAAATATATTACAGTTCTTTATACACTATGATGTTTGTCCCAGTTACTTCGATGGAAGAAGTAAATTATAATATTCATATTTTATTTACATTCAGAATAACTCTGATGATAAGTCATCCATTTTATTTTTGCAAAATGAGGAAATTATGCAGAGTTTAAGAAACATCTTCAGACAAATCGGTAGGACAGTTGGATAAAGTAGAAAAATCTAGAAAACATCCATATACCCAAGCAAGGCCTTTTAAAAATAAAATGAAGTTAAAGAAAGTCAAATGTATTTCTGAAATAATTTTAGGCTTTTTGGGTAAATATTAGGTTTATCTCATTTGACTTCCATGTGTGGTAGGTAAAAGGAAGAACAACATATTTTATGTTAGAGGTTATTATATAAACTAAGAAAAAATACCCCCCAAATGGGTCATGCTTGGAATATCCAGGAGAAAAAAGTAATATGATTACAGATTATCATTGAGGAAAATGCTCTGGAAGCTGGGAACTTTCATCTTCTTCAGATACGCATGAAAAGCGGTCAAAACCGACGAGATTCTCTAGCGTGTCTTTCTTCCTTTGGTTCCTTAAAATGTTCCACTAGAAGAGAAGGCAAAAGAAAAATCAGAATTCCACCACAATATTTTCAGATCCACCGAAGTAGGAAAAGTTGTAAACAAGGACATAAAGATGAAAGACCTGAACCTACCCTATAACTGTGTAAAGTCCTTTTTCTTATTGTTATTAATCACAAGACCAAAACCTTTGAAGTGATCTCCCTTTCTCCCCTGGGGGGGCATTTGCATAACCTCCCCCATCACTGAGCATCTCCCTGGGGCCTGATCAGTTTCAGTAAAAATATTCGAAGCATGTGGCATTGTAATCAAGTGAGCCCATTGTATGTACACCAATCCGTAAAACAACAAATCTGCTGTTTGGGGGATCCTTTTAAAAAGCAGAAGGACTGGGTGGACCTGGTCTTAATTAATCATTGTTATTTTTAAAGTGGCTTCTTCAGGGCACTTATGCAGACTTGAGGGATGCGTAAGTCCCAGGATGTGTCTAAGACCGCTAGAGAAATTGACAAGAGCCTTTTTAAAAAAAATAATAAATTTATTTATTTATTTATTTTGGGCTGCATCGCGTCTTCATTGCGGCGCGTGAGCTTATCTCTAGTTGTGGCGAGCGGGGTTTACTCTTGGTTGCAGTGCACGGGCTTCTCATCGTGGTGACTTCTCTTGTTGCAGAGCACCGGCTCTAGGTGCATGGGATTCAATAGTTGCAGCATGCAGGCTCAGTAGTTGTGGCTTTCGGGCTCTAGAGCGCAGGCTCAGTAGTTGTAGCACATGAGCTTATCTGCTCCGCTGCATGTGGGATCTTCCTGGACCAGGGCTCGAACCCGTGTCCCCTGCATTGGCAGGGGGATTCTTAACCAGGGAAGTCCCAGAGCATTTTTCTAATGTGACCTCAAGTTGACTACTTTAATTTATGAACCAAACGGCCAGAACTCTACCAGTAAAGCCCTCCCATCAAAATCTCCTCTCTTCCTTCAAGAGTCCACCTACAGAGCACGCTTGGGTCAAAGAATAGCTTTCACAGGAGGACATCAGCCCGCACCCCGAGGGCTCTTTACGGTGGAGACACAGACTGCATCCCTTGGAAGCGTCCTAGGACTTCTGTATTCATTCTTCTGCTTCTGAATTCTTAACTCTGCTTTGTCGCTACAGAGAAAAGCCGTCCTGCTTCCCAACAGCTGCCCACCTTCTCCATGGACGGAGCTCACGGCCATCCCAACACTGCAACATCCCTGCAGCAAACCAGAGACTCTATAGCTCGTTTTACCAAAAATATGTTAATAGGATTTCTCTGTGAAGTTAACTAATAAATTATCTGTGCCTTTTCTTTGGATTACCTTTGTAGCTATGAAAAATAAAGTGGAGTATAAAGTTTATTTATCCGTCTTCCACTTATCTATCACCTATCTATCCATCCATCGTATCTATCTATCTTCTTCATCATTATCATCTATCTGTCTATAGATCTATCTATGTGTCCATAATCTACCCATCCATCTATCCATCCATCTAATCTATCAATCATCCCTCTCTCACTCTCTCATCTTTTTGGTTAAATAAAATGACCACAGTCAATGAACGCTTCCAGTGATGCTACTGAGGCTGGAAACCTCACCCTCGCTTCCCCACACCCTCCCTTCTTCAACTTAAAAAATAAAATCACTTTTGGAAAGCACCCTAGATGAGTGCTTTTAGAAAACTCAGGCAATGTCTGCCCAATGAATGTCACAATTACCGTAAAGCCACTTCAGATAGATGGAGGTGAGGGGGTGGGCGGGAGAGCTTAGCAGAGGGCCGAGGGAGCGGCAACGTGTGTGAGGCCACACAGAGTGGGGGTGGGCGGCCTGTTTGCCTGAATTCCTCCCGGAACACGTCTGAGGCGCCTTCCTGAGGAGCTACGAGGCATCAGCGTCCCAATGTTGACGTTAATGCAAGTGGACGCACCCTGGGGTGGTCTGGGGAGAGCTGTCACCCTGCATCTCATCAGCCTGATGGTCTAGTACAGGGAGGACCACTCCTCCCCAGCTTCCCTGCCCCCTGCCCCCACTGCCAGGTGGAGGGGTGGTCCTGGGCACCGAAGGGTGTGGTAAATCATAGCCCATCAAGGACAAGTCCAGTTCCTTGTGAATCTGAAATAATCAGATCCTAGTTTTTAATAATAATAAAAAAAAATTGTGATGAAACTTTCAAAAGGAAAAAAGAAAAGAAAGTGGCAGGCTGCTTTGGTCAGAGATCACAAAAGAACAAGAGGCTGGTAAGAGGGGAAGGGGACAGAGGGAGACAGAAGAAAAGCGTGGAAAGAGCGGGGGCAGCTGAGGTCAAGGCCAGGGACCGGACAGAAGGCCCAGCCCACCCTGTGGTTGGAGCTGCCAGGACACCCCGGTATGCAAATGTTCTCTTCCTCTTGCTAATGTGCCCTTGGAGCTCAAACCCAGGGAAGGGCCTGGAAACTTGAGCGCCATTCACAGAAGTGACATTAAATATTTCCCAGAGTGGCTTGATGACTTCCAGATGACAGCCCGGGCTCACGGGAGGAGGGAACCGGAACCCTCTTGCCCCGGTGGGCAGTCAGGTGAAATGAAGCACACAGGTCTAGGATGCATTTTCCAGGCAGTCACAAAATTTACTGAAACTTAGAAATGGTGTTCCGTGGAATCTTAGCTTCTTTCCTTGATGTCTTCTGTCCACCTCCAGAAAGGCATCACAAAACCCCCTCGCGTCAATTGCTTCCTCGTGGCAAACTGAGCCTTGCAGCTGGGAGACTGGGACCTTTGTAGGCATTTTATATTCAAAGCGGTCTTTATTTTACTTTCTTTTTAATTGATAAGTCATTTCTGAGGAAATCTTGCCCTCTAGCTTTCGAGTCTCAAAATTGGATTCAACCCAGTGGAAGGGCTGCGCACTGGCAGATTAAACAGATGGATGGCGCCATCTAGTGGATGATTGTCATGTGGCACCCTGAGTCCAAGGAAAAATTAAGCATAAGAGGAAGAAAGGACAGTGGATTTTCTCACGGCCGAAGATGACGCTCACAGCTATATTGTTTCCACTATTAATAGATTTCCCATTTCATTTCTTTGAAGTAGAGCTACATTCTTTGGATCATCTATAGGTACATCCTCTCTCCATGGTACAAAGGTGAGCAGGTGAGCCGCTGAGAGACCTCTGACCTGCCTGAGGCTGACTGATTTGATCCCGTCATTTACCACCTGGCACTAATTATTTTCTACTGCTGAGTAAAAGATGCGATTCATTACCAAACATGAAAGTGCCTGTGGGAGCTGGAAAAACGCAGCAATTTTCTAACCTAGATGGGAGTGGGCTGTGAGAAAGAGTTGAGGCTATTGTTGTAATCAAAATCTTTTAGGGGAAGGACACTTCCAGACGTCAAAGACCCTCAATTTCATTCTCATCCATAAGTGATGTTCCCTCTTTTGGTTTCCCTTGAACTTTGAAATCACAGGCACTCACATAACTCTGCTGCAAATTCTAGTGATTTTTCTCTTGTTTCAACCTTTTTCACAGCCTAGGCTTATTATTTATTTATTTTTTTTAGTTAAAAAATTTAAGACTTGGGCTTCCCTGGTGGCGCAGTGGTTGAGAGTCCACTTGCCGATGCAGGGGACGCGGGTTCGTGCCCCGGTCCGGGAACATTCCACGTGCCGCGGAGCGGCTGGGCCCGTGAGCCATGGCCGCTGAGCCTGCGCGTCCGGAGCCTGTGCTCCGCAACGGGAGAGGCCACAGCAGTGAGAGGCCCGCATACCGCAAAAAAAAAAAAAAAAAAAAAAATTTAAGACTCTACAACACTGTGAATATACCTGGCACTGCCAAACTGCACCCTTAAAAATGGTTAAAGTGGTAAATTTTATGTTATATTTTTTAAAGCACAATTTTAAAAAAGTGTATTATCTACTAGATTCTAGAAACTGAAAAATTATGAGAAATATCTTACGTGTGAACAACATTAAGATCTGGTTCTAAGCAGCAAAGTGAACCTACCTTTCCTCCATCTCACCTAGCTTTACACACTCTTGGGATTGGAAATATTTCAAACAACTCAATTCAACAGCCCTAGATTAGTGGGTAACAGGAATCCCTGAACTTGACCTTGTGGCGTGTTGGTCTACCTATGGGTGAGGTGGGCAGGGACGGTTTTCCAGAAGGAGCCTAAACGCCTTCTCATGTTGTCCCCTCAGATGTTCTGGAATGTTCTTCCTCTGACCTCATGGCTGCCTCCTCATTCAGGTTTTGGATGAAGTGTCATCTCCTTGGAGACCTTCCATGACCCCCTCATCTAGCACGGCTCACCCCTCACTCACCAGCCTGCATAAGTCTCCACCCCAGAGCCCTGTTTTATTGTCCTCACGGCATTGTATCACAATTTGCAATTATCTTGGTTATTTGTACGTGAAGGTTGTCTGCAGGCTGCTCGCACTGGAATGTAAGCTCCATAAGAGCTGAGCTCCTGTCTGTCTTCGTCCCACTGCATCCCCATTCCTTGGGACACAGCCTGGACCCCACAGTTCCTGGTGGGGCTACAGAAGGGCAAACCCCTATTTGAAGGGAATCTGACCTCCCCAAAATGCAAACGCATGTACTCTGTGATCCAGCAACCCCACCTCTGGACATTTATTCTACAGATGCACTTGTATAATAACACGTGCACAAAAGTGCACGGTGACAGTGTTTGTGTTACAATAACAGAAGATTAGAAACAACCCATGCCCCGCAATAGAAAACAAGTTGAATAAACCATGGTACTTATGGTAATGGAATACTATACAGCTATAAAAAATATCAGGAAGACATCTATGCGTAGATATGGAGAGATCCAGGTACAAAACAGTATATAAAGGGTGCTTCTTAACACAGGAACTCAGATTTATATATTTCTATTTGCTTATAAATTTTATTTTATTTTTTAACATCTTTATTGGAGTATAATTGCTTTACAATGGTATGTTAGTTTCTGCTTTATAACAAAGTGAATCAGCTGTACATATACATACATCCCCTGCTTATAAATTTAAAAAAAAGTAACAGTGCTTTTGTACGGGGAAACTTAGTTTATATCTTTTTAATCTAATTTTGGACTTTGAGTTGTGCAAATATATTATGTTTTAAAAAAAGAATAGTTCCTGGTGCTTGACAGGTGCTCAGTTAGTTATGTTGAAAGAAAGAGTGGATTAATGAGTGAACGTATGAATTTGAGAAGACAGTTTGACTAGGTAAGTCGAGGTTGCCCTCGTAACCAGCTGCTAGAGGAACGGAAACCTCACTCAAAGTGAAGGAACGAGGGTCACTCATCACTCAATATTCTGAGGAGTGTCCCTGATGGAGGACCTGATGGCTATAGAAGTGGGTTCCAGTCTGCAAGGTCGGGGGAGGGGCTACCAGGCAGGCACCCGTTCATTACTCATTCATTCACTCAAGAAACACTTGCTGGGTGTGATTCCATGCAAGGTGCTGCGCTGAGCACCATGGACATAAGGAGCCTAGGGAAGATGTGGCCCTGTCCCCAGGGAGCTCACAGCCTAAGGTAGACAGGACTCTCGGGGACCAGCTCCCCTCCTTTGCCTTGGAGCCAGCCCAGCTCTCTTTCAGGTGAGTGTTCTGGGGACAAAATGGCAAAATCACGAGGAAATCAAAAACCGAGTGAAGGCTCTGCAGTTTCCATGTGAAGTTGTGGGTCTGGAGCAGAGGGACCTTGTTACCCTAGAACAGGGCTCACTAACTCACGGGGACCCAAGTCTCCCAAATCTCTCACTCTATTCCTTTGTGAGAAAAAGAAACTTCCAGGTGGTTGTCACAGACCAGAAGGAAACACCCCGGCAGCAATGCTGGGACAGTGAGGACACAGAGTCTTGTGCTTTCCTTTGGGAGGGGGTGGTCCTGAGCTTCCTGGGAGCCAGCAGTCCCCAAGGCCACGGGAACACCCAGTGTGGTCGACCTTGACTCGGCACTTGGTCCCCATGGTCTTCTGCTTTGGGCTAAGAAGGGATTTTTGAGGATAACAGTGCAATGGTCTTTCCAGACTTGGAAGCATGGAAACGTAGTTTGTTATGTTTATTATAAACTGATCAAGTTCCTAAGGTGATAAATGTGACAAATGACTTGATTTCGTGTCTTCCGAAAATAAGAGAAATCTGTGTGCCCAGATGAAAACCGACCTTCTATGCAGGAAGTGTGTTTGAGATTCATTTTGAGATCAGAGCAATAACCCCGACAAGATGGAAAGCCTTCCCTGTGCTCTTGCCACTGAAGTTCATTTATAGAAGCAGACTCAGAATGAGCTTGGAAGCAAATAAATAAATAGACCCCTACTCTCCCACTCCCAAATGATTCGGGAGTGATGCAACAGAAGATCGGTACGGGGGAGAAAGAAAACCTAAAGAAATAAATTTTTGATACCATCTTGACCCCATATGAATTTATACCCTAACTCATTTCAAAAGCAGACTGAAGGGAACTATCTTACTTTTCCTTCCAGGCTGATGTTGCTTGGCAACATAGGTAGCAATGAACTCATTTAGCTTTTGAGACAACCCTCAGAAGTCTGTTGTTCGGGAAAGGAACTAGGGCCAGAGAGGTTAAGTGGTTGGCCCGAAGCCACACAGTTGGTGAGCAACAGCTCAGCAAGACTGACTCAACGTCTTTTGACTAAAGCCCGTGCTCAGTGCATTACTTCTCCCTGCTTCTTTTGGGGGCTTTTGAGACAAAACATTAGAATTCCTGGGAGCAGAGGATGAGAAAGCAGAGGACCCTCCCTAAAGGTCTTATTGTTGGGTTAGTGGAACACGGATTTATCCCTCAGACAGGTTCCCTCAACCTGGATTGTGGCGGGGGGGGGGGGGGGGGGGGGGGCGGGGGGCGGGGATAAAAGGCAGGATTGTGTGTGGTCCTGGAAGTTTATTAAACACCACTGCTAACTGACCTGACAGCAGGTCACTTCACACTCTTTTGCCAATGACAAGTGACCAGTGAGTGCCTGGTCGGTCATGTGGTGATTGAGGGTGACAGGATGACACAGAGACAAGAAGCTAATGACGTGTGGCCTTGTTAAGCAGAGCTGGCCACACCTCATTAGATTTAAAAGAATCATGGAGACAGAATAATTATCAGAGGCAGTAAAACTGCTGTATTAAAAGATGAAAAAGCCAGTATCAAAGAGAAATAATTAACTGCTAAATAGGGCATCTGATGAGCGGCTTGGTCCAGGGATCAGTCCCTGGGAGGCTGCAGCGGGGGGCCTTCCACCGGGTGGAGCCTCAGGCAACATTAGTCATTCTAGACCAGACTTTTTTTTTTTTTTCAATTTTTTTTTTATTGTGGTAAAATACACATAACATGAAATTTACTACCTTAACCTTTTTTAAGTGTACAGCTCAGTGGCATGAAGTACTTTCATAATGTACAGTCATCACTACTATCCTTATCAAGAATGTTTTCATCTCGCAAAACTGAAACTCTGTCCCCGTAACAGCATAACTCCCCACCTCCCTCCCCGCCCAGCCCCCCGCAACCACTGTGCTACTCTCAGTCTCGGAAATTGACTATGCTAGGTACCGCATAGAAATGGAATCATGCAGCATTTGTTTTTGTCTTTTTGTGGCTGTCTTATTTCACTTAACATCATGTCCTCAAGATTCATCCGTGTTGTAGGATGTATCAGAATTTCTTTCCTTTCTAAGGCTGAATAATATTCCATTGTATAGATAGACCACATTTTGTTCATCCGTTTATCTGTTGAGGGACATCTGGGTTGCTTCCATCTTTTGCCTATTGTGAATAACGTGCACAAATATCTGCTCAAGACCTTGCTTTCATATTCAATATCCTGTGATAAACCATAATGGAAAAGAATATAAAACTAGAATGTGTGTATGTGTATAACTGAATCCGTTTGCTGTAAGGCAGAAATTAGCACAACATTGTGAATCAACTGTACTTCAATTAAAAAAATGAATGAGTATCAGGAAAGAAAAAGACCTTGCTTTCAATTCTTTTGGCTTTATATCTAGAAATAGAGTTGCAGGATCACGTGGTAGTTCTATTTTTAATATTTTGAGGAACCACCAAACTATTTTCCACAATGGCTGTAACCATTTTACATTTCCGCAATGGTGCACAAGGATTCCAATGTCTCCACATCCTTACCAATTCTTGTTAATTTCTGGTTTTTTGATAGTAGCCACCCTAATGGGTATGAAGGGGTTAGATCATCCCATCTTAAGTGGGCCCCAAGTGTATAGTGGGATCTAAGTTAAGGAATCCACATAGAAAAAAATCAAGGTCATCCTTCATAAACTATATTGATGGAAACTTCAATTCGGTTTAATTCATGCATTTATTGGTCACTTCCTAAATGACTAGGGGTGAGTGAAGTTGTTCATCTGTCTCAAGGAACGCTTGATCCCAGGAAAGAAACTGGTTTAGGAGGATCAGAACATGTCTGAGGAGTTTTGTTTATTATATGGGCATATCTCCTTACCCACTAAAGCATTTCATGAAACAGTAACGCCACCAGTTTAGGTTGGCCCTATCAAGCCCTGGTCACAGGTAGATACCTAGTGAAATGAATCCATTCACTTTTTTCTCTTCCTCTTCCCTTCTCATTACCCAGTCCTCTCTTTTACTCTCTCTGTTATTCATCTGTCCAAACCTTTGGTGTGTCCTTGGTGTCACAGGTACTGACTGATGCTGGAGGTGCCCAAAGTTAAGGGGATTCTTCCCTCTTGCTGGGAGTCCATCCTCTTCACCCCTTCTTTCTCCAGCAACCAGTGTATCAGCAAGGCCAAGACCCAACCCTTGCCTCCAGCAGCCCCAGGTTCATCCCCTCACCCTCCATTTTCCACTCTCTTCCCGGCCAACTTCAGCCCGTCCTGTAAATCCTCTCCCCGTTTCCGGGAGAGCCTTTGTTATATTACTGCCCCAGTTTCAAATGCTTTCTCCACCTCCTGGGCTCCATCCAAGTATATCTTTAGAATTCTGTCTTTGACTGTTTCAGTGCCTCCAACTCAGCCCTCTTCCAACTTCCTGTAGATTTTTAAAAAATTTTATTGGAGTACAGTTGCTTTACAATGGTGTGTTAGTTTCTACTGTACAGCAAAGTGAATCAGCTATACATAGACATATATTCCCTCTTTTTAGGGTTTCCTTCCCATTTAGGTCACCACAGGGCATGGAGTAAAGTTCCCTGTGCTATACAGTAGGTTCTCATCAGTTATCTATTTTATACATAGTATCAAAACTGTATATATGTCAATCCCAATCTCGTAATTCATCCCATCCCCCCACCCCTTGGTATCCATACATTAGAATGAGCACGTGCTTTAAGCCGAACTCTATTCCACATGTGGCTTCCTTGCCGTTTCAGAGAGGCAAAGCCCACCTGCTCAATGAGACTGAACGCTCCATGGGGTCAGACAATCACATTTACTTCCTTGGTATTTCCCCCAGTGCTGGTCATTCAAGAGGTGACCAGTAAATACACGAATTAAATGGAATTGAAGTTTCTACCAATATCGTTTCTACAGGAATATCTTGATTTTTTCACCTGGGTTTGTTACTTTAGATGGCTGTATGCACTTGGAGTCCATTTAAATGGGTACGGTTCAAAGTGACTATTGCAACTATATTAACGTGATTCATTTTGCAGATAGTGGGGGAGAAAGGAGGAAACTTCCTGGCATATACTATAAATTGCATTATATTATACAGGTCAGATGTACTCAATCTCTGTATTTACTCAATTTCTGCCAATATTTTTCCAGGAGACATTTTATACAGTCAAAATTCAAAACTGGTGAACAGGAAGGAGGAAAGGGGAAGGAAAAGGGGGTGTAAGATTGCACTAAGGTGATCTGATTTGGTAGCTCAATTGTAGATCTAGAAAACAGGGTTTATAACATTTTTCTGTTTGTTTGCTTGGTAAAGAGAGAAAGAAAAAACCTATAACCATCTTCCCAAAAGACATGCAATTTTTTTTTTAACATTCTTTATTGGAGTATAATTGCTTTACAATGGAGTGTTAGTTTCTGCTGTATAACAAAGTGAATCAGCTATACATATACATATGTCCCCATATCTCCTCCCTCTTGTGTCTCCCTCCCTCCCACCCCCCCATCCCACCCCTCTAGGTGGTCACCAAGCACCGAGCTGATCTCCCTGTGCTATGCGGCTGCTTCCCACTAGCTATCTATTTTACATTTGGTAGTGTATATATGTCCATGCCTCTCTCTCACTTCGTCTCAGCTTACCCTTCTCCCTCCCTGTGTCCTCAAGTCCATTCTCTATGTCTGCATCTTTATTCCTAAGACATGCAATTTTAGAAAGATTGCAAGTTCCAGGATATTCACAATCTTGTATAAATTCATTCTACAAAAGGATTTTCTTAAGACCAAGAAATGTAGCATGTTAACTTTGTACCGAACAGGTCACAAAGAGACGCTCAGGACGGGAGTACATAGATGTCTACAGACTGGTAGAAGTTCTGATCTACAAAGTTGACAGTTCAGAAATTTGAGTATTTTTTAAAACCTAGGCACTCACTAGTTCAAATGAAGACCTTAGTTTAATTCAAGTAATCTAGCTACTATCAGCTAAGAAAGTGGAAAAATAAAAGAGAAGTCCGATATTGTGAGCAAGTCAAATCCTTTAAATTAATACCTAGAGCAGTGATTCTTACACTTTTGAAATTATGGTTTCCCTTGAAGATGGGATGAAAACTTCGACATTTTCCCCAAGGTTAAAAAAGATTACAGGTATAGACAGACACTTGACGTCTTTTAAACTCTATTTAGAGGATTCAAAACCATTTCATACCATCCAGAAGGGAAAGCTCCTTAGGTGGGGTCCATGCTCTCCAGGTTAAGAAATGCTAATCTAGAAAAATCCAGAAAGAAGGCAGCTAAGGAATCCATATTTCATTCTGTTGTTTAAAATATATCAGGAGTTGACTGCAAATCGGAAGAGGTAAGATTTCATGCAGAACAAAATGTATTTAACGTAATATATTTATTCTAGGACCTGTGTGCAGAATTTTCATCTTTGGGTGGATGAAATAATTTGATATTCAAAGCAGAACGAATGAGTGAGTGTCTCTCTCATAAACGTTGAAGAGAAAAGAGAGTAGCTCCAGACTTAACACTTTATGCTTAATGTTTCGGAAAAAGCAGCTTGAAATTCAGGAACCACTGGTGCTAAAAAAAAATGGAACATCAGAAAACGACCCTCTTCATCCCTTATTTCACTTTGAAGAGACAAGTAAGGGAGGGTAAAATTTCTCAAATGGGAAAGGCACAAAAGATGACGATCTGGTAGATAAGGTTTTGTGGGGTTTTTTAGCTTTTTTAAAAATGTGGACCATTTTTCTAAAGTCTTTATTGAATTTGTTACAATACTGCTTCTGTTTTATGTTTTGGTTTTTTGGCCCTGAGGCATGTGGGATCTTAGCTCTCCGACCAGGGATCGAACCCGCACCCCCTGCATTGGAAGGCGAAGTCTTAACAGCTGGACTGCCAGTGTAGTCCCTATATAAAGCTTTGAAGGGCTATAGTTTATTGGTGACTCCCACACAGTTCTCCTTACAAAACTCCTCAGCCTACATATTTTCCCCTGTTGCAAATTATAATGTAATGAAAAAAGTATTTTATTCCATTGTGCACCTAAGTTGCCAATCGTAAATATGTTTAAATATTTGTCTTTCATCCTACTGTGAAACGAAACCAGAACTCAGGGCATGTTATCATCCTAGAGCCCCGTGCCTCTAATTCAAACTCTTCCTTTATATTGATGAGGAAAATAAGACAAAATTATTTGCTCAAGGTCACCCAGTGACTCAACGTCAGAGCTGGGATTCGAATCTAAGCAGTCCCCACTTTCTGTCTTGTTTTCACAGCCACACTGGACCCGGTCCAGAGACAGTGCATTCTGGGTACTAAGTCTATGGTTTTCAAAAACTCCATTTCTTGCAAATCAAAACTTCAGCAAGGTATCACCTCACACAGGTCAGAATGGCCATCATCAAAAAGTCTACAAATAATAAATGCTGGAGAGGGCGTGGAGAAAAAGGGAGCCCTCCTGTACTGTTGGTGGGAATGTAAATTGGTACGACCATTATGGAGAACAGTATGGAGGTTCCCTAAAAAACTTAAAATAGAACTACCATATGATCCAGCAACTACCATATGATCTGGGTATATCCCACTCCTGGGCATATATCCAGAGAAAACTATAATTTGAAAAGATACATGCACCCCAGTGTTCATTGCAGCACTATTTACAAAAGCCAGGACATGGAAACAACCTAAATGTCCATCAAAAGATGAATGGATAAAGAAGATGTGGCACATATATACAATGGAATATTACTCAGCCGTAAAAAAAAGCGTGAAATAATGCCATTTGCAGCAACATGGATAGACTTAGAGATTGTCATCCAGGGTGAAGTAAGTCAGAAAGAGAAAAACCAATATCAGATGATATCACTTATATGTGGAATCTAAAATATGATACAAATGAACTTATTTACAAAACAGAAATAGACTCACACACATAGAAAACAAACTTAGAGCTACAAAAGGGGAAAATGGGGGAGGAATATATTAGGAGTTTGAGATGAACAGATACAGATTACTATATATAAAATAGATAAACAACAAGGTCCTGCTCTAGAGCACAGGAAACTATGCTCAATAACTTGTAATAACCTATAATGGAAAGGAATCTATATTTCAATAAAAATTGAAAAAAAAAACTTTATTTTTTTGTGCCTCCGTTTACCTGTATATAAAATGAGAGCCCAGACAAGGACCATGGTCACAGCATGAGGTGAATTCATAGGAAAATACTGCTGATGCTTCTTGGGAAACCACTTTTCACATGGTTGATGAGGAATCACTGACCAGCTTTCTTGGGTACCATTGTCACAGTTGGTGTGAAAGTCCAGCATGGAAGGAGAAATGCCCCCCATACATCGAATTAAGCTTAGAAGCCAGAGGAAAAGGGGGATCTGAATGTAATTATTCTATGAGGAATCTCATTTTCTCAATCATACCGGGCAGCTCCAAAATTTGTCTTTGAGACTCTTAACCCCTTGAAAGGAGCCCTTGAAGCACTCAGGAGGGAGGAAAAGAAGTAAAGAGCAGGTTTACGAAACAAGGAGGGGGGATGTATGGTGCCTCCACAAGGTCATAAACTTCCTACATCCTGAGAAAACCGGGCTGTGGTGGGAGGATGCCTTTCTTTCCTCCTGTTGCATAAGGCAGCACATTGATCGTGCCTGAGCTTTGAAATGTGTCACTGAGCGGTCAGTGCTGTGTGCAGGGCCTCAGCCGAGCGATGTGGCCGAGCGCTGCCCCGTCGCAAAACAGAGTCCTAATCATTAAGGCAGCTGGGGGCTCAAGGTGAGACGTGTGGCCACTGGGGCTCACAGTCATAGCAAAGGAAATGATGAGGATAGAAATTAGGCTGCACTCTCATTTGCTTGAGAATCACTTAAGAAATTATCGGCACAGTCAGTATCCTTTGTCCCGGCTGGCTTTTTATTTAGGATGGTGGAAAAATGGGTTGAGTGAAGAGATAACATCTGCACCTCCTGGGAGACAACAATATTGACTAAGACTAAGAAAGCAAATAGTATCAGATAACATACTAAAATAAAGCAGGGAAAGTCATTATGCTTTTACTTTATTGATCCAGTTCCTGGCTACATGGGGAAAAAAAACAACTTACATTGTTGAAGCTGGAGATCTCTAAGGCTACAACAACATGGTGTTTGAAAAGCAGTGCGTTTATCTGCAGTAAGAAACAAGACATTGTATCAAACGGTCCAGGGATATGCTTAACACCCAACCAACAATGGAGAAGAGGGAAAACCATTTGCTTTTAATTGTTGGACATGCTTTCTGAATAGATAATCATTTCAAATACATTTTTATATTAGCAGCATCCTTTAAATAGGTCTTGAGAATGGGGTCTAGGCCAGTCTTGTTCACTATTCTCTACCAAACTTATTAAATATTCACGAATAAATGAATGGTACCCAGTAAGAGAACATTTAAATGTTAACATATTAACTTTGATAATTGCACTAATTTATAAGTCATGACCGCAGAGCAGGGAAACATGAAGAATTGCAAGGATTAATAATTTCCTGTATATACACACAGACACACGTATATATGTATATGTGTGTAAATACACACTCACACATTGTATATATTGCAGCAAATGCATTTTTATTTGACAGCCTTCTAGTTGCACAGACAGCATTTGCAAAGGGCTGTATCGGCCAGTAAAAGACCTTTGATAAAGTCATGGTTTCCTTTGTGGTTTTTAAGATCAGGTTTGTATACATTCTTTCACAGGTCGAGAGTCACTTACTTCTCCTTTTTCACAAGGACTTTCCCAGTCAATCAAATAACTAACGAGCATTTATTAAATTATGCATTCACTTCTGTGCTATACCCTGAGCTATATGCGATTCAAAGAGTTTATGATATTGTTCCTGCTACAAAGAAATATAGTTGAGGAGGGGGAGAGAGTGGTCTTTCCAGGAGTTTATACCTTCGGGGCTTTGGTTCTTTCCTATCATGAAACAGCCCAATACCACATGAGTCATAAAGACAAGAATTGTGCTAGGAGCCTCGAATTAGCTGAAGTCTGGAGCTGCAAGCGGGTGGCATAGGACTTGGACACTTGGAGAAGAGGGAGACATGGAGGCAGGGCCGGGAGCGATGTGTGCCAAACGATCGTAAGCATTTCTAAGGTTTTAACCAATCACTGCTCTAGATTTTATCCCAGGACCGGCCCAGAATATCAGAGATCATCTAATTGGACTCTGCCCAATAAATTTAGCTCAACTGCAGAAAACAGATTTCCTCAACTGTGCTTGGTGGTAGGCTCCTGTCCGACCTAGAAGCAGTCGTCCAGAAAACGTTATTGAAAAAAAAAAACCTTATTAGAAAAGACTAGTGTCTTTTCAACAAACGGCGCCAAACAACTGGACACCCACATGCAGAAAAGAAAAAAAAAAGAATCTAGACACACACCTTACACCTTTCACAAAAAATGAACACAAAAAGGAAACGACAACAACCAAAAATCCAAACCAGAAAAAACAGGCGTTTACAAGAATCATGAATATTGTACTTTCTTGTTTGGCAAGCATGTACTGTATATCCAGACATACATCTGGAATGAGTGTGCGTATAAACCTTCTTTAGTGGTGAAGGATCTTACCGAGCGAAGACGACCTCTTCCGCGATACGTTATAAGAAAGCATATAATGACTCCAGAGGAAAAGTTTGATCATAGAGGCGCTTACAGAAGCATATGCCTCATCGGTCTCAGGAAGGATAAAACTCCAGACAGACTGGTCTTCCTGAGGAGTGAAACTGCTCTTTATTGTTTGAGAAACACTGCGAGGAAAAGACGAGCCTGTTTGGAAGGTTCAGAGGAGTGATGCTATTCACTCAGACTTGTACAGCCTCGCGTGCTTGCACCTGGATGGCAGATGCGGACAAGAAGCAAACGGGGGGAGGGAGGGAGGGGGTGGTGTGGGGGGAGGGAAGGGAAGGTGGTAACTGCAAAGCAGAGATCAGAGAGCCAGTTCTCCTTGCAAGCAAGGAGAGCAAATCTTCCGAGTGTCCCGTCCACCCTTGTGAGGTTAGATACACTTTTCCTGAGTTACATTGGCTCAGGGCAATGGATTTTTTTTTTAAAAGAAAGAAGTTATGTACCAGTGACTTCTTGAAAATTTTTACTTACTGAAGCCGTTCCTCCAATGCAATTTAAATACCCCTTGATTTTCCATTTCCCTGATGACCAACGATGCGGAGCCTTTTCATGTACCTGTTGGCCATGTGTACGTCTTCTTTGGAAGAATGTCTGTTCCGTTCCTCTGCCTAATTTTCAAATCATATTCTTTGTTTTCTTGCTGAGTTGTATGAGTTCTTTATAGACTTATGTTCATCTGGAATATTGGTCTGTAGTTTTCTTGTGTTTCGTCTGGCTTTGATATCAAGGTAATGCTGGCCTCATAAAATGAGTTTGGGAAATGGTCCATTCACTTTCATTTTGGGGAAGAGTTTGAGAAAGATTGGCATGAATTCTACTTAAGATATTTGGTAGAATTCATCAATGAAGCCATCTGGTCCTGGGCTTTTCTTTGTAGGGAGATTTTTGATTACTGATTCAGTCTCTTCCTTCTTTATTGGTCTATTCAGATTTTCTATTTCTTAATAATTCATTCTTGGTAGGTTATATATTTTTAGAAATGTATCTATTGCTTCTAAGTTACCCAGTTTGTTGGCATATAATTTTTTATATTAGTCTCTTATGATTTGTTTTATTTCTATGATATCAGTTGTAATGTTTCTTCTTTCCTTTATGCTTTTATTTATTTGAATCTTCTCCTTTCTTCTTAGTTGGTTTAGCTAAAGATTTGTCAATCTTGTTTATCTTTACCAAAAAACCCCCGCAAGTCTTAGTTTCATTGATTTTTTAAACTTTTAAAATTCTGTTTCATTTATTTCAACTCTACTCTTTATTATTTACTTCCTTCTGCTAATTTGGGACTTGGTTTGCTCTTTTTCTATTGTCTTGGGGTACGAAGTTAGGTTGTTTATTTGATATCTTTCTTATTTTTTAATATAGGCATTTATTGCTTTAAATTCCCTCAGTCCTGCTTTTGCTGCATCCTATAAATGTTAGTGTGTTTATTTTCATTTTCGTTTGTTTCAAAATATTTTTGTACTTACAGTTTCTATTTGGCAGCTCAAATAAATTTCTCTAATTGCCAGGTTTAACTGGTTCACCTTCTCTGAAGTCCTTACATCACCACTAACTCTAAGACTCTATGGCAAACAAACATGAAAATGAGCCACAGACCGTTAGCGGCCAAGAGCTGCCAACAGGAGGCCTGGGAGGCTGCTAGTGGGGCAGCAGAGACCCAGTTTAGGAAGCAATACACCCGTGGCCGGTCCAAAGCACAGCTCTTCTAGGTAGGACCGCACCTCCAAGCAGTGGGCAAGTGGCCTGGAGAAAGAAGATGGGGACCTTGGCACACCTCCGGGTCCCTCCCCTCTACTGCTCCACTCACTGCCTCATACCAGAACGTGACCCCCTGTGGACTCCAATGATACTGACTTGCCCCCCTGGCCCCAGGACTCTGACTGTAAGATGTGGGATTCTTATTCCCATACGGCGTCACGTTCATGAAGACAAGTATTAGGCTTCCTCCATCTACACCTTACAGCTAGATGGACACTGGCTGCACAGTCTGACCCTCTGCACCCCGGTCCTAGTATATCTGGCAGGTACAGGTGGACCCACAGCTGCCCGTTTTCCATCCTTTTTTCCTTTGTGGAGAGAAGTGAATGTCTTCTGCCCACCACAGAGTATCAGATTCCACGTTTAGTGGAATGTGAGGCACAGGACCCCTTGCCAACTGCCCTGGAGCATTAAAACAAGAGGCAACGTGACTTGTGCAATCAGGGAATTTGTAATCTAGTGAGTCACAAACAGCGCAGTTGGACGATGAAGAAGCATATTGTTGCTCAAGCTAGAAGCCCGACGCTAAGAGCAGGGAAGAGGAGGGTCCTGCCCACAGGGAGTTGACAGTATAATGAACCAAGGGTAAATCATAAATAAGGTCAGTGGAAACTAACACAACATTGTTAATCTACTGTGCGCCAATATAAAATAAATTTTTTTTTAATAAAATAAATAAGGCCAATGGGTAACATCTCAGTCAAAGGAAATACTGATTCGAGCTAAACAGAAACCTGTCTTGGTCTAACATGAGCAAAACTGGTATCACACTCTGGAACTGTATTACTTCATTGAATAGAGGGCTCAGAACCGGAGGGCCGTTCTCACCTCAGGGCTGGGCGGCCCAATGAATACCCGCGTGGATGGTCCCAAGGTGATAGTCAACAGGAAGTTCCTATGGGTGCAAACCAGCTCTGCACCTGCCCTCAGGCCTACAGCCCAACTGCTCTCTTGGTTTTCTGCTTTGCAGTCTAGGGCTAGTGGGGCAGTGGCCAGGGGCAGGGGGAAGGGAAATTGGGTGTGGTGCTTTGACATCTTTCAGGATGGATAAAATGATTACTTATAATACAAATCAATCACATAGGGAGAGAGAGTCTCATGCCTCAAGGAATCTCTTTTTTTTTTTTTTCCCCATTTTTTTTTTCCAACTTTCCTTTGCGATCACAACTTTCACATCAATTTTTTCAAGCCTTTAATAAAGTCTTCAGAGTAACAAGCAGGTCAAAGACTTGAGGAAACATATGCCAATCCCACTTAGCACGTTTCCCTCCCCGCCATCCGCGTCCAACCCAACCATCTGCTGCTCTGTCAGCCCGAGTATTTATAGCCTCTTGCTTTTGCCTCATTACCAGGCCCTGCTTTCAGGGCTGTGGAATCCAGCTTTCTCTCCCCGACCCCGAAGAAATAGAAGAAATGAGAGTTAACTTCTAATCATTGCATCAAGAACACTTCCTTCCATTTCAGACATTAAGACAAAGTTAACCTTGCAAAGACTGGACTGAGGTCTGATCAATAATTTGCCATATATTCAGCCTCTAAAGAACAAGAATCACTTCCCGACTTTTCTCATCCTCTCAGATGGACTCAATAATCATACTTCAGTAGAAGAGTGTATACTAAGCCATAGGCATTCAGTCCCTTTTTTTTTTAAAAAAAAAGCTGGCTTTTATTCACAATTTAGGACATCATATCATTGACCTAGAAAATCACAGGACTAAGAACAAGAGATGTGAATGCTCGCAACAACAAGTGTCATCAGATCTATTCATCCTGGTCAAACTGGAAAGCTCTCCTCTCTAAAGAGGAAATCATCCCCCACGGATCGGGACTGACCCAGAGACCGGGAGTCTGTGGTCCTTTGTAGTTCATGTGGCAAACCAGCTGGTGGACTCAAAATCCTTGACGAGGAGAAGCTTCTGGTTTAACCCCTTCCGTTGCTGGAATCCTGCAGGTCCAAGCAGGTTCTCACCACCCACAAGTTCTTCATCGTTTGATCCCAAGGAAAATTGCTAAGTAGCGCCCCCCTACACTGTCCACACTGATGGATCCCACCGTCTCCCTAATCCTAATGAAAACCTGACCAAGAGCTCCCTACCCCTTGGGAACATGTTTGCAAACAGCCCAAGTCTGAGTGGGACTCAGAATAAACTCTCAGACCACTTTTCTGTGTTTGGGTTTAAAGTACCAGGTTTCCCAAGGAAGTAAACCAGAACTCTCTACTTACACATCATGGTACTGGAGGCGCCCACAGGCAGGAGAGCTTGTAAGGGGACCCCAGGCGGTCCAAAAGCGCCCCATTGTTGCAGCTGCAAGGTGGGATCATAGGGAAGGCTGTGAAGAGAGGGGCGTAGCCAGGAGGAGGGTCTTTGGGGTTGGCTGTTTTGCAAAATGCCCCCCACTGCCATCCACCTGCGCGGGAGACTGGTGTGCAGGAGAAGGAACCATTCAGATCCCATGGCCCAGACACGCCATGTGCCTGGGGCAATGGCGGCCAGGAGGTGTGTCAGGGTGACCCCTGAGCCCCAAGAGCCCCCATGCCTGTGCTTAGGGTGTGCAGACACAGATTACTGAAAGGGATCTGGGACATCCTTCTCCAGTTCTGTCACTTATTCAGGCAGGGAACAGGCTCTGTGAAGTGAAGGAACAAGCTGTCATGGACATGGCAGTGGGAACTCCTAGAAGGCTGCAGGGGGGAATCTCCAAATGTTTGGGTGACCTGGGACCCCACAAAGAGAGTGTCCACCTTACTGAGTGCAAATCGATACAGCCTTTTAGCACAGCTGACAACATATTCCATTGCCAGTGCTTGAAAACGTTCCTTCCCTCTATCCCAGCCATTCCACCCTGTGGATGGGGTACTAATCAAAAAAACCAAAAACCAAAACCCAAGAAAACCACGGTTATTTATGACTTTTTTTTAAAAGGAAATAATCGAAACTTCCTATTACAGGGAGAATCATTCAACAGATTACGGTAAGTCATGACACGTTGAAAGGAACAAAAATTTTCTACATAATTTTTAGTGACATGGAGATAAAAAATATGATATTAAATGAACGAAGTGGCACTTTTCTGGCATACAAAGCACGATGCCAATTATGGACTCAGAAAGGAAGGCTGGAAGGAAACCGAGCACAAATATTCCAACGTTCTATCAACTATGCTTTGTAGCAATTATAAGGGAGGTTTTTTTCTGTTATATTTTGAACTTTCTATTATTTTTAAGAAATGTCTACACTATCTATAAATTACATTTAAAATTGGAAAACAGCATGTTTAAACCCACTCTGACCATATCATCACTATCAAGTTAATAGACTAGTCAGGATGTGTGGAACCCCTGATATCCCCAAGCTTAGCTCAGTGACCTGGAGCCGCTCAAATCATCTGCTACCTCATGACATTGGACTTGAACCACTGGTGTGAACAACCAAGGTAGCTTCACAAAGCCTCCGCAGGAAAAATGCTTAGGAATCCCATTAGCCATTGATATCATTTAAATGATAATATTACTGAAGTATGAACAGCATCAACTTCTTACTCCTGTGGTCCTTAAAACCAAAATAAATGTATCAATTAGCTGCAAAGAAAATAAAACAAACCAGAAAACCTAGTTAAAATTCCAGCTCTGAAAAAAAAAAAAAAAAAAAAATTCCAGCTCTGCCGCTTCTAGTTGGTGACCGTCTGCACATTATTAATCTTCTCTCAGTTTCAGTTTCTTGCTTGGTCAAGGGATGTTAATAATAATATTGATTGATGTGTTGTGTTGTGGGTATTTTTTTTTGAGGGTTAAATGATATAATGAAGGTTGACTTGCTAAATATTTGATGTAGTAATTTTTCGCTAAATGTTTGGTGTAGCAATTGTTTCTTGTTGTTCTAGGGAATATCAAACACGGGAACACCGGGGAGAGAGGCTTTCTCAGTACTTTCGTCTTTTCTCTGAGCTGAGTCATTCATGGCACTGAGATGCTTGGCTGGATAAAGTCCTCTCTTTATTCAAACTATTGTTCTATTTTTGGCCAAAAATGAAATTCTGGGTCCTGAGAAAAACTCTGTTGACCGAATGTGTATATGTTCTACTTTGGCACGGTTTGGAATCTAGAGTTTTAGCTTCTTTTCTCTGGATACAGAAGTTCCCACTGAGTAAATTGTCGTTACTCAAGTATCGTTTGGAAAGGAAATTGGAGAAATGGGGAAGTCAAGGGAGCGAACTTTGCTTAAAACATCGGGGAGGGCTTCCCTGGTGGCGCAGTGGTTGAGAGTCCGCCTGCCGATGCAGGGGACACGGGTTCGTGCCCCGGTCCGGGAAGATCCCACGTGCCGCGGAGCGGCTGGGCCCGTGAGCCATGGCCGCTGGGCCTGCGCGTCTGGCGCCTGTGCTCCGCAACGGGAGAGGCCACAACAGTGAGAGGCCCGCGGACCGAAAAAAAAAAAAAAAAAAACAAAGGGGAGCTTCCTCACAGAGCTGAGAACATAATTATGTCCAAGCTGTGAACTCTGGCGAATACTGTTACTTTGTTGGGTTCCCCGAGTTCAGACAGCCTGTCTGTCCCTTTATGCCCCAAGCACAGGCCTGCAGCCAATTTACCCAGAGTCCCGCTCGGCACCACCAAGTGTGCTGAGCTTATGTTTTGTTTTTGTTTTTCGATTGAAGTATGGTCGACTTACAGTGTTGCGCTCATTTCTGCGTACAGAAAAGTGACTCAGTTATACACATAGATACATTCTTTTCTTTATGTTCTTTTCCAAAGGGGAGGAGGGAGGGAGAGGGATGGGCTCGGAGTTTGGGGTTAGGAGATGCAAACTGTTACATTTAGAATGGATAAACATCAAGGTCCTACTGTAAAGGAACTGTATCCGATCTCTTGAGCTTCTGTTTTGTACGAAGTCCTTTGCTCAGTTTTATGAAAGACAAAATCAAATGGAGCTCACAGGTCAGAAGGAGTTTTCCAGCATTTTTAGGAAGAGGACAAACCCGCGTAAACACAACCGGAAAAGATAAAACCATTGGAAAAGTAGAAGAAGGCATGTGAGTTAAGGACATGAGAAATGGGAGGAAAACAGAAAAAGCTAGAAAATGGGAATAATGCATCGCCTCTTAGACTCTGGGTTTTTCAAAGTGTTTTTCACGTGAATTCCTCCGTTCAATAGCTATACAAACTTGTGAGTTAAGCTAAGCAGGACTTACTCTGTCCATTATCCCATCACTGAGGTGTAGAGAGAGAAAATCACTGGACCCAGGTTACCGCACACATGTACTCACACTCACACAAAATGCTGTCAGAACCTCACCTGGAAGTCAGGCGTCTCAGCTCCTAGTCTCTCCACTAGAGCAAGGTGCCGGCTTGGAAGGAGAGAGAGAAAAAGAGTTTCTGAACATTGTCGGGGCCATGCATGAGCCTCTGTAAGTTTTATAATCTATGGCTGAACTGGACATAAAGGTCAGTGCTATAAGCCATTATAGCACTTACTTATTAGCTATAAGTAAGGTTTCTTACTTGGCTTCTCAAAATCCTTAGGCCTAAGAGAAGCACGTGCCCATTTTTATACCCGCGCTTCTCGTGCTGCATCTGCTCTATATTAACGTCTTGCAATGTTCCCAATGATTTGCTTTAAAGCCACACCGATCAGCAATTTCATTGTGAGTGTATTCATTTATTTGCTCAACAAATCTGTATTGGGTTCCTAACACATGTCAGACAACGTGTTCTCTGCTGGGTATATGATAAGGAGACAGGACGGATGTACATCCCATTGTGATTTAACGGGATGGAGAGTGTTGTCATGCAGGGAAACTAAAGGAGGCTGGTGTCGGAGGCTCTTCCTAAGCCAGTTTCCCTGTCCTGTTGGCCCTGGGTCCCCACCGTGACTGCCGTCCCCCACCCCGCGCTCTGGAGAATTCTGCAACACAGCAACTCCCCACTTCCCACCTTCCTCAGGAAGAACTTGCTGTAGATTTCTAATGGGCTAACGCCTCTGCCCTTTGTATTTGGACAGCCCAGTGGCTCTGCAACAGGAAGTGAACAGATAGTAACCCGTCCTCTTTCCTACATCTGGATTCAGGAGCTCAGTTTTGTGTCCATCTTGTGCTCTCCTGCTATGTGCTTCTAAGGGATTAACTAACCACCCCCCATCACTGAAAAGTTGTCCCACGAGAGAGTCTAGCCCAAGCACCTCAAAGTTGTCTTCTCGTACTCCGTCTGCCCAGTCCCAAGCGGGTATCGTGATGCTACCATTTTATTGTGCCTCTTCCTTTTTTCTATCCACAGAGGAATGTGGACGTAGAGGGGCAGAGAAAAGTCGGGCGTTGGGGATTTGGAATGCTTTAGGCACGTGTTTCCACAGTTAAATGCCGACCCTCATTTGCTAGGTTGAGCCCATTAGTAAGAACCTAAAGAAGTAGGAACGCGTTGGATGACCCATTGAGTGTATCAGGGTCACGGAGGCAAAAGACTGTCTCCTCTCCCCCGGCCCCTCTAGATATCCAGTGTTGTGTGTGGCAAGGGTCACAACCTGAGAACCTAAGATAAATCCTTTTGATATTCAGGGTGAAAAAGAGTCTCTAGGGAAGAACTTGCCATTAAGGACGAGAGCTGGGACATGCGAGAGCTGAGTTTGGTTCCAGGATGACTGTTTAGGGTTAGAAGTGAGAATAAATGGATTCGTGTTACTGGCTACTGAAGCCCTCATTCACTCAAAAGATGTAATAAATACCTTCCAGGTATCAAGTACCATGTGCTATGGTCTGAATGTTTGTGATCTACACTCCCTCAAACTCGTATGTTGAAATCTTTTTTTTTTTTTTTTGCGGTACGCGGGCCTCTCACTGTTGTGGCCTCTCCTGTTGCGGAGCACAGGCTCCGGATGTGCAGGCTCAGCGGCCATGGCTCACCGGCCCATCCCAGATCAGGGCATGAGCCCGTGTCCCCTGCATCGGCAGGCAGACTCTCAACCACTGCGCCACCAGGGAAGCCCATATATTGAAATCTTAACCCCCAAGGTGATGGTATTAAGAGGTGATGAGGTCATGAGGATGGAGCCCCCATGATGGGATTAGTGTCTTTATAAAGAGGCCCCAGAAAGCCCCTCACCCCTTCTGCCATGTGAAGACACAATGAGAAGACACCTTCCATGAACCAGGAAGCAGGTCCCCCTCTGAATCTGCCTGTGTCTTGATCTTGGACTTGCAGCCTCCATAACTGTGAGAAGTAAATGTTTGTTGTTTATAAGCTACCCAGTCAATGGTATTTTTGTTATAGCAGCTCTGCACAGACTAAGACACTATGAGAAGTGTGAGGAATGTGAAGAATAATAAGATATAAACCTCCCCACAGGGCCTTGCAATCCAGCTGGATTCTAGGGAAATGGGTCTGTGATGAAAAAACAAGTACATAGTGAAAGAACTCCTTCAATAACATTGCTATAAAGCTACTTAAGATGTTGTAAGCACCAGACCTTCTTGTGGGAGCAAATGTGTGGGAAGATATAAAGGATGCATTTGGACCCAATCAGAGCATGGAGAAACAGTGACCTGGACAGAGGGGGAGCTGGCTGGGACCCCAGGCTTCTCAGAAGCAAATTCACTCCTTCCAGGAAGTTTTGGGGGGATGGAGAGCAGGAAGGGGAAAGTGTGAGTAGGCAAAGGACCTTGCTGTGAGCAAATATGAGACCTTCCTCTTGGGATTTCTAGAACTACTGTGGGATAAATGTAGAGGATTTTTGTGATCCTGCATTTTTCTTGCCTGGTGGTGTTTCAGGAAACCTCTCGTGCACAGAGAGCAGGTTGACTTCTTTCCCTTTCTTGGAAATCTGATAGCAAACTAGAAAGGGCATGAGTGAAAAAAAAAAAAGACTGTTTTAATCAAATAAATCCTAAAATGAAGTTATCTTCACTCATTGAATGATATAAAAACTGTCACTATACTTGATGTAGGTAACTGTTAATGGTAAGCCATCCCCATCCATTTGAGGTCACTTGGAAGATGAAAGAAAATGGATTTCTTGGTTTGTTAACATTAGGTTTGGTTGCACATAACAGAAACCACAAAATAACAGTTGTTTCAGCAAGGTAGAAGTTTGCTCCTCTGTCACAGAACTCTGCAGATGGGCAGTCCCAGGCTGCCAAGGTGGTCTTTGGGGACTCATGCTCTGATCTTTTCCACTCTGACATTTTCAGTGCATGCATGGCTTTCATTTCCAAGGCCACCTCATGGTCCAAAATAGCTGCTGGAGCTCCAGCTATCACACCCTCCAAGAAGAAAAGAGAAAGATGTACAGCAGAAACATCAAAAGAACTCTTCCCAGAAGTCTATGCCCTTCAAGAAAACTTCCCTCCGTGTTTTCACTTACATCTTATTGACCACAGCTTAGTCACACAGCCACTTTCAACTGCAAAGGAGGCCAAGAAATGCAATGTTCGGTGCCTGTGTATGTGATGTTTAGAGGTTTGTTCTTTTTTTTTTTAAATTTATGTAATTAATTTATTTATTTTTGGCTGCGTTGGGTCCTTATTGCTGTGCGCGGGCTTTCTCTAGTTGCGGCAAGTGGGGGCTCCTCTTCGATGTGGTGCGCGGGCTTCCCATTGCAGTGACTTCTCTTGTTGCAGAGCACAGGCGTGCGGGCTTCAGTAGTTGTGGCACGCGGGCTCCAGAGCACAGGCTCAGGAGTTGTGGCACACGGGCTTAGTTGCTCCGTGGCACGTGGCATCCTCCCGGACCAGGGCTCGAACCCGTGTCCCCTGCATTGGCAGGAGGATTCTTAACCACTGCGCCACTAGGGAAGCCCTAGAGGTTTGTTCTTTGAGGCGGGAGAATGGATGGGTATCGGTAATAACTGGCAGTCTTTGCTCCCTTGTCCTTCTATCTTCAGAGCTGTGTTGCCCCCTGAATTCTCAATCCCCCCTCCCTCCTCCTGCCCCACCCACAGTGCCCGACTCCCTAATTATCCCTAGAAATCGTACCCTACGAAAGTCCGTTCTCACAATAGAGCACACAGCAGGCTCTAGACACTCAGATTGGATCAAAATTTAACAAGAACTTCTAGAACATGTACCAGTGCCAAGCGCTATGTTAAGTGCCTCCGTGTACCTTGTTCTCAAGGGTATGGCCTACAAATTGTGAGACAACACAATTCATCCAACATTATAGGACTCCGGAAAGGCTGCGTGTTTTTCCTTAGCTCCCAGAACCCACTCGAGAAGGAATATTTGCTCATATTCCCCTGCTCCTGAGTTTTTGTCTCTTTCCTCTCCCTTTGTCCTCCTTAGGAGCAGAGGAAAAGAGAACTGAAACCTGCTCTTAAAATGTTAACCAAGGCCCTGGTACCTGGGCGGTAAGCAGAGCCCACGGCAATATTGCAAAGAGACCAAATGAGTCTTTTTCTCTTGGAGTTTCCATCTCTTTCCTGGTTCAGTGCAAATTCACTCTGAGGGCTGCCCAATCGGTAGAATCTGTGTTGTGTTAGCAAAACTGGCCCTTTCTCTCCAGTGTCCTAGTTCCTGGTCCTTCACCTGCTGAAATGTGCAGGTAAGGGACCGGGGATGCCAACTTAACAAAAGGAAGAGGTGTACACAAAGGTATTTCCTATTGTACATTAAGTGTGTTTGTGAACTTTTCAGCTTTTCCTCTCCCCGGGATCCACCCTGGTTGTTAGAAATTTAATTCTACTTGGATTACTACCATGACAACATTTCCCTGCTTTAAATTTCAAGCTTTGAGCAAACTACGGTTGCTGACACTTTTTCTATAACTTCCCTAAAATGCCATCTTTCTGCAAATGAATCAACTCTTCTGGCTGTCTTTTCAAAATGTTGAATCCCCCAAGAGAATACTTAGTCATAATTATTTGGTGGGTCCTTGTTATACTAAGCAACAGTAATGCATACCTAAGTCAGGAAAAAGAATATGAAAGAAAAGAGAGTGTGAGGGAGTCAAAGAAGAGAAACAGGCAATTGTGGGGTCATCTGCGGAGACGCAGGTTTGTTGTTAAGACGTCTGCATATTAAACTAAGCCTTTTCCAAAAAGAAAACAGGTGTGTATAAACCTCTTTAACTATCGTAGGGCCCGCACTGCCGACACTAATCACACTTCAAACGATCTACACACTAAACATTTAGAGGTTATATGAAATCATGATTGAAAATAAAATGAATAATGGCACTGAGGCTGCAGAGAAGGGTTTTCTTGTGCCCACAGGTCAAGGTCCTTACAGCCAAAATGCTACTTCAAAACGTTTCTGTGTTGAATTTCTCTCTAAGAATTGTCACCCCCCCATCCCTACCTCACCGACATGATAAAACCTGAGATGATTTGAGAGCTTGCCCTGAGCAGATCTGATGTCAGCCATCCAGTCCTGCGGATCCACGGGTCCCTCTGTCACAAAGCCAGCCCTGCCTTCCACAGAGAGTGAGAAACCGGCAAAGTGGATGAAACCCAGAACTGGGATGTCGGGGAGTTTGAGTTCTAACACAGCAAGTCACCTACGTCTTTATGCCCAAGGTCTCTATAGATGAGGAAACGGGGCGGGGTGTGTGTGTGTGTTATCATCTCTCAGGTCCTTTCTGGCTCCAAGATTCTGCTTTTCCCTCCTACCTGAAATTCTGCAGGGACAAGGTCACGTCTTTGCCTTAAGGTTCCCTCCCTTGCCTCTAGTTTAAATGTAAATGCCCAAGAGAGGGTGGCATCTTAATGCATTTTCAGTAGTTTACATTTCAGGGTGAATTATTTTTAGAATTGTGATGAAATAAAGCTGTGAAATCTTCATTTCAGGCTTGTCACCGATAACGCAGATAACTTGGCAAAGGACGGCTGATTTTTTTCATCTTTTGCAAAGTGAGGGCTCTCCTTCAAATGCTTGCTTGCATGGTGTGCAGGAAACACTGTAGCACAATTGCTGCAGAAACACGGAAGGATAACGACCAAGGCTTCCGTGGTCTCTCTGATTCTGGTCCCGGTTCATGTGTAGATTGACTTCAAAGTGAGCCTGTGAAGACTAATCTCTTCCACTGAGCCCCAGTTAGGAAACAGCCAAAGGAACAGCTGTTTTGCTGGGGTTTTTTTTGTGTCACAAGTTGCTACATACTGTACTTTTTAAATGGAAAATCCCCACGTTTGAGGGCTTATGTTTTCTGTAGTATCTCGAAACTTCGCTTGAGAAAGAGCCTTCAGAATTTTTCTGTGGTCCTCTCAAGTTTCAAAATAATGATACTTCGAATGTATTCTGCAGGGTTTCCATCAGTCAAGGGCACAGAGTTCTGAAAATCTAGTGCTGTGAGGGCAGACAGAACCGTTGGCCACCTGCCAATAGATTTGTGCTGTTTTCCTCTTTAACTCACAGCCCTGGAAATTCTGACGGTGGCAGTAGCTCAATGGTTTTCTAAGTATCTGCCCCTTTGCCTGTTTGAAATGCTTCTCTCTGGCTGGTGAAGCTTTAGAAACTTGCAATTTCTTGCTTCCCTGGTTTGTAATAATTAAGACATTTCTGCTGAGTTTAAATCAGCTCAAGAAACAAAAACAGAGTCCTAGAAGAGGAGGTTTGAAAAGGACGTCTTGCCTCTCTTGCAGCATGATATAGGGAAATAAGTACTTGGCTTGGGAATTAAATTTAAATGACTTTGGGCGAATCACATCACCTCTTTGAGCCTCAGTTTTGTCATTTGTAAGACGGCGATGCAAGTAACAATCTTGCAGGTTTGTTTTTAAGTTTAGAGATAAATGTGTGAAGTGCAAAAAAATAGCGTTTTGTAAATTGTCCCTCCAGTGTTGGATATTTTAGTTGTTTGGGGGAGATTTCATTCTTATAAGTAGTATTTAGACTAAACTATCTTGTGGCTGAGAGATTCTTCAGTCCAAAGATAGCAGGGTCATCTTGGGTCTTGTGTGCCCTGTGTGCACAGAACTTCGCCTTCTCTGTAACCAGCAGGGTCTCTTCCTTTTGGTTACAAGGTGCAAGGATGTGGGAGAGGGAATAGTTAACCTATTAGGAGATAAGCCCAGTTGCATTAAAGGCTTAAGTCCAGAGTCCTTACATGTAACAGGCAACCATCCTGCCACGGCGTTTGTTCAATGGCTAGAGTCGATTACATAAAAAAAAATACCTCTGCCCCTGATGTCCTCTGTCACAGAACTGGGACATTATTTGAACAGCAATAGCATCCCACCAGCTGCTATCTCGTACTTGTCTGTGTCTTTTCATTGATCTCACTGTCCCTCTCTGTTGTGTGTCTTGCTTGGTCAACCTTTTCTCTGTGTATTTTTCCATATCTACTTTGTCTCCACGAGTATATTTTTCTAACTCCTTTTGTTCTATTGCTGATCCAAAATATAAAATTAAAACCCTTTCTAAAGATTATTTTCTCTAGTGAAAGATGGCAGGTGAATCTCACGCATGCATCTTTATTCTCTCCTAAAACTTCATACAGCAACCCAAAGGAGGTTATCAAAAGAACAGTCATCATGAAATGTAAACTCACACAGATAAGGAAAGAAAAGAGAGGCAATGGGGGTGGGCGGGGATTTGCAAGCAGGAAATGGAAGGTATCTCTTTGGTAGAAAGAAGTACAGATCTAAGAAAGGTAAATTCCAAGCCTGCATTAATAGAAGCCAAGAAGCAGGACCCTGGGGGGCTCAGGAATTTGCTGCACTGATAACCCTTAGAATAGTGTTGGAAGTGGTGTTGAAAACAAGAGGATTAGGTGAAAGTCTGTGCAAGAAGCAGTTGGGTCCTTGAGCTCTTCCTACTTCCTCCCCACCTGACAGAAGACTGGAAAGTGGGGGCTGTGCGCAACAGACCCCATCTACGTACAGAGAACATGCGATCTGCCTTTTAATGCTCTAGCCTTATCTATGCGCAGATCACAAAGGATCACCAGACATCTGTGGAAGCTTTCATTGTGAAAGAGAGAGACTGCAATAGGCTTAATGCTCATCATCCCCCCAAATTCATATGTTGAAACCTAACCCCCAATGTGATGGTATTTGGAGGTGGGGCCTTTGGGAGGTAATGAGGTCATGAGGGCTGAGTCCCCATGAATAAGATCAGTGCCCTTATAAAAGGACGCCAGAGAGCTCCCTCACCCCTTCTTCTGTTTGAGGATGAAGTCTATTCAGTGAGAAGGTGGTCATCCATGAATCAAGAAGAGGTTCATGCCAGACACCAAATCTGTGGCACCTTGACCTTGGACTTCTAGCCTCCAGAACTATGAGAAATACATGTGTGTTGTTTTTAAACCACTTAGTCTATGGTATTTTTGTTATAGCATCACTAACAGACTAAGACAGAGACCAAAACATACAGAAAACAGAAACTTGAAGGTGACCATATAGGGAGAACAAAATTTTAAGAAACATTTATTAATATACGCAGAGAAATAAAAGACTACCACATCTTTGGAAGCAACCCTTGGAAATCACAATATGACTGCAACAAACAACTCCATAGAAATGTTGGAAGACAAAATTGATAAAATGCACAAAGCAATAGAAAGTAGGAATGAAAAGATAAGACAATTGAAGATGGGTCTGGGGTATCCAAACACACAACTAATAGGAAGGAAAAAAATCATCAGAGGAACAATTCAGAGCTTCCAGAACATAAGGGAATAAGTCGCCAGATTGAAAGGGACCATTGAGTCCTTAGCACAATAGGTGAAAATGGACCCACACAATCACCCCTCACTGTGAAGTCTCAGAACCCAGGGACGATAGAAAGAAGATTTTGTGAGAATCTTTCAGAGGAAGAAAACGGTTTCCTATAGCAACATGGATCAGAATGACATGGACCTCACAAAACAACACTAGAAACTGAAATTAGAGAAGTAGCTTCAAATTTCAGAAAGGGAATGAATTTCCATCTAATTGTTTATGCGCAGAGAAGCAATCATTTGTATATGAAGGCAGATTAAAAGTGTTTCAGGTCAAGCAGACCTGTCACTTACCCTTTTGAAGAACATTACAGAGACAGGCAAACAGGGGATCCAGTGAGGGTGAAGGGGACACACAGGGTGAAGGGGGCGGAGGGTCCATGATTACAGCTGTATGGGGAGCCTGGAGGTCACCAATACTCATGGGAGCAAACCAACCCAACCAAAAAACCATCCCCATCGTACTACAGGGAAAACAAAAAAGTGTGCAGGAAAGGAAAAATAATCATAGCTTACCACCTGTCTCAGGAATGAATGGCATTCACATGGTCACAATAAGCTAAACTCCAACGTTAAACAACATTATGCTATAACCGCGTTAGGCAGATGAGAGACTAGAAGAGTGTGTGTGTGTGTGTGTGTGTGTGTGTGTGTGTGAGAGAGAGAGAGAGAGAGAGAGAGAGAGAGAGAGAGAGGGAAAATAACTGAAATACTAAACTTCTAGAGTGAGAAACCAATAAAACAGAAGTCGAGAAGCAGCAGTACAAGTATTTTACTGGAAATGCAAAATTAATTCCAAGAGAAACAGTTGAAAGTCATTGTTTCTGTGGATCAGGAGACTCTTTAAATTATTTACATGTATAACTTTAATAAAAATAAAAAGGAAAGGGAAAAAGCAGCCAGGGGAGAAATACTAATTACAGTACTTCTCAAGTAAACATTCTTTTTTTAAAAAAATAAGCAAAAACTCTTCTTTAAAAATTAAGTTGCACTTTCCTTACGTGACATGAATTTCTTTCCCTTGTAAAAGAATGACTCTCAATAGAAAAAAGATATTCCTAGTCTTAAAAATCACACAACTAAATCTAAGTTTAATAAGTAGGATGCGAATAGCTATAGCATCTTTGTTGAGGTAGCAAATACATGCAATAAAATACACCCATTTAAACTTCATTTCAATTTGCATCTGTGCAACTTCTCCTGCAATCAATATACAGATAGTGGGGCATTTCCATCATGCCTAAAAGTTCCCTGTGCCCCATCTCAGACAACTCCTACCTGAAGCTCCAGGTAACCACTACCCACCTTCTGTCACTTTAGATTAGATTCGTCTCTTCTAGGGTTTCACAGACACAAAATGAAATACACGTAGTACATACTCTTGTGTCTGGCGTTCTTTCAGACGCGTGTAACGTGCATTCATGTTTTGTGCATCAGTGGCCCTTTCTTGTTATTACTGAAGAGTATCCCACGGTATGAATGCACCATAATTTGTTTATCTAAGATAAAAGCATTTTTGCAAAACTTGGGACGGTTCATTTTTTTTTTGATTCCTCAAGTCTCTAGGTGACAAGGTCTTTCTTCCCATCAGCAAACTCTCTCCTTGGTCACTTATCAAAAAGGGAACAGGGATCTGACAGTGGAGTGAGATTCTTCTGGGTAACCCAGCTCCGTTGCTTAGCAACAAACAGAATAACTGTATTAGTTTAGTGGATTCTGAACAAAAAGGTAATCATCTTTTATCCCCTGATAGATAGAGGACGATGTGATTTCAAGTAAAGTGGGGGAAAAAATAAAAACCATGTGAATGGAAAGAAAACACATCTAGTAAATAAATACATCATAATAACTCTTATACCCACACTGCTGAGCCCCATTAAGTGTTCTGTAGGAAACCAAGGAACCCTCATTTATATTAACTATCATGGTATAGGCACTGGTGTGCAAAATCTTTTAAAAGGCACAAACAAACAATGCCAGAGACAATTATAATTGGTGACCAAAATAAAGAGAAACACATTAACCTGAATTGGCATTAATACTTCAAAGGTTCCATATGAAGTGAATGAGATATTTTGTCCTGTATGTATGCCTCTTCCAAAAAGAAGGAAAAAATTCCTTTGGACTTTTTCTTCTACACGCCAGAGTGAGTAACTGCTTTCCATAGGAAAGGTGCTGACTTAACATTTGTTCACCTGGTTCCTTAATCTCAAAAAGAATGGCATTCATTTTGCAGGTGATGTTACTAACAGAAGTTTTTTTTAACTTCCTCTGGAGTTTTGCCAACTTGACACCATTACTTCCTTCTCATTATCTGCCCGCCCCCCGCCCCCATGATAAAAACTGGCAGAAATAGCTCTGCTGAGAGTCATGGGTTTAATGAGCAGAATATCCCCCAGCCATTTAATGCAAAGTGTTTAATAATCAATCAGAGATCAGTTTCACTTAATTTTACAGGGTTGAGAGGGAGACAAAAACCCTTCACCATCATTTTTGAGCCATCCCTGGAGTGGTTCCCCACTTGTCTCCTGATGACAGATTTCTTGGTTTAAATCATGCCCCAAGGGAATGGATACAAAACTCTGGTCGTGCAGTTTTCTGTCAGTGCCTGGGCATCTGGTAAAAGACAGCTTTGCAGTTTCCTTTATTTTAGGGGTGAAGTTGGCCACCAAATAATTGGGTTCATATCCCCTCTTCTCTTAGATGGCAAGGACAAGTTCTATAAACGGGCTTCATTGCAGCCTTCAAAGGAAAGGAGCTAGGGGAAACGTATCTTCCAGAGCTGCTATCTTTGTATTTTCATCCCAATTTAAAATATTCTGGTCTTTTCTGACTTTGAATTGTACGAGACATCCACTTGTGTTTCGAATTGTATGTTCTGGGAGAGCACGCCGAGGCAGATAAACAGGAAGGCAGGCCCTGCCGAAGACCTTGCAAAACACATCCTGGGGCCCCATACCATTAATGAGAATCTCCCAGCCACACGGCTCTAGACAGAGCTGCTGCCGCTCTAGGGCTGAAGCAGAATCACTTCTGAGTCACTAAGTGCCCACGGTGTTTTACTCCCTGTTGTGACATTTTGTGGCTCTGTTTTCTGCTCTGGGGAGATTTATCAGTTAAAAGAAGAGACTGGATGGAAAAAATCTGGCTTTGCCCATTAACAGATTCTGGTCCACAATTGCCCTGTTTACAGACATTTACTGAAATGGATTCTCCTTGTGGTTAAAAGGCTGAAACTCTAAAAGAACGTGTCTGTATCTCTATATTTTAAAATATACAAAACAAGAGCCAGACTGGTTCTTTGTTTTTTTTATTGAAGTACAGTTGATTTACAAAGTTAATTTCTGATGTACAGTAAATTGACTCAGTTATACATATATACATTCTTCTTTATATTCCTTTCCATTATGGTTTATGCCAGGACATTGAATATAGTTCCCTGTGCTGTACAGTAAGACTGGTTCATTTTTAACTTAGTGCTCTCAAGGGATAGATGATGGTGAGGAAAAAATATCAGAGCAGTGTTCTCTAAAATTCAGATTTGGGGTCAGCAGTAGCTGAGTTCCATTTCACCTACTCACCTTCATCTTGCTGAGTTTTGTTTCCTTTTTTAAAAAAATTTTATTGGAGTATATAGTTGATTTAAAATGTTGTGATAGTTTCTGCTGTACAGCAAAGTGAATCAGTTATATAATACATATACATATAGCCACACTTTTAAAACTTATTTTCCTGTATAGGCCATTACAGAGAATTGAGTAGAGTTCCCTGTGTTATACAGTAGGTCCTTATTAGTTATCTATTTTATATATAGTAGTGTGTATATGTCAATCCCAATCTCCCAGTGTATCCCTTCTTGTCATTATCCCCCCCTAGTAATCATAAGTTTGTTTTCTACATTTGTGACTCTATTTCTGTTTTGTAAGTAAGCTCATTTGTACCATTTTTTTAGATTCCACATATAAGCGATATCGTATGATGTTTGTTTTTCTCTGTCTGACTTACTTCACTCAATATGAGAACTGAATTTTGTTTTCTTTTTCCTCCTCTGCTGTGAGTTTCTGGCGAGATGGCGAGAAACTAACAGTGATGAGAAAAAGAACGACACACTCTCTGTGCAGTACTAATGAAATGGAAACTACGAAAGAGCCGCCCAGTAGACTTTCTGAGACGTAAGCCCATCATAACATAGAGCAAAACGATGCAGTTACAGTTGTTTTTAGATTTCTTTTGTGTTGAGGTAACATTGAGTTTAATGTGTACACCATTTTATTTCTACTTCTGTCTACCGTACAGTGTGGAGCAGGATAATTCTGTGTTCTTGGGGGGGTGTCCTGTGCACTGTAGGATGTTAGCAGCATCCCTGGTCTCCACCCACCAGATGCCACTAGCACTCTCAAAGTTGTGAAAATGAAAAATATCTCCAAACATTGCCAAAAAGTCCTGTGAGAAGGGACTTGGGAAGCTGAGCCTTGTGGAGGGAGTAGGGTGATGCTGGACAGAGAGATCACTGGACAGGGGAGCCCAAAAACCAGCTGCCTCGCCCAGGCTGTGATCCTCGTGAGCTGTGGATACCATGGAAAATCCACTTCATCTGTCCTACCATCGTGGGTGGTCCTGTGTCCAACCAATTAAGGCTCCCTTCTGGCTTTCATCTGTGTATTAGTCAGGGTCCCTGAGAGAGACAGCACCAATAGGGCACCTATGTCTATGTCTACAACTCTAGCTCTACCTTTATATCTACTTATATATTTATTATTTATCTATATTTATCTATATCTATGTACTCCTCATCTAGATAGATAAAAATATAGGTATAACTACAGATATGGCTGGATATAGAAATAGATAGTTGAGGACTTCCCTGGTGGCCCAGTGGTTAAGAATCTGCCTGCCAGTGCAGGGGACACAGATTCGAGCCCTAGTTGGGGAAGATCCCACATGCCGCGGAGCAACTAAGCCCGTGCGCCACAACTACTGAAGCCCACGCGCCTAGAGCCCGTGTTCTGCAACAAGAGAAGCCACGGCCATGAGAAGCCTGCGCACCGCAACGAAGAGTAGCCCCCACTTGTCGCAACTAGAGAAAACCTGCAAGCAGCAAAGAAGACCCAATGCAGCCAAAAATAAATAAATAAATAAATTTAGGAAAAATAGAAAAGAAATAGATAGTTGAGATTTGTAGAAATTGATACAGTTGAGAAGATTTACTACAAGAAATCTGCTCACGCAGTTACTGAGATGACCCCCACCTGCCATCTGTGAGCTGGAGACCCCTGACGGCGAGGGCGTGTGGTTCAGTCCAAGCCCGAAGGCCTGAGAGTCAGGAGTACCCACGTCTCAGGGCAGGTGAGGATGGATATTGCAGCTCCTGCAAGAGAACAAACCTTCTTGCACCACTTTGTTCTCTTCAGGCCCTCTGGGGATTAGATGTGCCCCGCCTAGGGGAGGGGGTTTTCTTTACTGAGTCCACCCGTTCAAATGCTCATCTCTTCAGGAAACACCCTACAGACACACCCAGAAATCCGGGCATCCCTTCACCCAGTCAAGCGGATGTGTAAAACCAACCATCACAACTTCCTATTGTTAAGGTATAATGGCCTTGGGCTACAGCATTCTGCTTCCAGGAGCCCGAAAGAGGAAAGGCAGTCCAATCCCATGGATTTTCAACACTGATAGTCTACAATCCCAGTGTGGGTTGGAGTCGAGAGGGAAAGACTAGGGCACATCACTAATTATTAGAGAAATGTGAATCAAAACTACAAATCAAAACTACCTCACACCGGTCAGAATGACCATCATCAAAAAAATCTACAAACAATAAATGCTGGAGAGGGTGAGGAGAAAAGGGAACTGTTGGTGGGAATGTAAATTGGTACAACCACTATGGAGAACAGTACGGAGGTTCCTTAAAAAACTAAAAACAGAGCTACTATATGACCCAGCAATCCCACTCCTGGGCATATACCCAGAGAAAACCATAATTCAAAAAGATACATGCACCCCAATGTTCATTGCAGCTCTATTTACAATAGCCAATACATGGAAACAACCTAAATGTCCATCGACAGAGGAATGGATAAAGAAGATGTGGTATATATATATACAAATATTACTCAGCCATAAAAAAGAAGACAATAATGCCTTTTGAAGCAACAAGGTTGCACGTAGAGATTGTCATACTAAATGAAGTAAGTCAGACAGAGAAAGACAAATATCATATGATATATGTGCAATCTAAAAAAATGGTACAAATGAACTTATTTACAAAACAGAAATAGAGTCACAGATGTAAAAAAGAAAGTTATGGTTACGGGGGGTGGGTAATGAGAAGGAGGGATAAATTGGGAGATTGGGATTGACATATACACAGTACTATATATAAAATAGATAACTAATAATAGGACCTACTGTGTAGCACAGGGAACCCTACTCAATACTCTGTGATGGCCTATATGGGAAAAGAAGCTAAAAAAAGAGTGGATATATGTTTATGTATAACTGATTCACGTTGCTGAACACCTGAAACTAACACAACATTGTAAATCAACTATACTCCAATAAAAATTAAAAAAAAAAAAAGAATAGGGCAGACGTGGGTAAGTGAGCCAATGAGCAATGCTCTGTGTACCAGAGTCTCCTGCCCTCTCTGCTCCTTCCCTAAACTTCATCTCCCTTCCTTCTTTTGTTCATGAAGTCATGAGGCACCCAGCCACAAGTTGAGGGAGGGAGACTATGAGCCTCTGTGGAGCACCAGTGTGGTTTTTAAGTTTCATGTAGTCAGTATGATCCAGAGATCCAAAAAATGTACTCAACATATTGGGACACACACACACACACACACAAACACACGCACTTCCAGGAACGAGTCCACACAAAGTCATTAGTCCGCAAAGCCAAAGAATTTCTCCTTGTCAGTGTCTGTTAGGGGCAGCGACACTCATTTCACTCGGCTGCATTCTAGCATCAGATTCTGGGAGAGGAATGTCCAGCAGGCATCTCATCTCTCCCGTAAAGATTTTATTCCAATAGCATCTGAGAGCAAAAAAATAAAAAAAGGCAAATTACATCACCAGTGAAAATGGCCTAACCCAGAGGCAGAGGGACTTCTTTCAAATATGAATCAGTGAAAAATTAAACAGGGAGGTCGTGCTTTGACTACAGTATCTGCAAAACTAAGGAGCTCGTGTCCCTTTTCCAAGAGGAGGACGGCTAATGCCCCTTGGATCCAGCATAGCCGCCCCAGTGGCCGGAACTAACAACTTTTGCACAAGCGATGAGCTGCTCATTAAGGGCGCATCTGATCGTGCAGGAGGTGTAGCAAGTGGGCTCCTATCAGCGAACCTTGATCTATTTTGCACACCTGCGTGCAATTTATAAACCAACCGTACTGGTCCTGCCAAGAGGAAGTCTCCAAAAAAAGAGATGTGCTTCGTATTCCTGGAAATGATTTTATTTAGGAGGAAAGCAGAGCACACACTTTGAATAGAATCAGCTGAGGCTGCAGACAGCATTTTCATGCAGCTCTACGATGTAGGCAGGGACGCACAGCCTTCCTTAAAAGCATATGTACATTATTGAGAAGGCATATCTCTCCGTTTTCAGTAGGGGAATATCCTGGCTGGGTTTGGGTCTTACTGCATAACCAGGGCACAGAATTGCAACACAGTTGTCCGAATTCTCACACAAAATCAATTAGCAAGCACTTCTGACTCTGAAGCAAAGGGTTAATATAGGGCCTGGAGGGACTCCTCTGGTGGTCCAGAGGTTAAGACTCCGGACTTCCACTGCAGGGGGCGCAGATCCGATCCCTGTTCGGAGAACTAAGATCCCACATGCAGGTGGCCTATGTATACATAGGCCACTCTTACTAAGACGTGTATTTTTATGCTTGAATTGACAGCATTCAGTGCTCAGTTCTAAACTTTACCCATCTGGACACTGCCCCTGATGACTGATATGAGACCCACAGGCCATCCGTTAATTAAAAAGCTGGTCTCCATCACCCACTTGATGCTAGATTTTGACCCTCTTCACTTATTCCTGTTACTTCCACCATCCTAGCTCCTTCACTCATTGGCTGTGTGACCACCAGAAGTCGCTAGACCTCTCTGAGTTTCTGTTTCCTCATCTGTAAAATGGGGTAATAATCTCTACTTCAGGAACGGAACACCTCACAACAGCTAGTTTGCAATGTACCCTTGACAGTATGGGTTTCAACCTCCCCTTTTACTCTCCTCCCCCAGCTCTCCCCTCCCTGGTCCCTGCTGGATCTCCATTACTGTAACTCCCAATGCATTGTTTTACTTCTTTCTCTGGCACAAGACCAAAAAAAAAAAAAGATAATAAAATAATCATGTGAATTATAGGTTGCAGACTTCTGTGGCCACCAATTTAAGACTCTCCAGGGACATTTCTGAATAGGAACCAGGTCGATGGCGAAGTCTGCAGTCCACTAGATGACAGCATTTCACATTCAGATGATAACTCTTCTTATTCCACCACACGAAGGATAGGGTGATATGCATCTAGAGGTCTAGAGTGAATTTTCTCATCATTGCCTCTGTGCAGTTTTATCCACGGGAAAGATAGGAATAGATACAAGTCTTTGCCACCTGAGTTACCTAATATTTTCTTGTCTCATTTTATCCCTAGTAATTTTTAAGGGCTTAAATAATGCAGGTGAATGTAACCGGGATGGAAATATTTTTAAATAAATTTAATCTGAGATGAAACTCCTGCTTTGTTTCCTAGAGAAAGAATGGGTTCATAATTGGTAACTTTCAGTCAGCCTAAAATTTAAAAACAGTTTAGTAATGGATTTTGTCTTTCAGTATATATATGTTGCTTTGTGTCTCCATTTTATGTCGTTTAGGTATTTGATTTCCAAGTGCCACGGTGTTTCATTTTTGTTTTCAACGTGCCCAGTTAAAAGTGAAAGTATGTAAGTATGTAATCTTAGGTAGGTGAACTCCTTTCTAGTTGTGACATTGAAAGAATAAACCATAAGGGAAAATATTACTACACAAATATAGTATAGACCATACGAATTTGTATAGACTATACTAATATATTTTAATGTATATCAAAATATCATATATTAGGAGGCAAATAATTAACCTTATTTAATTAAGGTTACCTTAAAGGTAACCTTAAAGTAAGTGAGAATCAAAATTTAACTTCTTAATTTTAAAAAGAGAAAATACTCACAAATCAAGAAGACATAAATAAACAAGTAAATAAAAGAAAATGAGTAAAAGGCATGAATGAGCATTTCATAATGGAAGAAGAGTGATCGAGCAATAAATATATGGAAGTATGTGCAACTCCAGCCATCAAAGAAACAGAAATTAATACTGAGAGACAGTATTTTTAGCTAATTTCATTGGCAGAATGGCTTCTTTTTTCAATTGTCAACTTAGTATCGGTAAAGATGCAGAAAACGGGAATTTTCATACATAACAGTACTGGGAATGATATTCATTTCCTTTAACCCATCATTCCTCGTCTAATAATGTACCCTAGGAAATATTTGCAAAGATCTAGCTGCAATGATATTTACTTTAGTGATCTTTAGAATAGTTAAGAAAAGGAAGCAAATTAATATATAACCAACAAGGAACTACTTGAATTATGATTTTTTTTATGCAAGAGAAAACTATGCAGCTATTAGAAAGGACCTTATAGATTGTCTTAGTCAATGCTCTTCAGTTGAAATTCACTTAATAAGTAAAGTAAGAATGTAAAATATTGAAAGGTCAAAATAAACTTATGAACACTGGAGGAAACAGACTCACCAGGTCACATAGGAGCTGGAAGCGGAAATCAGGTATCAAGACTACTCACCTTTTCACCCATAGATACCTGTGGTCTCCCATCCTTGCCTCTCCATGGATCACGCTGTTACCCTGCTTCTATTTGTAGATCAGCTCGCTTGCTTTACTCATGATATCTCTGCATAACTTCTGTTTGCAGGTAGCATTTTATCTTGATTTCACCAGTCCCAGCCAACTCACAGGACAAATCAGTACAAAGACCTCCATCCTGGTCATTATAACAGACCAGACTTTCACAGCCTGATTCCAAATTACTGGGAGAGAGAATCTGATTGGCCCCATCAGGGGAGAGAGAGAGAGATAGAGAGGGAGTGTGTGTGTGTGTGCGCGTGTGAGTGTGTGTGATGTGGAGTAGGGGGACACTGGCCGTGGAGTGAGTGAAGAGGTGTTATGAGGTGTGATCATGAGGCCCCTAAGGTCACCTTTTCCAGTCCTAAACTGGGTGGAGAGGGTAGAGTCTCTACAGATGGACTTGGCATGTCTATTACACAGAAGAATATTTAGCGATGTAAAAAGACATACAAACTCTAGTGAATGTAAAAAAGAGTGTGCTAAATATGGTATAATCCTGATTTTTTAAAATAAACGTGCATAGAAAAAATTACTGGAAGAATCCCTGGTGGTGGAATAATGGAAGACTTTTTTAAGATTTCTCTTTTCTAAATTTTCTATAATTTTTTTTTTTTTTTTTTTTTTTTTTTTTCCGGTACGCGGGCCTCTCACTGTTGCGGCCTCTCCCGTTGCGGAGCACAGGCTCCGGACGTGCAGGCTCAGCGGCCATGGCTCACGGGCCCAGCCGCTCTGCGGCACGTGGGATCTTCCCAGACCGGGGCACGAACCCGTGTCCCCTGCATCGGCAGGCGGACTCTCAACCACTGCGCCACCAGGGAAGCCCAATATATACATTTTAATAAAGAAAATAAATACAGTAAGGGCATACAAAATTTAAATGAGTAAAAGAGCTTAGGATCCTAAATTAATCCTTATGACAAGATAATCACCCGTATTAACGGGAGACTACTTTATAACCTGGCAGACAACAATACTGTGGTGGGTAATATTCTGAGAATCTCAAGGCAAGGAGTCCTTTTGCCCTAAAGTTCATTACGGTTCTACTTGGGGAATGTGGGCAGTGAACATTTACGAACATGTGTAACCTATAGGGAAAATATCAATACTGGGAAGTTTTTTTTTTTCTTCTAAGATTTCTTTTTTTTTTTTTTTTTTTTTTTTGCGGTACGCGGGCCTCTCACTGCCGTGGCCTCTCCCGTTGCGGAGCACAGGCTCCGGACGCACAGGCTCAGCGGCCATGGCTCACGGGCCCAGCCACTCCGCGGCACGTGGGGTCCTCCCGGACCGGGGCACGAACCCGCGTCCCCTGCATCGGCAGGCGGACTCTCAACCACTGCGCCACCAGGGAAGCCCTCTTTTTTTTTTTTTTTTAAGAGCAGGTCTAGGTTCACAGCAAAACTGAGAGGAAGAGACAGAAGTGTTCCATATCCCTTTGCACCCCTCTACAGCCTCCCCATTACCAGCATCCCCTATCAGATGGTGCATTCGGTACAACTGATGAACCTACGTTGACAAGGTCCTAATCACCCAAAGTTCATAGTTTGCATTAGGTCCGAGGGTTCACTTGCTGTTGTCTCACACGTGGTAGTTTTACGGCCCTAAAAGTTCTCTGTGCTCCATTTATTCATCCCTCCCGCCATCATCCCACCTGGCAACCACTGATCTTTTCACCATCTCCATAGTTTTGCCTTTTCCAGAACATCATATGTTTGGAATCATACAGTGCGTAGGTAGCCTTTTCAGATTGGCTTCTTTCACTTAATAATATGTATTTAAGCTTCCTCCACGTCCTTTCATGGCTTTATAAGTCATTTCTTTTTAGCTCAGGTTAATAGCCCATTGTCTGTTGCACCACAGTTTATTTCTCCATTCATGTGTTGAAGGACATCTTGGTTGCTTCCAAGCTTTGGCCATTATAAACAAAGCTGCTATAAACAACCCCGAGCGGTTTTTTGTGTGGACACAGTTTTCAGGTCATTTGGCTAAATACCAAGGAGTGTGATTGCTGGATCTTATGTTAAAAATATGTTGTTTTACAAGAAGTTGCAACGTCCAAAAGTGAGTGCACCATTTTGCATTTCCATTCTGATAAGTTTTCTAAACATTTACATATCTGTTACAGTTAGTAATCCAAAAAACACTAAGAAAATGTACAATTTTAGAAGGGAAGGAGAATATTTAAATGCTCTAGTAGTTAGGACAAGACCCTTTCCTTACAAACTAACTATATTCTTGTTTAAAAACACACTTTTCCCTCCAACCCCCTCACTTGTCTGTTGGCCCCCAAACCTATAAACTGCTCATAGGCCCTGAAGATCAGCTTGGTAACAGCCTCCTATATCTCTCCCAACACAAATCTCAGTTCGCCAGCAAGAACGACCTTACTTTGTAAGAACGTTTATCTCAAAGTGAATTTTTAAGAGATGCTGAAAACTCCCCACTTCCATCCCATTCTTCCTAGAAAATAAATATCCATTGAAGATTCACTTCCGTGTGTTAAGACAGTGCCCAGAAGCCAGCATTTAAGACGCAAATGGCCCTTGGAGGGGAATGCATTTAACCACGAGCACTTTAGCGTGGGTACTTGTACCAGGATATGCTGTCCAGTTCCCTTCCGCAGCCCCGAGAGAAGGAGGGAGACGAGTGGCCTTTAAAAGAAAAGAATCCAAGATTTGAATGGTTGCCAGGCGGCCTCTAGGAAGAAACAGCTGGGATCAGCAGGAAGGCTCTAGACACTTGGCAGGAATCTACCCTGGGCAGGAGATGGGGGAGTCAAGGTTCAAAGGCAAAATAGCAAAGCGTTTATTTAATTCACAGTTATTCCCGAGAGGTGTCCCCATCTTTACAGTTAACCTCTGGAGTTTCCGATCATCTCCCGTTATACAAATCCGGATCAGCGGGAGAAGCCAGAGCTTTTTCCTCACCGGGAGGTGGGTTGGGTTGGTGGATCCCCAACGGGCTGGCCGGCTGCCACGGTGCTATCCCCGGGGCCTAGGGCCAGTCGTTCCTGCCAAGAGTCATAAATCAAGAGTTTTAACCTGTTGCTCTGAAGGTCGAGTCCACAGTTATTTTTCTTGTAGTGCTTTAGCACCCAGTTGAGCTCATGGCTCATGAGGCTCACAGGAGCCAGGGCACAGCTTGCTCCAGACTGTGTTGGCTGAAAAGTGTCCCTAAGACACACTGCTCTGATGTGGCTGCAACTGAGATTTGGGGTTTTAACATTTTGCTGCCTAGTCGACGCCTACAGTACTTAAAAGGCATTCCATCTCACTTAACCATTGGCGGAGCATATTAGGGGTCCTGGGGTGCCGAGATACTTGCCTTCAAGCCTCTTCCTATCCAATAGGAGTGCTTAAACAAATGCAGAATTAAGTTGTTCATGTGAGACGGTTCGTGATAAATAGTAAGAAGGATGCCGATTTCCACGGAGGCAGCGATGGATGTGGTGGAGAGGGGGTGGGAGTTGTAGGGGGTGTAGGGAGGCAAGGGATTATCCAGTGGACTCAATGCAATCCCGGGGTCCTTGTAAGGAGAAGGCAGGGGACACAGGGTGAAAGGAGATGTGACAACAAAGGCAGAGATTGAAGCGGGTGATGTATTTTGAAGATGGAGGAAGGGGCCACAAGCCAAGGAATGCAGGCAGCCTCCAGGAGCTGGAAAAGGTTAGAACAAAACTCTCCCCTGGAGCCGCCAGAAGGGATGCAGCTCTGCTGACATTTTTACTTTGGGCCAGAAGACCCATTTCTGACTTCTGACCTCCCAAACTGTAAGACAATAAATTGGTGTTGTTTTAAGCCACTAAATTTGTGATAACTTGTTACAGCAGTACAGGAAACGGAAAACACCCAGGGATGGACCATTTCAGTTTGCAATTTTATTTGGGCTGTTTGACAACAGAGAAGGAAGGTTAAACACCCGGACTCTGGAGTCAGATGGCCAGAAACCAAACCCTAGTGGGCAGCTCTGTGAATTGGGTACATTACTTAACTTCTTTGGGTCTCAATTTACATTTTTTGGTAAAATGGATCCCGGTCGTAAGGATTTACATGAGTTAATACAGGTAACATTCTTGGAACAGTGTCTGGTACACAGCAAATGCTCGACACATTTTAGTTCATTCATATAATATTTTGCAGCACATTTCAGCAAATGTTGTAGCTAGGATTGTGTTGAGCTCTCTAATGCTGCTTTAGGATGGCTGCTACTATAACCATAGTAACTGCTTAAAAATCCAGAAAATGGGCTTTTTCAGTACTCACCCCCAACAGATGCTGCACGGCTGTGATGACTTTGCGGCTCGGGGAAAGCCCCCCATTGCTCCTCCACAGCTGCACATACTTCCTTGGGAAGGATTCTCTTTCTTCTTCCTCTTTCAGAGTCTCTGAAGAGAGGATCAGAACATTCGTGCCATCTGGTCTTGGTAGTTCTGTGGTTCTTGAAACCCAGTTTCATTTCTGTTTATGAAGGTAGAAAATCCTCCAGGCTATATTTAAAACAGTTTCAAGACCAGCCTGACTGTACTGTTCCTGGCTCACCCTGGGAAATTGCCCTTCCTAGTAATGAATTTCTTCTCCTTCCTAAACTGAAGCATATACAGGATTTTTTTTCTGGGAGCCCAAACTTGGAAGAGACTGATCTGGGCTTTGTGAGTGGCAATGAACAACGTGTGTGTGTGTGTGCGTGCGTGTGTGTGTGTGTGCACGCACGTGCTCACGCACTATCTAAGCGGGCATGCAAGCATTCAGCTGCACCGTTAGCTGCATTTCAAAGCTGGCACTTGGAGCTCGAACTGTAACAAGAGTAACGATTCACTGACTGTGGAACCGATCTTCAGAGCTGTACAAAGCAGGAGCTTTTAAGGTCAAGCATACTGTTTCTGGGGGGAAGGAACTATTGCCTCATCCCAGGTCAGGAAGATGTTTACCTATGTATCCTTTTAAGAGATTTATGGTTTTAGCCCTTACACTTAGGTCCTTGATCATTTTTGAATTAATTTTTATGTATGGTGGGAGGCAAGGCTCAAATTCATCCCTTTGTATGTGGGTGTCCCATTGTCCCAGCACCATTTGTTGAAAAGGCTACTCTTCCCCCATTGAATTGTCGTGGCACACTTACTGAAAATCAATTGCCTGATAATGCAAGGGCTTATTTTTGGACTCACTGACCTGTATATTCATCCTTATGGCAGCATCACACCATCTTGATCACTGTTTTTTGTAGCAAGTTGTGAAATTGTGAAGTGTGAGTCCTCCCACTTTGTTCTTTTCTCGAGATTGTTTTGGTTATTTGGGGCCCCTTGTATTAGGATCAGTTTGTCAATTTCTGCAGAAGAAAGGTGGCATATATATATGTGTATATATATATATATATATATATTTTTTTTTTTTTTTTTTGCGGTACGCAGGCCTCTCACTGTTGTGGCCTCTCCTGTTGCGGAGCACAGGCTCCGGATGCGCAGGCCCAGCGGCCATGGCTCACGGGCCCAGCTGCTCCGCGGCATGTGGGATCCTCCCGGACCAGGGCACGAACCCGTGTCCCCTGCATCGGCAGGCGGACTCTCAACCACTGCGCCACCAGGGAAGCCCTTTTTGGATAGAGATTGAGTTGAATCTGAAGATCAGCTTGGGGAATATTGCCATCTGGACAATCTTTCAGTTCACGGACGCATCCTTGAATCCTTTGACAGCCTTGAATTCTGAACTAATGTCTCTAATATGTACCTGCCTGCTTAGCAAGGGTCAGGCAGGTGACTCTGACATGTCTAGTCAGAGCACTGAGCAGTGAATTAGTTGGATTTGGGGATATTCACTATCTATGCGCTTTTCTGGGCTGCTTACGTCTCTAGGATGGAGCATGGCACCAAAAGGCCAAACAATTTCACCAGTTCAATGACCACAGGCTTTTTCCCCAGTCTCAGTCAGGTATCAGTCAGATGCTCGATGTTGGTAGGATGAAGTACGGTGAAACTACTTTTCGTCTTCATAGTCATATGCTGTTCTTTTGGGGATGTCATCTACTCCACGTGAGCCTAGATAATGCTTGGGTGGCCTCCTGTGTCCCATCTATTCATCTACCAAAGAGTTTCTTCGAGTCTAGAGCTGGAGAGGGGTGTTCTCAGAGGAAGAGCCCAACGGTCCAGTGAAGATAGTTGCAGTAACTACATCAACCCTTGAGCATCAAGGAATTAGGAGGACATGACAGCTTCTGGTGTCATTTTAGGAAAGCAGGAGCTGGTAGACCCACACTTTCGAGCTGTAGGATTCGAACCATCAATGGGGCTGTGAAATCAATGCAGCAGTTCCCAACCAGAATTCGTGAGAAGTGCAATAACGAATAGAACAAGTTCATCGGGAAAGGTAAGAGTATGTTTTGTTTCTTGAAACTGCGAATACCAATGTAAATAATTTTTGAGGTTTTGGCGCTTTTGTAGCTGCTGCACGTTTGTTACCTCAGCTGCCCTTGTCTCTTTCTCTACAGTGATGAGCAGAAGAGGTTTAAAACAATAAGATCTGAGAATTTAGCTCTGAGCTCGTTAAAAAGAGCAAAGCACAAGGAGATTGAGCTGGACGGACAATGACTCCATTAGCAGTGGGTATTCTGGAAGGGGAGAGGCAGCCTGCTAAATGACCCAGTCCTTTGGAAATAAAGAAAAGAACTCATTCACGAGAAACTGGCCTGGGACTGAAAAATGACCACAGGATTTTACCAGCAAGAAGCCTAAATGTTCCTCCTCATTTGGCCACAAGGAAAACAGACCCAGAAAGAAAGGATTTAACTATTTCGGTTTAAATACCTAAACTCACTCTAACTATGGCCAGTCATGAAACGTGAAAGTTGAAATTGACGATATATGCACTTCTCATGCTAGACAGGCACTTTTTTTTTTAACAGTTTTTGCCATGTGGAATAAGATAAGGACAATTCGTATGTATGAAATTCCTTTGCGGGGAATCAAGGGTAAGAACCTGACCCCCAGGGAATAATGTGCTCCAAATCCGAACTATCTGCTACATCCTTAGCTATTAGGTCAAGGGCTTCAGGCAAGGAAAGTCCTTCAAAATAAAGATTAGGAAGGCATACAGGGCACCTGGGTGTATATCCAGGAGTTTCAAGTGTTTTTTATTCACTAACTGAGACTTAACACCTTGCTGGACAAGGCGGCGGCAGGTCAAGTGTAAGTGAGGACAAGATATGACGTTTAACTCCCATCAAAAAGAAGGCAGGTTCTGATTAAGCCTCAGAATGTGGTCTGAGGAAGCAGAGGTATCATGTGTGTACATGATATTCTGGGTCCAGCAAATCCCCTCCTCCCACTCTTCTCCTGAGACCTCAGGGGACATAGAAGCGCATGTCTATATATACGGTAACGAGTAAAGGACGGTGCACCTTCCCAAGAGACCCCACTGGGTGAAACCTTAAAATTTTCAGTTGTTGAACCCTAAAGATCAACTTGCACCCTTCCTATAAAAGCCCTTCAAGCCCAGGAATAAAAATGCCATCGGGTACAACTCAGCGCTCTGGAAATACGGATTCCCCCCAGCCCAGGGGGTGAGATCCAAGGAGGAGTGTGCCTGCCACGTTGGTGCCTAGATTCCATCCCTGGCACTCCTAGCCACACCTCTTCTCTGCTCTATTTCTTTCCTTTTTTTTTTTTTAATTCCCCACGCTGTACCTTTCATCCCCTTGACTCATTTATTTTGTAACTGGAAGTCTGTACCTTTTCATCTCCTTCGACTGTTTCTTTCCTCCACCAGCCCCGCTCCCTTCGGGCAACCCCCTGTTTGTTCTCTGTATCTATAACTCTGTTTCTGTTTGGTTATGTGTGTTCATTTGGGTTTTTGTTGTTGCTGTTGTTTTTTAGATTCCACATATAAGTGAAATCATATAGCATTTGTCTTTCTCTGTCTGACTTATTTCACTGAGCAAAATACCCTCTGGGTCCATCCATGTTGTCCCAAACGGCATGATTTCATTCTTTTTGATGGCCGAGTAATATTCCATTGTATGTATACACCACATATTCTTTATCCATTCTTCTGTTGATGGCCCTAGACTCTATCCCTGGCACTCATATCCACACCTCTGTTCTACTTTTAGGGAAAAAAAACCCAAAACAAAACATATTTAAAAACCATGAAGCCCACATTATTTGTGGTCTTATTTTTATTATTCTGGGATTCCAGCCACAGTCCTAGTCTGCTCTTCCTTTTTCCAAATTGCCCTTTCTACTCAATTCTTCTTTACACTTTCCCATTTTTGTCATCAACCCTCTCTATTCCTGATTTCTATATGTTCGACTCTTCTTCTTCTCGGGCTGCCCCTACTTCTGAATCCTATGAAAAGGCTTGTGATGGGGGAGGGGGAAAAGGAGACGTAAAACGTGGAAATAAGACGTTGAGGAATCATCCCAAAGAAATGGGACAAATCCGCCCCACTCCCCCAACCTGAGTCCCACAATGAAGTTTCCACTTTGGTGGTTTTTGCTTCTTTTCACTGCCTCTTTGATACATTTCCCAGATTTTTTTTTTCAAGTCAAGGTCGTATCTGCCAAAGATTGAAGGGCAAAACCCTCCACCCAACAGATAACCCACTACATAACATTTTCTAATTTGTATCAGAATGTGCTTGGAATAAGTCTTTTTTACTTTTTTCCCCCAGAGTCGCTTTACCAAGGTTTTCTGGCTGATTATTTGGCAAGAAGCCTTGATTATATAAAGTTAAACAAAGTTTTAAAAATGTAATTTCCTTATATAAACAACAAGTGCTACACTCTGATAAATAACTTCAGATTTGTTTGCTGTTTTATGTAGGTCCTTAATTCCCAATCCCTCCCACTAAGTCTTTCCTTATATCAATTCTAATTTTAATTTTTAAAGTAAGCGCTGCAAATGATCATAGGTTGAATGAGAGCAAAACCATTCTAACGAATTAGTTATTAAAAGGAAGGACATATGGACTATGTGTTAGAATTTCGTATAAATTCACATCTAAAAGTGATCATCTTATTCATTCAACTCATTTTACAGGTGAGAAAACTGAGGCCCAGGGGTGCGGCAAAATTTGCCCAAAGTTGCACGTGAGTTGGGGGATGTCCTGCCTCCCCTCTGGGCTTCTTCATTTATAGTTCTCTCCACCTGGAAACTAAAGGCCAGCACTTAACCCTACCTTCACCCCCGCCCCTTTTCTCCTTCTCAGCCTGGTGGTCACTTTCCACAGAATAATTTCTGTGAAAATCCACCAAACCCATAATCTAGCAGAGCAGCCCCTGCTTACCTCTCTCCCACTTATGGCAACGTGGTGCTTTTCGGTTGTTTATTCGTCAGTCTCGGACTCTGAACTGTGAACACTTTTCCTTCGTTCTTTGACACAGAGCTTCTTACAGTCCCTGAATAAATATTTGCTGGGGGATTTATCCAGGTCTCCGGCTCTCCCAGACCATCCTCTTACTTTTATATCAGGACCTGCAAAACTTAGAGTGTACTTTTATTTGGGACCATGCTGCGCAGCTTGTGGGATCTTAGTTCCCTGACCCGGGATTGAACCTGCGCCCCCTGCAGTGGAAGCATGGAGCCTGAACCACTGGACAACCAGGGAAATCCCTAGAGTATAGTTTTCACATTGGTTTTTCATTCTCTTCGGCGAGTTTTAGGCAAAGAGGTGGATTCCCACTTTTAAAGTCCTTTGTAAAGACAAAATCTCCACTGTGGTCCTCCTGACTCTTAGCTTAGAGACCTATCCAGGATGCTGGGACGCCCGGCAGAGTGTGAGGGCAGTTCCATGTTGCTCTGTGTTCACATGCTACATGTTAACATGCTACTACCCACAGTCACATCCACCTAAAACTCTCTCACTGAGATTTTCAGAGAGAACTTTTCTCCGTTAGTCTTTGTTGAGGAGCACACCATAACTAATTTTAAAATGTAATTCCATTTTTTGTTATACTGGAAATCATTCATTATCTCTCTGGCATTTCATCCATGTCAGCAACTGCCTCCAAATGGTGATGTAAGGATTTTTTGATGAAATGCAGTATTAAAGACTGACCTTTCCCCTATCTTTCTTCATCTTTAAACGTCTGTGTCAAATATATTTCTGCGTTTAGGCGCCTCCAAAAGTTGTAGAACTTGGCAATTCTTCAGCAATGACCTAATCTGGCCACTTTACTGTATAAATGAGGAAACTTGCTCATCACTGAGCGCAGCAAAGCTCAGTGTTTGGTGGAGCCTCAGTCCACTGAGCTCTCTCTGTTCAACCTCCTCCATGCTCTCCCCTGCACGTATGCAAGCCAGTCATGAAGAGACATCCAACAATGGCTTATTCTCTTTGGTTCCATTTAATTCACGTTGAAGTGCGTCCATGACGTTAAGGCCCTGTGACAGCTGGATGTAATGGGGATGATGTTAGTAACAAGGCCACTGATGCACTGTCCTTCTAAATGATTCCCCTTTGTCATTCTCTGGGGATCATCACCATTCTATGCCAAGAAGCTAATTTTTTCAGGGAAGGAAAAGGCGGATACCACCTAAAATGAGACGGCACCTTGTAGCACAGGCAGGCTTGCATGGGGGTTGAGCCAGCCTGTGGGTCCGCGTCTCCCTTAGCTTGGAGGGGTGTTGAGGGTTTGAAAGTCACTGCTGGTGTGGAATACAGCACCTGGGGAACCAGTCTGCCACTCCAACAAAAGTTCCATTCAGAGTAAGGTTTTCAGTTTTACTCAGCCAGGTAACATCTGAAATCACCAATAGCTGGAATGGTGACAATAGCATGAAACTGGACCTGGAGATGGTCTCCAAGTCTATGCAACACTTCTCAAAACTCTACGAGCTGAACGTTAAAAGGAATGTTACTATAAATCATGAAGATCCTATCTGGCTCAAGGGAAAAAACTAAAAGCCTGCCCGGGGCTCTGTTTTCAGGGCCTCTGATGATTTCAGGATATTAAATGTCAGTGACACTCTTGGCCATAAGCTCTTTGACAATGGGTCCGTGGCCCCTGTTGAACAGCAGGCATGTAGCCACGTTACTGAAGATCGCAAATTGGCAACAGACAGAAAATCTAGGTTATGGACTGTAAAATGCCCTCAAGCATTTTCTCAACAAATGCAGCATCGTGGGAACGATCTACAAGGACGCAATATTGTAGTAAAGGGAAAGTTCTCACAACAGGAATGAGGGGCGTCTCGCCCGTGGGAAACCTCACTCCTCTTCTGGTGCCTTAGGTTGTTATAGAAAAGCAGGTGTTGATACAAGAAGAGTCTGACTTAGGAATAAAGTAATAAAGTAGATCAAAGGCAATAAGCAATCGTCCCAGAAACCAACTGCTCGAGACGCTGGTTATTAAACACTGATTTTTGCTCCATAACTGACTATACAGGAGGCCTAATCCAGTCACTAAGGTGGTGTCAGATACTTCGTTTATTCGTTTCTTTATTTAGCAGGTATTTTATTGAAAGCGTATTGTGCCAGGCATTATTATAGACTCCAGAGATAGCAACGTGGAAAAAAGAAAATCTCTGATCTCGTGGAGTGTGCTAAGTAAATTTGAATTCTTCCTGATCTTTGGGCGTTTTTACTTTAGTATAACAGGTGGGCCTGGGAGAAGCTGAATTACGGTACTGGCACAGTTTGAATCTACAGACTGATAGAGTTAATCCTCTTCCTAAAATACACCTGGAGTACCGTGGAAGGCTACACATCTGGTTTTCAGTACATGAGCAGATCAAGTTACAGTGCTATTTATACAATGGAATCCCATTTTGTTCAAATGTATCTGCGGAGAAGAAAGTACCAAAAGGCTTAGCCCAAATTTTATTTATTTATTTTTAATTAATTAATTAATTTTTGGCTGCATTGGGTCTTCTCTGCTGCGCGCGGGCTTTCTCTAGTTGCGGAGAGCAGGGGCTACTTTTCGTTGCGGTGCGCAGGCTTCTCATCGCGGTGGCTTCTCTCGTTGAGGAGTACAGGCTCTAGGTGCACGGGCTTCAGTAGTTGTGGCTCGCGGGCTCAGTAGTTGTGGCTCGCGGGCTCTAGAGCTCAGGCTCGGTAGTTGTGGCGCACGGGCTTAGTTGCTCTGCAGCATGTGGGATCTTCCTGGACCAGGGCTCGAACTCATGTCCCCTGCATTGGCAGGCGGATTCTCAACCACTGTGCCACCAGGGAAGCCCTTTTGTTTTTTTAAATTAATTTTTATTGGAGTACAGTTGATTTACAATGTTGTGTTAGTTTCTGCTATACAGAAAAGTGAATCAGTTATACATATACATATATCCACTCTTTTTTAGATTCTTTTCCCATATAGGTCATTATGGAGTATTGAGTAGAGGTCCTTGTGCTATACAGTAGGTCCTTATTAGTTATCTATTTTATATATAGTAGTGTGTATATGTCAACCCCCATCTCCCAACTTATCCCCCACCCCTGGTTCCCCCTTGGTAACCATATTTTGTTTTCTACATCTGTGACTCTATTTCTGTTTTGTAGATAAGTTCATTTGTACCCTTTTTTAAAGATTCTACATATAAACAATATCATATGATATTTATCTTTCTCTGTCTGTACACCCAAATTTTAAAAGCAACCATGGGATAATGGAGGCATTTCGTTTACCTCTTGAGGCTTGTCTGTGTTTTCCAAATTTTCTATACTGGGGGTGGGAAAGGAAAATGTAAAGGAAGGAAAATTAAAAAGGATGCGATAGCGAGAAGATAACACTGCAGGCACCTGGGGCTCAGCCCTCCTGAGACGTCTGAGTGTCTATGTAGAACGTACACTACAGTTTTCTCCCCAGGAAGCAAGAAGGCTGAGATTTCTATCCATCAACTTCCATCCCTTATTGGCTAAGGGTTGCTCTCAAGGCATTAACTCTCTAGCACTTCTTACCTGTTCTTTATGCAGGACAAGCAACGCTTGTGCCCAAAGAAAGCCCTTGGGTAGAGAGAGACTGGCTCCTTGAGTAAGGATCCTCCAGATTGAGGCTGCAGGGAACCTCTTGGGTGGACTCAGGGGGTGAAGGTGGGGCAGTGACAGGGTCTGAGACACCTCTGGGGCAGACGGCTTGAAAATCCCAGTGCTTTAACACCATGCGAGTTCCCTTTTTGCTCATGTACAGCCTTTACAGGATCAGCAGCTCTCCTGGGCAGCGTCCACGGTGCAGTTCCCCCATCTCAGTGGCCCTTGCTCCTGGCAAGCAGACAGGGAGGCGCAAGGTCATGGAAGGTGGTAAGGATGTCTGGTGGCCCCGCCTGGCAGGGGAGGAGGTCGCTTCTGCATGTGATTCATTTTCCCAAACTCAGCCATGTGGTCCGCACTGAACCGTACAGGATTTTGGAAACCCCATCTTCCTGCAGAGTTGGCAAGCATCTTGCAAGGCTCGAAAGTGAGTCTTGTTTCCTTGCTGAACCCATGAGAGTTCTCTAAATATCTGGTGCTTACTGGGTGCTCAACGCTTTTTAGAAAATGACCCTGAGTTCTTTATACGGGCTATTTCAGATACAAATAATTCTATGTCATAGTACTGAGAGGCACAGAAGAGAAACCGAGGTCTAGTGTGGCCAGTGCCTTAGACTGGAAGACAGAACAGGAGCTCATTTTGCACCTGCTTTGGACAAGGTATGTGACTTTGGACATATTAGCCTCTTGATTTGAAAACGAATAATATCCTGGGACTTCCCTGCTGGCTCAGTGGTTAAGAATCCACCTGCCAATGCAGGGGACACAGGTTCGAGCCCTGGTAAGGGAAGATCCCACATGCTGCGGAGCAACTAAGCCTGTGTGCCACAGTTACTGAGCCTGCGTTCTAGAGCCCACAAGCCACAACTACTGAGCCCACGTACCACAACTACTGAAGCCTGCGTGCCTAGAGCCGTTGCTCCGCAACAAGAGAAGCCACCACAGTGAGAAGCCCGCGCACCGCAAGGAAGAGTAGCCCCTGCTCGCCGCAACTAGAGAAAGCCCCTGCGCAGCAACAAAGACCCAACGCAGCCAAATAAATAAATTAAATAAATAAATTTATTAAAAAAAGAATAAAGTCCTTTATACTTATAACATTCTATGATTATTTAAGCTAAATAGCTGGTTTTATATATATATATAAAAAGAATCTATATTTTTACATTGATTATATATGTGTGTATATATATATATATATATACACACACACACACACACACACACACATTAAAAAACTCTTCGTATTTATGTTGGTTAATTTTTTTTTTTTTTTTTTGCGGTATGCGGGCCTTTCACTGTTGTGGCCTCTCCAGTTGCAGAGCACAGTCATCCAGACGCGCAGGCTCAGCGGCCATGGCTCACGGGTCCAGCCGCTCCGCGGCATATGGGATCCTCCCAGACCGGAGCACGAACCCGCGTCCCCTGCGTCGGCAGGCGGAATCCCAACCACTGCGCCACCAGGGAAGCCCTATGTTGGTTAATTTTATGTGTCACCTGACTGGGCCACAGGGCGCCCAGATTACACATGATTTCTGGGTGTGTCTAGGTGTGTTTCGGATTGAGATTAACATTTGAATCAGTGGATTCAGTAAAGGGTAAAGAAGATCACCCTCCCCTATGCAGGAGGAGCCTCATCCAATCCGCTGAGGACCTGAATAGAGCAAAAGGTGGAGGAAGAACATGGGCCCCTTCTGCTTCCTGTCTACCTGCTGAGCTGGGACACTGGACTTCTCCTGCCCTTGGACTGGGGCTTACATCCTGGCCTCCCTGCATCTCAGGCCTTTGGACTCAGACTGGAACCACAGCACTGACTCTCCAGGGCTCCGGCTTGCTGAACGCAGATGGTGGGACTTCTCAGCCTCCATCATGGCATGGGTCAATTCTTCATAATACATCTCTTCATAGATATTGGTTCTGTTTCATATATTATTGGTTCTGTTTCCCTGGAGAACCCTGACTAGTAAATATAGAACAGGGCCAGGTGGGTTACAACCAGGACTTGAGCGCCCACTCTGGAATGTTCTGTACTTGTTGAATGACCCTGGGTAGTCATACACCTGTGTGTGTTGAACTTGACCCTTTCAGTCATGCCATCTTATTATTATCTTGCTTTCCCCTCAGAGAGGAAGTGTGTTCATCCCGTGGGACAGCCAGGCAGGTGTGTGTCGTCAGAGGTGAGGGAATGCTGGCAGCGGCAGGGGGCAGGGGTTGCATCCCTGTCCTGTGGGCTGTGACAGTAGAAACAACACAGGGCCTATTGAGAAACACGCGGAGAGCACAGCCCTGAGGTCATCTGGCCTCACCCGCAAAGCCGTGTGCCTTGCTCAGTGCTAACGTTTCTAGGGTGAGACGGGCTTTGGATATTTATTACGCACCAGAGACCAGTAAACCACATGCCGATTAAAAGGCTACATTTTTCTAGCTAACAAAACAGTGCGCAGTGCCAAGCAACAGGGAAGTCTTTTTTCAGCAATGTTAACACAGACAAGGCAGTCGGCGAAGGACCGTAATTCCAGGAAACTCAGCTAAAAGAATTTGACATTATAATAGGAACAGTTAGTTATGCATTTAGAGCCCAGTTTATCTCAGAAAAAAAATACTGAGTGTTTTTCCTATCAGATATGGGAAACCATATGAAACATCTTCAGTAACTTTTTCATTCTTCATTCATTTGTTTCATTCTTCATTAAATTCTCCAGATATTGACTGAGTGGCATTTCAGCAGGCATCCATATGGGCCCTTGACATAACCACCATGGGACTTGGGGGTCAAGGGGCACCAACACAAGCTAACATGAAGCTCAATCTACGACTTTTGTCATAACAAAGTCCTTTGTCTGTGACCCTGGGGTCTCCTGTCTTCTACCAGCATCTGTGAAACACTATCAGGAAAGCTCGATAGCTTGTAAATAGAATAAAATCTCAAATTCTACATAATTCCTGACAAGGCCACACAACCAGTGAAAGGTGAAACTTTAATTTGAACCTTAATAGTTTGTCTCTGAAGTCCGCAGTCTTAAACAAACACTTTTCACACTGCATCAAAGCTAGGGAACTAATTTTTCCAGTAGAGTGAAGGCAGGATTTTAAAGGGAATGCTGCATTTGGATTGAATATTGGAGAACAAACGGGCATGTAAGAGAAGACAAGGGAGGAAGGATCCTCCAGGCAGAAGGACTATAGTGCAAAGGCTGGAGGCACACAGTAGGTTCCAGACACAGTGAGAAGGGTGTTGTCAACTGCAGTGCTGCGGAATTGCCTGGGCAACGGGGCAAGAGAGGAGGCTGGGAAGAAAGGCAGAGGCCAGAACATGAGTGGGCATGTGTGCTCACTTATCTTTTCTAGTGGGCTGTGTGTTTGTGTCTCTGCCGTCAAAATCATATGTTGAAATTCTAACCCCCGTTGTGATGGTGTCAGGAGGTGGGGCCTTTGGGAGGTGATGAGGTCATGAGGGTGGAACCCTCATGATGGAATTAGTGTCCTCATAAAAGGACAGAGAGAGCTCCTTCGCCCCTTCCTCCAGGTGAGGACACAGTGAGAAGATGCCATCTATGAACCAGGAAGAGGGTTCTCCCCAGACTGTTGGAGCCTTGATCTTGGTCTTCCAGCCTCAAGAACTAGGAGAAGTAAAAGTCTCTAATGATTAGAATCTATGGTGCTCTCTTATAGCAGCCTCCATGGACTAAGACATTTGTAGAAATTATTTTAAGGATTTTAAACAGGGAGATGACATGACTGGATTTGCGGTTTTGCAAGCTCCCTCTTGAACAGTGAGCAGGATGAATTGGGAGAGTCAGAGAGATCAAGTCAGAAGCAGGTGGGATCATCTACGTGAGATGTGGTGAAGGCCTGAGCTTTGCAGCATATACGGTTTAGGTGCCAGTATGTTAATGTAATGCCTAATGGCAGTAGCAATGAACTTGGAATTACTCCATTCAGAATACTTGTGTTTTTAGTTCCTGAGCCTTGATCTTTTCACTTTATAAAAGAAGCAGAGAAAGTCAACTGAATGTCATGATATTGTGTCTGCCAATTCCAGATGCAGAAGACGACTGGGGAGAAGCTGAGTCCGCAGGCCCTGCGACTGAGGAAAGCATGTATGATACTGAGGGACAGGCTCTCTCTCCTTACTTCACTATGGCCAAGAAACACGGAGAAAAGCTAGCAGAGAATTCCTATCCAAAGAAGAGATCCTCCAACCTTTCCGAGCAGGGCCCACTTAGGCAGAATAACATAGCCCATAGCACATATAACTCACTTTTTCCTCTTTCTTCATAGGAAAAACTCTGGTGACAACAAAGGTCATTGCAGAAGCAAGTTAGGGGTATCAGTGTGAGCATGATGGATTTATCTCTGTTTTGGCAATAGGATGTGGATAATTTATTCTTGGTTCACAAATCACGTCCTTAATTTTATTTTTTTAGTAAAGTATAGTTGATTTACAATGTTGTATTAGTTTCTGGTGTACAGCAAAGTGATTCAGTTTTTTACTATAAATATATATTCTTTTTCATATGGTTTATTACAGAATATTGGATATAGTTCCCTGTGCTGTACAGTAGGACCTTGTTGTTTATCTACTTTATATATAGTCGTTTGTATCTGCTAATCCAAAACTCCTAATTTATCCCTCCCCCACCCCCTTTCCCCTTTGGTAACCATAAGTTTGTTCTCTATGTCTGTGATTCTGTTTGTTTTGCAAATAAGTTCGTTTGTGTCATATTTTAGATCCCACATATAAGTGATATCATACGATATTTGTCTTTCTCTGTCTTACTTCACTTAGTATGATAATCTCTAGGTTCATCCATGTTGCTACAAATGGCATCATTTCATTCTTTTTTACGTCTGAGTAGCCAAATAACGTCTTTAAGTTTAGTTACGGGAAAACTCTAGTCCAAAACCTTGTTTATCAAGATATGCATCACTACACATTGTAGGCTTAGCAAAACAATCCACAACAAATTAAATTGATAACAAGGACACAAAAGAAACAGTAATCTGTGGTTAAAAATCAATAATACCAGCAATTGAAAAAGATAACTTGTGCAGGATCCCCTAAGTGAGTAATATCCATTCATTCTTCCTCTTTCCTAAGAGAGCCTGGAATTTGTTTGAGGAATATACTCTCCCCTACACAGCCAAGCATTTTACGAGAGGCTAGTCCATTCCTAGCTCCTGATGGTAGATTCTAGTTTGCCACCATAAGCCCCATTTGCCTTGCTGGTGATTAATTTAGGTCCGGGCAGGTGACAAAGGCTCTTCAGGACGCTGCTGTGTCAGAATGTATTGCCCGGGAAAGCTTTCTCTACCTTGCAACCTTGAGAGGTGCCGGCCTGTTACAGAGGAAGGAGAGCCAAGGTAGAGCTAAAGAAGTGAGCTCCCACAGCTTTGGACTTCTTGTTTTATGGAATAATAAATGTCCTTATCGTTTAAGCCATTTGAGTCAGATCACTATATCTGTTGTAAAACCCTCCCGATACATTGACACACCTAGAGTGATCATGTACTGACAACAAAACCCCCTTCCAGAAGCTTTGCACTAACAAGCCCCCAAAGAGCAGTCAGGCTTTTGAGAAGAATTCTGAACTGGAATCTTTCATTAGCTCTAGAAATTGCTGATAGGCGTTTGTGAATACCGAGTGTTATTAATCCTGCTGACTCGCTCATTAAGTTACTACTAAGGAGACCTTCCAAGTGAACGTAACATGAAGGTTTAAGAGACAAAGAAAGAATGTCCATTTTTAGACCAGCTCTTGGCAGAGGTTGGAATACAAACATTAAAAAAACAAACAAACAAAAAAAAAAAACAAAAAAAACACTGTCCTAAAAATAACTGGTGACATCCCACCCCAGTAGAGGGACTGGTGGGTAATTTCTCCTACAATAAGTATTCCCAATAGGAGCTAAACTGCTGTTTGTTGCATACAAGCTGTAGATAAAACACACTGCTAAGTTCTAACTACCAGGGGATGGTTTATTATAATTACGGTAATTTAGAAAAGACTCCCATAAACTCATTTTGGCTTAGAATGCACAAACCAGCAAAAAATTCTTTCCTGTTCCTCTTCTGATAGTTATACGCAGACTTTCCACCAGATACTTGTTTACAATCTTCATTAAAAATTTGGACTGGCTCATCAAAGCCAACAATCTGTTCTCTTTGATTTTTTTTTTTTTTTTTTTTTTTTGTGAACCAACGGGTAGTATTTCGTTCTCTTTGCATTCTCTCTAAAGAGTTTGTGAAAATTTACATAATTTTAATTGAAAGATAAGGAAGCAGTTGCCTAGAAAGAATGTGGGACCCTGGGAAGCGGCCCTGTGCTCTCTTCCTCTGCCAGGCTGGGTTCTTCCCTCTGCTTTCACATAAAATGTTTGTGAAATGTACCAAAAACTTAGATGAGAAACCATATTGTCTCAAGGAATTATGTTAATTTTCCTCTTTCAGTTTGCAAGGAATAGAGACTTTCTCTTACTTCAGATGGTGATTTATTAAAGAGGAAAGAAAAAGAAGAATCAGGAAATTACATCAATGACTGGATAGCCACCATGCAAAGGAAAAAAGAACAATGGCTTTTTATCAGTTAGGACACAGTAACAGCATCAGTGACAAGAATTCTGGGGACCAGATAGCTTTTTGTGTCCTCAGACCTGGACATCTGTCACCCTCTACTTATTATGGCCACACTTGTGTCTCTGTTTCTTCTAAATCTGGTTTGCTCTACTGCCATCTACTGCCTCTGAAAGATAGTTTCTCTCTACATAGAATTCCAGGTTTTGACAGTGGTTTTGTTCTTTTGTTTGTTTGTCTGTTTTTTAGCACTTTAATGTTATCATTTCATTGTCTTCTGACTTGTGTTGTTTCTAATGAGAAGTCAGTTATCATTCTTATTGTTGACATTTCATTTTTTAAAAAATCTCTTTCCAATCTCTGACTTACCTGGATAATTTCTATCAACCTGTGTTCAAGTCCACTAACGTTTTCTTTTGAAGATTCAAACTGCTGTTAATGTCATCTAGTGAATGTTTAATTTTAGGCATCCATTTTAGAGTCCTAGAATTTCCATTTTGTTTTTTAGAAATCCCTTTGCTCTCATGAAATACCCCTATCTCTTACCCATTATATTCACCTTTTTCTGTAAATTCTTAAAAATGCTTATAATAATGGTTTTTAAATTCTTGACACTAATTCCAATAACTGGGGTTAACTGCAGGTCTGCATATATTGACTATGTTTTCTCTTTGTTACTGGTCATAGTTTCTGGCTTGTTTGCATGTCTCATAATTTTTTTTTACTGTATTTAAGATATGTGTATTCAAAGACAATGAAAACCGAAGTGTAATAATATTTTGATTTTATTTCTCAGAGAATGCAAGCCCTTTTCTTCTGTTGACAGGGTAAAGGGCTAATTATTTAAATTCCTTCCAGAGTCTAATTGACTGGGTCTTGGCTGAAGTTTTAATTAGATTGAGATGACCTATGCTTAGACCAACCCTCAGCTCCCACACAACTGTTATCTTTTTGAAGTTTTCCATATTTGAGCTAATGGGCTTCCCTTTTAAATATTTTTTCATTTACTTTGGATTCAATTCAGCAGAGTCCTGGAATCCAAGCACTGTGTGAATGCCAGGGTCTTTGTGAGTTGCTCTGAATGTTAGCTCTTTCTTCACTGATTTTTTTCTTGTCAAAGTTTGAGGGTAAGGGTCAGAATGTGAGAGTCAGTTGGGCCAATTTGTTTTTGCACTTGGGACTCTTCCATATTCTGGTTCACCTCTCTGGCCTCCACGATCATCTGAATCTCAGTTAATTTCTTCTCCTCCCTGCAAAGTCTCTCTAGGACGGCCCTGCCATCCTTATTCCAGAAGCTCTTCCTTATGAGCAGAGGCTGTCCTGACTCTCCCTTTGCCAAGAAACAGCTCATTTCTCTGAAATCCAGTTCATTAAGCTTTCTTCTACCCCCGATCTTTGTTAGCCCCTGGGGAGAGTATGATTTTTATATGTCTGGGTTTCTCTTGGTGTTAACCATGTGAGCAAAGGTCTTTCATGTCCTTCTACATTCTAATCTGAAGTGGAAGTCAGGGTCAAATTTGAATTTTTAAAAGTAAAACCATAAAATCACTAAAAGAAAATGGAGGCTAATTTATTTTAAAATTCGGAGTGAAGAAAGTCCTTTCAAAGCAGGATCCGAACCTCAGGATCTCACAAGTCAGAAGGAAAATGATTTACTCTCTCTCTCATATATATGAGATACATATATATCTATACATACATATATTTCTATATGTCTCTTCAACTTCAGTGTAGTAAAATATACCAGAGACTGAGATGACAAACTCAGAAAGAAATACTTGCAACACATAAGACAAAGATGACTTCAAAACATATTAAGAGACTTTTAAATAAATAAATAAATATTTTTTAAAAATGGAAAAGGTAGGTAGCTAACATAAAAATCATCATAAATAGAGTATCCTCACAAAAATATGCTCACACTCACTGAAAATTAAGGACTGCAAATTGGACTGAGACACTATTTTTGCCCCTCACCTTGACAGAGTTAGGTGCTAGCAAGGGTCTGGGAAACCAGCTCTCATACACACTATGGACTGGGTATAAATTAGCATAGCATCCTTAGATGTGTTCGCTTTGTGTTATGTTCAAGTGTTTTTTGGTGATATCTAACAAAGTTAGAAAATTAATACAACCTTTGACCCAGCAATTTCAGTTCTAAGAATTTATTCTACAAATACACTGAACATGCACATAAGGATATATGCAAAAGTGGAACCATTGCTGTATTGTTTTCAAGAGGGAAAACTGAAAATAACCTTAATATTCACAGTAGGGTCCTGGCTCAAAATTTACAGCTTATCATCTCAGTGGAATATTTTGTAGCTAGAAGGAAATTAGTAGAGCTGTGTATGCTGATACAGAAAGATCGCCAAGGTATATTGCCAAGGGTAAAAATCAAGTTATAGAATAATATGATTTATATGTTCCCATTTGTATATATAAATAAGAAGATCTATGGATGTGTATCTACAGGACAACATGCAGAAGGTACACAAGGAATTGTTAAGGAGTGGGACTAAGAGTCTGAAGGGCTGATTTTTCATTTTAAACCGTATTATTATTTGAATTCTTAAAAATCAAGGACCGGGGCTTCCCTGGTGGCGCGGAGGTTGGGGGTCCGCCTGCCGATGCAGGGGACGCGGGCTCGTGCCCTGGTCCGGGAGGATCCCACATGCCGCAGAGCGGCTGGGCCCGTGAGCCATGGCTGCTGAGCCTGCGGGTCCGGAGCCTGTGCTCCGCAACGGGAGAGGCCACAACAGTGAGAGGCCCGCGTACAGCAAAAAAAAAAAAAAAAAAAAAAAAAAAAGATCAAGGACCATAGTTATTTTTATAAAATAAAGGCAGGAAGTTATCACTATGCTATGAAATAGGGCATTTAACAATGCTTATTACTGACTTACATGGATATCGTGTCGTAGACCACATCATATTCTCAAATATTCTCAGAGTCCCTTGCAGAGTCTTGCACACAGGAGAAGCAATGTGCAAATGAATGAACACGTGAAACGATGATTTTTTTAATGAATTTTTAATTTATTTATTTTTGGCTGTGTTGTTTCTTCGTTGTTGCGTGCGGGCTTTCTCTAGTTGCGGCGAGCAGGGGCTACTCTTCATTGCGGTGTGCGGACTTCTTACTGCGGTGGCTTCTCTTGTTGTGGAGCATGGGCTCTAGGCTCACGGGCTTCAGTAGTTGTGGCTCACGGGCTTAGTTGCTCTGTGGCATGTGGGACCTTCCCGGACCAGGGATCGAACCCATGTCCCCTGCAATCGCAGGCAGATTCTTAACCACTGCGCCACCAGGGAAGTATCGAAACGATTTTTTTTTTTTGGACAGTATGTGGGAGATACGCAAGTTTGCAGAATCTATTGATAATGTTAAAATGCTGATAGATTTAACAAATCTCCTTCTTCAGTTGGCCAGGTAATGACCAACTTTGCTGACCTGAATTCAGAGTTCCTCGTCCGTCATAAAGGTTTTGAAATAAAAATAAACAAACTTCTCCTTTTGGGGGGGACTGAGCTGTCATTCCAGGAGAAACAAGGATCTCTTGTCTTGCATGAACTGTGACAGTATTTTGGAAATCAAGGGCCACTGGTCTCAGAGTCAGGATTCTGTGTTCTGTTGTCTTCGCTTTGCTACTAACTGGCGTGTAACCCAAAGTGGGTGACTCTTCCTCTCTGGGCTTCATTTGTGAAATGTTGGCTGATGGCTAAGGTTTCTTATCCCTTTACAATTTTTTTTTTTTAAAGGACAGCCCAAAATAAATGTAAGGAGCACATTCTTCATTTATACTTAAAAAAAAATTTTATTTTTGTACAACAATCCAAATGCTAATTTACTTCCCCAGAGAGGCCAAACCCAGTTTGTAGACTTTGCTCCTATAAATCTGAGGCTGGGTTTTCATTGTCGATGGAAATCTTGGCTCTCTAAACTTTGGCTACTTCGTTTTCTGGGGGTATATATAAGCTCAGAGACATGCATTCAACACGTTTCTGGTTCCCTATGTTACCGATGGATATATAGATGTATATACCTATTTTGTGCTAAATTTGTTTCAGTCATCTAGGTGAAGGAGTATTTAACCTGATGAGTTCACTCCGGCCATTATTTAGAGCTTCCGAACTTCAGCAAGAAGCTAGAGTAAAGCTTAAGTTCTTTTTCTTACACCTTCAAATGAGGTTCCCCAGTGACTCTGGGGAAAAGCCATTCAGTATCTGGCTTTCTGATGTTCCAGCTAATAACTGCTGAACTCTGCTAATTTGCTGAGAAACCACATCGATTGCCGGGCGCACTAGTCTCTGCACAGGGGACATAGTTAAGATAAACAGTGGTTCCTTCCAGGGCTTCGTTTAGCTCTAAAACTAGAAAGGGAAAGACTATTCATCAGTAGGTGAAACAGGACTGTGCCAAAGGGAGTTCAATTAGGCAGAGACAAATGCGGGAAAAGGGAGGGATGGGGTCTGTATCCAAGCACCGGCAGGATCTCCTTAGAAACGGCGGGTTCAGAGCAACCACAGTCCAGCCCCATCCCAGAGAAGCCTCTGAGGACAAAACCCGTGTAAACCAAGCCTGTTTCCTCTGCCCAAGAAAAATGAACTTGTAGCCACCTTGCAGGGCTATTTTAGGATAGAAATGCAGCTGGCTCCTTAGGGAGCAGTTCTGTTTTCTTGGTTCTTTATTTATTTGCAATAAACACAGTTGGGAAAAAAAGCCACTTCTTTCATCACAAGGGTTTTTATCAAGTTATCTTTCCTCTTCACTAGATCAATGGTCCCCAAAAAGGGGGTGATGGAGACCGTTGAATAGTGCATGGGAAGAAAATTGAGAACTTCTAAGTGAGTTTATTTTCCTCTCATCCTTTAAATTCTTCTCCCCCCTTTTTGGTGTTTTATACTGTATCTAATACATTAGTAGATAGTAATATATTATTAGAATTATATTAGTAATAGTACTGTATTAGTGCATGATGACATTCTATAAATTAATAATTACACATTTAGTAAAGAGTTTAGGCCCAGTTATTTTTTATAATTTTTTTGCAGGTAGGGGTATGATGCAGTACAAAATTTTGGAGACCAGACCTTTACAATCTAGAGTCTAAATCCTGGCTCCTGGCTACTTAAAAAGTGACATTGAGTTGCAAGGAAACACTGGCGATTGTGGAAACGTGAGTATCTCCGTAACCCAGCCCAGTGTTATGACAGGTTTTATCGAGGAATAGAACAAGGAAAGACAACAAAATACAACAAAAGTAACAATTCAACGGAAGATAAGAAGAGAGATGCAATGCAAATTATGAGTATAAGAATTTAAAGTAAGGATGGGAATGAAAACAATTTTATATCTTGGGTTACAAGGTGCATAATCATTTATAAAATGTTAAAAATGTATCCTTTTTCTGCGATGGAGAGGTCTCCAAATTGTGGACTCTGGTTCTCTACGTGTCCTTTTTACCACCGTGGAGTAGAAGTAGCTGGAGGCTCCAAGCCAGCTGAGGACTGGGTCTATGGACTGTTACGCTTGCAAATGGTTTGCCCGACCCACTGGTACTCGGCCTTTGAACATCTCACTTAGGAATCATTTGATTGTTTGTTGAAGAGGGTATTTTAATACTAAATTCTCCCTCAGGTTATGCAGGGGTAATGAATGATGAACTTTGAAACCTTGGGACACGCCTAGTGTGTGGATGGTGCCCCAGCAGATATGGCTGTCTACAGCCAGAGTTGGGGGACTTCCCTGGCGGTCCAGTGGTTAAGGCTCTGAGCTTCCAATGCAGGGGGCGTGGGTTCAATCCCTGGTGGGGGAACTAAGATCCCACATGCCATGTGGTGTGGCCAAAAGATAAAAATTAAAATAAAAGAAGAGCACAGGTGGGCCCTGAGTACTTCCCCTGCTTGTGTGTCAAAGCACCAACTCCTCTCCAGCCTGACACTCACCGCTTTGACTTGTTGCATTTCCCACAACAAGTTGAGAGCCTCAGCCTCCGCATCACTTGGTACCCTTAGCTCTTCCCTTCTCACTCCCCACAGCGTCTCCTTGGTCACCTCCTAAGCCCAGGCGCAGCCCTGGTCTGCATACCAGTTGAGTAGTTCAAGGGAAGCTCCATTGGGAAGGACGTCCAATAGGGAAGCAGAACACACATGTGCAAAACCAAAGCTAGGTTTCTTTGAGAGAATCTGATCGATGGAGCTACTGTCAGCCCCTGGGCCTGGAGGCCCGTGAGCAACATTGGATGGGTAGTGCAATTACGAAAGTTACTGGAGCACGGTGCTGATTCCACCCAGCAGGAATGTGGGGCAGTCCCCAGTGTGGCACTGACTACGCTTATGAGGTGGAATGAGGTGTCCCTGGGCTCTCCTTTTGACCGGCAGGGAGCCAGGTGGGGACCAGGTCAAGTGTTTGGGTTTTACACCGATGCTTCTGACTCCCACTATAATCTTTCTGGATCAGCTCCTTGCAGGCTTACTGGTAAAGTGGGCTATTTGATTGTCGCCACATGTGGTTACATTTCCTGTCCAGTTTACGGCATATTCATTTTTCACACGTTACAGGGATTCCTGGACCGAGTGCCCTTTTCAGAGTGCAAGAAACCCACACTCAGCCTGGAGGAAATAACTGAGTGACTTCGGATCCCTTGGGTTCTAACACACCCAAGTGCTCAAACGCCTGAAACAGTGAGGATTTTTTTTTTCCTGTTGGGTAGGTACTTTTTTTAAATACAATTTTTAAAACTTACTTTCCATTTACGATTATTACAAAACATTGGCCAGTGAGGGTTTTTTGATCTTGTTTTGATTTTTGCTTAGAAGTGGGAATCCATTTTTTAACTATTCATTTTAACTAAGTACTACCTGCTTCTTTGGTCTCAGAAATAATGCAAACCTTGAACAGAATACCCTATAGCAATCCTGTGTCTCCTAGCAGTTGCTAAGTGTTCCCAGAAGGCCAAGTGATCTGAGGAGATGTTGTGCATGATCTTAACATGGGACTGGCAAAAGAATCATTTTTCTTCCATGCCATCACCTCCATTTCCCTGTGACAAAGACCAGTGGGGAGGTGCGGCTGGACTCAGTCGCCTGAAAGCTTTGTAAATTACACTGGTGAACAACTGATGGATCATTTCATGGCCAGGGGGCCAGGAGAGTGGGGCCCTACACTTTCCTGTTTCCAGTCTCTGTTCTAATTTCATCTTTGTCCCATCTTACTCATTCTTCTCCATCTTCCTAATCACATTTTCTTCAATAATTGCTGGGGATGCTTTCCATGGCAAAAGCAAGCCAGGGAACTTGCTTCAGAAGAGAGGGCCAAGAGAACAAACATAAGGATACCAAGGGGGGCAGGGGGGTGGGATGAACTGGGAGATCGCGATGGACATATATACACTGTTGATACTATATATAAAATAAGTAACTAATGAGACCCTACTGCATAGTACAGGGAACTCTACTCAGTGCTCTGTGGTGACCTAAATGGGAAGGAAATCCCAAAAAGAGGGGATATATGTATATGTATAGCTGATTCGCTTTGCAGTACAGCGGAAACTAACACAACATTGTAAAGCAACTCTACCCCATTAAAAATTAATAAAAAAATAAAATTTAATTTAATAAAAAGAAGAGAGAGCCAAGAAAAGGCCAAGGGCTCTGTGTGTGTGTGTGTGTGCACGTGCACACACGCTGTTGCTACACAACGCACGCCTAGAGGTGTGATCTCTATTATCATTGTCCTTTCTAGTTAAGTGACTGCCACGCGTTATCCAACCTTGGGCAGCAGTGCAGTGGAAAGAATGTGGGCCTCCAGAGTTCGTCCAACTTAGCACTGAATTCCAGGCTCCGTCACTTATTAGTGGGCATATTCTCTGAGCCTTAATTTTCTGATCCCTAAGAGGAGGATAAAAGTCCCCACCTTGCTGGGCTGCCGCTGTAAGGACTGTGTTCAGGGCATTAGGGACATTAGTTCTCCAAAAATGAGCAATTCCATTTTTCAGACTCTTACACTGTGATGGGTAAGAAAATAATAAATCAGATCTATCTTCTTTTAGGGAGAGTGTAAACGAGATGAAGAAATGATACTTTTTTTTTGGATTAATGATTTCAGCGTCTAGGTAAGGCTCTAGTTGGAGTATTTGAATAACAGATCTCCGTGTTAGCAGGGTCCTTGGTCCCTAAGTTGTGGCACGTGTTTTATGAATGTCATCAGTCCTAATGCTCCTGTGTTTGCCCAGTGGAGAAACAAAGGTCTGCATACTGACAAATTAACAAATAAAGTTCTTCAGCTACTGCTATAGTCCTTGCCAATGTTTCAAGACACAGAAAGAAAAAAAACACACGTACACCTCGCCAAGACTTATAAAAACTGCACAGTCGTTGCAGAAACTTTCCAAGCAAGGAATTTCTCCATAACCTATTTTTTTTTTTTTTTTTTTTTTTTCTGTACGCGGGCCTCTCGCTGTTGTGGCCTCTCCCGTTGCGGAGCGCAGGCTTCGGACGCGCAGGCTCAGCGGCCATGGCTCACGGGCCCAGCCGCTCCGCGGCATGTGGGATCTTCCCGGACCGGGGCACGAACCCGTGTCCCCTGCATCGGCAGGCGGACTCTCAACCACTGCACCACAAGGGAAGCCCTCTTCTTTTTTTTGAAACAGAAAATATGTTGCTTGCTTGAACCAATTCCCAAGTTAAACGTCTGCCTTCATCACTCATTTTTATTACCAGTCTAAACACAGACTGTTTCAATGGAGCCCATTTACAGCAGATAGTAAAAAGGATTCATTACTCATTTTCCTCTTATTATCTTTCAATTGCTCGAGCTCGAGATAGGCTTAAAGTGGACATGAGGCCCCGGTAGCCAGGACATTACAGGAATGCAATTAACAATGATACTCAACACCCTCCAACATCCAGACAAGGGAAACACTCTCTCTAATTCCTTAGCTCGGGCTGCCTTTCCTCACATTTATTCCACTTTCATCTCATTAAACTTCACTTTTTTTTTTTTTTTTGCGGTACGCGGGCCTCTCACTGTTGTGGCCTCTCCCGTTGCGGAGCACAGGCTCTGGACGCACAGGCTCAGCGGCCGTGGCTCACGGACTCAGCCGCTCTGCGGCATGTGGGATCTTCCTGGACCGGGGCACGAACCCGTGTCCCCTGCATCGGCAGACGGACTCTCAACCACTGCGCCACCAGGGAAGCCCCATAAACTTCACATTTTTATAGGAAGTTTTCCCTCTTCTATTCGCTAAGATGTCTCCCTCTCAGTCTGCAATCGTCACAGGACCCTTTCGATGAGCTTGAACAATCTCTTCTTCAAAAACTGCACACAAAACACCGGCCTTGTCACTCTCATCATTAAGCAGAATTTCTCTAGAAACAAGCTGACAGCAACCACTAAAAATTTAGTGGGAGATTGAAATCCAGCCCTGCATGCAAATAATAGCTGTTTTTGCATGATCGTCAATGGTTATGTCATAATCCGAATAGAGATTACAAGCCCCAAATTATGTCCTGGTATTTCTCCCTCGGACTCGTCCCTTCTCTCCAAACCATCTCGATCTTCCTCTGTTTGATCCCATTATACTCATCATTATTTTGATACTTAAATGGAGTTTATTGAAATTGGAATTTATAAATTCTAAAAAAATAGATGCTGAAAAGTCTCTCTGGCTTTTTTTTTCCTCTTAAAATTTTTTTATTGAAGTATAGTTGATTTGCAATATTGAGTTAGCTTCAGGTGTACAGCCAAATGATTCAGTTATATATATATATATACATATTTTTTTTGATTGTTTTACCTTATAGGCTATTACTAGATATTGAGTATAGTTCCCTGTGCTATACAATAAATCCTTGTTGTTTATCTATTTTATATATAGTGGTGTGTATCTGTTATCCCCAAACTCCTAGTTTATCCGCCACCCCGCCCTTTCCCTTTGGTAACTATAAGTTTGTTCTCAGTGTCTGTGAGTCTGTTTCTGTTTTGTAAATAAGTTCATTTGTACCCACTGACTTTTATAATTCAAGTTAATGTCACCTCGCTCTTTTTTTACTCTTTTATTAATGTACTCTTTCATTAATCATACTCATATGGCAGCTTTCTCTATGAAGCTCTAAATCATTTCTAAATCTCATGGTTCCCTGGGGGTTAACTCCTGATGTATTTAATTAAAATGTAGTGGGCTTATACAAACAGGAACTGGCATTCTCCACTTACAACTTACCGTCTATGGGACCCTAAATAAGTCAGGTAAATGCTCTATACTTTCATCTCCTTGTCAATAAAATGAGAATAATAATGCTTAGTTCTTAGGGTTGTTGAGAGGAACAAAAAGGATAATGCCCATAAACTACTTATTGCCGTGCCTGGAGTGTATTAAATGCTTCATAAATAATAGCTATTACGTCTGCACTCACTACTTTTTAGGTGACTATTATGTGACGGGCGCTTTTATGTGCTGTCTTAATTAATCCTTACGAAATTCTGTATAGTTGTCATTGTTCTCCCCATGCTACAAAACGGGAAAACTAGCTAAATGAAGTAAGTTGCTAGTATGTTTTAGAACGGCCTTGGAACTTGGTCTGCCCATCTCCAATGCCTTGGAGGTATGTGTTTGGGTTTGGAAGGAATTGGAGTCCATGCCATAAACATCTGGCCATTTCCTACCTTTACCATCTCAGGCTTTTCTTATGGCCACTTAGTGGCATTCCTGAGCCCCTGTGATAGGTTAGGCTGTCCTGGGTATCCCGTTGCCTGGAGCAACAGAAGAGGCTCATCTAAATGAGAAATGCTTATTGATGATTAAATTAAAGAAACTTGGTGTGATCTTCTAAGAGAAACACTCTTTAGTCTTGGGTAGTTTATTGTGCTAGAGGAAGGAGGGGATGGATTAATGGCAGAAGGTCTTTAGCATGATGTTAATATCAATGACTGCATATAAGTTCAAAATAAGGCAAAAACAATACCGTTTGGGTTAACTTCGATCATACAAGTTAATTCTGTTTTTTCATGATATAAGTTGAGCTTTGGAAAATGTAGTAGGGATTTAAAATCATTTAAATATTCATCTCCTTAAAAGCTAGGCTTTCTGAATCAAAAAAGTTAACTGAACTTTGATTTCTATCTGAATAAATCACTATAGATCAGATCACTTAAAAAAATTCAAAGTGTGCACAAATGAACATCATCAATTTGAGTAGAAGGCACATCTGGCAGTGTTTGGATTGACAGCTCCACTCTTTAGAAATATCACTGAAGTAATGACTCATCATTTGAAAGTGCTGCAGGAGGTCAGGTGGGTTTTTAGCAGTTTTTTGAGCAGTTGAGCCTCTCCCTTTCATAGGAAGTGGAAAGAGAAGGAAAAGGGGAAGGAAGAAATGGAAGGAAGAACTAGGAGTCTGCTATAAAGCTCCAGGCCAGAACCCTTCACATTATCTCATTTAATTCTCCCACTGCCTCATCGGCTACCTTCCTTTAAGCTACTGCACTGGTCCTAGCAATGTCATACCTGTTCTGTACTTGTTTCTCTACTTAGGCCCATCTTTTGGAGCATGCCTCACCCATGTGGATTTGACCTGTGCTGTTGTCTTCCCAGCTACAGTTGGCTCTTCTCACATTTTTCACCCCAGCCTTCCCACATTCTAAATCCTACTTCTGATTTTACCTTCCTCCCTCCTCATGTCTCACACTCCAGCCTGCCTGCTCTACCTCTCCTAACCAGGAGCTGCCCTGCAGGTGCCACTGCTGCCTCTCTCTCAGCCTGGAAATCATGACCTGGATGACACCTTCTCAACTCAGTAAGGTGGGAAATACTCGTCTTATTTTATAGATAAAGAAACCAAAGCTCAGAGTTAAAAAAAAATGAAGCGCAAGACAACAGAGCTAGTTTGGAAGCCAGAATCTGAAGCTTGAAGTCATGTGTTTGACAAAGTAATTACTTAGTTGATCTATAAATACAAGCCTCTCTTATGCCAAAATGCACGCTTTTAAAACTAAGCCCCACGGAGCACAGATAACAAGATACACTAGTTGAATCTTCTATGATAATTCTGGCCCACGGTCTCCACCTAATCAACTCTTCATGTATGTTTGGGGCCATGGCGGGTGCTGAGAAAGGTAGTCATATGGATGTGATCACACCCATGGCGGGAGCTACTATGAGTTATAGTTTAAGGACATAAACACCTATATCGGCAAATATGTAATGAACCAAAATACACTAGCAATAAGGAATAGGGAAAAGAGGCCTCACTTTCGTTTATCCTTAAATTAAAAAGCTACACGTGGAATATCCGAAAAAGAGAAACAAACAATACCCATCTCTACACCCACTATTATTATTCCCCCAACGTTTAAACCCATACTTCCATTTTCAAGTTAATAAACGTAGGCCCTTCAGTTGAGACAAGTCTCTTGACACTTTTATTCAGCCAGCTTTAATCCCTGAAAATGGGAGAAATCAGGATGGTGTTGGTGTTGTCAGTAAATATTAGATCATAATCTGAACAGAGTGTTGAGGGGATGCTTTGATGGCAGGAGGAATGTTCAGCGGGCTGATTGGCCCTGGCCATTGTTGGGCTCGGGGTCATTCACCCTTCTCTCCTACCTTCTCCCCCGGGGACCTGGAAAGGCAGTATTGGGCACAGAGGCACCTTCCCTGCTCAAGAAACACCCTGGGCTTTGTCATCAAGGACACTGCCTTTCACTAGCTGTGTGGCCTCTAGTGAATTCTAAACCTCACTCTGTCTTGGTTTCTTTCACTGTAACTAAGCAGGTCATAACCACCTCACATGGTTTGGGGGAAAATTCAAGAAAAGAATGCTTGTAAAGCTCCCAGCTTTCACAAATAGAAAAAGAGGACACAGTAGATTCTTAACACTACCTTCTTTCTCTCAAAATCCACCACAGCAGGAGAAACAAACTTTTCCTAATCCCAAAATGAAAGGACACACTCAAAAAATTATAGAGCCATCCCAGATCCTGCAGATATAATCATGACACCATTTAGTGGCTAACTCCATGTTTTCTAATAATATATTTGATGCCTAACTCATCGAGGGAGGCTTGCAGACCGGATCAGTTTCTCTTCCTGACACCCCTACTCAAGGAGTCCGTGGAAAATAGGTTCATAGATTTTTCCCGAGGGTAGCTAGAAAGTAGAAACAAAACTGGACTGTGAATGAAGCCAAATGAAGACTGAAACCAGCCAGTGTGCTAAAGTCAGGATTCTACACTTTATCAAGCAAACCATTTTCTTAATTGCATACATGGTTAGAGGTTGTTAGGGTTATTTATAAAACACTTAGGTCCCTTTTTCAGTATGGCGCTGGTGAACTGCCGGCACTGGAGTCTGTATGTGTGTTTTCATGCACATGTTGGTGACCTCAGCAAGGAAAGCATTTGTTCCGTCCTTTTCAAACACAAATATCTGTGGCCTCCTTTCATTTGCTTCCCTCATGGAGTACTGTGTCCCCGCTTCAGGTCTCCCTTTGTTTATGCTGATGTAGTAAACTGTCCCCACGGAGCTCTGGCTAAACATATTAAATAGTCAGCAACATAATCAATTATTTTACCAGCAGGAATGGCTTGTTTATTTAATCTCTCTTTTAAAAATAGTCATTTCTAGAAAGGCATTTCGTACTTTACTTATTTTGACAGCATCAGGAAGCTCCATTGTTAATCAGAAACATGTTAAATCACACAGACATACATAAAGGCAACAGCCAAGATCTGTCAGCTGGATTGACTTTTACAGTGTAAATCTGTAAAACATTTTATAGGAGGAAAACCCTATAGCAGCACGGTAAGCACATACTGTGTGACAAAGCTCAACCCAGATGAATCCACAGACGGAATTGGGCATTAAATACCCAATTTCATTTTAACACACTATTTTCATAGGACAGGCGTACTTGGAAATGAAACTCTAATGATGGGAAAGAATATTAAGAATTAATGAATGTATAGAAAAGATAAAGAGTCAGGGATTCCGAATCACTAAATGTATTGGTTGATTTATTTTGACAGGTGCAGTTTAGTTTTAATGATTTCAAATAACACTTCATAGTAGGGTATTAAAAATCCTGCTGGGTGTGTGTATGTGCACAGTAATAAAATCTTGGTAATGTGAGTTTCACTGTAAGCCTTAGCGGCTAAGTCTTCATTAAGAATAAGTTTCTCTGCAGGTGTGCATGTCAGTGAAGTGAAATTTTGCAGGTCTCTTCTACTTCCTGATTTGATCTTTTTGATCACCATTATTTACGTCAAGTTCGGAATACAATTTCTTTCTGAAGATAACAGTGAGAATTAATCCCCTGGCTAATCATTCAAGCTCTGGTGCTAAGTCTTTACGTTATTTCAATATGTCACTTTGCTTTCTGCCTCAGTTTCCCAAGGAGGCAAGATAGGTAAATTCCTGGTGAGAGACCTAGTTAATATCTGTAAAGAACTTTAAGGTCTTTTTATGAAAGAACTCTTCATGAGGAGAAATACCATGCCATATTAGATAAAAGAGCAAAGACTGTCGATTTCAAACACTGTGGAAGTTACTGAAGAATAAAAAAAGTACCAGAGGCATATAATTATCTTCAGAAAGATGTCTATCACCGGGCAGACTATAATACAGTGATGAAAGGTATATTCAAAAGGTGAAGCCTTCAGGGAATTAAGCACCGTGTCATCGACAAGACTACTAAGATTCATGTTGTAAAAACTTTAAATCAAATATCGTCCATAAGACTGAGTAAAATGAGATAGATCAGTCACATTATAACCTAAATGTAAGCCTTCTAGGAATCCCCCCAAACCTTTCAAGGACTCGTGTTTTCCTCGTGCCTCTTGACATATCATAATTCATGCTTCATTTTTGACTCAGAAAACCCTTTCCATCCTTCCTTATAGACCCCTTTTATACCCTTCCTTATAGACTTTTTGCTTCCTAGTCTCCCTGCCTTGGGTTTCGGGGGATAAGAAAGGAAGATGCCATGTATGTTTGTCTACATAACTTCAGTTTAAATGGAACTTCACTTTGTGCTTGATAACTCTCCCTCAAAAAAATGGCTTATTTCTTTGGTCAATACACAGCCCATTTGGTGCAGAAAGCATCCAACTTTTGCAAAGTCTTGGGAAATATCATGTTTCATTTTGTCAAGGACAAATAACTGAAGCCAAAATATTCTTTCTGAAGACGACCTTGAGAGGTTGGCTCCGGAATGATAATTCCAGCTCTGACGGTAATTTCCTACACGGCATCCACCATTCTCTGCAAAAATACATGCATAGTGAACCACCAGGGATATGGTGGTCTGAAGGGACCATGGGTTCCTGGAAGTGTCTCTGGTCTTTCATTTTTTTCCAGTAGTGCTGATCGGTCTTTAGCCATAGACCATCAGGAACTCTCAAATAATAAGTCACTTGAGTGAGGAAAACAAAATTTCTTTGGAATAAATCCCAGATGAGGATCATTGTTTTTAGAATCTTGAAACTCATGGTCAATTTAAAAGGTAAACACGGACTGAACAGTCAGTGTGATAATGTAAGTGGAAGCACCCACTACATTGCTGGGTACACAGTAAGAGTTGAAAATATCCCAGGTGAATCTTTTATGCAGAAGGAAACGTGCTGAGAAAAGAGATGGATAACAATCTATTACGTGACATGGACAAATCCAACCAAATTCTCTTACGCAATGCGGGTATGAATTCAGGCGACTAGAGCTGGATGTTGTTATGAACTGAATGTTTGTGTCACCCCCAAAATTCACAGGTTGAAATTCTACTCCCCAGAGTAGATGGGGCCTTTGGGAAGTGACGAGGTCATGAGGGTAGAGTTTCATGAATGAGATTAGCTTGCTCTCATGCTGGGTGGTGTAAGGACATGGTGAGAAGGTGCAAAGTGAGCCCTCATCAGACCCTGATCTTGGAATTCCAGCCTCCAGAACTGTCCAGAAATCAATGTTTAAGCCACCCAATCTGTGGTATTTTTGGTATTAACAGGCTGAATTGACTAAGAAACAGGTCAACAACTATTTTTCTGTTCAGCTTTGTTAAACACTAACAAGTGTCGCGTTTTTCAGGCAAACTGTTGTACCTAATTACTTATCTCTAAGCATTCAGGGGGCTATTTCAATTTTCAATCTGCTTCTAAATACTAATTAATCATGAACCCCTCCCAAGAAGTTAGAATTGGGACCAACCATGTTTAAATAACCTATAATTGCTTTATCTCTCCCATGGATGAAAATATAAATGCTTCTGTCCTCCAAAAGGAAAAGAGAAAAAAATTCTAATAAATACCTAATTGATTTGATACTGTTTGGAAAATCAGTTGAGCAATGGAAATGATTGATAATCCTAGTGTACAGCTAAGATATTGCATTTCACATTTATATTTTTAGAAGAGGGTTACATTTAAAATATGGCAGTAATTATCATATCATGGAGAAAACAGCCTAAAAAAAATTTTTTTTTTGGCAGCTGTACCTGAAGACAGGGGAAAAAAACTGATGCTAGGAAAATTGCCCTCACTAAGGAAATACATTTTGCCCAAGACATTTTATCCCATTTGTAGAGATAAGCATGGCTAGGAGTATATTGATTATGGGGTTCAACTGGTTACAGAAAAGCTGAAGTTACTTCCTATTTCTACATCACCTCGAATTCCCACTTATAACCACAAAAAATATTAATATGCACAGTGGTAGTTTAGAACTCCGTGAGTAAAGCTATTTTGTATTAGTCCCTTTATATTTTCCCATTTGCATTTTAATCTTGTCTCTATGGAACATGAGCCTTTGAGTTTGGCTCCTTGGTAGCACTCAGTTTTTTCATCTGAAAAATAATGGAATTAAACTAGATCAGTGTGTCTCAAACTGTAATGGCGCATTTGAACCATCTGGGGGTGTTGATAAACTGCAGATTTGAATTCAGGAGGTTTCCGGGGTGGGACCCTGAGCACCTATCTACTCAGCTACGAAGCAGTACCAGTGATGCTGGTCCAAGGACCGTGTTTTGGTAATGATGGTAATTCACACCTTTCCTTTCCTCTTTATAAGATATGTCGTTAGACGACCCAAGGATTCCTGGGTCTGTCATCACGTTGCTTGAATTGTCTGTTGAATTTAGGACACTCGGTACCTCGACTGCTCTCAGCATCCTGGAAGAAAAAAAAGTCCAGCTTAGGTTTTTCTGTGAATTATTTACAGTGTCTCTCTGCCGTCTACATCGAATGCTGGATGTGGTTAAGTTTTAATAAAAACCACAAGCTTGGAAAAGTCTAAATTCAACTCACCTAAATTTGAGACCACAGACCCTGGCATTGATACAATGACCTCGCTATCCAGTAACTTTCTCTTTGACTCCTTGCAATGTTTTTTGAATACTCAACGAACACCTCATTAAATGGCAAGCATTCGTCACATTTCCTTCCAGTTTCTTGGACTGTGGTCTGTCACCTGTAAATGAGGCAACTCTTACTCTTACAGGTGAGGGAGTGTGGTCTAGATGCTGTAGAGCAAGAGGCAGAGATTCAGGGCTGTCCGCTCCATTGACAGCCCTGTCAATGTCAATAACTATGAAGATATCTATTTTAGGCATTACAACAAACAACAACGTTAAGTGCTGTATTGAAGCACGGTTTTATTTCTCTTTGTCTGCTATGAAATACTTTAAGAGGCTTAGGTGAAAAGTACTGGGCTACTAACATAAGCAACACCTCTCCAGAGCCCATGTGACCATCTTGGGTGAGTTATTTAATTCCTTCCATGCCTTGTATTCCTTATCCTTGTAAAATAGGGTAACTTTTTGCCAGGATTGTTAATACTGAGTTAATACCTGTCAAGTGCTTAGAACTACACTAGGCACAGAGTGAGTACCATGGAAGTGTTTGTCAACACTGCCACTTCAGATCAAACTGTCAGATCTTGTTTCAGACCATATGCACTTATTTAGCTTTTAAGGAGTGATATATTTCTTGATTGCTGTATACAAATTATTATTTAGCAGTCATGATAATCTCTAGTATTAATAAAACCTTATAACATGAAATCTTGATATAGTATAAATATTATTTTAATTTATTTTATTGTACATAGGCGCTGTGGAGGACACAAAAATTGCATGACACCAACTCTGTCCTCAGAAAAATGTATATGCATAGTCTTATGAGGGAGAAAGACACATACCTAAATAAATGCAACATAACAAAGAAGGCCTGTTCCACACCCCAGAGTTGGGAAATATATTCAATATTTCCTGTCCACTGCTCTACTGCAAAACAAAGAAGAAAATCCAAGTCGTTATATTACTACTTTGGGTCCCTGATTTCAAGTTCAAAGAGTTAATTTTAATTTTCCTGAAATTATTTTTTCAAAATGGAACCAGTATTATTGTTTTTCTGATATGGAAAAGTGTAGACTATCTCAGAAGATTAAAGAAGATAGAGGAAAGAGTAATTGCCTCTGGAAGGGATTGTAAGAGGCAGGGAGTCTTAATTCTAATTGTTTTACTCTTGTGTCCTTTAAATTTTGTACCTTGTACAAGTATTATCCATGAAAAACATTTTTCTAAATTAATGGATGCACATTGTAATAGACATTACATGATATATATAGAAAGATATAAAGTAGAGAATGAAAGTACTCCAAATGCTACCATGAACACAACACTTTGGTACCCGATTCCTTCTTTAGGCATACGTACGTGTATTGTTTTTATGAAGACAGGATTGTGGTATATATGATATTTTAAAAATGCTTTCCATGCCAATAAATATAAATGTACAACACTCATTTTTCATGTCTGTATTATTATACACACCAGGCTTGGCTGGTTTAATTGACCCCGTATGGTCCTGTGAGGAACATCTTTGTACATACATATTTGTGTGATTGTCTTGTTTTCCTAGAATATACTTCTAGAAATTCAACTGCGGGGCAAAAGGTCTGCATGTGAAGTTGAGATTGAAAAGAAACATAACATGAATAAAGAAATGAGCTCTTTCCTTTCAATTCTCCATCCACGGGAGAGAGGCGTATTGTGGTTTATAGGCAGGAGAAAAGGGATGGAGTCACTCTTGCTTCCCCATGGCTGGGAGGCGCAGGTGTTTGCCACTAGCATCACCTTCAGTACCCAGGTAGGGAAACGGTGGAAAGGATGAGAGTGGGTCTTGGCTTTAAGTTGTGAGCGAGTCCCTGGTTGAATTTCATTTCTTTTTCTCTGTTTTCCAAAAGGAAATTCACTGCTTCATCTGTGAAGTAGCATTAGCTCTCCTTCTGCTAATGGACTCCTAAGTAGTTAAGGTGAATATCGTGTTAATGCTTTCCTTAAGGAGGGTGGGGCTGGAATTTGAAGGGGATCAGAAGAGCTCTTTAGATGGTTCAGCCTAGATGATAAGAAGAGGAGAGAAATGTGGGGGGGGGGGCGGAATGGAAAATATTAGATTTAGAAGGCCTCATTCAAACTTTAGTTCCCCCTTCACCCCCCCAATATGAGGAAACTTACACTGGAAGGTTACATCACTCATCAAACTCATAAAGCTGCTGAAAGGCTGAGCAGGAAAAGGAAGTTAAGCCTAAATTGTGGTTTAGAGTCATTTGCATTAAACCAAGCACCCTAATTAGGCTCATGTAGAGTTACTAAAGACTAGATGGTACTGCGCATGTCTTTCACCTAGGATTTGCCTTCCTGAATGGTGCAAAAGTTAGCTGGGCAGCCTTGAACTAACACCAATAGCAGCTCTAATTTTTTTTTTTTTTTGCGGTACGCGGGCCTGCCACTGCTGTGGCCTCTCCCGCTGCGGAGCACAGGCTCCGGACGCGCAGACTCAGCGGCCATGGCTCGCGGGCCCAGCCGCTCTGCAGCATGTGGGATCCTCGCGGACCGGGGCACAAACCCGCGTCCCCCGCGTCGGCAGGCGGACTCCCAAACACTGCGCCACCAGGGAAGCCCAGCAGCTCTAATTTTTGCCAGCCTCCTGAATACTTGAGCCCTCCTGGGTTATTTTGAAAGGATCCACTCTCTTCAAGTGCTGGAGGATAATGTGGCATTGTATTCAAACTATTAAAGTAACTGATGCGATAAGTCTGGGATAATGCCTGCAATCTACCTTCAAACCTGAAAGAAAAAAAAGTTTATGAGCAGAAAACACTTTAAACATTTTCTTTTGGAAGTGTGGGAGCTTCACGGAGAAAAGGAAGATCATTTGCAGCTCTGGCTTCAAATCCTATCTTGGAACCATGGCAAGGATCAAACAGAGGTGTTTTTTTCATAAGGTAAAGTGGGCAAGTGCGTGGGGTCGCTTGGTTTCTTGTGTGCTCACTGCAGAAGCCTTCCTCAACTTGTAAGTCTACCCTCTGCTCTCCCTCAGGGGTTCAGAAAATGCGCTGTACTTGAACATGTCCCTGGTTGATCCACATGTGCAGATTCTGTGAAATCTAGAATTTATGTAAGCCACGTTTCTTCAGCCTTATTCAGGTAGACTTTGTGGTCTTTCTTTCACCTTTTATTCAACAGCTATTTATAAAGCACCTACTATGTGCCAGGCTCTGTTCTAGGGGTGGAGGATACAGCCATAGTTAAGAGAAAGTCCCTACTTTCGTGGTGCCAACTAAAAATTGGCACTTGCCATCTGCCTCTACGAGGATGAGGTCACTGGCAACTGTAGCCGCTGATCTTCAACACAGCCTGACAGTTCAGGGCAGAGATCAGGAACGAGGCCCTCTGTGCTCCGGGAAAACCGGCAGAGCAGGCCTTCCGATAGTTAGATATTTTCAGGAGAAGATTTTATGAGCCCCAATTCTTGTATTTCCTCTCATCTAGAAAAGCACTAATCGTTAACAGTGACATCTGCTCCTTCTGAATAGCAGCGAGTCTCTGCCAACATGTGTGCTTGACGCACGTGCCCCTATTCACTAAAGTCATAAACAATACTGACCTCCCCTCCACCTCTCCGGAGCAGTTCCTCAGAGCTATCTGAGATGCTATCTCCTGGGCTACAGTCCTCATTTTGCCCCAAATAAAACTTAACTTGTTTCTTAAAAATAATATGATATGGATGATGGTAAGTCCTGTGAAGGAAAATAAAGCAGGATATAGAGGCTCTGAGGGAGGTGTGTTTTTAAATATAGAAGGAAGTAGAAACCTGGAGGAATTAAAGGAACAAGTGGGCCAGTACTTGAGCAACCGTAGTCCAGGCGGAGGAAGGGTGAAGGCAAAGGCCCTAAGAAAGGGCTGCGCTCAGCCTGTCCAAGGAACAGCTGACCCAGCTCTGGGAGAAGCCAGGGAGGGGAGCAGAGTGGACAGGACAGAGAGGCAGGCGGAAGTAGGAGGCACAGAGGCTGTGAGAGGATGTGAGATCTCACCTGGGTCAGGTGGGAAACCACTGGAGAGTTTTGGGCAGTGAATGGTGTGGCTTGATTTCCTCTTCAAGGGCTCTCTCCTGTGCCTCTGTGTAGGGACCCGACAGCTGGGGGGCAAGAGGAGAAGCAGGAAGGCTGGTTTGGGGGTCACTGCTGAGCTGGCTGACCTGGAGGCTTGGGGAGCCTGACGGCTTGGACTAGGGAGGGAGGAGGTGATGGAGTATGGAATACATTCTGAAGGTGGGGTCGAAGCACGTTGCAGCATACAGTGACTGCCAGACTGCTATCTGTTTACCGAAACAAAACTGAAACGTACTAGGTAAAACATGAAAGTATCAGAAATGGGGACTCAACTATAGTCGTCAATATGGAAGTTTATAAATATAATGATGGATTAAAAAAATCCACCTATCTTTAGTCATTAATAATAAAATAATGTGGTATGATAAAATAACATGAATAAGTACCAGAGCAGAAAACTGGAATCAGATGGGCCATATACCATACCCAGGGGTTCATCTCCTAAGTGGCCCCGGAAGAGTCTAAATCAATACTTGGCCAAGCGTCGGCCAGTTGTGGCAACTCCACAGGCCCATATCATCGATGCCGAGATATGTCAGGTCAAGTCTAAGGCTATCCCTTGCAGAATTCCCCCTTGCTTAGGGGAGGCCAGCCTTTGCACTGCTAAAGCCATCAACTGATCAGATGAGGCCCATTGATACCATGAGGATAACCTGCTTTACTCAAGATCCACCGATTCAAATGTTTGTCCAATCCCAAAAAACACTTTCACAGAAACATCCAGAATACTGTTTGACCCAACATCAGGCACTGTGGCCCAGCTAAGTAGACACAGAAAATTAACTGTCAGAAACTCAAGTTCCTTTCACTCACACTTTTGCAAGAGGGAAGAAAGTTGAGGGGTTTAGGCATCACAATGCTGGTTGCATTTATTTATCCCCGGTTTTATCCTCAAGCTGGTGGTCTAAGGATAAACCTTTCTAAATAAATTCATTTACAAATGAATGTGCGCGCTTTTCCTGTGATAAACTGGAAAATTCACCTTTCTACTCCCGACCATGACTGCATAGGACCTTTTTACCATTAAAATTTCTGGCCTGGGGCCATGACGTTGAATGCCAGGTGAACAATAAAGAAAGCCACCATAAAAAACATGAACAACAATGGGAAATTTACCTCTTGTGAAGAGGAAGGCTCACTTCTCTGAACTATTCGCTCTTTAGAGTGTCCGTCAAGGTGGACACCTTACTTTTTATTTTTGTGTGTGGGTTTTTTTTTTTTTTTTTTGGCTGTGTCACACAGCTTGTGAGATCTTAGTTCCCCAACCAGGGACTGCACCTGGGCCCTGGGCAATGTGAGTGCGGAGTCCCAACCACTGGACCGCCAGGGAATTCCCCTCACCTTACTTTTTATTTATTTTTTTGTGGGAAAATGGACATTTTAATTTAATTTTATTTTTTCAATTTAATTTAATTAATTTTTTAATACAGCAGGTTCTTATTAGTTATCCATTTAATACAGATTAGTGTATATATGTCAATCCCAATCTCCCAATTCATCACACTTTTTAAAGCAATACAATCAGGGTTGTGTCGAGACGAAGTTGCCAGTGTACCAGCAAGTTCTCTCACAAGAGCCCAGCACTGAGGCTCAAGATGGAATAACAACAATATTAATAGTGGCTCAGACCTGCATCATTCTTTGAAGCTGGCAAAATGCTACTGCAGCGTTGGCGATGAGAAAGATTTTGAGGTCTTTACACCTCGAAGGTTCCCCAGTTTGAGAGTCATTTATCCACAGATTTTTAAGAGTACACACCACACTGCAGGGCACAGCATCCCCACATTGTTTTGTCACTAAAATTCAGTTTATAAAAATAGCTTTCTTATTAAAAGCATCGGCAGCCTGCTGCTGGGACTTCTACCCGGCAGTCTCTTTCCTCCTGTTCCAGAGCAACAAAACATAAAGTAAATAAACCCGAAGAGTGCAAGCAATGGGTCACTCAGAAGCTAGGCAAACAACCTTTGCTTTCAAAAAACAGAATCCTTATCATCCTTTTCTTCCAAGAAGCTAAAAAAGCGACAAAACTGATGACTTTCATACCATCTTTCCAAAAGTGTATGCATGATAATATCCCACTCCTTTTACAGAAGGGGAAGAAAGGGAGGTGCCTCACTCCATAGTTTACATTCAGGTCAAGGCCAAAGCCAAGACCAAATTCCACAAACATTCACTGAGCTTTTTCTGTGTACAAATTACCATGGTAAATGTCAGATTCAGGTTGTGATCTTCAGATACGTATTTTTTCACTACGAAAAATTTGTCAGAAGCATTCTTTTAATTGACAAATGGAATGAAGAGAAAAAACCTGGCATTTTTTTAAACTAGAAAATATTGGCTCTTTCAATGTGATTTATGCTACTTTGAGTCAAGAGAAGAAAGATGGAGATATTTCTGTCTCAAAGAATTCCTGGTTTCACAGATTTTCTTTCTTTCTTTTGTTCTTTTTAGCAGCTGAAGGCACACCAACAAAAGGTTCTTAAGAAAGAACAGCCATACATTCCATTTTTATAGGTCTGTTGCTTCTAAGAGTCCAGAGCAGTTTGAAACCAGTACAAATATGAAAGCAAATAGTGGGTAGCACAGTGCTTAGAATAAAACAGACAATAACTTACAGTGACTTGGACTACAGCATTGCCTCACAACATGTCTTTTTCTATGATTTCTTTGACTCATGATTTGGGCTAGACTTGGAAAACTTAGTTTATTATTAAACAAAGCAGGAGGATTAAAGGAAATGTGTTTGTATTTTTATTTTTTAGTACCCAAGTCAAAGCTTTATATCACTGGGTATATTATTACAATACATTTCCTTAAATTCTCTCATTCCTATGAGGTAAGAAGCTATTATGTCCATTTCACAGTTGGTAAATCTGAGGCTCAGAGAAATTCATTGACTTATAAAGAATCTATTAGGGGACACCCCTGGGATTTGAATGCAAGTCTCTTCATTCCTTATACCTTTTCTCCACTATTTTGGGCTGTAGTGTTATTCTATGATCCATCACATGTGAATCTGAAACAGTTTTCTAGGAGTTGGCTATTGTTGCTGTTATCTGCTTTTTGAACTGGGTGTTAAAATTCGTTAGACTTTTAGAGATGGACAACTTTTCACGGAAGTAGTATAGCATTGGTATGTGTGAACGCTTTGCTTCCAATAAGCAGAATGTAACTTCATATGAAGTTCATATGAATCAGTTGCTAGCCCCATTCTTGTTCTGGAATATTTTATTTGCATTTTCAGGAGAGGAAACTATTGAATAGTGAAGTAAGAAAGAGAAATTTAATCCAGTTTTACATAGAGACAGGTAGAGAGGGAGGAAGGAGAGAGAGACACAGAGACAGAGAGACAGACAGACCGAGACAAAGGGAAACCAAAGATGGCAGAGCTGGGATTTAAGTACAAGTCCTTCTGGCTTCCAGTCCAAGTTCTTTTTTTTAAAATTTTTGGCCGTGCCCCCAGAGTGAAAGCGCAGAGTCCTAACCATTGGACTACCAGGGAATTCCCTGCCCAAGTTCTTTCCATTCTAACGTACTGTCTTATGGGGCAGATGTGGATTCAGTAGAACCAGGGAGTTTTCTGAAGGCCCCTGGTGAGTTTGGCAAAAAGGTACCTGTTAGCTTTGAGTAATGCCTAATGCAGCCCAATCTTCAGCACGCAAACGTTTTTGCCTCTTAAATAACATGAATATAGACAGCACTCAATAAATATTTGAGGTTGATTTTTACTTACCAGGAGTTACTTTTCTTCTGTATCTAATTTTTAATACATTTACCTTGTCAAGAAATTGGCTTGGGAAACCTTGAAAAATCCTTGAGTCCCTCCCCGACAGGGTATGAAATTAAAATGAAAACCTCTAAGAACTTACCAACTTTATTTCAGAAGCATTTATAAGTGTAAAAATTAATCTTTACAGGGATAAGGAAAAAAATCACAGCACTCTACTAAAAAGCTACTTGTAATGACCCATTTTAAAAAATGGAAGAGGTTTTATTTTCCAAAGAAACATGTTATGTACTGTATATGTTATTCAAAAACGGAATGATTTCATATGAATATATTTCAGTTTACTTAAAACTAGAGCTGCCAAATTGTTATCTCTAATCAAATATAGTAAGCACTGAATTCTTCCTTTACCCCTGATAGCTGCATTCCCAACACTCCACAAAAAAACTATATAAAAAAATCTGAAAGCAAAAGTCAAAATTTGTTTCCAGTAGATGGCACTGCAAATCAAGGCTTTATTGGTCTATTAACTATTATTTCTTTGACCAGAATAATTATTTCTGTAGTGAGATGCACTAAAGAGACGTATACAGTAAAATCGAATAGGTTGGGGGCTTTGAGGCTACAATGAAGCTGCATTGTCCAGTGTCCTGACACTGATATTTCTTCTCTATTTAGCATAGTTGGGGATTTCTGAAGGTAGCAGGTGCATATAACAAAAGCTGTCTACTTGCTTTTACATGAAACCCACTTTTTGATGCGGGATTTTGGTTGCCCATTTTAATTTGTTTAGTCTATTTTATGTTATACGTCCAAGGGGACTTTTTCTACTTTTGCACAGTGCCTGATTCAATCTCACTCAGGTTAGTTAACTTGCAGAGGCAAAACTGAGCCCGGGTCATAAACCATACCCCTGACCTGTGCTGGTTTTTGGTGTGTGTATGTGTTTGTATTGGGCAATAAGTAGCCTCAGTTATAGAGAATGTAAATAATTGCAGACAACTCCAGTTCTGCCACGTAAAACGTGACACATGCTTACATGACACATGGCCACGGATCAGAGTCCTGCTTTGTATGTTAAGGAATACATGCTTAAAACATATTTAAAAACCATTTAAAGGAGACATTACACAAAACAGAGACTAGAACATATTAAATGCTATCACGTATGTAAAGACACCTAGAAGAGCGTCTGGCACAAAATAGATGCTAAATAAATCTCCCCTCCTCTTTCTACTTCTTTAATGGAGTGCAAGAGTGAAAGGCCAGGCCCTGCTCTGCAGCTGTAGGTGAGACCTCTGTCATTTCACCTCCCTGGACTCAGGCTTCCTTGCCTCTCAAAAGGGCTGGAAGCCAGGCTGCAAGATCTAGAATATTCTGCTTCATATAAAATAAGACTCACAAGTGGAGTATGTGATACTAGGCACCCAATGCAAGTAGCCTCAGAAGCTGGATGTGACTTTCGTCATAATGTTTGTTTTCTTCAGTGAAAAAGAAGCCATCAGTCAAAACTGGCACTTTCACAGCTAAACCATCTCTGCTCTTTAAATAAATGTCCTAGGAAAGTTCAGACATCACGATTTTTTTTTTTAATACACCCTGTGTGTGCGCTGTTATTTTTTTCTCTTGTCAAGGAAGGCTGAAATTTCTTCATACTGTACAGGAAGCAACGGTGGGTTTCTGGAATTTTTAGAAATGGATGAGAAAGTGCTCCAGGTGATATCTTTGTGGAGCCTTTACTCACCACTACGCTCATTTATCCATTTAAACAGTGAGCTCCATCACCCAGGCTTTTCTCAGTGACTCTCAGGTACCTCGGCCCGGACACTTAGATGGGCAAACAAAAACCCATACAGTAAATACAAAAACACAACAGTAATCTAAATGAGGCAAAAATATGACTCGAGCAATACCTTTACTGCTGATCAGGAGGGCAAAGAAGGTGTTTGCCCTACAGATCTGTTCCTTTGTTTTCCTCTTTGTGATCCCAGGGTTTACACCTTGGCTATTTTTAGTTGGTAGAGATGGTGCTGGGATATTACAGAAAGCAACTTGTGGCTTTAGGTTGATAAGCACTCTTTAGAGTTTGAAAGGACTTTACAGAACATCTAGTCCAATCTCCTTTACCCATGAGAAAAGAATGGCTCAGAGACATCATTTGATTTACATAGGTCACACAGGAAATTAGTGAGGAAGCGGCGATGAGGTCATTTGACTCCCAACCCAGGAGTTAAGTGCTTGAATGGGTATAGGGGAAAAGGGTGAAAAAATAAGGGAGTGTCTTCAGATTTCATTCTTAGTGACCTCAGGAGGGGTGATAGAAAAACACAATCTCACCTGGCCTAAGAGACAATGTGTTAAGATCCCAAGCCTACAGCAGAAAGAAGATTGCATACATTCTTCAAATATTTGTTTATTTTCAGGGGCTTTTGGGGGACACTTTTCCATCCTTCCGCTTTCATTTTAAGCTAATTTGTCTAATATCTCAGATTCTCTATGTTAAGGAAGCAAAATGGTTCATTTTCATTAGGGCGTTTCCTCCTACGATAACTTAAACATGGAGTAATTATGAGCAAATTGACCGACATTCTTCTTGGTGTGAAGATTATTGTGACAAGATTTAAGTAATCATATGTCTTTAGCGTAAATAAGGTAAATAATATGCATATAGTTTTCGACTCTTCTGCGATACTTTTTGAAACACACAGAATAATGAGTGGGAAACTTTTCAACTGTTATTTTTATTCCTAAATATTTCCAGTTAGCAAATATAATTTTAATATTTTATATATTTAGCCTTATTCATAGGAAAGAATTCCAAAGTCCCTTGGAAGGCATAAATTAGATGTGTAGGTGTATTTTAAAAGTGATATAATTCATGGCGTCACCATTGTTTAGGCATGAAGTAAGTTACACTCAGTTAGTGTGATCAAAGCCTTATTTTTGCCAAGATTTTTAGAAAATGTTAACAATTTATAGAGAAATCTCGTGGCGTTTATGATGAGATTTACGTGGTTGAACTTCTCTGATTTGGAATGTATTAGACCTTCTTTACTTTGAAACAGTCCTAGTTTTTACCGAGGCTTTATCTTTGGCTAACTCTGCTGTTTTCTCTCCCTCCCACCCCACGCCTTTCTTTAATTGATTTAGGGTGGATTCTACATCTGGAGACTCACATCCCTAAAGTATCTGCTTCTGAAATAAAAATGAAAGTGGGAAGGTATTGGAATGGGATGAAGGGCCGTGTTAATTACCTCGGGGAGTCTTCGAACCAATTTCTTCTGCCTCATTGATGTCCTTGGATAGAGGAGAATGGAGACAGGATGCAAAATAACGAGCCAAGGAACGTTCAAGAAGTCACGTGGGAAAAGCAATATGAAAGTAGAAGGTTGCCGAACTTTGAGAAATTTCACCCTAGACAACGTTGAGATTCTTGGAGGTAACAATGTGATGACCATCGTGTATTGTGGCTTCATGATTTTATTTCTTAATCGCGATAACTATAAAAAATCTAAGTCCTCCACATAGTTCTCCAGACTCACGGGCAAAGTTATACAGGGGTCTGAGTACCAAAAACATAAAGAGACCCCAGTACTTTGGAGGAATCGTAAGATAATGTATACACAGGCTATCGAGTTAGGGATTCGGTGTCCTTTTGCAATTGTTTCTTATTTTGATGAAATAACGTTCCGTTTATAATAATGACTCAAAACGGGTAAACAAACCTAGAGCCAGCGCAATGGCTGCTGCAGCTCACGTCGCCGCAGCTCTTGGAGAGGGAAAGTGCATCCTCTCCGTAAACTGGAGCCGCCCGGAAGTCCTGGCGGGGGGTGGGAGAGGAGCGATCCTCTGCCCCCTCCCGGGCCCGAGCCCCGCGGCGAGGTTTGGGGCACACAAGGGAGAGCCACGGCCACCGCGGTGGACGCAGCGCGGCGGGGAGCCGGGTTGGCTGGAGGAGGGGATCCGCTCTCAGGCCCCTCTGCTGCGGCTGCGCTTCAGCGGTGCCGGAGCTGGTGACCCTGTCGAAGGGAAGGGCGCGCGGGGTGGGTCTCCCGCGCTGTAAGTCCTCTTGGGATGGCACCGTCCACCGCCCCCCTCCCTGCCTACGGGCCAGACTGTGTGTTGAAGGATCGAGAAGACGAGACCCGGAGGTAGAGTCCAGAAGCCTGCCTGGAGTCCCCATTCTGGATCCCTAGTAGCCGCGGTGCACACATGGACTCATTTGGGAGCCGTCTCAGAGTACAAGAGGGAGGCAGTTTGGAGGTGCAGGCAACAGGGTTAATGTGCAGGAGCGGGGTGTGGTCGGTTTGAGGATGCTTCGCCTTCAGTGACCTTCAGGTGAAAGGGGTCGGATGTCCCCAAGAGGAGGGTACCAGGAAGCTGGAGGGGATGCAGACTCCGGCTGGAGTTTGAACTATGAGTCGCTTGTCCTTCCTGAGTCTCAGGTGGTACCTCGAATGAACGTGTGACAGGACGAAGGCGTTTTATACCTCGCAGAGCGCCCTCCAACATGTAGGGAAATACAATTTGCCCAGACTGCAAGTGCACTGCGTCTCACTGCCGCCGAAGCCCCCGAGGATCTCCGAGCTCCGCCCACCGTTTCAGTGGAGGGGCCCTCGCGACCGCGTGGCTTGGCTGGAGCAGTTTCCCGGCACGTCTCTCGCGCGGTTCTTCTAGACCAGCCGGGCCCCGCTGTCGGGGAGAGGACTCGCTAGGGCAGGACCCCGCCCGTCCCGCGCGCGCTCAGACTCTGACCTCCTCTCTCTCGGTCCTCCCCGCGCCCTGTCCCCCGCCCTGCAGAGCGTCCACCTATCCTCCGAGGACCTCTAGCGCCTGAGGTCTCCGGTCCGCGAGGACTCGCGGGGGTGGAAGGACGTGGAAGGACGGGGGAGGAAGGGCGGAGCTGCGAACTCGAAGCAGCCTGGGAGCGCAGGGTCCTCTGGCCCCCCGGCCCGGGCCAGGGGAGGGCGCGGCGAGAGACGTTCTTAAGAAGGAGATGGACACAATTGGGAGACTCTGGGGAATTTTACCCCTTGTGACAGTAGAGCAAAAACCCTGACATAACGTGTCAGTTCTCCGTTTCCCACAGAAATAAATTCTAGCCCCCAGCAGCATCTCCTCGCTCCTTAGTACAGCAAAGCCCACCTTCGGAAGTTCTCCGTCTTGCCCACTCGGGCGTCGCCAGCATTTCCGCATTGGGTACATTACGTTCAGTCTCTGCCCAGCCGTTGCTCGGGCCGGGGAGCTCCACTTTGTCCTCCCCCCACGCCCCGGGCAAAGTGCCCGCGAACCCGCACACGCCGCCGGGAAACCCTGCCCTGCGCCCGTCTGCGCTGACCCTGTTTCACTCCCACCATCGCAGAGGGCCACGTTTTTCTCGGGCAAGATTCCTTTCCCGCCCTACAAGAGCCAGCCCAGGCCAGGTGCCCTCTGCGGTCGCCCCGGCCCGGACATTTCCCCAGGACACGCAGTGGCGACCCTCGTTACCTGTGTCCTGCCGATCTCAGCGGAGAACTGAATTTTCCGACCCCTCTGGGCTCGTTTCCCTGGAAAACCTTTCCCCGACCCCCTCCCGCCATCCCTAAGGGGCCAGGAAATGTTTCAATCTCCATAGAAAAAGCGCAGTTTAAGTGCCGGGTGGGGCGCAGTGGGCGGGACGCGGGTCGCGGAAAGAATTGGATTTCTCTCCGCTCGGAACCAGCCTTCGGCGGATAAAGCGCAAGTTTGTGCATTTGGTCCACGGAGGGATTGCAAACCGACGAAACAGAAAGTGTTCCAGTGAGATGCGGAGTTTGCCCAGATTTCCCTGCAGATGGGTGTGCGGAAACGCCTGTGATGGGAACTTTGTGCAGATCGTGTATGGATGGGAGCTAAAGAAAAAAAGGGAGGGGAGCGGGGCGGGGAGGGGGCAGTGGGAGCGTGAAATGTGCCTCTGTGTGTGTGTGAGGGGGGGAATGTGCCCAGACGCGGAGGCGTCACGGGGGGGCGTCACAGCGGGGGCAATGGAAGGAGTGCGGAACGTCCCGCAGGCTAATTGGCTTAAGACGTTCTGCAAGCGCTTGGAAAAGGTCGTTGAAGGAGTTCGCTGCACACACACAAAATAATAATCTTAAAAAAGAGTGCCGGGCATGCGCACAGAGAGGATGCCATATTGGAATGAGGCTGTAGTGGGAGTCGGCGGAGTGGAGCGGGCGCGCTAGGGAGGCGGCGGGCAGGGAGCGAGCAAAGCAGAGCTAGCGGGTGAGGCCGGTGTCCCCCCCCTCCGCCCACGGCGGCGCCCGGGGTCTTGGTCCACGCCGCGGGGAGGACGAACTTCATCAGGTAGGACGCCGCGCGGTCGCTGTCCCCGCGCCCAGCCAGCCCAGCGAGCAGACCTCCGGCCCGCAGGTTGAGCGCGCCGGTCAGCTTTTTTCCAGCTCCGAAAAAAAGGGAAGCTGGAGCCAGCCCGGGGGTGGGGGGCTGGAGGAGGGGGTGCTGAGGGAGAGGAGCGAAAGGGAAGGACAGGAGGAGAAAGCGACATTACTGGAGCAGAGCCCCAAAGTCCGCTCTGCGCTCCGGGTTGTCATTTTTGCTCCCTCTGTCCCCTTCCCCCGGTCCCTCGGCTTTGCAAAGCCCGGCCTTGCGGGGGTCCGTCCGTAGTTGCAAAGTGTCCTCCTACCAGGGTGCAAGCTGTCCCCTCCCGCCGCCCACCTTCCTCATTTGTGCGCTCATTTTAGCGACGCAGCCGCCCTTGCTACCCCGCGCTCTCTCGTTGGGGTCTCTTTCTTCTTCTTCCTTTTTTTTTTTTTTTTGGTGTGTGTGTTTGGGGTGGCGGGGGGACGGGGGGAAGAAGATGTGGAGTGAGGACTGGAGACCAGCCATCAAGGGGGTTAAAAATCGTGGGCACATTCGGAATCCCCCCTTTGGAAACATTTGCCTGTGCAGCTGAAATGAAATTGTCAGTAGTAGTTTCGGAGCGTGCTCCCGCAGGGATGATCTTTTTGTTCTTTTTTTTCTTTTCTTTATTATTATTTTTTCTTTTACGTTAAAGTAATATCCTGTCACTTGGGGCTTTCCTGTTGTACTCTCATATGACCTTTCAATTACTAATCTGATCTGGTTTGGGAGTTTATTTTTTTACTGTGTGTGTGTGTGTGTGTGTGTGTGTGTATGTGTGTGTGTGTGTTGGTAAAATCCGCCAAAAAAACAACTGTAGGAACTGCTAGATATATTTACCGATTTTTGACCCGAGGCGGCGGGAGGGGATTAACCGGAGAGAGGGGGAGCCTTAGGTGAGGGAAGTGGTTGATTTGCGGTGGCCAGACGCAAGTCCAGAGCCCGATCCGTACTCGTGTTTTCTTGGAAGCAACGGCGGCGAAGGAGTATTTAGAAGCTGTGCCAGTTTCAATATGGCGGGCTAAGGTGGCTTTTAAAAACTGAAAATAAAGGTTTTGAGGTGGGAAAAAACCCAACCGTAGGTGCCATCTCTTAGTTTCAACTCTCTTTGACTACTCCAGTAGCTGCTTTAGCGAATTAAATGGGAAAAAAGAGAGGGAATGAGCTGCCCCAGTTTTTTCCGTGGTTAGAGTCTGCGTGTGTCCAGTCCATTGCTAAAGGGCAGAGGGGTACCGCTGGCCCGGACCGAGGCATCCGAGCACAACTGCTCTGTGTGCCTTTGGATCAGTGTGCATACCTGTGTGTGCAGTTGGCGGGGAGGGTGCCAAAGAGATCCACCCTGAATTCGTGTGTGCGTCTTGGAACCAGACCCTACCATGATTTGACATGACAAACTGCTGACACGTGGTGCAAAATACATGAGGGCAGAGGGAATGATTTATTTCGGCTTTCTAGGAGACCAGTTCTCTTTCTCTGTATGCTGGATCCTGTGTGCGTAAAGCCCGGTAGGTGGAGCGGGGAGGTGCTTATTAAAAGGACTCACTGTCCAGGGTTTCGGGTGAAGTCGGACTGCAGACGTCCGTGGGGTTCTGTGTGCAGGGGGCGCGCTGCAGTTAGCGGTGGGCACCTGGTGCAGTTCGCGCCGCGCCGCGGTGGGGTGGGAGGTGGGGGGGCCGGCGTCCGGGGCATGGTGGGTGGGTGGGGGGAGTGAAAGTGCAGCGGCGGAAGGGCGGGGCGCGCGCGGACCTCCGCTGCAGAGCGTGCATGGGGGAGGGGAGGAGTTGCTTTTGGAGTTGCGCTCTAGGGGCGGTGGGGGATGGGGAGAGCGTTAGCGGAAGAAAGTGTCCCTTGCTCTGATCGGGCTCCGAGAGGGCTGGATCCGCTAGGGGCCTTCTAGGCGAGCGAGCGGGGGTGTCGCCTTGGGCTTTGAGAGGGCGGCGAGGTGCCGGGGAAAGGCCGGCCTCCGGCCCGGGAGAGGGTCAGGGAGCGGAGTTTGAGGGCAAAGTCGGAGCTTGTGAGTGGAGCCCAAGGGAAAGCAAGCAAACCGAGCGCCCTTAGTTGGGAACTGGGGTCCCCGACAGGGGTCGCTAGTGGCCAGGATGCAGCCGCGGAGCGGAGGTCGCGCAACTGTGCCAGCGGGGTGGACCTGGGGGACTGGGGCCACACGGCGGCCGCGCGCCGTCCCCAGGGCCAGGCGAGGGCCGGTCCGGGGGACCTTCTCTGTGCCCGTGGCCTGATGGCGCGTCTTCCTAGTGCGCCAAGATGATTTTAAATCATAGGATTAAAAAGATAGCGCTGGCCAGGTCTGCAGTTACCGCAGAAACGTGGTCTCTGGGCATTTTCAGAGGCCTGGAGGGAGGACCGGTGGGGTCAGCTTGTCTTCCCACTTAGACGGACGCCGCGCTGTCGGATAGGCCAGTCCCTCGCGGTGGCCCGTGGGTGGGGCCTGGGGGGAAGCATCACCAAGATGCGAGACCCCGCGGCAGATTTTCCCTCCGACCTGGGCGGCGGGGCTGAGCGATCCGCGACCCTCAGGCCCAGACGCTCTTCGCACCCCCAGCTCCGGGCCGAGCGCGCGGCGCGTCCCCGGCGCTCCGGTCCCGCGCGTCCCCCCGGGGACAGCTCTCCCGTGGGCTTCGCCCAAGTGGAAACCAGCCTAAGATGGCTCTGTGCTTGTAAACTGCAGTTTCAGCCGGGAACCCCTCCCCTCGTCCTCCTGACGTCGCGGCTGACAAGCGCACAATTCACTCCAACGCCCCGAAACCTGCGATTTTGCACCGAGCTGTGCGTTGGAAGCGAACATACAACCGACTGCGAAGAACATTCCACAGGATTCTCGCAGGGCCCAAGTTTTCCTTCTCTTGGGTAGGAGCGGGAGGAGGGAGGAACCGAGACGAGGCAGGAGCACGGCCGACCCCCGCCCCGAAACCGGGGCTGGGGACTTTCATGCGTATAAAACGCAGGGAGGTGCCCCGGGGACGCGGAGGGTGGCCTTGCGGAGCGATGGCCACTCTCAGGGCCGCTCGTCCTTGACCACATTGGTGGTGTCGGGAGTCCGGACACGACGCCGGGAAGCCTGGGAGGCCGTTTCCAAACTTCTGTAGACCTGCTTGCAGTTTCGCTTTCGAAATTTTCGGGATCTTTGGGTTTATAGAGTTGGGTGGGATTCCAGGAAGGGCAGGGCGCCAGGGGCTGGCCTCAGGGCTACTCGTTCCTTTCAGTGCAGAAGTGAGACTGCTTACCCACCCGGGCGTCCCCCGCGGTGCCTCCCTGGACCCCGAGCGCCGGCGCCTTTGAGGGTCTGGGGCTCCAGGCCCCGCGCTCCGCCCCGACTCCGGAGAGTTTGGTCCCCGCGCCGCGTTTTGTCGGTTCCAGCGGCGCAGCCGCGGCGGATCCGAGCCCACTGGTGGGAAACTGCCTCCGACGCGGGCAGACCCTGCCTGAATCCAGATCCATCGCCGCCGCTCTCTACCTTCCCTCACCCTTCCACCCTTGCACTGTAGCGGAGGGACCCGGGGGACCGATTGGCGTGTCTGTACCAAGCAAATGGACCCAGGTTTCACCAGGTCGGAGAAAAAGCGAAAACAGGCTCAAATTCGGCCCCGTTTCCTGGGAAGTCTTTGGGGGTGGGGAGCGAGGTGGAGCGGGTAGGTGGGGGGGAGGGGAGAGGCCTTGGTGGTCACATAGAATTGCTGGGTAGGCTGTCCTTTGAGATAGGAGATCTGCTACTTTCTCCGTTCGAAGCATTAAATTTGCACACACTCTGCTTCCTCCTTTCCATAAATAAGTAGTCTCAGATTTTTATCTTAGTTCATTGCTGGGACCCTGCCGCTGCCTGGAAGGTGGCCGGGGTGGGCGGGGGACCATACACCCATGCGCACCAGAAACCCTCCAGTCCCCTACCCAAGCTGTGCGCAGAACCCATTCCAGGGCCAGTGGAAACCACTGCCCAGTGGCAGGGCGATTCAGCAGCCCTTACCCCAGAGAAGAGTTCCATCAGCCAGTCTGTCTTGATGTGTGTTGTTCTAGAAGTGCTAGCTGAGACCTGCAGGGGTGACAAAGGAGTATTTCCCCTTTCCCATTAGGTTACCCACATCTTGAACCTCAAACGAGCCATCTGCTGGGACATGAATTTCACTAGTGATGGGAGTAATTGATCAGAGAGGGCTTTTCCTCTTCATGTTTTCTTGCAGAAATTGTGGACTAAGTTTTTGGGAAACCTTGCTGGTTTCCCCAAACCAGCTTTATGATAACTAGCTTTATGATTCTTGACTTAAAAAAAAAAAAAAAGCTGGAAGCAGAAGAGGGACCTGAAGAAAGGGGAAAACCATGGTGATTTTTTTCCCTTTTCTCTTTATAGTAAGACTTTCCTTTGCTGTCCTGGGAGTGCTGTTGGGTCATCAGATCCCATTTTGCCCACTCCAGTTGAGGAGGCATTTTCCACCCTTCTCTCTGTGCCATTGTCCCCAAAGGACTTGCCAAATCTGAGCAAAAATGCTGGGTGATGGAAACATGGCTCTGAGCAGTAAGTGAATGAGACTTCCCTTGAATTGATAGACGGTGCTTTTGGGATCAGAGAAGCACATGTAGTGAAAATGCAGAAGATTTCAAAGTAAAAGAGTTCTTTTTTTTAAAGTAATTTGAACAAAAGTAGTCTACTGTGGAATTTGAATTACCTCCAGTTCTAGTATTAGATACCATTTCTTTCTTAGTATTTCACTATTTTTGGAACTTTTGGAGTTCCCGTAACAGTGTAGAGGCCATAAAGGAGAACTTGTAAAAGGTTCTTGTCCCCAAAAGAAACTAGGACCATAGTTCAAGACACATTCAGTGTTTTTTTTTCTGACTGTTCTTAGGTCGACATTGCCCTAGTAGTAACTGACTGTTCCCATTCTACAAGTAAGAAAAACTGGTTAGGGAAATGATACTTGTCATGACAAACCATCTGTGCATTTGTAGTGGTGACCCGTGATCTGACAGCTCTGTTTTGTAAGGAAGATTCCTGACAGAGGAGGCGATGACAGAATCAGGAGGAAGCCTGGCTTCTAGTTTCAGCGATGCTTCCATCTGGCTGTATGACCTTGGACCAGTTACTGGATGTCATCTTTCTGAGCCTCAACTTCCTTATCTACAAAATAGGTGCTTTGGACTGGAATCTCACTCAGAGATCCCCATGGTTCTATTTGGGGGAAAAAAAAAAAAGATCTGTGGTTCGACACATCTATGCAGACCTGTTCAAGTGATTCATCTTTCAGACTCTTGTCCGGAAGGTAGGGTGGAAACATTACTGGCCATCATTACAGAGGATGTCTTTGAACGCAGGTCACTGTGCAGAAGTAACGTGGTTATTGTTAAGGGATGCAAGTTCCACCCGGGGTCATGATTTCACTTGTGCTCTGGAAAAGGAGAGGTGTAGAGAAAATCGAGGCACACCCCTCTAGCCTTCACATATAATCCCAATAATGGTAGGGCCTGGGCCAGGTCATAAAGAATACAGGCCATAAAGAAAAACCTGATTTGAGTTTGCTCTAATAATTCCTAGGACTAGAAGGGGCCGTTCCAAATAGCCCTCTCTACCCCGCCTGCCCAGACAGGGTGTGTGCTTGGACCTTATTCAATTATATTCATAGTGCGGGTGGATGGCTGCAGCCTCCAGGTAACCCAGCCAGTGAAAGAATCAGATCTGACCCTCCATTTTCCATTCCTGCCCTTCAGGCTGGGCCACTGGGCAAGTACTTCCTCTCTTTGTAAGACTGACGATGTCCTGGGACATTCTCAGAAAACTTGATCTTGTTGGCTAAACCAAGTGTTGGCTGTTTGGAGGTCCGTGTAAATAAACAAGATGTTTATAGACAGGACAGTGTATTGTAAATAAGGGAAGATACTCAATTTAGAGCTTGCGGTCTAAGAGGGAATGTTATATGATTTATATAAAGTTATCAAATAAAATCTTAAAGGATTGGTTTTGCATGATCAGTACAGCAGTGTTCTGATTAAAAGTTGCCACCATCCTACTCCCCATCTGGTTAGTCCGTAGAGAATTTTAAAACGTGCTAATTCTTCGCTATACATTGATAGTTAGGGTCCTTCATGTTACCGTAAGATGATACTCACTACTGTAAAGGTTTTGCTCTCTTGTCATGTAGGTTTCTATTCTTGTGATAAGATAGATGTCTTTGACACTGATTTAAAGAAAGAATCCATTGTGCTTTTGGTTTCATTCTTTTTGATTTTCTTAAAAACAAAAGTGACACATTTTGGTAGATGCCTTGCATTTGGTGAATTCTGAAGTGTCAGCGAGTGGCAAAGAGCTTCAGCAGTTGTGACTACAAAGGAGGGGTTTGGAGCTGGTGGGACGGGGGAAGGTGGGACAGATTTGTATCCTGTGCTATTTTTCCCCCTGCAGTTGTATTGGCTGAGAAAAGACACATTATAAGGTTATTTAAGCATCCTTTCTCATAAATTTGGCAAGTTGTTGTTTTTTTTTCTGTTTCATTCAAAACTGAATTATGAACTCAATCACTTTCAGCTACAATACGAGCATCTGAAATTCCAAGCGCAAGTTCCTACAAAGTCTCATGCAAAAGATAATTCAAACAGATGCTCACTGAAAAAACACACACTTGGATTTGAAAGGGTTGTGGGATTACTCTGATTTGGAATTATCTGTTTACTCAGACTAATATTAAAAAAAATAGTAACTACTTATTTAAGCATCTACTATTTGCCAGCCACTCTTCGAATTGTTTGTATTTGTATATCCTCGATTTTATGAGCGTTGTCACCTCCATTTTGCACATGGGGAGATGGAAAGGGAGCCTGAGTCATTTGCTAGCAAGTTTGAGCAAGAGAGAGAGTGAGGATTTGAATCCTAGTCTTAAACTGTCTTGAAACTGTGTGTATTGATTATCTGCTATGTGTGAGACACAGCCTAGCAATTTAAGTACAATAGCTTATTTAATCATTATAGGTGAGTGCTGGTATCTTTATCGGTAATTTATTGAGGCTTTGGGGAGGTTATACAGGGCCACACAAATAGGTTTGTTTTTTTAAAATATTTTATTGAAACAGTAAGACTAGAGCATTTTCCTTTTGCATTCAGTTCAGACAGTCATGGGAGAACAGAGCTTAAGTCACTGTTTTTAAATTGTGAAGTGAAATTACGCGGTGTTCCTGGGTTGGGAAAGAATGTTGTTCATAGTCACGTGATTTGACCATTAAAGCTTTGGAAAGTGTTGAATTTCTGAAACTTCATCTTGATTTAAAAAATAATTGGGAATTCCCTGGTGGTCCAGTGGTTAGGACTCGGTGCTTTCCCTGCCGTGGCCTGGGTTCGATTTCTGGTCAGGGAACTAAGGTCCCACAAGCCACGTGGCGCGGCCAAAAAAAAAAAAATTGGCTTTAATATAAGTCTGTTTTCTTCCCCCCTCCTCTCTGAAAGACACTACCCACTAATGAGGGTGAGAATATGTTTGAAAATGTAGAAGTAGTGGAGAGTGGAAATCAGACAGCATGGAAAGCTGGGGAAGGAAGTATGAATTTTCCCTTCTAAGTAGCATTGGCCACTCGTGAGCACAGTCTCCTAGATTCTACTGAAGTTCTTGATGTTTTATTGGATTATTTTCTTCTGTGGTATGAAACTGAAGATAAAACCCCAAAGCTGTTCTCCCTGGGACGTCTAGGTCAACTCTGCTTCTCTTTGCTCTTGGGTCATCAGCTCCTTTCAGGCTCCTCCAGGGATGAGTTGACGTCACGCTTGAAGCTGACAGCTCAAAGCCAGCTCCACTTACCCTATGTGAGTGGAAGTTGATTTCACTTCCTTAAAAGTCAAGTTCTGCCAACCAAAGTAGCTGGATTTTCATAGAAAGTGGCTTTGGCATTATTTTAGAAAGTGCACTAAAGATGGTGTGAATACACTATGGCCGGATGGTTAGAATGAACCAGTCTTGGGAATTTAGAAACCCCAGTTCTGGTTCAGAGCTTTTCACGTGACCTTGGTCCAGTGGGTAAGACTCTGCTTCCACTGCAGGGGCCACGGGTTCGATCCCTGGTCTGGGAACTATAAGATCCTGCATGTCTCTCGGCCAATAACAACAACAAAAAAGAGTGGAATGGTAGAAAAATCTAGGGAGGTGGAGGGAAAAGCACAGTGCCACAATTTCGGTTGGATTCCTCTGGTGTTTGCATACATTTCTGTAGGGAAGACGCTGCCTTTCTAAGGGCAGAGAAGTGGACAAGGGCAGCCTTAGAATGAAGGTACGTGGGGGGTGTGGGGGGAGGTGAGGGTTTATCTGGAGAGAGTTAACCTGTGTCTTTGTGAACTGGAGGACAGGGGTCTTGAAGATGATGTTAAGAGATCCAGAGTGCAGATGTTTACTGTTCCAGGCATCCCACTTGTTTTCTTAATTAACATCATGGTTGATATTAACTCACTAGGTTAAAGTTCATCTGTTTCTAATCATAGTTATTATTATTATTATTTTTTTGCGGTACGTGGGCCTCTCACTGTTGTGGCCTCTCCCGTTGCGGAGCACAGGCTCCGGACGCGCAGGCTCAGCGGCCATGGCTCACGGGCCAGCCGCTCCGCGGCATGCGGGATCTTCCCAGACCGGGGCACGAACCCGTGTCCCCTGCGTCGGCAGGCGGACTCTCAACCACTGCGCCACCAGGGAAGCCCCATAGTTATTCTTTCATAATGCATCATCTTTTATTTGTAAACATACAAACCGCAGATGTAAAATCACTACCCCAACCTCTAGCTGTTTGTTGCAGGCTAATGGTTGGACCCTGTTTTGCTCATTTTGCCCAGATCGATTTGCTAAGATTTCCACTGACCAGTCAGCCTGATTTTGGTCCTTTTTTGAATGCTGCAGGCCTCATCCTGCATATTTTGTCTTTGTCCATCTTATTCTCAGTTCTCAGCCTTAATTTTCCACGTGGCCTAATTAAGAAGAGGCTTTTTAAAGCCCCAGAAGATAAAAAGATGTGTGTTGGAGAGACTTACCTCCCAGGTTTTTTGATTTTTGTTTTTTGTGTTTTGGGGGCTGATTTTTCAGATATTTATCCAGTGGCAGGTGACAGGGAGAGGGCTCTTCTAGCTGAGTAGAGTTCTGGGAGGGGTCTGTCAGCCAGGTCCAGAGTCTTCCAAGAAGCATTCACCTCAGTGTGCTAACGAAACAGAAAAGAAAGTTATGCAGAACATAGCTGATGATGCTTCATACTGAAGCTGACAATTTCCCAGATCCTTCAGGGCCACACGCCTAATGGATTGAACCCCTGCCAGATGTGCTCCCCTGACTTCAGGGAAGGAGATGTGAACAGCTGGATGCCGTCATTTATTTATTTACTTTTTGTTGGCGTAGAGTTGTTTTACAATGTTGTGTTAGTTTTTACTGTACAGCAAAGCGGAGTTCCCTGTGCTATAGAGCAGGTTCTTATACCTATTTTATACGTATTCGGGTATATATGTCAATCCCAGTCTCCCAGTTCATCCCACCCCCCGGATGCCATCATTTTAATAAGGCTGATGGTTATGCAGCAACTTGTTTTTCTCTGCTCCCCTCTACCTTGGTCTCCAGCAGTCCACAGCACTGTTACTAAAAACAGCCAACTCTGGAATCAAACCTACCAGCCCTGGTTTTCTGTGTTTTTTGATGTTCTGCTTGGAGGCCAGAGAGTGGCTCAGCGGTAACAGAATGTTTGGAGCCTTGAGTTTGGGTCCTTGTCATTTATTGTCTTTAAAACTTTAACTTAAATATGCTTTATTCTTCCCAGCCAGCTTCAAAATGCAGACTTCCCTCTTCCCCTTTTCATCCCTGCACTGTGAACTAGAGCGACTTTGGGCAGTGTAGCAGATTGTACACTTTGAGTAGCCAGCTGGGCATTGGGGACCCGACCCCCGCTCTTTTACAAAAGCTTTTGGGATCCAGTTTAGACCATGGTGACTGTTTCCTTTTTTGAGACTTTATTCCGTTGGAGCGGATGCTATATTGTTCTCTCCTACTACATACACTTTTAACCAGGAAGGTCTGGGAAAACCCAGATTTCCTGAAATGTTTGAGTGGGAGGGGAGACTTTAGGAGGCTTCTAGAACAGTCCCTGTGTTTTGCAGATGAAAACAGTGTTGCTTGTTGTTGCAGTTAAAAAGGCCAAGAGTACATTCTGCTAAGTGATGGTTACATTATGGGGTAAAACCGGATCTTCTGCAGTCTTCGGTAGGGTTTGTTACCTTTCCCAAGTTCTTTATAACCAAAGTAAATGAGGGTGTTTTTCTTGACTTTGCATAACGATTTGCAGTTGGATGGGCTCCACTTATTACTATCTGATTATTTACTATCTTATTACTCCAGTACATTTCCTTTCTGCATTTAAATGATATCACTGATACCATGTGATTGGTGCCCAGTTTTATGCATACGTAGCTGTGGCTTAAAGTCAGCACCTGAAATGCTCTTCAGTTCTTTTAGGAATCCTCAGCTCCGTTGCAGAACCCTGCAGGCTGCGGTGACTCTCTGGCCGCATCCTTCAGAGGTGGGCTTGCAGAGTCCTGATGGGTACTCTTCATCGTCGGTGTCTTAGTTGAAGGCAGGATGACCGCGTGGTATCCCCAAAGCATCACTGCTCTGCGTCTGTCTTGCTCGAAGTCATCTGATTCATAAAAATCCCCTCAGAAAATTAGATGCTGATGATTAGATGTTATCTATGCATGTCTAGCTTACAGAAGGGTCCTTTGTAAGGTTTCTTTACTTCTTGAGTTCTCATGACTGTGCGTACAACACATGGGCTAGCTTCCCTAAAATGACTCATGCACACGTGTGTGATGTGAGATGCAATTCTCCTGGAGAATATGAGGTTACTTAGCTTTGTTGCAGCCTTGAATCGCTGCTCGAATTCATTCCTCCTAATATTTGTAGGTGACGGGGAAATCCTATGTTTGGAGTTTGTCCAAGATGTTAGCACTAAATGCGTTAATTCTGAAACATCATGCTTCTTTGATAAGGTCCCACAACCAGGCTCTTCTGTGTCAAGTACTTCATGTCAGTCATAAGCTAACCTAAGGTTGGTGTTTACCTCCGTGGCTTGGAAGTAAATTTCTGGTGTAAGAAACCCTGTATCACTACCTTGATGCAAAGACTGATTTATAGTAGATTTAACTGGGTCTTGAAAGGCCTCCGCCGTCTTGACAGTAAATAAGTAGTGAATCATACATAAATAATTGATAGATAAATAGTTAATAAATAAGTAAATGAACTTCCAGGATGGGGCACAGCTCGTCTGCAGTTGGATTAGGTGTTCTCTTCTCTCGAGCGAGTAACTTGGAAGGCTCATTTTCTCATTTTTCTCATGCCCGCTTCTGAACGACCGATTTTGCTCCGTCTGGAGTGATACACTTGCCGTTTGGTTGGGAGGTTAAGAGGTGACAGTTAAAACCATGAATCAGAGGACACAATTTGCTATTGTGGGAATCGTAGGCCACCGCCAGCCCTGGTATTTCTTCCTCAACCTCCTCGTATCCCCTACATCTCTTATTTCCTAGGACGGAGGTATGAATCGGGATGTGAAAACTTAGCATTTCTTATGCTGGGGCAGCAGTTTGCGTCAGATTTCAATCTATTTAGAGTGAAAACCCGATGAAAACCAATTGCAAAATGGCCAGGAGATTGTGGTCCTAATCAAGGTAAATCAAGCTCTGAGCATATGGTAGATGGCAAAATTCCATGAACCTTGCGCCCCAGAGAATCAGTTCGTCTCCCTTGATGATGGAATCGGGAAGGCCTGTCTCTTCTGAGAGAGGCTGTGTTGGCTGGTGAGAGTGGGGAGAGCTGGGCTTCATCCTGCATTGTTAACAGAGTGATCTGCGTGACAGGGTGCGTGTAAAGAGAAGGGAGCCTTCCTTGATAAGTGCCTGGGCGCTTAACCCCTCTTTGCATCTTCAGAGCCATTTACAAATATGGGACTTGCAGATACTCTGTGATTCCAGGCTGTTATTTGCATGTTGCTTCTTAGGGAAATGGAAGCAGTGATTTTCAGAGATCAGGTTTTGGTCACAACGTGGGTTGTGCATCCTTCCGAATCCTCTGAGATTTTCCATTTTGATGGAAATGTTTGGAAAGGTCTTAGCTCAGATTAGGTGTCCTGTGCTCATTTTGAAATTCCTGGAGTGTGAAATGAGGCAGTTTTCTCTGTGATTTAGACATGCTAGATTTCCAAGGGCAGCTAGAGTATGTCTGGAATTCCATAAGCTTTTAGTTTAGGCCTTCACTTTAAATTTTCAGTTTGGGGAAGAGTCTCTCTTCAGAGTCACATAAAAAACAAAACAACTGCACACATTTTTTTCCCGTTTCTGAGTAGCAAGCTTGAAATTGTAAGCATGTTCATCGGTAGGAAAATTGCCCGTTCCTTGAACTAGTTTAAGGCAGGTCCCTTTGAAAGGACTGGATAATTGGGTAACTGAAAAGAAACGCGACATTTCTTTTATTGCTATTATAATAATGCTCACTGGAGTGAGTCCTTCTGAGTAGTACGCCTTTGGACCTTGCCTTTCAATGAATGGAGAGAAGAGTGATTTCTAATGCTAAGGTATCTTCATTAATCCAATGTAAAGTTTCACTTTTTCACCTGAACTTTGAGAATTTTGGTTTCAAAGTCTAGTTGTACAATGATAGTTTAACATGTATCACGTCTAATAAAGAAATCAAGGAGAAAAATGGGGTACTAGCACTAGCTTAGGGAAAGGAGAAAATTTATTGACACACGTCTGGAGATCTGAAATTGGGGCTGCACAGCTTTTTAGTGTTGTGGATTTAGGAGGGAGATCTTGTTTCTCAGAGCCTACACTGCAGGGAAGGAAATGACTGTGTTTCTGGGATGTTCCCTTCTAAACCAGTGTCAGGAGGTGGGAGACCCCCTCCCAGCCCTCGTGTTAGCATATGGGAGAATCCTCTTCTGTGTAATTTGACCAACCTAAGAGCAAAGACTTAAAGACACATTGGGGTTTCCTTTGGGAAGGACACAGCTGGGTCTCTGTGCAGTGGTTCCCAAGGTGTACAGTCTTCACCCCTGCGCACTGAGATGTCAGTCAGCCTTTTCATTCCCCACTCATAAACGTGAGAAACCACAAAGTATTACCAGACTTCTGAGGTAGGCAGCTAATATAAAACAGTAGAGACCAAAACTAACCAAGGGAGAGAAATACCTGCTCTTACAAAGGAGAGAAGAAACATCTTACAAAAAAAATCATGAATGGCCTCAGGGATATAATAGAAGATTTTACATCTATGGAACAAGGTAGGTTGGAAAAAGGGAATATTCAAAGAGTTAAAAAGAGCCTCTTGAAATTAGATTGTAAAACTCCATAGAAGAGCTAGAAGAGGAATTCAAGGAAATACCCTAGATGGTAGATTAAAGAGTAAAGGGGCATAAAAGGGAAAATGAGGGAGGTTAACGAGATTCAACATTGGAATGACTATTAGAACGAAAGAACAGAGAAGACGGAGGGGAGGAAATTGGCAGTAATTCCAGGAAATATCCTGGAACTGAAGACTAGTTTCCAATCTTGAAGGAAGTCATTCAGAGCCCCCAAGCCACAAGCAGATCACCATTTGGTACCTCATTGTGAAATTTCAGAACATCAGAGGATCTGGTCATTAGGATGGGACCAGACTTCTCAACAGTGGAAGCTAGAAGACAATGTGGGGAACCCTCAGAATTCTAAGAGAGGATGTTTTCCAGTTTAGGATTTTTAATTGACATCTAGGTGATTACAATGTTGTGTTAGTTTCAGGTGTACAGCAAAGCGATTCATATATATATTTATATATATTTGAAGATTCTTTTCCATTATAGATTATCACAGGATATTGACTATAGTTCCCTGTGCTATACAGTAGGTCCTTGTGGTTTATCTATTTTGTATATAGTAGTGTGTATCTGTTAATCCCAAACGCCTAATTTATCTCTTCCCCTGCTTCCCCTTTGATAACCATAAGTTTTTTTTCTATGTCTGTGAGTCTGTTTCCGTTTTGTAAATAAGTTCATTTGCATCGTTTTTTAAAATTCCACATATAAGTGATATCATATGATATTTTCCTTTCTCTTCCTGACTTACTTCATATAGTATGATAGTCACTGGGTCCATTCATGTTGCTGCAAATGGTATAATTTCATTTTCTTTTTTGTGGCTGAGTAGTATTCCATTGTATATCTGTACCACATCTCCATTATCCATTCCTCTGCTGATGGACATTTAGGCTGCTTCCATGTCTTGGCTATTGTAAATAGTGCTGCCATGAACATTGGGGTGCACGTATCTTTTCCAAATTAGAGTTTTGTCTTTTCCAGATATATGCTTGAGGAGTGGGATGGCTGGATCATATGGTAAAGAATATTTTTTACCCACCTAAACTATGGGTTAAAACGTGAGAACAGGTTAAAGACATTTTTATGCAAGACTGCACATGTTTCTACTAAATCTTTTCTTAGGAACCTTTTGAAGAATGTGCTACAGGAAAAGGTGGGAGAAAACCAAGTGAGGAAGACCTGGGACACAGAATAAGAGGAGAATCTCATAAAAGAAGTGAAGCAAGATCTCAGGATAACACCTGCTACCAGGCATAGAAGGCAGTTAGTCTAGATTAGAGCAGAACAGAAAGCCTTGGTAGAAATTACTTCAAGATGAAATTAAGAAAATACCTATATATCTCAGTTTATCGAGAGATTTAGACAGTGAATGGAAAAATTGGCTTTGAAAGGGTGAAAAGTATGTAGAAAGCTAAGGTCATGGAAGAAACAAGGCCATCATTAACTCCAGGGAAAACTTGGGTGAGAAAGGAAAAGTAATCATAGTACACCACATGGATCTGCTGTAATGTCTTTTTAGAGCCATAGTAATGGGATCATACCTATTAGGAGGATGTATATATATATGTATGTATACACACACACACATATATATGAAAAGAGAGAGAGAGGTGATGTGAGTGGTAGAGTATCACCTGGTAAAGACAAAAACTGAACAATTAATAAGTAAGCTGTTATTCAGAGATGAGATGAATGCCAAAACAATCCGCTAATAGAGTTGGAAGTGATTGCCTCAAGGAGGAGAAGGGCAGGAGACTGCTGTTTCTTTTTTGGGGGGGGGGAGGGGTGTATCATGTACAAGCCTTGTAGAATATTTGGCTTTTGAAATTATATGCAGACATAACTGATATAAAAAATCATCTGCTAGTCTATTATATCTCAATAAAGCTGGGGAAAATATCTGCTAGGAGTGAGGGACCTAACACAAAGAGTTCCTAGAGATGATGTGATCCAATCTCCTCTCGACTCTTGAGAAAACTGAGGCTGGGAAAAAGAATTTGTCCAGATACATTGCTGCACGAAGAGAATGGCTCTGCCATGAACAATCAACACAATAAGTTCTTGGTACTGTAATTCTTGTCGAACTTTTACGGACAACAAGCTCACCTGACTTCAGGCAGATGGTAAAGCAAATCTTGACTTTGCAAAACAATGGCATTCAGAGAACAGGTATTCTATAAGGAAAATGATTTATAATGCAAAACTAATGCACGTTATTTAATGCAAAACCATTTCTACAAAACCCAACCTTCCTCTCCCCACATTTAAATGACTGCAGAAATATTATGTTCTCTACTGTACTTAGGATAGATACATTTTGATGAGGAACTATTTTTCTCTCTCTAAACAACCCAGGCAAAAATCTTCCTTTAATAAAGCAGTGGTTCTTAGGATGTGGTCCTTGGACCAGCAGCAATCAGCATCACCTGATTAGAGGTACCAGATGACTAGGCATTATCCCAGATCTACTGAAGCAGAAGCTCTGGGCAGGGGGCCCAGCAGTCTGAGTTTTGATATGCGCCCCCCAGGAGATTCTGCTCTTCCTTAAATTTTGAGAACCACTGAATAGTCGATGACATTAAAGGCAATGCTGACCCCCGACTTCTTTAGAAGTTAGGCTCATGGGGGTGAGTCCCCGCTGCGTGGGGATCCTTTTTCATTTCCTACAGACCTCATTCTCCTCGAGGTTTAAGCACCTGGTCAGAATTTAATGTGAACCGCGACTTTTTCGGGGGTGGTGGTGCAGAATAAACCAGAGGCAGCCTTTGGCGTTATTGATGAAAAACTTAGAGAACACTCTGAGTTCTAGAGTACAATCCAATCATCCTAATGACAAGCTTATTACAAAGGGGCGTGGTCCTTCTCGGGTGTATTTGTTGAGATTTGGGATTGGCTGTGTATCAGGGACCGTCAGATAGAGCCGTGTAAACAGGATAGAAGCTTATTTCTCTTGAAGTAATCGTCTGCAGCTGATGGCAGAACCAAGCTCTGCCATCAGTGGGGCCTTCCTCTGCGTGATCTCAGGTGGCTCTGGGGGTGACTGGTAAAGGCCTACCCCTCCTCCAAAGCGTGTGACCTTCTGGTTGAACTCATTCGCTCCGCAAACTTCCCACTGGCCAGAACAGAGTGGTGCGACCACATGCAACTTCGAGGATGGCCCGGCAGTGTTTATTTTGGTTAACTAGTTAGTCCTCCCTGCACACAAAGGAGGAAATGGAAATTTGGGGTGGGAGATGCTTAACAGCCTCTGGTGCACGGTCATTTCTACCTGTGTGCAGGTTCTGGTACATTCTGTGCACAGTAGAATGCCGTGTGATGATCAAGCCATGAGTCTGGGTTCCCAGGACATGCAAAACCTTTGTCACCCCTTTATAAACCTACCTTAAATGGCCCCAAGTTCAGTGATCGCTGAACTAAGGATGGGGGAATGTATAAACAGTCATAGTTCCTATTTTGCTGACTTTTCTCAAAATTAAAGGAAAGTTTGGTGCATAGAAACACAGTCTTGTACGTGTAAGAATTTCATGGATGGTAAAGACAGGGTATTAAAAACCCAATGGGGTAGGAATGGATTATTAACTGCGGGAGGTGGTCAGCTCAGAACTGCACCGCACAAAGTATTTGAGCATAAACATATGGGGACATAGGTTAAAAATGTAAAACTTGAAACCCTAGGGAAGTTAAACTACTGGTATCTTACAATGGCGGAGGACATTTTAGGAATACAGTTTTTAGAAGAAATAACGTGAATTATGGATTGGACTAAGTTAAAAAAAACAGCTCACGTTCCGTACATATATCAGAAGGACCCACTAAAGGGAGAATTGGGGAAAATATCTGCAAGAGTTTTGTGGGATAAGATACGTAGAGCTCTTAAAAATCCATAAAAGATACCAACAAAGTTAAAATGTGGGAAGGATGTGAGAACGCATAGTACAGTGTTCATAATGGTGAAAAATAAAAAAAAACCTTAATGGCCAGCAGTAGGGGAATGGTAAATAAACAACCTGTTCATATTATAATAAAAGTCATACAATCATTTCAAGTCAGGTTTTCAAAGAATTTTAATGATGTGGGGAAAATGCTTTCTATGTGATGTTTAAATGGAAAATGAATTAAAATTCTAAATTCCATATGAAGTAAAAAAAAAAAAAAACCCACAGAGAAGCTATCAGGAGGAGATACTATAAAAATAAAAGAGATTATCCCTGGGTGTTAGAATTACAAGTGATTTTACTTTGTTCCTTTGTAATTTTATTTTGCAAGGCTTCTAAAGAGAGTACAAAGTTGTATACCTTTTATGGGAAGGCAAAAAGTAAACATTGCCAAGGAAGCGAACGGTGACATGTCATTTGCCAAAATAAATACATTTTTGCAACCTGGGGGTAGACAGAGCCTTGCCACTTGCCCTTAAAGAATAATGTGGGGTTTTGGTGTTTATGTCGTTGCTTTTGACTTCTATTTAAAATGATGGGTCTGGTGCATTTAAATTGATCTTATTTTATAGTCACCGATTACCTTTTTATAGTATCTAGTTAGAGGCAGATGGATAGAGTTGAATCAATAGGAATCTTAAAAACGTGAAAAAAGTAAACTTTTTTCCTCCTTTAATAAGGGCTTGACTGATTTACTAATAGTTAGGTTTACAGATTTTTCCTTGAAGAAAAACTTTCTGCCTGGTTACATTTTGAGGTGAAATGATTTTCTTGAATTTGTAAATGAATGAAAAAAGCAATAATAGTATAACATAACTTAGCTGCTAAGACTATTTCTCTTTTGAAATTGATGAAAACCAGCACATTCACTGAAAGCCTACTACATTAGGAAGATTGTGATGAAAGATTTGTGGAATATTATGCAGAAACTGCTCAGCCTCCTTTTGAAGTTCCTTAGGTTTTAAAATTCCTATTTTCTCTTATAACTAGCTCGCTGTACTACAACCTTCAAGAGAGCCAAGAATTGGTGATGATTTAGGACATGTTCCAAACTCAAATACAATAAACTCCTGCCTGCTTAGGCAGTGGTCTGGCTGTTCACTATGGAAGCTGCTAGCCACATATGGCTTTAAAATAGATATATAATGGAATATTACTCAGCCATGAAAAAGAATGATATTTTGCTATTTGCAACAACATGGGTGGACCTGGAGGGTATTATGCTTGGTGAAGTACGTCAGACAGAGAAAGACAAATACTGTATGTTATCACTTATATATGGAATCTAAAAATATATAATAGACAAAGTGATATAACAAAACAGAAGGAGATTAACAGATGTAGAGAACAAACCAGTGGTCTCCAGTGGGGAGAGGGGATGGGGTAGGGGATTAAGAGCTACAAACTACTATGTAGTAATTTCTCAGTTTTTGTCTTAATCATGGGATGCCCTACCAGTTGGCACGTTTCTGTTTTTAGTCTGTTTCCATTCAGCCTCCCCTTGTCTGTCCATCTGTCTGGCATGCAGCTGCCCAAATGATTTTTCTGAAACAAACCTGATCATTTCCCTTCCTGGAATGAAACCCTGCAGTGCCTACTGCCACCTGCAGAGTGAAATGCAGGAATCAGGTCCTTATTTTGGCAAACCAGTCCTGAGGGGCTGACCCTTAGTAGTGAATGTGTCTGGGTATTTCATGGGCTGTGATGTACACAAACTAGATCATAGGGTTCGGTGAGAACCGGCTATAATTTTACCTGTTTTCTCACCCACTCTATCAGAATGTAAGTGTGAAATAGCCATGTTACTACAGGAAAAGTCCAGTTGGTCAAAAAGCACGTTATTTGCAAGCATTGATTCTTTAACTGGTTTTGGTAACGAATCACCTGTGAGACCGCGGACACCTTACCTGTGTGTGGGGATGCTGGGGTGGGGGCGTGTTCCTGCTTCACAGCATCCAACGAGAGAGGAGGGAGAAGCAGGGTGGTGGAGTGTCTTGCCAACGCTGCCAAGGTAGATTGGAGGTTGGCACATCGATTCTATTTATTGGTGAAAAAGTGTCCATCTTAGGGGTGATGATGACCTGTAGAAAGTGGATGCTTCTGTGCCGTGACCTTGTTGTTGACCGTGTGTAGATATGTGCTCTTTAGTCTTCAGTCCTGGTATTTTCTGTTACATGACATTGCATTTTGCCTGTTGTAATGAGGTGGTAGCAGTTCTGATGGGACACCGTTATTTTTGGAGAGTTGAAAAACGCGTGAATACAGTGTTTTCACAGTGAATTACAGTGCCCTGATTTCTGTTGTTGTTGGTTGCCCTTAGGTAACTCTTCCTTCAGGATGAATTAAGAGAGGACGATCCATAGTTGTTAAGAATGGAGAACAGCGTGTCAGCTTCTAGCATGCGGGACCCTTCGTCTTCACCCTTGGAAAAACATCAGAGCTCAGCTGACCGTAACGGAGATCTTGATTCAGGTGCGATTTTGTTTTCTAAATGCATTTGGCCTTTTGACGTCTTGACCAATATCTTCCTGAAAATGTTTAGAAAATATTGGGGCAGCATTCTAGACCTCACATACTGCCTGTTCCTGGGATTTGTGGGCACGTTTATAAGCATATAGCAGCTCGAAAGTTATGCAAAATTTGGTTAGAAATACTGGGCACAGTGGGCTACATTATAGTGAGGTGACCCATCACTTCAAAAACTCAATGGCTTTATGATCCTGCAATCCCACTCCCGGCTATATATCCGGACAAAACTATAATTCGAAAAGATACATGCACCCTAATGTTCACAGCAGCACTACTTACAATAGCCGAGATGTGGAAGCAACCTAAATGTCCATTGACAGATGAATGGGTAAAGGAAATGTGTTACATATATACAGTGGAATATTACTCAGCCATAAAAAAGAATGAAATAATGCCATTTGCAGCAACATGGGTGGACCTGAAGATTATCATACTAAGTAAAGTAAGTCAGAGAAAAACAAATATCATATGATATCACTTGTATGTAGCATTAAAAATAGTACAAATGAACTTATTTACAAAATAGAAACACTCAAAGACACAGAAAACAAACTTATGGTTACCAAAGGAGAAAGAGGGGGAGGGATAAATTAGGAGTTTGGGATTAACAGATACACACTACTATATATAAAACAGATAAACAACAAGGACCTACTGTATAGCACAGAGAACTATATTCCGTATCCTGTAATAAACCATAATGGAAAAGAATCTGAAAAAGAATATATATATGTATAACGGAGTCACTTTGCTGTACAGCAGAAACTAACACAACATTGTAAATCAACTATACTCCAATAAAAAGAAAAAAACTCCATGGCTTAATGCAGTAAATGTTTATAAATGGTTCACACTGTTGGAGCACAGTCAGTGGATGCTCTGTCCCACGAGTCATTCCACACCCTCTTACAGGGCTGCCATCTCAACATGGTGCTTCAAGGTTTGTCCCTGTAGGGGATGAGCAGGGCTGCAGGGTCTTGAATCAGCAATTAAATACTCCAGCACAGAAGAGGCTTTTGCTCAGAACCTCTTGACCAGAATCAGTTGCGTGTTTCTTTCTTTTTTTTTTAACATCTTTATTGGAATATAATTGTTTTACAGTGTTGTGTTATTTTCTGCTGTATAACAAAGTAAATCAGCTATATGCATACGTATATCCCCATATCCCCTCTCTCTTGCGTCTCCCTCCCACTCTCCTTATCCCACCCCCTAGGTGGTCGCAAAGCACTGAGCTGATCTCCCTGTCCTGTGCCGCTGCTTCCCACTAGCTATCTATTTTACATTTGGTAGTGTATATATGTCAATGTTACTGTCTCACTTCGTCCAAGCTTACCCTTGTCCCTCCCCATGTCCTCAAGTACATTCTCTACATCTGCGTCTTTATTCCTGTCCTGCCCCTAGGTTCATCAGGACCTTTTTTTTTTTTTTTTAGATTCCATATATATGTGTTAGCATATGGTATTTGTTTTTCTCTTTCTGACTTATTTCACTCTGTACGACAGACTCTAGGTCCATCCGCCTCACTACAAATAACTCAATTTTGTTTCTTTTTATGGCTGAGTAATATTCCATTGTATATATGTGCCACATCTTCTTTATCCATTCATCTGTTGATGGACACTTAGGTTGCTTTCATGTTCTGGCTATTGTAAATAGTGCTGCAGTGAACATTGTGGTACATAACTCTTTTTGAATTATGGTTTTCTCAGGGTATATGCCCAATAGTGGGATTGCTGGGTCTTAATGGTAGTTGTATTTTTAGTTTTTTAAGGAACCTCCATACTGTTCTCCATAGTGGCTGTATCAATTTACATTCCCACCAACAGTGCAAGAGGGTTCCCTTTTCTCCACACCCTCTCCAGCATTTATTGTTTGTAGTTTTTTTGATGTTGGCCATTCTGACCAGTGTGAGGTGATACCTCATTGTAGTTCTGATTTGCATTTCTCTAATGATTAGTCATGTTGAGCATCTTTTCATGTGTTTGTTGGCAATCTGTATATCTTCTTTAGAGAAATGTCTGTTTAGGTCTTCTGCCCATGTTTGGATGGGTTGTTTGTTTTTTTGATATTGAGCTTCATGAGCTCAATATATGTTGGAGATTAATCCTTTATCAGTTGCTTCATTTGCAAATATTTTCTCCCATTCTGAGGGTTGTCTTTTTGTCTTGTTTATGGTTTCCTTTGCTGTGCAAAAGCTTTTAAGTTTCTTTAGGTCCCATTTGTTTGTTTTTATTTCCATTTCTCTAGGAGGTGGGTCAAAAAGGATCTTGCTGTGATTTATGTCATAGAGTGTTCTGCCTATGTTTTCCTCTAAGAGTTTGATAGTGTCTGGCCTTACATTTAGGTCTTTAATCCATTTTGAGTTTATTTCTGTGTATGGTGTTAGGAAGTGCTCTAATTTCATTCTTTTACATTTAGTTGTCCAGTTTTCCCAGCACCACTTATTGAAGAGACTGTCTTTTCTCCATTGTATACTCTTGCCCCCTTTATCAAAGATAAGGTGACCGTATGTGCATGGGTTTATCTCTGGGCTTTCTATCCTGTTCCATTGATCTGTCTTTCTGTTTTTGTGCCAGTACCATACTGTCTTGATTACTGTAGCTTTGTAGCATAGTCTGAAGTCTGGAAGCCTGATCCCTCCAGCTCCGTTTTTCTTTCTCAAGATTGCTTTGGCTATTCGGGGTCTTTTTTGTTTCCATACAAATTGTGAATTTTTTTGTTCTAGTTCTGTGAAAAATGCCATTGGTAGTTTAATAGGGATTACATTGAATCTGTAGATTGCTTTGTGTAGTATAGTCATTTTCACAATGTTGGTTCTTCCAATCCAAGAACATGGTATATATCTCCATCTATTTGTATCATCTTTAATTTCTTTCATTAGTGTCTTATAGTTTTCTGCATACAGGTCTTTTTCCTCCTTAGGTAGGTTTATTCTTAGGTATTTTATTGTTTCTGTTGCAGTGGTAAATGGGAGTGTTTCCTTAATTTCTCTTCCAGATTTTTCATCATTAGTGTATAGGAATGTAAGAGATTTCTGTGCATTAATTTTGTATCCTGCTACTTTACCAAATTCATTGATTAGTTCTACTAGTTTTCTGGTAGCATCTTTGGGATTCTCTATGTACAGTACCATGTCACCTGCAAACAGTGACAGTTTTACTTCTCCTTTTCCAATTTGGATTCCTTTTATTTCCTTTTCTTCTCTGATTGCTGTGGCTAAAAATTCCAAAACTATGTTGAATAATAGTGGTGAGAGTGGGCAACCTTGTCTTTTTCCTTGTCTTAGTGGAAATGGTTTCAGTTTTTCACCATTGAGAATGACGTGGGCTGTGGGTTTGTCATATATGGCCTTTATTATGTTGAGGTAAGTTCCCTCTATGCCTACTTTCTGGAGAGTTTTTATCATTAAATGGTGTTGAATTTTGTCGAAAGCTTTTTCTGCATCCATTGAGATGTTTATATGGTTTTTCTCCTTCAATTTGTTAATATGGTTTATCACATTGATTGATTTGCGTATATTGAAGAATCCTTCCATTCCTGGGATGAACCCCACTTGATCATGGTGTATGATCCTTTTAATGTGCTGTTGGGTTCTGTTTGCTAGTATTTTGTTGAGGATTTTTGCATCTATGTTCATCAGTGATATTGGCTTGTAGTTTTCTTTTTTTGTGACATCTCTGTCTGGTTTTTGTATCAGGGTGATGGTGGCCTCGTAGAATGAGTTTGGGAGTGTTCCTTCCTCTGCTATATTTTGGAAGAGTTTGAGAAGGATAGGTGTTAGCTCTTCCCTAAATGTTCGATAGAATTCGCCTGTGAAGCCATCTGGTCCTGGGCTTTTGTTTGTTGTAACATTTTTAATCAGTTTCAATTTCAGTGCTTGTGATTGGTCTGTTTATGTTTTCTATTTCTTCCTGGTTCAGTCTCAGGAGGTTGTTCTTTTCTAAGAATTTGTCCATTTCTTTCAGGTTGTCCATTTTATTGGCATATAGTTGCTTGACGTAATCTCTCACGATCCTTTGTATTTCTGCAGTGTCAGTTGTTACTTCTCCTTTTTCTTTCAAATTGGAGAAAGGACAGCCTCTTCCATAAGTGGTGCTGGGAAAACTGGACAGGTGCATGTAAAAGTATGAGATTAGATCACTCCCTAACACCATAAACAAAAATAAGCTCAAAATGGATTAAAGACCTAAATGTAAGTCCAGACTATCAAACTCTTAGAGGAAAACATAGGCAGAACACTCTATGACATAAATCACAGCAAGATCCTTTTTGACCTACCTCCTAGAGAAACGGAAATAAAAACAAAAATAAACAAATGGGACCTAAAGAAACTTAAAAGCTTTTGCACAGCAAAGGAAACCATAAACAAGACAAAAAGACAACCCTCAGAATGGGAGGAAATATTTGCAAATGAAGCAACTGACAAAGGACTAATCTCTAAAATTTATAAGCAGCTCATGCAGCTCAATAACAAAAAAGCAACCCAATCCAAAAATGGGCAGAAGACCTAAATAGACATTTCTCCAAAGAAGATATACAGATGGCCAACAAACACATGAAAGAATGCTCAACATCATTAATCATTAGAGAAATGCAAATCAAAACTACAATGAGATATCATCTCACACCAGTCAGAATGGCCATCATCAAAAAATCTAGAAACAGTAAATGCTGGGGAGGGTGTGGAGAAAAGGGAACACTCTTGCACTGCTGGTGGGAATGTGAATTGGTACAGCCACTATGGAGAACAGTATGGAGGTTCCTTAAAAAACTACAAATAGAACTACCATATGACCCAGCAATCCCACTACTGGGCATATACCCTGAGAAAACCATAATTCAAAAAGAGTCATGCACCAAAATGTTCATTGCAGCTCTATTTACAATAGCCCGGAGATGGAAACAACCTAAGTGTCCATCATCGGATGAATGGATAAAGAAGATGTGGCACATATATACAATGGAATATTACTCAGCCATAAAAAGAAACGAAATTGAGCTATTTGTAATGAGGTGGATGGACCTAGAGTCTGTCATACAGAGTGAAGTAAGTCAGAAAGAGAAACACAAATACCATATGCTAACACATGTATATGGAATTTAAGAAAAAAAATGTCATGAAGAACCTAGGGGTAAGACAGGAATAAAGACACAGACCTACTAGAGAATGGACTTGAGGATATGGGGAGGGGGAAGGGTAAGCTGTGACAAAGCGAGAGAGTGGCATGGATATATATACACTACCAAACGTAAAATAGATAGCTAGTGGGAAGCAGCCGCATAGCACAGGGAGATCAGCTCGGTGCTTTGTGACCACCTAGAGGGGTGGGATAGGGAGGGTGGGAGGGAGGGAGATGCAAGAGGGAAGAGATATGGGAACATATGTATATGTATAACTGATTCACTTTGTTATAAAGCAGAAACTAACACACCATTGTAAAGCAATTATACTCCAATAAAGATGTAAAAATAAATAAATAAATAAATAAATAAAAGAGGAAAAAAGAAAAGAAAAAAAAGGCTTGGCTATGGGGGCGGAGTTTAGGCAGGGGTGGAACTTAGGCAGGGGCGGGGTTTAGGGTGGGGCTGGACCTATGCGTGTGGGGGTGGCGTTGGAGCATGGGGCGGGGCCTTGGCTCAGGACCCTCAGAGCTGGAAAAGGCCCTGGAGGTGGGGCCTAAGCGGGGCGACTTGGGGCCGGGCCTCCGCTTAGGACCTGTGCGGAAGGGGAGAGGCAGCATGTGGAAAGGAGAGCCTCTGGAGTGTGGGTTGCCTGAGTTTGGAGGTAGGGCCCTGGGCGAGGGTGTGTGGTTGGCGTTTAGGCCCAGCGCACTGGAGGGGGTCTCAGGGTGTAGAGGTGGGGCTCTGGGTGGGGGTGTAGGGGTGCGGCAGGAGGGAGGCTCCGAGGGCAGAGGATTAGGCCTGGGAGCCCAACAGGCTCCCCGGTGCCTAAGTGGACACGGAAAGCACTGGCCCCGTTCCCTTCCGTTCCTTCACGGCCCTCCTCCACTGTCTTCCCCAGGGTCTCCCCTGTCGCCGCTGGACCCCTAACCATGGGTGGGTCCCGCTGGGTGTAGGAGCTCCTCTCCTCCCCCAGCCGCCCCTCAGGGGTGCCGGTCCGGGTTTCCAGCCTTTACTTTTGCTCCCCCTTCCCTCCCTCCCACTCCCTCCGGACCCACGTGGCTGGAGGGGGCCTCGGTGGGCAGAGGCCCGGCATCTCAGCAGGTTCCTGGGGGCCCAAGTGGGCCGGGGAAACCTGACCACGCTCCCTTTTGATCCTCTGCCCTCCCAGGGGTTCCCCAGTTCCCCGCTTCGGGCATGGGATCCCTTCCCCTCCCTCAGCCGCTCTTCAGGGGCGCCAGTCCCGTCCCGCCTCCACTTCTCCTGCCCCTTCACTCGCCCGAGGCCCCACATCCTACCTGGTCACTGAGGGCTCTTCCCGTCCCCTTAGGTGTCCGTGGTCCCCCACTGGTGCCTGGTAGGTGCCCTAGTTGTGAGGAGACGCGAATTCTGCGTCCTCCTAATAGCAATCTTGACTCCACCTCCAGTTGGCGTGTTTCTGCCACTGCAAGGGAGGTGGGGAAAATAGAATTTTCCCCCATGTGCCCGGAAAGAGAGGGCAAGAGGATCTGCCCAAGCATCGGATGCCCCTTCCCAAGACCCTTTCTTTTTTTTTTTGGCTGCACGTTGAGGCTTGTGTGGTCTTAGTTCCCCCACCAGGGATTGAACCCAGACCACGGAAGTAAAAACGCTAAGTCCTAACCACGGGACTGCCAGCGAACTCCCCCTAAGACCTTTTGAAAACCTGGAAGGAATCTTTCAGCAAAGTGCATGATGTAAAAGTATTTAGGTCATGTGAATTTGCACTAAAATATTTCTCCTTGTAAGAAATCCCAAACAAAGCAAAAAGCAATCTTTGATTGAATTTCATGTTTAACCAAAGAATTTATAAATGTAACTACTGACTACTTACATGATAGTTTATTTTAAAAAGATAATTTTTTAAAAAGAAAGGATTGCGTTATTTTCATAACAGCAAATTATACAAGGACAACTCAGCACTCTGAATCGTAAACGTTTGCTGTGGTGAATTCATGTAAACAGAAAGCATTAACTCACTGGGCGATTTGACCCCCATCCAAAAGTTATGAGATGTGTCTTTGCATTTTGATGAGACCAGGCAATGACAGGATTACAGATTGCTTGATATCATTGAGTTTCTTAGATTATGTTTCTCAAATAATATCTGTACCTGGAATTATCTTTTTATCTGCAAAAAAAATCTGGAAAACCCTGAAATAATTGCCTAACTATGTTGAAAGATGTTAGTACCTGTTTCAAAAATGGCTTAGTTCTCCCCACTTGTGTTTTTCTGTACATAAAGTAGGAGTGAGAAAACTTCTCCTAAAAGGAGAGCTGAGCCTGTGTCTCCCAATGGAAATGTGGAAATTCTCTTTCAGAGAGAGCATAGCCTCATAGCTGAAGGTTCATCCTAATTATTCTACTTTTATTTAAGTACAACTATACTTTAAAAAAGTCTTTATTACGTTTGCTAAGTGAGGTTATCTTCCCACACTTGGAGTCACTGAGCTTTTAATGTATTTTTGTCGAGCACACATCTGATGCCTGTTACTGCGTTGTTTTCAGCAGTGTGTTTTCAAAGCTGTTTCAAAGCCAACCGTGTGTTGAGTTTTCATTTTCTTGCAGCTGCGGTATAACTCAAGCATGAGTAGATCCTGAAGCCATTAATGGTAACATGGTGTCGGGAATATTATTTGTACTGACTTTCTTTTGGGGCGATTCCATGACGGGGGAAAGCATGAGCGTCAGGTTTGGCACATCTTCAGTGGGGGGATGTGTGCAGTGGGGAAAACTTATCCGACACACGTGGTTAGTTCTTGCTCTTGTGTGGGGCAGCCTGCGTCAAGGTGTTAAGATCTTTAGTAGAAATAGTGGCTCTAAATTACCTCTAAATGATCCTAACATTTTTCAGATCTTGGTCCTGACTCACTTTTTTTTTCCCCCTATATGCCTAACCTGTCCTTTCGCCTTGGAATTTCCCTATGTCCTTGTGTAGTGAGGAGGCATTTAGAAGGTGCCACAAAGATGGATTTCCTAGAGAGGAAACAGATTTAAGGCAGGATCTAAACCTTCGTGGCGAGCAGAGGCCGACTTGTGGAAACTCGAATCTAGTTTGGAACATAGAGATGTTAACAGACTCAAGTATGAGTCTTCAAGTGGTTTATTTTCCCTAGGAGTTTCCTTTTAACCGGTTCATCAGTAAAATAGTTTCCGTTCTGGAATCGGTTGTGGGGCTGTTTGGTTCTGGGACCCACTGTGACGTGCCTAGGGCTGGATGGCATCTTGGTGCCAAGGTTCTTTTCCCCAGAAGTTTCCAGATGAGATTCGTGTGTTGCATGAACCAGAGAAGGCACAGACAGCCTGCAGCTGCTTCTAAGTTGGCTGGCAGGTGCGCGAGGAGAGGTTTGTGGTCCTGAGTTCCAACTGTGTGACAGGCACTCTCTTAAGTACTTCCCACGTGCTGGGTCCCTTCATCCTTCTGCAGCCCAGTGAGACAGCTGCTTTTATTAGCCCCATTTTATAGTTGAGGAAACATCGGATGACAAGTCACTTGGCTCTTGTGTTCCAGCCAGGATTTCATCTCAAGCATCCCGAGGCTCTGAAACGCTGGGCTGTCCCTGTCTTTCGGTGCAGGGAGAAGTTACCCTCATACATACGTGTTCCTGTGAGCACACTTCCCCTGCCCCTACCACCCCACACTTTATGGGACCAGGCGCACCTCAGATCCCTTCTTGTCCTCTCCTCCACTTGTCCCCCGTCCCTCTCCGGTCCCCATGTGTCATGTGACACACAACTGCATCTGCCTGAGAAGCAGCTATACTCGGGCTCTTCTCTGCCAAAGTTTTGGGGCCATAGGATGGAGTCTAATGTGGTTGCCCTGGGGGTGTGCGCATCTGGTGCTGCTGAGGTCCGCCCCCTCACCCCCAGCTGCTGCGATTCCTTGAATGATGGTCCACTTTGCTGAACTAGAAACTTCAGCTTAAAACAAATGACTCGTATGAACAGCTTTTTTATTTTTCACTTTTGCCTCTTTGCCTAAGGGAGGCTCAAAGAGTGTTGGGGTCCGTGACTGACACTCGCGTCCTGTCAGTGAAATCGGCAGCATGTAAAATTCCTCCTCCTCCTGGGGGGCGCCGAGGCCTCGCCGGTAGACAGCCTGGGCGACCCCGTTACAGGGCACAGAGAAGGAAGGGGACCGGGATTGGATTCCTGGAGTGCTCGGTTTCTCCAATTGCAATTTGCTTGCTGGTGATAAAAGCAAGCAAAATAGTGTGCTGACATAGTGATCAGTAGATTCCTTGACATTCTTTTTCCAGGCCAGCTAAATGTAATTTGCTGATGAAGTCTGCAGATAAAGTGGCATTGCACATTTAGACGGGGCAAGCCACCGAGTAAAAGAATTACCCTGGAAACGTGGGCTTGATTTTTTTTTTTTTTTTTTGGGACTAGGAGTATTTAACCAGAGTCCCATGGGCTCTTCTGTTTGGGGAAAGGAGTCAACATTCTTAGTAGAAAAATCTGGATCTCTTACTCTTCCAGCTGGGGACTAGTTCAATGTGACTCAATAATATTTCTCCTCTTCCCCTTTTTAAAGTGTCTTTTGAATACTTGTTGCCTCCCCTAGCTAGGTGGTGGGGTGTTTAGTTTTTTCTGGAAAGTCTCTCTGGCCCTCTGGGGTCTGGGTGGCCAGGACACCCTCGAGGACCTTGTGTTCCGGTGTCTGTCCTCCGGCCCTGTCCCGTCCCAGCCCCTGCCCCCCCAGGTGTAATCTTGCAGCTGTGAACTCAGACCTAGGATTGATGTTGGCTAGTCCTTTCTGAGTTTTATCGGTACCCTGTGTCTGTTTAATGTACTCACAGTGCAAACATTTTCTAAACCTTGTGATCCTACCAACCGACTATCAGCAGTTAAAATGACAAAGATTGAATGTCTTCTTCCTTTCTCTATCCACTTAAAAAATAATATCTAGCGCACGAGAAGGTGCCCTGTAAGATTTCATTCATCGTGAACCTGCTGATTCTCTATTCCTTGACTGGGTGCGGATGACAGGTTTAATATTCTCCTCTGCAAGATTAGTCTTATTTCAGCTTGTTACATTCTACAACCCAAGATCTGATGACTTAAAAAAAGGTAATGAGTCCTGTGTTGATTCCATTTTTCACTGTAAAGTCGTTTGCACTCCCACTTGGAGTATTCTTTTTCTAGTTAACATGAACGATTCCAGTCACATACACAGCTCTCTGTGTTCTAGAATTGGATCGCCACTAAAGAACACTCCCGCCTTCTTCTGAGCTGTGACACTTCCTTAGTAGCTTTTCACAGTCTGCTTGCATGACATCGTGGGGAGATGCCTCTGACCATTTCCGATGCGGAGAAAAGAGGCCGTCAGAGTTTCCTTGATAAAGTGTTTATGGGTTTAAGAAGTTTATGAATCAGCTGTAAATATTTGCTCTGGGTTTATGAGACCTCCACTCATAAACATGGCGTGTCTGTCTCTTGCTCTTTGAAATGTCTTTAGAGAATCAGCTGCTCAGGGAGGGCATAGGTGGCAGAGGAAGTGTTAATATGTTACAGGTTCCGAAAACCCTCCATTTTGTGTTTGTTTTATTGTTAAAACAGCATACTTAGAGTTAAAGGCATAAATCTTTAAAGGCACAAAGGTTTTAATCTTTAAAATCCCATTCTAGGCCTGACTCTTGGTTGCTTTTGAAAGTGTTTGTTTTGATGGCGGAGAGCAGCAGAGTTTTCCTGAGCACTGATCTCACTGACTCATATGTGGGGCGGGGGTGGGTCCCAGTGGTACCTTTTCCTTTCTTTCTTTTTTTATGGATTGTATTTATCTATTTGTTTATTTATTTATTGGCAAGTGGGATCTTAGTTCCCTGACTAGGGATGGAACCCGAGCCCCGTGCATTGGAAGTGGGGAGTCTTAACCACCAGACTGCCAGGGAGGATCCACCTTCTCCTTTCTTGATTGACGGGAGTGAATGCCGGAGTGAGCACCAAAGCTGCTGCAGCGTCTTTTATTGGGAGAAGAGACTGGAAACGTAGCTTGTAATGAATTAAAATTGGGTGGAAACAAAATTTTTGTTAACAGCCTAGATGAGAGTTTTAGGAAGGATCAAGAGCTCTGATGAAGGGTCTCAAAGTTGCAGTTGGGAGGTTTGAGCCTTGGTCTTCGCCTCACCACTGCCTCCAAGTGGTGGAATCATCAGGTCTCTTGCGGTCCTGATGAGGTTCATCAAAGTGCCGCAGGCAGCTCCTAAAGGCTCAGTCTCCACCCGAGTGTCTCTGATTTGGAGGAGCCCGATCTGTTTTAGCAGCTGGAATTGTCCAGAAACCACTCTTCCGGGACCTAGTGCCTCCGTCGGCTCAAGGCCGAGTATCACAGCCACATCCTCTGCTGGCTCTCTCCTCCTTCTTTGCAAACAAGCCCCGGGAGCCCTGCCCCTTCTGTCCTCCTCCCCAGGGGTGGCAGCTGCCTCCCGCCCACCCCCCACCTCCTGGGTCCTCCTGCTGCCCGACTCGGCCCTGAACACATTAACGCTCACCACCACAGAGACAGATAAGCTGGCCCCGGGGTCCGCCTCGGATCCTCCAGGTGGAGAAGGGGGTGATGGAGTGGGGCTGTCTGACCTGGGAAGGTGCCTCGGAGAAGTTCTGGCTTCCACCCCAGGCCACCTGCGTTGGACCCCTGCTTCGTAGCTGGACCTGGTAAGTCCCTTGAGGTGCCCGTCTGTCAGGGTTCCTGGAAGGATTAAATAAGGTGCTGCATGTAAAGCAGTTAGAGGAGGGCTGACACCCCCAGTTCTCGTCACTGCTGTGACAGCCTGTGGTCTCTGGGTGGAAACGGAGGTGCCTGTCAGGGCTGGAGCTGCAGGGCCTGCAGGAGGCGTGGTTTGAGCTGCCGCTGGACGGGAGGGTGTAAGGGAAGCACAGACTTTCACTGCAACAAGTCAGCTACCCCAGAGATTCCGTACCAGGCCACCCTGGCAAGGAAACCGTGCTGCGTCCGTGCCTCCGGCTAGTGGGTCAGAAAACAGACTTGATCACTGATGCCCAGTGCGGCTTGGGTGAAAAGGATTGTGGGCAGAACTGTTGGGTGACCCCCTGAGGCATTTTCTAGAGCCTGACTGCTTTCCCTTTGGGTTTGCCTCCCTGCCTTTAGTAGCTGGAAACCCACCTCACAGCCCTTGGTAACTGGTGACTGCAAGACCTGCTGACTTTTTCCAGGGAACATGATTCTGATGGGAGGGCCTAAACCCCAGGGTGACTCTGCATCTTGGAAGAGCTCCAGGGGAAAGCTTTTCTCTTCAGGTGGCTTTTTCTGTTCTCGGACATTTCATGATAAACCACCTTATTAAAGTTGGAGGTGGAAGTTCTTAGCAACTTGGCTTTAGAAGACGACGTTTAAGGTAACTGCCTTTTGACTTAGTGTCTTCTGATGTTACAAAAGCTATCCTCTTCTATCAGTTCCTGAGACTAGATAGAGTATTACAAGAAAATAACTTTTCCCACTTATAATTTATAACATTTAGGAGCAAAAAATAGTGATAGCCTCCAAGAAGTCTTTCTTCTACCCCCAGGCACTAATTCCCCCGGCCCACCTGCCGGGTTATACCACTTCTACATTAATACACGATTGATCACAGCATTTCTTCTGGGCCAATGAAATGGATTCTTGCTAATAGAAGATACACACGTTGAACGTCAGCATCCATTGAGTGTTATGGAAAGAAAGGAGAGTCTTAACTTTTGAAGCACTAAATGGCCTGCGTGTTTGGACAACCCTTACTACTGCGTGTTCCTTCCTTATAACAGCCTTGCAAATAGGTTAAAATAATGTTTACGGCTCATCAGTTTTTTCAGTGGAAACTATGACATCACATTTATGTTATCTGTATTTTAAAATGAGGTATTTGGTGCTTTTCAACTAAACCGATTATATCTTACTGTACAGTCTGAAATGTTTTGGGAATTGCTTGATTTCCTCCAAAACAGTGATGTTTTAGGAGCCACGTCGTACATTTGATTGCATTTCTCCTTGTTCCTTGTCCTTGGAGAAATGCGTGTCCTGTAGGTTTCCACCTGGGTGTCTTGTCCTGAGAGCTCTGTTTCAGGAGAGGGCAGGAGAGGGTCCCTGGACGGGATGGGAGTGGGGTCAGCTGACAGCCGCTCAGTTGCTGTGGCTAACCGGCCGGGCGCCTCACACCCCTGAGCGGTCCTTCTGGCTCTCAGTGTTTTTCCTTGAAATGACTTTGGAGTCAATGCTTTCTGAAGCCCCAATGATCTATGATATTACTTTATAATCTCCAGCTGTTGTACTGTATATACATCAAGGTGCTCACTTGGTGCCCAGTGGTTTCCTTCACCTTGTCCTCCAACCTCCCCAAAGACCGGAGTGTCTCCAGTGGATAATCTCAAACAGGCTAACGTGCAGCAACTATGCCTTGAAGCAAATCTCATTTCATTTACTGAAGAGCCCTTAATCTTACCCTTGATGCTGTCAGGGTAGTCCAAGCAGAATTTCTTCAGGGTTTTCCTTGATTTCCTCCCCTCCCCTCCCCTCCCCTTTCCTTTTTTCTTCCTTCCTTTTCCCTTCCCTTCCTTTCCTTGTTTCCCCTCCCTCCCTTTTCCCTTTCTTTTTTTCCTTTCTTTTTTTTTTTTTAAAGACGATGTTGGGGGTAGGAGTTTATTAATTTATTTATTTTTGCTGTGTTGGGTCTTCGTTTCTGTGCGAGGGCTTTCTCTAGTTGCGGCAAGCAGGGCCACTCTTCATCGCGGTGCGTGGGCCTCTCACTATCGCGGCCTCTCTTGTTGCGGAGCACAGGCTCCAGACACGCAGGCTCAGTAGTTGTGGCTCACGGGCCTAGTTGCTCTGTGGCATGTGGGAGCCTCCCAGACCGGGGCTCGAACCCGTGTCCCCTGCATTAGCAGGCAGACTCTCAACCACTGCGCCACCAGGGAAGCCCTCTTTCCTTCTTTCTTTTATGTGAAGTATAGTTGATTTACATTGTGTTAGTTTCAGGTGTACAGCAAATTGATTTCTTTATACATATATGTATATATATTCGTTTTTTGATTCTTTTCCATTATAGTTTTTGACAAGATATTGAATATAGTTCCCTGTGCTATACAGTAAATCCTTGTTGTTTATCTATTTTATGTACAGTGGTATGTATCTGTTAATCCCATACTCCTAATTTATTCCCCCCACCTTTGGTAACCATAAGTTTATTTTCTATGTCTGTGAATCTTTCTGTTTTGAAAACAAGTTCATTTGTACTATTTTTTGTATTCCACATGTAAATGATATCATATGATATTTGTCTTTGTCTGACTTACTTCACTTAATATGATAATCTCTAGGTCCATCCATGTCGCTGCAAATGGCATGATTTAATTATTTTTCATGGCTGAGTAATATTCCACGGTGTATATAGACCACATCTTCTTTATCCATTCCTCTGTTGATAGACACGTAGGTTGGTTCCGTGTCTTTCTTGAGTCACCTGTCTCTAAAACCAGCAAACAGAAGCTTTGCAAAGAATTCAACAGTATTCTCCTACACACTGAATTTGTTTCTCTCTTGCATGAAGGATTTTCTGGTTTACATGGAAGGCCAATGCCTTTCCATTCTTCACACTAGTATTGATATGCTTCTGTTTTTTGTTCTTTTTTTTTTTTTGTCTTTCGACAGAAGAAGGCTCAAGCTTGGAGGAAACCGGCTTTAACTGGGGAGAGTATCTGGAAGAGACGGGGACCAGTGCAGCTCCTCACACATCGTTCAAACATGTGGGTGACCTCCTTTCTCCTTCTGATCTGTCTGCGGGGGTGGGAAGGGTGTCTTCAGGAAGATGCCAAACTTACTGGAAGAAAGAGAATGAGCAGAAAAGAGAAATTTGGCCAAGATTTCTTAGAAATGCAGAGGAGATGTGGAAGTGAGTTTGATTTTCACAGAGGGCTGCAGGAAAGGTGGGCCTTGCTTTAATCCAGGGCTGGGCCCCGGGGTGGTGCTCAGCATGAGAAATGGTGTGTGGTCTTAACCTCATTCTGTGCCTCAAAAAACCAGATTAGAATGATGTGTTCTGTGCTGTCTGGGGCGCACAGCCCAAGACAGGTAAGGTTGATGTGAATAAATAAAAAGCCAGCAAACTAGGCAAGTAGGCGTCAATGAGTAATGTCTTCTTAGGAGATGTAATGGCTGTATATTTTAAGTTTGAATTGATATTTTTCTTTTGAAAAGACACCTAAAAGCGTTAGAGCCATTTGTGGACAGACGAGTCAAATTACAGGAAAGACCATAAATATTCAGGAAATGTTTGGATCAAAGCAAAAAAAATCACCGTCATCTATACTGTTTTTTGAACAATGCAAATAGCATGCCAAGCAGAGGGCAAGTCCCAGGAAATAACAAAACTAAGTTTTTACCAGATGTTTGCTTAGATATGAGATTTTGGTAATATATCATTAGCAAGAAAAAGGTTGAGTTTCCAGGACCTAAGTTCTTAGGTATTACTATTGCTTTATTGGAAATGAAAATTTAATACAGAGGAACATTTTTTCCCCCCACTGGGCCTTTCCAAGGCAAAGATGTAGCCTCAGTATCATAAACAAATTGGGGGATTTTCTCAACCTGGTCTTCCTTCTGGCTCTTTTGTTGAATTAGGAAGCCACTTTATTTTAAGGTGACATTTTATTCTTTTTGGAAGTGAAGTGTTCCTTTGAAAAGGAATTTAAGACCTTATTAAATTTACATGACCTCGTTAAGGGTGGATCGCATTCGGATTCTCTTTTTATACTGACACTTATACTGTGATGATTGCTGGTTTATTATGAGTGGGACTGTGGTCATTTAGTGAAACCAAGAGTGAAATATTAAAACATAATAAAACTAAAACTCACCCAGCATACAGTGTGGATTCCGTTTTGCAAAAGCCATTGTAACATCTGCCTTTTACGATGCCAGGGTGACTTGGTTAGATTTCTCCAGGCGCTTTAGGAATGAGATAGAGATCAACAGCTTTTTCCTTCCTTTTCTGTACCAGGAAGTTCTCAGTATCTCTGCATACGGAGTCAGTCCTGTTCTCTTTCATCCAATCCATTCTCCTGCCCCACTTTCAGGCACAGTATAGTGCCCTGTACTGTGGATGCAGAATGTCCCCAGGCCTGTCTGCCAGGCTTAAAGGAAGAGTAGCCCAGGACCCATGGGCGAACAGTTCATAATTCCATCATCTCTTAAGCAGCAGCTACTCAGGGACATCCGATGTGCTGGCCTTAGAATATTATAACTCACCAGGATGGAAAGCTTTCTTTTGCAGGGAGGGCTGGCGAATATTAATAGATGATAACCCTTCATTAAAAAAAAAAAGAAACTCCATTTTCTGAGGCTGCACTGTTCACGCAGTAGCCACTAGCCATCCAGCATTTGGAAAGTGTGTCATCTAAGTTGAGATTGAAACCAAGTAGGACCCTGCAGGGCCTTCCTGAGAACAGACCCCCCTGTGTCCCCACCTCCAAAACTGCAGCCTCCTAAGGCTTTCTCTGAGTTGCAAAGAGCAAATTTAATCAGAGAAGAAAATGTAGAAACTAAGGAAAGCAGTCAGGCAAGACAAAATAGTAACAGTTTAGCCATAACACAAATTCAGGGACCCTTAGTTCCTGCTCAGGGGCTGTAGATAATATCCTGAGCCGTATCCTTGAGTTGATTTGCAGATACTGAAACCCCACCAGGTAGAAGAAGTTAACTACATGCTGACCGCCAGCAGGTAGACCCCAGACTGGTTGGAACCAGAAGGTTGATGATTGAGATTCTCCAAACATCACCCTGTTACCTCACCACCAACCAATCATAGAATTATTCGTGAGCTGGTGACACGCCCTGTGACCCACACCCCTCATCTTGCCTTTAGAAACCCTTCCCTGAAAGCCACTGGGGAGTTTGGGTCTTTTGAACATGAGCTGCCCGTTCTCTTGCTTGGTGCCCTGCAGTAAACTCTGCACTTTCCTTCACCACAGCCCGGTCAGTAGACTGGCTTTGCTGCACCTCTGACTAACGGACCCAAGTTCTGTTCGGTAACAAGATGTGCTGTAAGTGTAGAATACACACCAGATTTCAGAGGCTTCATTGGAAAATAAAAATGTGAAATTTCTCACTACTATATTTTTATATTGGTTCCCTTTTGAAATGATGCTATTTGGGATCTGTTGGGTTAAATAAACTACATTACTAAAATTAATTTCATCTGTTTTATCTCTCTCTCTTTTTTTTTTTTTAAAGTGGCCACTAGAAAATTTAACGTCACACCAGTGGCTTACATTACATTTCTTTTAGATGGTGCTGATCTAGGGCAACAGAAATATTAAGTGCTGTGTTTTCAGTCGTTCACATAATCTTCTGGGTGGACGTGTCTAGTGTAATGACGGATTTTCTGTGTTCCTTAAGGTTGAGATCAGCATTCAGAGCAACTTCCAGCCGGGGATGAAATTGGAGGTAGCCAACAAGAAGAACCCGGACACGTACTGGGTGGCCACGGTCATCACCACCTGCGGGCAGCTGCTGCTTCTGCGCTACTGTGGTTACGGGGAGGACCGCCGGGCCGACTTCTGGTGTGACGTGGTGATCGCGGATCTGCACCCCGTAGGGTGGTGCACGCAGAACAATAAGACCCTAATGCCCCCGGACGGTGAGCACGGGCTGGCCCAGCTCTCGGGTATCACTTGTGATGCTGGTAGAGAAAACCTTGTAGAGATTCAATAACTGATATCCTAGGAAGGTCCAGCACTCTCAGGGTCTCTCCTTGAGTTGCATTAGCCTGAGGGCGCTGGAGTGAGGGGGGACTGGGTGCATTTTCAGATGTTGGAGCTGAACTCGACGGTTGAGCCCACCATGGCCTTTATGCCTTTGAGCCTAATCCTCGGGTGGGTTTCTGGAGGTAGGAAAGGAAGACCGAAGGGATGCCCATGACGGAGGCCTTGTTCTCCCTTTGCTGATAGATTATCTTGCTTTTCTTTTGCTTTAGAGACTTGATGTTTTGAATAGCACTATAGTGCATCAGAAACAGGTTTCTCTAACAGGTTTTAATCTGTCTTGTGTGGGGAGACTGTCAAGTTGAGAAACATGTAGAAAACCAAACAGATGAGGAGAAATGACAGTACTCTCAAAGAGATTGCCAAAGCGTGTGTAGATTAGATCCATTTAGTTGCTGGAAAATGGTGGTTTTCTACTGGGGCGATTTTACCCCCCAGGGACATCCAGTGATGTCTGCAAGCATTTTTAGTTGTGAGAGGGGAGGAGGGGGGTGCTGCTGGCATCTGGTGGGAGGGGCCAGGGATGTTGCTACACATCCTACAATGCACAGCAACCCCCCAGACGGTGATGTTATTGGGCTCAAACTGCCAATAGTGCTGACTTCGAGAAATCCTGCTGTAAAAGAATGGGCTGCCTCTTAGGATGATCAGGAACTCATCCGATCCTGTAAGTGAGAGAAACTGCCTTACCAAAAAGCTGAATCTCAACACCCTGTCCTCTTTGCACTTGAAAACTCCTGATGCTAATTCTCGAGCAGGTGTGATGTCTCCTTAGGACCTGCCTGCCTGTCTTAATTTTGACTTGATATTTTTATTTTGAAGCAACGCGTAAAGTATTAGAGCTGACTCCGAGGTTCCTTGCGTCCATCCTATTCACAATTGCTTTTCCCTTCTGAGCGTTTGTAAAGTTACGTAGAGATGTGTCATAACAAACGCACGGAGTCTGAGTTGCATTTACGTGACGTGTGTAAGGAGTGAATCCGTTGCCTTGGCCTTACCGAATGTGTTGGCCCTTTATCGTCTCAGGAAGAAGAGAGAAGGCCCTTCTTTCTTTACTTATTATTTTTTTAAATTTATTTATTTATTTTATTTATTTTTGGCTGCGTTGGGTCTTTGTTGCTGCGTGCGGGCTTTCTCTAGTTACGGCCAGCGGGGGCTACTCTTGTTGCAGTGCGTGGGCTTCTCATTGCAGTGGCTTCTCTTGTTGCGGAGCACAGGCTCTAGGCACGCGGGCTTCAGTAGTTGTGGTGCACGGGCTTAGTTGCTCCGCGACATGTGGGATCTTTCCAGACCAGGGCTCGAACACGTGTCCCCTGCATTGGGAGGCAGATTCTTAACCACTGCGCCACCAGGGAAGCCCTGTAGCTTTATTTTTAATATAACACCTCACAGAGGGTAATATTTGTCCTTCTGTGCCTGGCTTATTTCACTTAGCATGATATCTTCTAGGTTCATCCACGTGGTAGCCTATGACACGATTTCCTTCTTTTTAACTGCTGAATAATATTCCATCTGGCTTTGAATTAAAACAGCCACTGAGGTGAGACTATAAGATTATTTAATATCCCTGTGATTTCCGATCTGTCATGAAAAAATCAGTCTTTTTTTCATTTTTCGGCTCCTTGTGAACTATATAGTTACTACGATTCCTTTAAAATTTTTTAAAAATTGAAGTATAGTTGGTTTACAATATTATATTAGTTTCAGGTGTACAGCATAATGATTCAGTATTTTTATAGAGCATACTCCATTTAAAGTTATTTCAAAACAATGGCTCTATTTCCCTGTGTTGTACAGTACATCCTCTCTGCTTGCCTGTTTTGTACACAGTAGTTTGTATCTCAAAATAAATCAGTCTTGATGGATGAATTGTACTGATGGAATATTGGGAAAATACCAGTTTTAGAGAACTAGACACTTTCCCACTTGCCAGCTCTGCACACAAAAGCCATGTAGATATGTCCACACTCTCCCAGGAGGGTCCAGACATGAGTTGATCCCAGGGGCAGATACATACCTGGGGACACCGAGAGTGGGGGGCCTGAGGGGGACCGAGAGGCAGGCCCTTCTCCTGTGTGAAATCTTGCCTTTTTGCTGTCCTTGCTTATCTCATGACTTACTCTTAAATTTTGACACTTTTTAAAACACCCGTGGAGAAGATGTAAGAGGGTTTTACTTTGTAATAGAGCCTCTAGTGGATCATTTTAGTGAGAAGTTCCAGGGTACAGAATTTTAACACTCTAAGAGCTAATGGGTTCATTTGGTAAAAAAAAAAAAAATCCATGCTGTTGCTTGAGAAAAGAAGGCAGAGTTGATGAATCAATTCTTCTTCCTTGCCTGGGTGAAAAATGTGGCAGCTGCCACAGTTTCAGAAACACCATCAAATTTGTATCCTCCTGACTCTGTGCTCTTAGGCAACACGCAGACACACTTAAAATGACTAATTGAAAATGAAAAATGGGGAAGCCCCATGAAAAGAGAAACCATTAATGTGAATGAAAGATTTGAAGTCTGTTCAGACCATCCCAAGTGATGCTAATTGGAGAATTTCTTTATTGCTCCTTTTAAAGAACTTTAAAAAAGTTTAGTCGGTGATCGATACAGCTTGGAAATCTCGAGTACAGAGAACAAAGTCAGGAAGTAGCAGGTTCATGGGGCAAGAGGTTTTATTGATTGCTGTAGTGCAGGATAATTATTGCTTCGTAGCCAGAGGTGGCAGCTTGTTCCAGAGGGAATCGTAGAATCTATTCTTGCACAAGGATTCTTGTTGGTGTGGTTTTCTGTCTTACAGAGCTCATTGCACTGTAAATCCCGCAGCTGTACCGGTCGATCTTTGTTGTGGTTAAACTTGAAAGGTGTCCCAGAATATTAACAGGAGTGAAAGCGGTCCATGACACCTCGTGTATTGGTTTGGGAGGCTCCGTGGTGATAGATTTTCTTACTGATCCCAGGAATCGGGGTAGTATGAAGCAGGGACATGGCGTTTGGAGCCAGAAGATCAGGTTTCTTTCCTTGCCTCCTCTGTTAATGTAGGTACCTCTCGCTCTCCCATTTCCTCATTTTTGAAATGAGGAGGTGATAATGTATAATCTCTAAAGAGCTTTCCAGTCTCACCTGCTTTGGTTTGTGATCTTTGGAAAGGAAAGAAGGAAGGAGGAAGGTGCTAGTTTTCCTATTGTGTGCATGAGGAATGGAGTTTCTTTTGGGATTAGGATTGATGGAAATCTAGCCCAGGAGTCTGTGCAAAGCACCCAAGTCAGGTTTCTGTGTGACTTTCTGGGATGGTGAAGTTTCAGTGGGTTGGGAGGCAAACTAGGTTGGGAAATTATGTTGAGCATTTGGGTCCTTTGTCACCTGCCGTGGATAGAATTTCACCCAATACAGAATTGTAGACTCTGGTTCCTCGATGGAAGCCAGAGACCTCGGAGTACTCAGCCCCTGAGAGATCGATCAGTATGCGGATGTCAGTTTCAAAATATCGTTGGGCCAAGCAAGAGGATGGGAGTTTTGGGTGGTTTTGTTCATTGATGGGAGAAAGGAGAGGACTGCCTTTTCTGGTCACACTTAGATCTTTCTGGTCATTTTTGGATTCTCCAAGTAATCTTATGTCTTCTGAAGTCACTGCCCTGAGAGTCATGTTTTAAAATTTTAGATGACATTTTACCAAGCACGTAGCATCCTTTGCAGTCCTGTATTTTCCTGCCTTGCTCTTTTAAGTGAAACTAATCTTTGAATCAATGCTGGCCGTTGTTACTCCTTTAAAGTTAGGGGGAAGGAAACAGCACGGCAGCAGCTCTGTTGTACTTTGTTAAGAGAATTCCCTTAATAAAGACACGTTCAGGGAGACCTGGGTTTAGTGACCAGTTGACCATTCCACGAGCAGTGTCCCTGCTCCAGAGCTAATCGGTACTAATCTTTCATATGAAAAGTATTAAGAAACATAGTACATGAAAGCCTCATGACGTGCGGTGGAGGATGATAGCTCACATTAGGGGAGCGAAATGTAAAACGTTTTGGCTTTTGGTAAATCAGTGAGGCTTGATCTATTCATAAGCACGTGCAAACTTGCAAAGGGCAGCAGCCGAGTAATGATTGTTTATGGTGATAATGTAAGGAAGTCATTTAATCCAGAGACTGTTGCACTGTCATTTATTGAGAAGCAGCAACATTGCCTCTTAATGTCTGGGGTTGGGGAACTCTGGCGTCTGGAAGGTTCCTACGGAGTCCCAGGAAGGAATGCTCCGATAAGACGGCAGGTGAATTATGTGTGAGGACGACCGTCCAGATACCTCCCCCCAGCTTTTACACTGAGAAGTATTTATGTGAGCTTTCTACTGCTGCAATAAAAGTATTGGAATTCCGGCGCCTTAGGAATCATTCCACTAATTTTTATTCTCCCCTTTATTAAAATTTCTGTAATTTGAATTACAAACTCTGCAGTCTTGCCAGAATGACTCTATCTGCCATTCAAAGTTGAATCAAAATTACTGGAGTTAGTTAATAGGTAACTTATTTGAATAAGGGATGTTTATTCATGAAGCCTTAGGAGAAAAGTGTGAATATGGCCTTCTGTTAGGTCGTGGAGGTGGATCCCGCCCAGTTCTGAAACTTGGTCCCAGACTGTTCTGGGGAATTGTTGTTTTCAGTATAGTTGACTGTGAAATGAGACATGTGGCAGTCGGTTCACAGGACCGTAAAGTGAGCGGGTGACAGGACTTATCAGTCTGTAACCATTGTTTAACCGTGGACTCAGAACTAGAATTTGATTGTGTTACATGAGATGATCAGCATTTAAAATTCCTATCTTTTTAAAAATTTAAATGATATTTTAGTAATACTAATGAAACCTAGACAATCACATTGTTTTCATTGGCCACCTAATACTGTAACTGGAATCCCATTTGTACACTAATAAGAAAATTAAATATATTTGCTAAAAACTCGAAGAGAAAAGGTAAACCTTAGTGGCCTCTTGGAGTTGAGGGAAGCACATACTCTCACTAAATATTAGATAGTTTGATGTAAAGAGAAAAAAGCCCATGTTGTAAGGAAGGGTAGGATGTTTTTGATAAATATGAGAGTAAATAAACTAAAAGACATAGTTAATACGTTGAAAAAAGTGAGTTAGTATCTTCTTGTCAAAAAAGCCATTTTTGATAATGGTATGTGAAAGAAGGAATATTCAGGTAAGAAATAAAGTAATCCCTTCTCTGTAGGCACTTCATGGCCCTTTAAAACGACACACGTGGTTTGGAGTCCTATCTGATCATGTGGAGACCCTGTGTCTAGATTCACTGTGGCGTGGACCAGAGTGGACCTGGCTTGCATGTGTGTGCGTGAGCGTGTGTGTGCGCTTGTATGTGTGCATGAGCGTATGTGTGAGCGTGAACATGTGTGTTTGCAAGCGTTTGTGTTTATAAGCATGTATGAGCATGTGTGTGCATTTGTATGTTTTGATCGGAAAAGCATTCGAAATAATTTTGGTGTCTACCATGTACAGATGACGTCATTTAACAATTTGGATGATCTATCGGCATCTCTTGAGAACTTGAGAGATGTAGACCCGTCCCTGCATCCCACACTGCAGCCTCTGCCTCATCCCATGGTCCTTTGCTTTCCATACCATCTGTCCCCTGCTTGGTTCCTCTGATCTGCTCGGGTCCTGTCGGCATCTGGGTCCTCACCTCGAGTGTCAGCCTCTGAGCCCGTGACCTCAAGTTTCCCAGGCGCCATCTGACAACATGCCACATTGGCCTGTATGGTCACTAAGGTTTCCTTCAGCTCGAGAATGTTCTGAATCTAAGAACTCAAAGAGCAATGGATGAGAATTTATGAAAGGGCTCTGAAATAAATAGGCTTTATGAATAGAAGCCTAAGAAACTGTGGGGTTTTTTTTTAACCTATGGAAGGAAAAACAAAGATGAAAAACACAAAGGCAGACTATAAATGGTCTTCATCTAAATCAAAAACCTTTGTATATATAGGTAGTGGTGAACTCTTTGTTTATGAGTAAAAAATTAGTCTTCTATAAATTTCTGTTTGGTGTTTGTATTTATCTCTTGAAACTCACTATACTCCACATGCCGCCTTTATCATTTTCTTGCCTAGTGAATAGCTGAATCACAAATTTTAGTGTTTGAGTCATGGCTCAACAATTAAAAACAGTTTCTCTCACCCACAAAATATTTTATGGTGTCCCTACTATGTACCGAGCAACTCAGCTTAACCCTCTCCTTAAGAGCAACACTGTAAACTGACTGGTGCGATTCTTACTTTATATCTGAAAAAAATGTTGCTTGGGGTGTGTAAATAATTTGTCTCCAGGATGGCATCTTGGATAGATTTTTAAGCCCAGAGCGATTTTTTTCCCTCCCAATTCTGAAATCAATGCTTTGAAAATAGCAAGGGTTGGTGAATGTTTGTTGATTGATAAAGTTGTGTCAATAAGACTTGACTGTTTAGACTTGAAATATTGGACACCTATTATTAAGAAAAATTGTGGAATTGGCTTCTTGTGATTTTTAAGAGGAGGGTAAAAAACTCCTTGTCCAGACTGTTATTTTGTACATTTTTGTCATTTTGTAGGCAAATAGATGGAGGAGATTCGGTCTGGAGCTTCGTTGCCAAATGGTAATCGTGAGATTATGTAAAGATATGTAAATTGTATCAGATGCTATTTGGGTTTTTCTGCTTACAGGAAAACTGTAAGCACAAAAAAGGACTATAAGATTTTCCTTTTTGGTGTTAGTCATAAATGCATTTATTTTCTTTTGCTTCCTAACCCAGCAGCATATGTACTTTAAATCAAGCCGGTGTTTAATTCTGTGTGGAAGTGAGGGTGATTTCGTTTTGCGGGTTTCCTTCCCTGTTGTCTGACTCGTTTCCTCATGGTTAATCCATCATCTCCTTTGCTGTCAGAGCCCGAGGCCCACCTGTCCACTCTCGGCCTTGGTCCCCCACCACCTGTCTGGGGATCCTGGCCCTGGGCTTCTCCCAACTGGGTTCGGTCCTGATGGCCCCATGTAGGGAGACTCAGCTTGCATCCGGCCCCTGTTTCTGCTCTGGGCAGACCCTTTAACACCCCAGTGACCCTAATGTAGAGGCTGCAAGAGAAGTCTTCAGTCGCCTTCAAACAGACTCTTCCCCTGGGCACAGGGGGTCCTCTGGGACCGCTGCTCTTCTCAGCTCCGACCCTGACTTGTGGACCTCCCTGTTCTCCTGCCCTGAGCCAGGAGTCTTCAGTGTGGGCCGTCCAGCAGCCCTCAGTGCCGACTGTCCAGAAGCCCTCAGTGCCGGCTGTCCAGGGCCCTCAGTGCCATCTGTCTGCTCTCCATCATGCCTCTACCTCCCTCTAGCCTGTTGGACAGGTGAGCTTCCACTTCTCTTCTTGCTTTGTGTTCCTGAACAAGTCTCTTGACCCCTCACTGCTTCTTACTAAGTCTCCCATCTTGGTTCCACGTTCCCAGGTCATGCTGACCTTCCAGGGCTGTGTCCCATTCCAGGTCCGTGCCCCACTTCCACGGCCATGCTTCCATTCCAGGATCATGCTTCCAGTTTGCGTCCTTCTGTTTGGCAGGTCCCTGGGAGAGTCTGCCTTGTTTGACTCCAGCTCTAAAGGAATGACTGATTTTTGCGTAGGTTGTCTCCTGAGCCTAGAATCTTGTTAAAGCTTGGTGAATACAACTAATATGCAAAGTCCTGGGGGCTTGGGCAGTGGGATTCAGAGTAGAGTTTGGTGTTGTGTTGATCAAGATTCTCCAGAGAATCAGAACCAATAGGAGGTGCAAATATATAGACAGATTTATTTTGATAAATTGGTGCAGAGAGTTGTGGAGTTTTGGCAAGTCCACGGTCTGATGGGGGAGGCCAGCAGGCTGGAGACCCAGGGAAGAGTTGCCACTCCAGTCCGGTGGTTGTCTGCTGGAGAACCAGGAAGAGCTGCTGTTGCAGTTGAAGTCCAAGGCCATCTGCTGGAGAATTCCCTCTTTTTCTGAGGAGGTCAACCATTTGTTCTATTCAGTTCTTCAACTGATTGGGTGAGGCCCACCCAATCAGGGAGGGCAATCTGCTTGATGCAAAGTCCACTTATTTAAATATAAATCTCATCCCAAAACACCCTCAAGGAACTATCCAGCATGGTATTTGACTAAATATATGGGTACAATGGCCAAGCCAAGTTGACACATAAAATTAACCATCAGCAGTGTGGACTCAAGAGGTATATCCAAGTTAACAGGGCTGTTCTCCTCTACTATCTTAACACCTTCTTAGAGGAGGAATATTCTATGTGTGTTTGTAATTGATATAGCAGTTTTCCCCTTAACAGATGATCTTCCACTGATACTGCCAAATGTCAGTGCTCTTCACAGAATGCTCTGGGAGGAAGCTGAGAGATGGTGGAGTAAATATAATGCCTACAATGCATTGGTAGCTTTGAATTCTCTGAAAGCAGAAATGCCAGGGTGAAGGGCCAGATATTCTCCTGAAAACTGTTGTGCAATGGACAGAGGTTGAACTTCACTGGCTCACTGCCTGCTTCTCAGGAGGACCATCAGCCTTTGTCTCAGAGGTTGGCAGGACCTGCCTGAGGCGGTGTCTATTCCATAGCTCTTGCTGCTGAGCAGACCTGCCTGCTGGGATTACTTACAAGGGATTTGGCTACTGCAGGTGCACATCCAGATACAGGGTTCTGTGATGTGTTTAAAAAGATAGGAGCTCACGTGCCTTTCTTCTGTCTTTAGCTTAGAGGGCATGCATCATAATTGATTAGGTAGCCTGACCTCAGCTCTGAGAGATGGTATCGTGGACCAGTGGTCTTTGATGTCAGTGCTACACTGACACCAGGACAAGAGGGGCTGTGGCCTAGGCTCTGCATTATAGAGACCCCTGTGGATCGCCAGCACCAGCATCTGCATTTATTAAAGAGTACGGAGCTGCCTTGTTCACTGGGGATCTTGCAGTCGGGGCTGGCACGGAGCCGCCCTAATTTTGAGCATTCTCTCTAACTGTTCCGACACCAGACGATCATCCTATCTCTTGTGCCCTTGGAGCAAAGGGCTGTGTCTGAGTGCTGTGGACTGTGTGGGTTGTGGCATTGCCATAAAGGTAAAATAATACATGTATTAGTAAAACTATATTTAATAAAGACAAAACTCCTCTCAGATAATAGAATGTTTTAGAATATAATAGAATTTTCGCATACTGAAGGATCAATTTTCAGTAATGCTGAGTGTCCTTCTTTTTCTTCTTCACTCTTTTTGGTGGTCCATCTTGTGGTTCCAGAGGTACTTAATAATTAGTGCAGAATTTGCAACAGTTACACACATTGGCTGAAGAGTATTTCACAATATTTAACAAAATTTAATTTTGTTTTACAAAACCAAAAAATATATTTTACAGTGTAAATTCATACTGTCCCACATATATGTAGCTCTAGACATGACATGTGTTAAGTGTGATATTGAGTTATCACATTGGCAACTGAATGGATATTGAAAGCTTGGACTGGATAATTTTATTTTTATAACCACTTAGTAAGATTAAATTCTTAAAAAACTAGATACCATGTTCAATGTTATTTGAATATTTTATTTTTCTAAATTTGAGGTTCATGAATTATAATTTGTGAAGGCAAGGACAACAAATTTTATGGAATATATATATATATATATATATATATATATAAAAACAGCTTACCAATTACGGAAGTCTTTAGTTTATCACTCATCCACACATTGCTAGCCCCTCAGCAGAACACCAGCCAAGTCATCATAATTAAATTTAGTAATCTTTAGCATTTTGCCAGCTTACAGTCCTATATAAACCATAGCTTTTTCCATCCTTTTTGATTCTGTCAATTATGAAGACGTATTTGTCAGTGTAGGTGGATAGGGCATACTTCACAGTTGGTTCGCTTGATTAATAACTTAGAAATATTTCCACATATTTATGTGGACCTGAATTTGTACTCTTGCCCTGGGCCCCGGACACATCATGGGCGGGCCTGTTCCGGGTTTCCAACGGGATTTTCCAGGTCCCCTGTGCACGGGAAGTCCTTCCAAGGTTACTCTACAGGGGTCGATTCAGGGAGGCAGTTTCCATTGCCTGAGGTGACACCATTGGTGTCCTTTCATGCCTCCCCTACCCCAGCCTTCCTTCTTCCGCTTTGGAGAAGAATGTCCCCGGGGTGCATTGCTTTGTGACACTAAACACAAACTATCAGTTTTAAGTGATCCCTCCTTTACTCGAGGCCTCATACCTACCCTCCAACCGTAAGAAACGACAATTTCCTTTTTATGTTTAATCATCAAACTTTGTAATGTTACATGGATTGTTCTGCTCAAGACTGAAAATAATTGCAATAGCCTAAGTCCAAAGAAAATTTTTATTTTGTGGTCAGAGAAATTTAAAAAAGCTTAATTATGTATTACAGTATCACATATGAATTTTTGTGGTTGTTTCAGAGAAGTAGGGTCAGAGGAACTATAAAACATTGTGGGGAACAAAAAGATGCTACGTTAGAGTGAGAGCCTGAGGATCTAGGATTTCAAGGAGAAAAAGGAAAACCACACAAACTGACTGCTAATATTCATGTCTGTTTTAAAATGTGTGGTGGAAGAGATCAGATCATTCCATTGACTGTATTTATGGGAGCGATATAGCAGTTTTATTCAAAATGGCATACATGCTATACATAGGAAATGACATCCTTTGTAACTGTTCAAAACAATGCAACATTTTAGAATGCCAAATTGAAAATACATGAAGTGGAGCCATTAGATTTGCAGAAGTAGAACCTGGGAGGTTTACATTCGTCCTGAGTAGCTGATGCCCCGACCTTGCGAGTCTCTGAGTATTTTGAATGTCCTCCCTTCTTCCGTCCCCCTCGTATGCATCCTGGAGATGGGATGGGATGAGATGTGACCCACCCTCAACCCACCTCTCATCCCTCCATCGCCCTGACTCTGCCGTGCTCCTTCAGCTCTCTTGTTCCCTCATGACAGTTTTTTTTATAATTTAGATGATTAGAAGTTCTCAGGGCTTTGGAAGTATTTACCGTCATAGGGCTTTTATGGAGTTATGTGTAAGTCATTGAATTCCTTTGGTTGTGATAAAGTGCACATCTTCCTCTAAGCTCTTCGCTGATGGGAATACAGGACCTGGCAGAGGAAGGTCTTGGGTTGATGGCCATCATGGGTGCCAGCAGCTGCTTTGGTCCATAAATGGCATTACTGTCATAGAATGGAATAATTTTTGTATCAGTCTATAAAGGATTATTTATTGAGGTTCTACTATGTACCTGTTCTGTTATTTTTTTGGTTTGAATATACAGTATGGTTGCTATTAAGTATTCAGTATGACGCACGTTTGTAATACAGTCCGCTTTTGGCTGACGGCATGTACTCATAATGATGAACTTATTTTTGGAAAGGATGTTTCATGTGGCGGTTGCTGTAATTATTTATTTGTCGGTCTTTTCTGCTTTGCTTTGGCTGTTCATTCTTGAGGCTCTCACTCTTGCCTGACTAAGAGGTATCAGAAGTCAATTTGAAATTCTGATCTCTGGAAACATGGATAACGTCTCTCTCCTTGTTTGCTTGGGAGCTGTTCTGAGCCAGCACTTCTTTTTTCTGTTTTTAAAATTTATTTTTTTTGTGTGCTAAGCGTTTTTAAAGGGTGGCTAGCCTGTAGTGGAAACTTACAAGAGCTGGAGACGGACCTGCTTGGTAATGGAGGTCTGAACCCTGATTTCTGGGGTGATCTGCCAGCAGCTAAGTTGAGGAGTCCTTCTCGACCGTATTCTGCTGGTATTTAAATAAAAAAATGTTGTGTCTCTGTGGCTGGCTTCTGTGCAATAAGAGTGCTTTTCGGGCCTGAATGGAGGCATGGAGAGGATTGGTCTGGTTAGTGGCTCAGTTATGCCTCTCGCTGAGTGTAACCTTGTAAAAAAGTCACTTAACCTCTTTGCATCAAACTCCCTGCATCCTTAAAATGGCTAATTAATACCTGACCTTGCTCTCTTGGTGGTGGTGTCAGCAGTAACTTGCATGGCAGATGCAAAACTTCTCTGTAATGGGTTGAACACTGTGAAGCGGGAAGGGCACTTAGCATCACATTTTTTTTCTTCTTTTTTAAATGAAAGAGGCCCTAATGGTCCCTCCCTTAATAGGCGAGGACAGAGGGGGCTGTGGGAGGGAGGACGTGCCTGCATCTAACATGGGGAGCCTAGGAAAACAGCTCCAAAGGCGCAGAGACCCCTTACTTAGCTGGAAGCCCCCCACGCAGCTGTGCTCCGTGCCCAGGACACTGACAAGGAATGCCTTTTTTCCCACTGTGATCTTGGAGAATTTTGGTCGTATCTCTTTTCCGACAGTTATTTTTGCCTTGTGTTGTAATTGTTTATGGATCTGTGATGGCATCTGTTTGATTATAAAAGTAAGGCTTTGTGAACACTGTGTAATCAGAAACGCATCTCTTGGATTCTAAGTCTGCTGCGTAATTAAGTATGTGAACTTGGACTAGGAACCTCCTTTCTAAACTTCTTGACCTTCACTGTGCTCATTTGTAACCTGGGGATAATGATAGCTGCCTTTCAGGATTGTTTAGTGTATGAAGTAGGATTTGTATGACCACCTCAGAGCTGTGCTAAAAGTGTGGGAGAAGAGGGAGAAATGCTGGTTTTTCCCCCTTCATCCTTCTCGTTACAGATGGTAATTTATTCGTCTTTTTGTGTTTTTATTTATTTTTTATTTTAAAGACTTTATCCTTTTTGGGCAGTTTTAGGTTCACACCAAGATTAAGAGGAAGGTACAGAGATTTTCCTCTGCCCCTGCATCCCCACCGTCAACATCCCCACCAGATGGTACATCTGTTACAATTGATGAACCTACATGGACATGTCATCATCAGCCAGTCCATAGTTGACATTAGGGGTCACTCTTGGTGTTGAACGTTCTGTGGGTTTGGACAAATGTATAATGACTTGTATCTTCCATTACAGTATCATACGAAGAGTAGCTTCACTGCCGTAAAAAATCCTCTGTGCCCCACCTCTTCATCCCTCCCCATCCTAACCCCTGGCAACCACTGATCTGTCTTCTTTCTCCATAATTTTACCTTTTACAGATTGTCATAGAGTTGGAATCACACAGCCTCTTATTTTTACACCACGCACAGACTTAAAGCTCCATCCTTGCTATGTGGATAAAGAACAAAGCCTCTGAGCTAAAACAGTGACAACAACAGACGCTAATTGGTAGGAGTGCATGCATGTTGTTTATTGAAAAGCCCTTTTAAATCCAGCCGCACTCATGCACCCCGGTCACACTGCTTGATCTTGAAGCCTAGTGTGTGTCAGGAACAGCGGTTAGAGGCAGGGAGGAGAGCTGTGACTCATACATCCTTGTGTCACAGTTAAATGGTGATCGACAGCCCATTTGCAAGGGAGGAGAGAGAACAACGGGGGAAAGTGGATACCAACCCAAGAGCAATATAATGTCATGGAGTGTAGGAGCAAATAACCCAGTCGTGGGTCTGGAGGGTCTGGGGTTATTACACAGTAACGTGTCGGCTAGTATGTATTAATTGATCTATATGACTCTCACTCCTCAAGGAGGTTTTACTTACTTTGTATCTACTAAGTAGGGGGCAACAGAAAAGGCTAAGCTCAGAGGGGTATGGTGTGGAGAAATAGAGATTGTGAATAGGTGCTGCTCTTTGATAGACGGGTGCTCTGTGAGTTGAATGTTGTATTATTATAACTTCCATAGAGCTCTTCTTTTATACCTAGACTTAGAGTATAAGACAGTCAATATTCTGGCTCCTTAAACGTGGTAAAGCCCCAAGCAGCACAGCCTGGGGGCATTGACCCAGCACACAGATAATAGATGGAATCGATTTTCGAGATGTCCTGAGTTGTGTTGGTAAGCCAGTGGGATGGGTGTGGAGCCTAGGGTGGGGATCCCTGCTGCGCTGAGAGTCAGGCTGCCCCAGAGCGTGGCTGGCTGGGTCCACAGTTGAGGCAAACTCTGTGACCCTTCAGCTGTCTGTTGAGATTGATTCTCTAAGATGACACATTCAGGTCCTCTCTGGTAGATGGTGCATCAGATGGGAGGTTCAGGACACATGCCCCAAGCCTGGGGACTTGGACTGGCCAGAGCAAAGCAAGACCCCAATCCGTGGGGTGGGCTCCTTGGAAAAAAATCTAGAACCTACAACAGTGTTGGGCACTGGGCTTACCAGGAGGGGTCAGGGCATGACCTGACCTCCCCAATGGCGTAGCAGAGTTGGGAAGAGGGAGCTGGGAAATGGGACCCCATGATGCTTCCTAGGGTCCTGAACAGATTCCCTGAATGAAGCAAGCTTGGGCAGGGCCAGGTGCATGCACCCTGGGAGGTTCATAAATATCAGAGGTTCTCAAGACCTCAGAGTCAGAGGGAAAGCTCAGATCACAGAAGTAGAGAACGGGGGGTGAGCCCCTAGACCGGGATCTCCAGTGTCCAGTGCTTTTTTCGAAAGACTTTACTTTTTAGAGCAGTTTTAGGTTCAAAGCAAAGTTGAGGGGGAAAGTACAAAGAGTCCCCATAGGCACAGCCTGCCCCATTTTCAACATTCCCCCCTTTTGTTGCAAGTGGTGAACCTACAGCGTCATCACCCAGAGTCCATATTTTGCATTAAGGGTCAGTCTTGGTGTTGTACATTCTGTGGGTTTGGACAAATGTATGATGACGTGTGTCCACCATTGTAGTGTCACACAGAGTAGTTTCACTGCCCTAAAATTCTCTGTGATTCCCCTGTTAATCCTTCCCTCCCCTCACGCCATGGTAACTACTGATCTGTTTCTGTCTCTGTAGTTTTGCCTTTTCCAAAATATCATACAGTCTGAACCATACACTGTGCAGCCTTTTCAAACTGTGTTTTTGCAGTTGGTAACATGCACTAGGGTACTTCCACGTCTTTTCTTGTGTGTCCAGTGCTTTTTTCACTTCAGTTCTTGGTCTCCTTCGTGGGTGTCTCATCTTTACCATGGAGATTATCACTTCACACACTTAAAGACCCTGCGGTCCAGATGCTGTAGAAATAACCAGGTCGTGTGCCCCCCTCCCCAATTCCTAAGGGTACCATGGAAGTTCCAGAGAGTTCACACTCAGGACAGGCCGAAATAGCCCGTGGGTTGTAGAAATTGACTTTCCTTAGATCAGAATTTATGTCAATAATTTTTAAAAAATTTGTCTGCTTTCCAAAGATGAGCACAAATCTAGGTCTATACAGCAGCTTGGAGGAAAGAATGATTACACAAAACTATTGTTCATCTTTTCAGATCTTCTTAGGGTATGCAGCAAGAACTTACAGTAGCCAACTGCTAGAAATTTTGTATTTCTAGAGAGATTTAATCAGAAGGAAGTGCTGCAGAATTTAAGAGACATATGATTTTAAGCATTTTAATAATCACTTTTCTGATTATCTGTTATCGACTGACAGAGCTGTTAAACATAGTTGATTAAACAATACAAATTAATAAAAAACCATAATGATGTATTTATACAACGGTGACTGATAGCCCCCCAAAGTCCATCATGGATTGTAGAAACAAGTTATAGCCATTAAAATAATCTGTAATTTTTTGTTTTAACCAGACAGCATGTCAAGTCATTAGCATCTGTTCAGCTCATTTCTTAGAAAATTACGTGATGAATATCTTTTAAGGCTGTCATAAAGCACAATAATCACACCAGCTTCCCCCACCACCTTCAGTCATAAGCAAAACAAAACTCTTGGAAAGACTCCAAAGAAAATAAAATTTACTGGGGACTTCCCTGGCGGTCCAGTGGTTAAGACTCCGTGCTTCCAAGGCAGGGGGCACGGGTTTGATCCCTGGTCGGGGAACTAAGATCCCACATGGCCGCATGGCGTGGCCAAAAAAATAAAAATTTATTTAAAACTTACTTTCTGGTTTAAATGTTATCTTGTCCTGTAGAGGTCAAGGGATGATTTATATGCCTTGTTGTGTGTTACGTGGAGCAATGCCTAATCACAGATACGTTTTGTGACATCAGTAAAGCAACACTCTTTTCAGATTCTTCATCTGCACATCTAATGTGTAATTTGGTAGCCCATCAGAATTAGTTTTCCATCCCTAACGTACGTGGAGCTTTAGAGTTATAAGTTCTGCCAATGGCTCTTTCAGTAAAGTGTATGTATTTACGTGTCCTTCTCGGGTGGATTTCTGTGAAGCATTTCTGCAGGCAGGATGTTCACATAAATAATCAACCAGCTAATAAATGTCAATTAATTCTATTAACATGACTGGCAGGAGTCCTTTAACAAATATTTAAGTACAGTATATTTAGATTAAATTTAGTTTGGGGGAAAATGCTTGCTTGCCTAGCTTCCCAATGTAACTGATCTTTCTCCTATAGCAAGAGAATGTTTTAATTTACATTTAAGGAGTAAAGGTCTACACTGCATACATCTGAATACTGCATGTCAGAGTGTTATGAAGATTTTTAAGTGGTTTTTAGAAACAAAGAGATTTGATCATTTTTAAATTTTCTTCTCAATTTCATGGTAACCTTTCTTCTTTCTTCCCTCTTTCTATTTTTCTTTTTCAAAATTTCTCTTTCCTGAGGGTTTTTCGCTTCCAGCTCACCTGAGGGCCTTGATCGCACAGTTTATGTATCAGGGTACAACGTTGGCTGCTATGACAGAAAGACTCTGAGATACTGTGATTCATGTTGATTTAGAAGTTTATTGCTCTTTACTGCAAGAGGCCAGGCTGAGCAGTGTGGGATGGTGGTACCTCTGTTCCGTTAGATCCATCAGGCACTGCGTTCTCTCCACTTTGCTCTGCACCAGCAGGTGTTCTGCACATCTGCGTAGCGGCAGCTTGATAGATAAGCAACAAGGACCTACTGTATAGCACAGGGACCTCTACTCAGTATTCTGTAATAACTTACATGGGTAAAGAATCTGAAAAAGAATGCATATATGTATACGTAATATAACTGAATCACTTTACTGTACGCTTGAAACTAAAACGACATTGTAAATCAACTATACTCCAGTAAAATTAAAAAAAATTAGCCGTTACAATAAAAAAAAAAAGGGAAAGGAGCATCCAGGGCCCGCTGCTCACCTCCCATTGGACAGAACTTGGCACTTGGCCATACACCCTTGCAAGGGACGATGGGAGATGTACCCAAGTAGTTGACAGGGCCCAACTTTGTAGCCAAAACTCCAGGTGGAGTTTACTAACAGAAAGAAGGGGAGAAAGAGGCCTGAGGACACCTAGCGATGCCTGCCACACTTCATGTAGCTCACAAAATTTTTTAGGATGACTATTTCATCCTTGCAGAACATCTCAGGGAAATGTCAAAATGCCTGAAAGATAGAACCAGACTACTTTGTTTCTTTGGGAGTCAAAATACATCTTCTGTAGCAGATACAGTACCTTAGATTTCTAACTGGCAGTATCTGCTGTTGATTTAATAGGATTTGTGCTTTCCCTGGTATTAACTTCTAAAGAGATTAATGACCCACGATATCATTGCCTTTCTAATAGTTGCAGTATGTTTTTAAGTTGCAGCCCATCTGGAACAGTACATAAAATCATTTATCACTTAGGCTAGATTGCTGTTTATGTACTAAAACATAACATATTGGACCTAGATTAATTTTTTCATTTTTAGATTCTGTTTTTTTAAGCTTGAGTTTATCAGTTAATATATGCACAGTATTTTAGAGACAAATGATTTTAAAATGCTCTTTAAAACAAAAACCTAGCAGTGTCTTACATCCTGCAAAATGTCCTCTTTCTCAAGGTAAGTTTAGAATACTGAGGTCAGAAAGATCCTACAAGCGTCTAGAAAGAAAAAAATTATATACAGGTTATATACAGACTGTTGACTAAAATATTTTGATTCAGTTACTTTGCACAAAGATAAAAGGGGAGGTTATGGGGTGTGTATGTTCTTTGATGTGAATGGTCAAAGTTAGGCTCAAAGTTAGGCCAGCAGCTCCTGCCATTTTGGACTTTTGTCTTTAATTAAGTACCAGTGAGAGAATTGGGGAGGTGAAGACCACAGAGTTCAGAGCCTTACTGTTGCCTTAAACATGGTAGGAACTTAGTGCTCGGATAGGTAGCGGAGATTCATTCAGTGTTTAATAGTATCAGGGCTGTTTGTTGGCACTAGAAGTACAGTGGTGAGCAAAAGAGATGACGTGTCCACTCCTGTAGGACTTACATTCCAGGTATCACATGTGTCCCTGTGGATGGAGGATGAACACCATTTATGCAGATGATTGAGGCCTGCAAGCTGTGCTATCTGGAATCTCTTCTGTAAGTTCAGCCCGTCTTTGTGGGCCGGGAAGTGGGATTCTCACATTTCTGGTTCCTTCCTTCTTGCAGTTTCTGTTTCCATGAGGTCCCTTTCCAGCCCTCTCCTACTGATTGCCTGAGATCACTTCACAGCTTTCTTTTTACCCTCTTTATCTATGTGCCATATCATAAAAAATTCATTTTGATTTACAGATAAAACAGCCAAATGAAAACTGTCTTGTTCCCTCTTCAAGGTGGCATATCCCTACGTTGGGCTCCTGTTCCTGACCCATCAAATGCAAAAATGCCAGGACTTGAGTCTGAGGGAGGGAAGATGACAAATAACCTATTTTCCCTCCCATCATAGGAGGCGGGCAAATCAGTGCAGACAGAAGCAGAATAAAGGATTATGCCAAGAAGGCATGAAACAGCCCTTGACTAACTATACTCAAATTAAAGCACTAAAAGAAATAAAAGCATACCACGGCTTCTTATCAGAAGCTGGGTCAGCGGATGAGAATAACGTGAAGGGCGAACTTTTTCTCCTCTCACTTACTGAAATCTCAGGAGATGTTATAGAACAACCCTGCTCAGAACTTGTAGAAGTTGTGGTGATAAAGTCATATTTTCTGCCCCTTCACCTGAATGTCCCCATGACCTTAATGGTGTGTTTCTAAGTTAGGATTATCAGCTCATTCTGCCTAAATCAATATTGGTTTCTTTTTGTATAGAAAGGTTCCTGGCACAATGTTCTTTTTTTTAATCCCTCTGACACATACATATGTCTCTCCTCCTTTTCCCCCCAAAAGGCTCATAGAATTCTTCAGAAGACATTTTATTGTTAGTAAGATTGCTTTTGTTTTTAATTTGGGTCAAAGTAGCTTATGATTTGGGTCTTTTAAGCAAATGTTTCCTGATAGTTTGGGATAAAATAAAGGAAATGTGGATATTAGTGATTACTTTTTCAAAATTGGAGTTAGGTAAATGAACTTAAATATATATTTTTTTATTAAAAGACTCATTCCTGGGCTTCCCTGGTGGCGCAGTGGTTGAGAGTCCGCCTGCCGATGCAGGGGACGCGGGTTCGTGACCCGGTTCGGGAAGATCCCACATGCCGCGGAGCTGCTGGGCCCGTGAGCCATGGCCGCTGAGCCTGCGCGTCCGGAGCCTGTGCTCCGCAACGGGAGAGGCCACACAGTGAGAGGCCCGCGTACAGCAAAAAAAAAAAAAAAAAAAAAATTAGTGGAAAATCCTTGAGCCTAGCACAGTGAAATGGGGTTTGTTGTGGTCTTAAACCTGTGAGATGAGGAATAGTTATGTTTGAGAGGTCCAGGGTGGCAAGGATTTGTATTCTAGAAAGTGTTTCAAGATAGACCTTGAACTGAGCTGAAAACATGAGTGATTGTGATCCTGGGTGTGAAAGACTGAGAGCTGCCTTCTTTGTCCTGGGGGTTCTCAGGATGGGTGCCCGGGACCCAAGACAGGCCATAAGGGGAAGTGGGTCTCAGATGGCCGTGGAGGCTGGACCTTCAAATAGAGGCAAACGATGTTCTGGCAAAGGAGCCTTTTCTCATGAAGGGCAACAGCCCACTTTTCATATCTTTGGGCCTAACAAGAGCAGTTTTGAACAGATACCCATACAGTGAGTAGGACCCTTGAGTAACGTCATCTTGCATATTTGCAGACTTTCCTACAAACTGCCGTTTTAATGAGAAATAGAGGCGCTGCATCTCTAAACCAGAGCACATATCAGGTCCATGGGCATGGTCATGGCGCACGTTATCAACGAACAGAAACGGACTCTTTTATCTTTTTCATGGGGTTCAGTCTAATTGGATGTAGAAAGTACCCTGTACATTGATACCGTAAACAGTTGGATCTAAGTCCGTGTTTTCTGTCTGGGATCCTTGAATTTTTCTCGTCTGACATCCTCTGTCTCCATTTCCTCTCTCTCCATCTGCTTTCTCCTTACTGCTCAATTTTCTGTCCATTGTTGTGCTAAAATTACACTTTCAGGGCACCAGCAAGTCTTACTGCCGAATTCGGTGGCCTTTTTCTGCGAACCTTCTCATAAGCGCATTGCATTTGTCATTTGTTCTTCCCTTGTTTTCCCAACTGTCTTTTTTTTTTTTTTAATCTCCCCAGTTATCTCCTCTCGATAGCTCTTTACATCCAATTTCCAGCTCTCCTTCACTTTTCTACCTAATGGCACCATTTTAATTTGCTGACACCCCAGAAGGTAAAATAAAATATCTTGTTTCCCCAGAGTAGCTCTGAAGGGGGGACACAGGCTCTGCTCTTTTGACCCCTGAGTGTTTATTCTTCCTTCCTTGGCCAAGCTAGTCATGGCTTGTGTTCAGCTCTGTCCTACTATTTGTGAAACTCTTGTAATGAGCCATGAATTCCTGTTGTGTTCAGATAGAGTTCTAGCTAATTCTACTGTGAAGGAATTAGCGAGAAGAAAAGTGAAACATAATTATGCAGGGAAACAGGCTTGTATGATGCCATGAACATATTTTACACTGTTTTATTATTTTAAGGCAATTTTTCACTTACAGATGATTAAGGGTTTTAGAAACTGTTGGAACTGAGTGAGTTCAGATGGATTGAATTATTATTACGTCTTCGATTTTTATGTATATTCGCCTGACGTTTTACACTAGGAGGTGAAATACTTGTGAAAGACGTGTTTGTCCTCCCTTTGAGGATTTTTTTTTTCTTTTTAGTGACTGAGAGTGTATTGGAAAAACTTTGGTTATGTCTCATTCCATAAGGCATTATAGCCCCAAATGTTTTAAGTACAGATACAGTCGCTAAAACCATCCGTTGAGAGGGTTGTAGCACAGAATTGCTGGCCAGTTGCTTTCGGGGTTAATCTTTTGTTACTTTATGGTGCCAAGAAAAGTGTCATTTCTGATTTGGATTGGATTTTAGCTCATTCATGGGATACCCCATATCCTAAAGAACAGTGTGGGAGGGATTCCTTTTCTAGCTAATGTGCCGCTTCTAGCAGTTGGTATATATGTTCCTATATATGGTTTTCAGGCTGTTACTTTTTTGAGAAAGAGAAGATATTTATTTGAAATTTTAATTGTGTTGGGCTGCAGATTCTTCATATGAACCGGAGAATGGGTGCTTACTCCAAAATCAAGTGACATTTGGGGTCACCAGGTACTCACTGAGTAGTGTTTGCATCTCCTGCCTCCTAGGGCATTGTGACATAGATGGATTGCAAGACATTGGGTCCTGTTTTTTTTCCTGATTTCTTAATTGTAAAATATAGCTAACATGAAATTTAACATTTTGGCCATTTTTATGTGTCCCTTTTGCTGGCATTAACATTATGTTGTTGGGCAACCATCACTGCATTTCTTCTCCCGAACTTTTTCATCTTTCCAGCCTGGAACTCTGTCCCCAGTAAACACCAACTCCCCACTCCCCCCAACCCCTCCCCCATCATTCTCCTCTCTGGCTCTATGAATTTGACAACTCCAGGCAAGAATCCTCTTCTCCTAAACTTTACCGAAATCCTCCAATAGATTCTGTTTTCTTTTGTTTCAAACATTGTTAAAAAAAAAAAAAACTTCTGGTGAACAGCGTGTTTCTGGTTATAGTAACACTTCTACGCTATTTCGTTTTTATCTGTGTGTTTATCGCCCCGCGTAAAGTCCTTGATGTCAGGTTCTAGATTTTGCTACTTGTATCTCTGGCCCTTCAGAGTGTCTGCGATACGGTGCCGGGCTCAGTAGGGTGGTGAACAAATGAAGCTGAATCCCACAGGCAGCCCAGTGGCATTTGATTTGCAATTTTCATTGATGGAAAATGGTAAGAAAAGAGGACAGCATTTTTAAAGCTGAATCAGTGTTATTGTATTGATGGAGGACCATAGAAATCCTTTTGTTTTGCCGTTGATGCTTTAACTACAGCTTGGTATCGGTTCTGGGTCATGCTTTTTCATTAGCAGCTTGACGTTAGGGTCTGTGTATGATGGAAGCCCTGAGGAAGACGGCGTTCTCGTGCTAGTTAGGAGATTTTAATGGTGCTGCCGGGTGACTCTCCGATTCCATTTTGGCTCAGTAAAAAGAGGGGAGAAGTAATTCCAAACAGAAGTGCTGTTAGCTAGTGAAAAGTGCAGCTACTTTGAAATCACGAGGCAGTGCAAAGCGGCCTTACTGTGTGTCTGAGGGTCACGTTTCTTGGCTGTTTTTGGTTTTGTTGTGAAGGGTCGGGGTGAGGTCCCTGCGGTTTCCTGAGTCCGTGATCCTGGTTATCCTCGCCAGGTGGGTGTGACGTGAGTTGCTGGACCAGGTGGGAAATACACTTGTGTTTTTTTTCTCCTTATACGGCATTATGTGCATCCCATAGACATCAATGAAAGGAATTGTTGCCTGAGGTAGAGCACTCGGGGTCTGTGGCTAAAATGGTAGAATAACGCACGGGAGGTTTCCACTGATCCTTTGTCGGGAGCAGTAAACAAAATACATGCTCAACTAAATTTGATTTTCCCCGATAAACTGTGAGGTGTGCTTTCCCCAGATTTTAGATGCTCGTTTGTTCATCACTCATTTCTCTCCTTCAGGGGTTCCCATAACACCAGGGCCTCCTATTGCCAGTCTAGAGAAAGATGAGATTTTTTTTAATAAAGAAGGGAAGGAAGGAAGGAAGGAAGGTGAGGGAGAGGACATATCTTTTCCTCCTGTCATGGAGAAGTTTCTGGAAGTGGAGGGGGCTGTTTGATATTCATATAGCATTCAGTTTGCCCGGGTCCCTCTCGGCAGAGTTGTTCACAAGGTTATCCGACAGCCTCCAAGGACATTCTCACCCCAGGGGCTCTAAACACTGCTCTTTGGACCCCTCCTTGAGTTAAGTCTCCAAGTTATCTTCATCCAACAGATACTTACTAGGAGTTGCTCTGTGCTGGGCATTACAGCAGGTCTTTTAAGATTGAAAGACTTTCAATCGTAAAAAGATTGAAAGGCATTTAGCAGATATTTTAATGGTTCTCTCCATTTTTGTGCCAGTCTTCCTCTTTTCCTATCTCGAGAGGAGAACATTGTCAGAAAGCTGATATCTGGCCAGAAAAAATGATTTCTTTTAGATGCACCTCATACTGTCTCTTTGGCCTATCCTGAGTTATTTATTCATGCGTCCCAGGCCCTGCATTGTGATGCAGAGAGCTGTGAAGGTTGCGAGGGGGCCGGCGGCGGGGACACCAGATTCCTCCCTCCTCCATGTGTGTTTGTGTCTGCCTTCGTGTGATGGACCTTCATGGAAATATCAAGGCTTTCGTGCAGTAATTCTTTTCTCCAAGGGAATTAAAGCAAATGGCCCACTGGCTTGCTTTCATAAAAGCATTTTTGTAACTGGGGGTGGGGGGAGTGAAAGGTGTTAACGTTCCTCAAACATTTGTTCTTGTGCAAGGATAAATAAATATATGTTAGCTTAATTACAGAAGTGAACTATCGGACAATTCCAAACTTTTTCTATCCTTTTCCTGCCCAGTCAGGGGAAACTATTAAAGAATAAGCATATAGGGATAGGGGAGCAAGAAGTACAAACTATTAGATATAAAATAGGCTACAAGGATGTATTGTACAGCACAGGGAATATAGCCAATATTCTATAATAACTATACATGGAGTATATAACCTTTAAACATTGTGAAGCACTCTATCGTACACCTGTAAGTTATGTAGTATTGTACAACGACAACAAAAACAACAACAACAAAAATAAGCATAACCATAGAGGCGTCGGTTGATACTGAAGTGAATACCACTGTTGTAAACTTCTTTCATTTTGTCATGTCTTTGGGTAAAAACTACTTGTATTAGGGTTCTCCAGAGAAATGGAATCAAAAGGACGGACATAGGTAGATAGATAGATGGATAGATCAATAGATATAAGAGGAGATTTATTACAGGAATTGGCTCACAAGATGTGGAGGCTGAGAAGTCCTGTGATCTGGGAATGTGAGCTGGGGACCCCGGGCAGCCACTCTGTGGTCAGTCCAAGTGCAAAGGCCTGAGGACCAGGGCAGCTGATGCTGTAAGTCTTTGTAGCATCCTCCTCCCTCATCGGAACTTGGATGCCTTCTTGGCTACTCTCACTCACTTTATTAAAGTACCTTCATTGGGAAAACTTAAAAGAAACAGAATAAAGCCGAATAAAGCCCAACAGTCACAGCTGGACCAATACGCCGTCAAGTGTAGCTACACACAAAAACTTCACGGCCCATCAGTAACAAGAATCCGTGCAGGTAGCTTCTGTAGGTACCTGTTGCCAAAGAGATGGTACAGGTTTCAGGTCCCATGTCGTTCCTGGAGGAGCCATAACTATTCTGCTTTCTTTTTGCTCAATACCTGTAGGGTTAGACGTGGAGGAGAAGCTGGGCTTCCGTGGGTCTTGGTTGCTTCATCTGTGAAATGGGAGCCTTCAGCTGGATCTGAACTTCTGTGTTGGCCACAGGATGGGGGTCTAGGAATAGATGAGTAATCCTGCAAAAAAAAGACACCACTGAGACTCAGGAATGGATGGGGTAGACGTGGATGGTCGTGAGAGACACACGCTAGTCTAAAAAGCTCTCCACCTGGGAACTCCTTCGGGTCGCCTGTCCCCTCCTGGGACAATGACATTCTGTGCTTACAGGTGAAGACAGTTAGATTCAAGGGACTCTTGGGCGCGTACGTGTAAAGGTTATTTGCTGAGATTATTGTAATACAGTATTCACCCGGTCCACGTGGGTCGTGAGAATTCTTTTCCTGTTGAAGAGTAACCCATTCACAGACGCATGGTTGGACAGCGTGTCAGAGTTAATTATATGTGCTGCAGAGTGATGGAAGGTAGAGGGAAAACCTTAGCACAGGGGAGATGTCTTAGCCAGAGCTCACAATATAATTTTTATTTCTGTACAGTAGCTCGGTTTGTAATGAAGATTGGATAAGCTGTCAGAATACGAGCACAAAAGAAGTCACAGAGGAGTAGCCATTGAGAAGGTTTTCAAGGAAAAAACGACCAACAAAACCCCCTGCGCTGGTCTGTGCCCAGATGTGGTGAGAGAGGGACTGAGGCTTTGCTCCCTGCAAGGCTTGCTGTACTGGAGTCGGGCTGGGACTGGGTTTGAAAATGATGTCAGAGTTCTGACAGTCTCCTGCCACTGAGGGCTGTTCAGTGGAAGGAAGTGTTAGAGGAAAAGGCATCAGAAGTCTTTGTTCCTGTGATTCCCGCAGCAAAAAGGTGTTTCAGTCAGAGATTGGTTTAGTGGAAGTGGCACAGATTTAAAAAACACATTTGACTAGGGTGGTGGCTGGCAGTACCTAAAGGAAGGGGGGCGGTCGGGGGGAGGAAGGCAGGGGGAGAGAGGTACTTAGTTAAGGTGGCTTGGCTTGATGGAGTTTTTCTTGATTAGGTAATTATGGTGATTATCAATTAACAGGTCGTACTTACAGGGTGACACACCTTCTGGGGTGACCCGTGCTCCCTCACAGGACTAAACCGGGGAAGGGATGTGTCCATAAGGCCACTGGGTGCTGAGGTGCTCAGCTTACGTGCTTCCTCCCTCTGGGACAGGAGGGACTAATGCATGTTTGATCTTGGAAGCCGGGTGGTGGGATTCAAATTAATTACGAGGTTTCGCTGAAGAGAGGCAGTTTTAAAGGGAGTCATGAAATAGCAGCTTTGGAACTGGCTGGAGTGGTTATTTTTAATATAATGAGAAATGTTATAAAGTTAGTGGAAGGCATCGATGTATCTTTCAGGTCGTTGAGAAGCAGAGTCTTGAGGACTGGGTTGCTCCAGGGCTCTAAGAGGAATCATAGCCCTCCCCTTGTAAGAAAGCCTTCACACACCATATTTTTGGGCAGAATAAGAGGTTTCTAGATGCTGAGAGTGGTCCCTGGGGCCACAGAGCGTCTTAAGGAATCTCTGTCATTTCTGGAATTCCTGTTGGAATTCCAGAGGCATCAGAAGCCTGTCTGTTCGGCCCCAGTGTGTTGGGCTGGCTTGTTACGCGGCTGTACCTCTGCAGCAGGGGCGTTGCCGCCTCTGCCCGGAGCGTTTCTCCAGCTTGTGTTAGCAACCCTCTGTGATTGATGACGCCATTTCTCCACTTCCCCCACTGCTCTTGTGTTTGTGGGGAGGTCCTAGAACCTGTCCTGTGTGGTCCCTGTGGCTCTTAAGGACTAGCTCTGCCAGTGCACAGAACGGCTCAGGAGAAGCACCCTGCAGGCCGGGACCCTGGAATCAGAACGGAAGCCCCAGGTTCACAAACCTGGGTGGGAGCAGAAGCCGGCATCTCAGCGCGTCGGCCCTAATACCTGTCCACTGTCACTCCGTTGTCAGCTGTTAATGTTTGTTAGTCTGTGAATGCCCTGGGTTTTGAGGTGGTTTCATGGACTTTATGAACCCTGTTATCCCTGTTGTATGTGAAACCAGTGAGAGTGTTGAAGGCGCTGATAAAAACAGCCACATAGTCACAGTAGCAGTGGAGGTTGGGTGCCTGTTGGCCTAATGGACATTCAGGACCAGGCTGAGCCTGGGGGAGAAATGAGACGTTAGGCAAACTGTCCAAGGCTCAGGTCTGTTTGGGTTTTTCATGGCAAATGAGCATGATGGTAGAGATTTTTCAGAAATCATCAAAAAGGGGATTACCTGCTACTCCTGATTTGGAAAGAAGTTGCTCGAGAGAAAGACTCTAGGTCAATAAGAAGTTGAGCCTGGGTTCAAACCATCAGAGAAGATCCTCCTGTTCTCCTGTTGAGAAGAAACGGATGGGAGCTTTGAGGGCTGTGAGTTTGAACTCTTCATAGACCCCTTGTTCTTAAAATCAAAATATTTTTTTTTAAGATAGAGAAGTCTTTGTATGTAGAGAAGCTTTTGTCTTTTAAGCGTTAAGAGAGGATGACCTCAGAAGTGAGTTCTATGTGGGACAAATAGAAATTTAGCATTTACTTTATCAAAGAGGAGATTGTTTTGTTCAAAATCCTGCAGTAGGATACAAATATGCAAAGAACTGAAAGTGGATGTAAATCACACACACAAGTCTACAAAAACTAACTTGAAACGTATCAGAGGTGTAAAAGTAAAATGTAAAACTAGAGAACTTTTAGAAGAGAACGTGGGACAAAATAAAATCTTCATGATCTGGGGTTAAACAAAGTGTTTGTTGATGTGAGACCAAAAACCAGATTGATAAATTGGATTTAATGAAAGTTGAAAACTTTCACTGCGTGAACAATACTACTAAAAGAATAAAGCGAGAAGCTACAGACTTGGAGAGTCTATTTGAAATTACGTGTGTGACAAAGGACTTGTATCCAGAACCAAAAGGACTTTGAAAATACAACATGGAGAAAACAAATAACCCAATTAGAAAATGAGTAAAAGACTTAAAAAGACAAGACAATCTTTTTAGCTGTTTGCATCATTAGTCATTATAGGAATTCAAATTCAAACCACAGGAGATAATTGTACATTCCTATTAGAATTGCTAAAGTTAAAAAAAATTGCTGACAGTAATAAGTGTTGACAAGGCTGGGGAGCAACTGTACCTCTCAGACATTGCTGGTGGAATTGCAAAATGGGAAAGCCATCCTGGTACACAGTTTCGCAGTTTCTTATCAGTTTAACCAGGTGCTTACCCTGTGACCTAGCAGTCGTACTCTTGGGTGTTTACCCTAGAGAAATGAAAACTTAACGTTCATGTAAAATCTGTGCACGAATGTTGATTGCAGCTCTGTTCACAGTTGTCCCAAACTGGGAACAACTCAGATGTCTTTCAGGAAGTGAATGGATCAACAAAATGTGGTCCATCTGTGTAATGGATTATTGCTCAGACCTGAAGTAGGATGGACTCTTGATACATGCAGCCATCTGGAATATTCTCAAAGGCACTAATCTGGGTGAAAAATGTTAGTCTCAGAAGGTTATGTCCTGTTTGATTCCATGATTGTGAAGTCCTTAAAAGGCAGAAATGTAGTGATGGAGAGCCTCACTCTATGCAAGGGCTGTGGGGTTGAGGGGAGACGTGACTACAGAGGGACACAGGAAGGGACCTTTGGCAGGGGGGATGGAACCGTGTCCCGTATCCTGATTGCGGTGATGACAGTGTGAATCTATACCTGTGTTAACCTTTATGCAAGTGTATACCCCCCAAAAGGTCAATTTTGCCGTATAATAGAAAAGAATTAAAGAAGCCGTCCTCGTAACTTCTTTTGTTGATTCAAGTGAGGCATGAGGAGAACTGCTCCTTACAAGGAAGACCTGGTTTCTCCCTGACAGCTGGTGGTCCCTGCTGAAGGGGTGAACAGGAAACTGGCTGGTGGAGGGTCACAGGAAAGTGCTGCTTCCTTTCACGATGACATTCCCAAGATTGTCTTCTTTTAACTGTTAACTCCCTAAAATATTACCCAAGGAAATGCATGGAGAAATCAGAAATCTCCCCCCCTCCCCCCCAAAAAGGGGGAATTTGATTTGGTTTTAAGGGCACATGTGGAAGAGAAAGAGAGATTCCTTTGGGACCAGAAAACAGCGCTTGACTTGATGTGATTATGCAGAGTGGGAGATTTGAAATTTTCCTTTTTCAGTGCACTGGGTGGAGATTTCACTGCATGATTCAAAATCATGGCTAATCAGAGTCATACAATTAAATTACCACGCACTGTTCAGAAAATTAAAGGGTAAACTCAGAAGTCTGTGTGATTTGAAGGCAGATTTATTTTGAGACAATGCAAATGGTTATCTTTGGTGTTCAGACTAATAATAATATTTACATGGAATGTCACGAGTGTTCTGGGTCTTCCAAGCTGTAGCTGCCTAAACTGATTTCAGATAGGAATTGAAAGCTAAAGGTATTGAATAGGCGAGATCAGTGGTTCCCAAGGGTGCCCTGTTGCCGCTTGGGAGGATTTGGGAATTGGGGCAGGGGGATTGATGGGGAAGGGCAGCTGGCATTTGGGGGGCAGGAGCTACAGATGCCAGATGTCCTGCAGCACATAGAACAGTCCTGTACAATGGAGAATTGTTCCATGATCTTGGAATGTCCAGCTGGACATGAAGGTGAAACGTGTGTAATCCATGGAGCCTGGACTCTAATCATTTTTCTAGAGTTTGTTATGATTTTAAAATAGTATGAATTTTTCAGGAATGTGACTCCCTGATGAATTGAGGGAAGACTGCTCTTGTTTTGTTTGGAACCTTAACGAGAGTCGTTCGTTCTTAGAAGATCATCTTTGTACTGATTCCAATGTCCCTGGTAATATTCAAATAACATGCAACACACATGTATCCCTGTGCACCTGTGATAGTTGTATTCAGGGCAGGTATACACGTGACAACACGTATGAATACACTTGTGCTTCTTTCAAGATGTCACATAGAAAAGAGTGCTTCAACAGTGTTCAGTTTAATACTATATTCTTTTAAATTCCAGCTGATTTCTCATAAGTAGGTAAAAGCTTTGACTTCCTCATTCTACCCCCTGCTGGAGCATTTGCATACTGAAACTCACCTTAATTTGGTATAAATTGCTGTCCATGTATTTTTCTTTTATGTCAAAATGAGGACATTTTATTGATTTAAAAAAATTGCATGTAAGGTAGGTTTTGTTACTCATGGATGGCATTTCAGGATCATAAAGGAAATGTTGGAAACAAGTTTATGTGAAGAAAGGTTACAGAGGTAACCTTTATTTATTACAGGGGTAGTAATCAAGCACCAATACCTTGAGTTAATTAATGTATGGATTTTACACTTCTCACAAGTACAACTTTCTTAATCCATTTTTTTTCTCTCCCTTTATGTTATGGACTGAATATTTGTGTGTTCCCAGACTTCCTGTGTTGGAGCCCTAACCCTCAGTAGGGCTGCATGTGGAGAGGGAGCCTCTAAGGAAGAAACTAAGGTTAAATGAGGTCATAAGGGTAAGGCCCTGATCTGATGGGATTAGTGTCCTTATTAGAAGAAGTACCAGAGAGCTCCCTTGCTTTTTCTCTCTTCAACAACAAAGAAGGGCTGCCCTTTCCACCATCACCTCGTACTGTCCTTAGTCTGTTACTTGTCACCACTGCATTGTTATTGAACTGCAGGGTTTAGCAAACCTCCATTGCCTAGTCAACCCAGTATGCTGCAGAGAGAACTTTCTCCCACAAACACAAAAAAACAGATTTGTGTTTTTGTGTGTGTGATTATAATAATGATTCATACTTGCTGTAGAACATTCGATCGGTTTAGGAAAGGACAAAAGGAAGATAAAACATTCATGAAATACCACTATGTAGAGGTGCCCACCATTATCTTCCCAGACAGCTGTCCATGAATGCACTGGCCACACACCTCACGCCCCTCTTTAGACAGGCAGACAGTTTTACATTCATGGGGTCCTACCATAGCTGCTGTCCGGTAAATTGCTTTTAAATCATTGTTCCTGGATGTCCTTGGCAGTAAATAATGGATGCGTGTATAACATTTTAAATAATCGCGTGGAATTCCGTTCTATGCGTGTACTGTGGTGGATCTAACTGGTCTCTACTTGATGGACTTTTAGTATATACATATACACACACACACACACACACACACACACACACACACACACACACACATATCTCCAAATATTTTATATATTAATATATTTTTTTTTTCTAAAAAGAAAAAACATTCCCGTGCAACATTCTTGGAAGACTGCTCTGTTTCAAGGAACTTTTTGTTGATCTGTATTTTCTTTTTTAAAAAACTGTTTTGGGGACTTACTGCATGGGCAGAAAAAGTACAGAGATTAAATAAAAAAGACCTGCACACTCCCTCTATAGCTCTGTCAAGCTCTCACATTTTGACATCCTTCAGATAGAAAAAATAATCCCGTGAAACCCCCCTGTGTGTTGGTTCCCTTCCCCAGTACCCTTCCTGTTGCATGGTAACCACTTTCCTGAGTTTGGTGTTTTTTCCCCAGATGTGTTTTATATCGCATGTCTACTTCTCCATTAGTAATGTATAGTGTTGTTTTTACATGTTTTCAGACTTTACATCAGTGACATCAATACAAATAATGCTTCAATTCGCTTTGTATGCACCTACCACGATGTATCAATTCTCTTCATGGTGGACGTTTAGTTTTTTGTCCGAATTTTCACTCTTATAAACAGTCCTACAAGGAAGTCTTGACTGAGTGTTCCTCTTCCCATTTGAGAGAATTTCTCTGATGATAATAAAATAATTATTTCCCACCGTGGTTACAGTGTAACAGAAGCAGGTGGAAAGTTCCAGTTTTCCCACATCCTTGTTGACACTTGATTTTGCCCTGGTAGGGTTGTGAAATGCTGTCTCTCTATCTCTGATTCCTGCCATGGTTGTGCGTCCCTTCCTGTGTTTATTGGCCGTTAGGATTTCCTTTGACTGTTCTTCCCACCCACCTCTGTCCACTCTTTTTAAGTCCGTTCAGACCTTTCCTTTGCTGTTTGTGCTTTTTTGTGTCTTCAATAAGCATCCTTCCTTTATTCCAAACTCTTCTTGTGTTCTCCTTCTAGAATTTCTAAAGTGTTCAAGGTCTTTATTCCATCTGCAGTTGATGCCTGTGTAGGCTGGAGGGTTATTCTGTGACAGTGACCAGGTTTTCCAGGAACATACATGGAATGTCTCTTCCCTTCTCCAGTGACCTGCAGTGACTTCTCTGTCATAGTTTTCTCTGCATGCATGGGGGTGGTTTAGGGCTGCCTCTTCTGTTCCTTGAGTCTGTTTTCCTTTCCCTACACTGATCCAGGTGTCTTCAGTACTGCAGCTTTATATATGAAGCCCTTCATATCATGCCCCCGACTCTTCCTCTTCACAGGTAGCCTTTTCTCAGGGATGTGCCCCCAGCAGAGTCGAAGCCTCCCCGGCAACCTGATGATCCCGTCAGCTTCTGGGAATGCTGAGGGGAACATAGGGTTGTCAGTTTCAGGGCTGATCGCTTTCAGCTGGAAGCTGGCTCCCATGTTATGGGTACAGATATGATCATTTTCTACGTGTACCGTGATGTGGAAAAGTTTGGGAAGTACTAGTCTTGGTGATCCATGGTCTTTGACAGTCCGCATAAATTTAGAGGTCAGATTTATCATGTTCTCTGAAAAACCCCACTGAATTTTTGATTGGAGTTGCATAGAATTTATTATTAATTGGGGAATTGGTATCATTATGGTATTAAGTTCAGTTTGCATTTTCAGAAAAATTGTATCGCAGATGTAAGTGTTCCTATTTCAACTGTCAAAGACTCGATCTCCAAGCATCCAGATAAGTGATTAAGTTCTACCCTCAAGCAGTTTATATCTTTGAAAGTGGACGAGACAGAGTCACCAACTATTGAAGGTAGTAGTATATTGTGATTATCCTAAGAAATGTACGGACTCTTGTGTTAAACAAATAATTCAAAGGGAGAAGAGACCATATCCTACCTGTCAATCAACTTAATGATTTGGCAGACCGCTCCATCGTGTACGTAAGACAGGATGTTTTATCCCTGACGTTGTTTTTCCTTCCATTGCTGTTAGGACACTCATAAGTGCTTTTGTGAAACTTTGAATTACCCGCTCCTTTTTAAAGGAGACACACATTTTGTTTTTTTAAATGAGTTTTTTCCTTCTCTTCCCTCCCAGAGAGATTGTTAACTTGTTTTATGTACAAGTGATCCTGTAATAAAGGTTGTTGTATTATTACTTAAGAAGAACACACGCTGGACCCTGAGGGTAATCAGTGTTGAAGAGATTTTTGAAAAGGAGAGTTGTGTAGGCAATTTATTTCATTCCCTTTGCTGTCAGAACCAGTAGAGGAATGGGGTGTTGCCAGGGCTGTTAGGCCGGCAAATGGGATTTGCTGGCTGTCATACTAGGGCAGTTTGCACTGTCGAAATCAGCGATTTTAATCTCCCAATGCAGTCTGGCACTTGGAATTAGCATGATGTCATAAAAAAAGTGGACTTTGGGGTTAGAAAAACCCTAGCGCTGAATCCCCGCTTCAGCTCCTCCCCCAAACTGAGTGTACCCCAAATTAGACTCTTGAAGCTTCATTTTCTTCATCTGAAACATGGGGGTGATATTACTTACATTCCGGGATGGTGGCAAGGAGGAAGAGAAACCATCCTGATCCCAAGAGCATCCACAACAATAAAATACTTAGAAATAAATCTAATCAAGGAGGTGAAAGATCTGTACACTGAACATTGCAAGACGTGGATGAAGGGAACCGAAGAAGACAGGCGGAAAGATCCTGCGCTCGTGGAGTAGAAGAATTAATATTGTTAAAATGTTGATACTACCCGAAGCCATCTCAAGATTCAGTGAGGCACATGGCATAACATGTTTTTCCGTGCACGTGGTTAACACATCCATCCATGGGTTCTCCACCTCCCACCTCCTCTCTGATTTTGTCTTCTGCAGTTCATCTTTATGATCCTGCTTTGCTTGGTCAGTTCGGTTTTTTCCATCATTCCACAGACATGCCAAGTTCATTTACACCCCAGGGCCTTTTACCTTCTGATCGGAGCACCCCAATCCCAGATAATTGCACGGTTTTCTCTTCCTTTAAGTCTCTGCTAAAATGTCACCTTTTCAAACAAGCCCTTCCTTCCACTGTAATAATCTTGCCCATGCTAGCAGAGTTATTTTTTTTTAGCATGTATCCTTGACATACAGCATATTTGCCAACTGACTGTTCCTCTTCCCCAGCCCAGAATATCAGGGCACAAAGACCAGAACTTCCACACTTTTCCTCCCTGCAGTTCCCTCAGCCTCTAGGCTCTGTGTTTTACTGAAAGAAAGATTGACTAGATAGCCTTGGATTGATAAGTCGTATTATGGCTCAAGACATATTTAACAGAGTCAGTGTGTTAAACTTGTGCTAATGAAAAGTAAATGTTACAGAGCTCATTCATGTCATACAATTCATGACTGAGCCAGTGGTCCTGCTGAGTCTGAGAACTTGGCCTTGGGCGTCCTGGTGATCAGGCATTTCTAAGGGGGTGAAAAAAATCATACTTTTAAAATATGTAAAGCATACAGACATATAATACCTGAACAGATATAGTTTACCTGTGGTTTTAAAACGTCATGAGGGTGTGGTTTGGAAAAATGTCTAAAAGCGCTTTGTCTTTTAGACAAAAATGTCTAAAATGTCTAAATAATGTCTCAAAATGTCTAAAGGGTGGGGTATTGGGGAAAAAAGGGTGAAAAGCTCTGGTTTCTGAGCAGAGATCAGTGAAAACAGGCAAAAGCTTCCTGACAGGATGCCCCCTGCATCCCCGTGAATGTGCGAATTGTGGGTGTGCCTTCCTGGCTAAGTCAGACCTACCTGTAACAGGACCCAGACACATATGTTGGAATACTCTTACCTATTCAGTATTTATTATGAGTCTCAGAAAAACCCTCTTTTCTTGCTGTGATGCCTATTTTTGTAACATTATGCTGTTACTTTGGATTATCTTCCGATTGTGATTAGGATAGCATTGCATTTGACTTCCTTGTTGTTCCTCAGGAATTTATATGAAAATCAGGTGTCTTTTTCATCCAGAGATACAGTTTTGTCTTCTGCTTCCTTCTCACCAGGGACCTTCATGCATCTTCTTGTTAATTTAATAGAACTTGACACCTAATGTTTGATTAAAATTGGTACATGAATCAATATTTTTCTTAAGCAGGTTAGTTTCCACAAGGATCTGACTCTGATCTTTCACCTCGTCCTCTGTTGACAATGTCAGCTTGGCCGTTAAATGATGATACTGCTGATAGGTGAATTGTTATGTTGGTTTCTAAGGATGGGGTCTCATGACTATACCCATAAGCTCTCATTTGTTTAAACTAACGTGCTCAGGCTCTGCTCTGAGCCTCCCTGGCTCTATCAGCCAAAACGCAGTATACCTGTAGTACATAGGTTCTGGAACTTCTCGTGTTCCCAGATTATTCCGAAGTGGATGGTACCATCTAATGTTTTCCACGGCACAAGGCTGCCTTTTGGTGTAAAGGCTTCCAGTAGTAGCTGTTCCTTTGCTTTTGAAAGGGTTAACTTTTTTGGAGAAGCAACATCTGTATTTGTAAGAATTGGCAATGCTCTGCTACATGGTATATATTAAGGGTAAAGATTTAAATACTGTATATTCTGAGCATTAGGAGTGATAGCTTCTGGAGCAGCTGTTTTCAAGGAAGAGTGGGTTTTAGAATCATATGAGGCTTATTCCCTTCCAAACAGCCTGTCTCTCAGATGGACCCAAAACAACAAAGACCCCCCACCTCCAAATTCACATAACTAGGTTGTTGTGATTGGAACATGGATATTTAATAATATGAGAATGGAAGAGATTAAGGGAGGGCATAATAATTGCCCTTTTTTTTTTTGCAAAAGAAAAGGCAAAGTCTGCATGACCTCAAAGGCTAGAATGTGGATTAGCGGGTAGAAGGTAGTGTGAGTAATTTTGGAACTTTTATAAAGAACTTTTCAGTGGTTGAGAGGAATAAAAGTTGTAAATTTTTAGTTACTCTGATGATTGAAAGGGAGGCTGGATGATCAAATGGATGGTTAACCTAGTAGATGAGTGACTTTTAGGCTCAGTAAACCCACACACACATACACAGCACAGATACTTCACAAAACAGTTCTTCCCTTTAGAAGGATCATTGCATTGTGTTGTGAACTGACTTGTGTCCCTCCAAATTTGTATGTTGAAGTCCTAACCCTCAGTACCTCAGAGTGTGGCTGCTTTTGTAGAGCGGTCCTTTAAAGAGGTGCTGAAGGTAAAATGAAGTCATGCATGGGCCTTAATCCAGTTAGACTGGCGTCCTTGTAAGAAGAGGAAGTTTGGACACACAGACACCAAGGATGTAAGTACACAGAGGAAAGACCATGAAATGGTCTTTGGTTTCTCGGTCTTTGGTCTAATGGTTTCTACAGCAAAAAGAAATACTTTGGATGACAGATGAGCTTTTCAGAAGTGGTGGTACCAGCCTTTCTTCAGCTGTCCCCTGACTCCAGCATAAATCCTTTTTAGAGACTGTGGCAAGTGTCGTTGTACAGCAGATAAATTTAGCTCATGTATTTCATCTACATAATCTGATTGTAATTTATATAGTACCAGCCTAGATAAAGCACAGCCACTTCTTATTACCCAATTTTTCTTGTTGTCAGTGTGATGTGAGTGGGATATTTCGTCTCCCTGAAGGGTGGTGATTCATCACAGCAGTTTGCCAGGGGAGATCATTTGTTGCTTGGTGGAGCTGAGTGACCGCTGGTTAGAGCAGTGAGTCAATCAAGATAAACCTGGGTGGGTTAGTGCCTCTTGGATGACGGTGGATGATGTGATGGATTTATTAGTGAAATTCTCTTTTAAAAGTCACTTTACCTTCTTAGTGGGTGGATTTGCAAATAGGAAAATGACGAGTTTCCACCAGTGGAAGAATCTGCTAGTTTGCAAAATAGAGTGCAGCCAGCTGAGTGTCACAGTAAAAGATAAAATAGCCACTGGAAACCTCTTGCTCAAGATTTATCCTATTAAGTGCAAAGAAGGCAGTTATGTTCTTAGCAGTTCAGCTGTTGGATAGACTAGGAAGAAGACCTTCATCTTGGGTATAATGACACAGATGTTGTCATGGGATTTTATATTTTAAAATTAGCAAAATACTGTGGGTTTTTTTCCCCCAGAGAAAATTTTCTAACCCAGGCTGGCATCCTTTTTTTGTCAAGTTTGTGTGTGACCTGCCTTTTCCTCCCCAGAGTTAGCACGGATTCAGGAAATACAACTTAATATTAACCTTGATAAAAGACATTTTTAAAGAAGGTGCATTTAGGAAAAATCAGGCAGACGCTGCTGAAGTTCAGTGTCAGCGATTCTTGGATTCTTTACCCTTTTGTCATTTGCATCACCTTTTCTTCATTTGAACAGATTGAGAGTGGGCCACGTAACTAAAATATTTAGCGGTAAAGGTAGCATGTGAGTAAATTACCCTTTGTAACAGTCTGAGTTGTTTGTTGCTTGGGGAAACAGGACAGTGATTGTTGACCCCCATGGATGATAATTTGCATCTTTGTAACATTAGTATGTAGGTATGTTTTAATAAAAGTTTCTGTGACCTTCCTGAAAATATCAATTTTGAATCAACTTACATAGGTTTTTCTAAGTCTCCTGGGACATGAATCAATATTACGTTGATCTGCAATACTTATAGTTTAGTAAACAAATGAAATATGTCAAATATATGTAATACTGAAGGTCGATTACTTTCAAACTCTACTTAGAACCTTATATTTCAGTAATTGGGCAACTCTTAGCGATTGTTCCCTTGAGAGTCTCCACACCTTCTCTTTTCCTGAATTTATTTGTGATACAAATGTATGGAGATAAAATGTTGTTAACGGTGGATGGCACATACATGGGATTTAGTCATCATTCAAATTCCATTCAGTATATTGAGTAGACTCCTCCGGGTTGGCCTGGCAGACCATTCTTCCTAGTAACTTTGCAATCGCTCAGAATGTCTTAGGGAGTTCTGAAACAGGTTTACTAATGGACCCTTGAAGCAAAACCAGTTTGTAGGCTGGGCACTCCCTGTAACGGTCATAAGAAAACCGAGTCTTTAAATGAATGACTTGTTCGGGCACTCTCTGCCCTTTGACCCCTTACAGTGGAAGAACCATTTCTGTGGTCCCCACTCAGCCATGGAAAGAAGGTATCAGTAATGATGATCTATCCTCAGTTCCACCAGCACTTCCTGTTGGGCCAGCCAGGATCCTCACTAACACAGAGAAAAGAGGACTGAGATGAGAGAAGAATGTAATAATTGTGGTTTTCTGTATCCCGTGTAATCTTACTCCTTTTCGTGGTCAGCCAAGATAGGTTCCTGTCCAGCTCCTCTCTGGGGCCGTGTTTATGTAACCGCTTATGCAGTCTCCCTAAGATGATGGCATTACAAATATTTCTTTTCCCTTTTATTCCTGCAGAAATAGTCTAAAAAAATAAGAATTGTAACCAGGAATGGTTACGAAAAGAGGCATGTTTCCAGATTAATGCCATTTGGGGCTGGTTTTAAATCTTAGCAGTTTATTGTGTTGGGGGGTGGGTTATTGAGATACTGGATAAAAATGACAGAAATCACCAAGAGCTTGTGATTTAAAAAATTTTTTTTTATTTAAAAAAAATTTTTATTAGAGTATAGTGGATGTACAATGTTGTGTTAGTTTCAGGTGTACAGCAAAGTGAATCAGTTATACATACACATATATCCACTTTTTCTTTTTTAGCTTCTTTGAGCTTGTGATTTTTTTGACAAGTCAATTCCAGGTTGTGGTGAGAATCAGTGTCTACACAGAAGGCCCCGTTTCGTTGTACACTCCCTTCTTTTAAAATCTCAGATTGCCCTCTCCTTCTTCTGTGGAGGGAGTCATGGTTGCAAAATGAGCAGGAAATTTATTCCTCTCCACTCATCTGGCCTGGTTTGTCTGCCCCACAGAAGTTGATGAATTGCTGCTTCCAAGGCTGACCTAAAAGTTTTTGTTTTGTTAAACAGCTATAAATCTGGTTTCAGTGATAACAGGAAGAAAACCATAAGTTAATATCTGTTATATTTCATTGCCTAAAAATAATTGTTACTTAGTAAAACTTCATTTCTACAAATATAATTTGATCTCACATAATTGATAGAAGAAAAGTCCAGGGAATTTGTCCAGGCTGTGTTTACAGCTGCCTTTTTCAAGAACTGTCACATGCAGTAATCCAAATGAATTCTGTTTATGTAATAGAGCAGGCCGGATTTATAGCGAGCGCTCAAAAATGAATTACTGACAGCTGCTGGGACAGCCCATTCCTTTATGTATTGTGACCCTTTTGCAAAATTTTTATTGAAATATTTTATGATATACTATCGTAGTATTTTGGGGTGGTTGGTTGGTTTTAAGAATTATAGAGGACAAAATCCTAGGCACTTTGCTTTTTTGAAATTTCCTGTTCAGTTTCTGAGGATCCTGAGAGAGAGAGAGAGAGAGAGAGAGAGAGAGAGAGATACTAAAATACACCTCCTTCTGTACTGCTGGTGCCTGCACATCAAATACAGCTCTTGTTTTAGGCACCATGACTACCCCAGTTTTCCTTCACTGGGGAGGGAACAGCATACCATAACTTGGATTCTTTCTGAACAGTCCATCTTTAATAACAAACTGGTTTATGGTTTTAAATCATGATTCCTGCACTTTGGAATGTTCCTTATAGTCAATCACTCTTATTCTCCTTTCTTTCTTATAACAACAAGAATCTGGCCAGCTAATTGCCAAGGTAGCTCTGTTTTTGGAATAGCCATTGGAATTCCTGTTTATCCTGTTCAGAAACTTTAACTGGGGAACACCCAGGGTCAAGGTTCAATGTCATGGCCAACTTAGGAGCTGTGAACTCCTACTCGGGTGCTTTGCCTAGGGAGTAACGTCCCTTCTGTCTGTGGTTAACTAATGAATGGTAATTAGTTCCCAAACTTCTCCTGCTGGAGCAAATACTAAGATTGGGGTCATAGTAAGTGCTGAAGACAAACTCAAACTGAAAGAACTGGTTGATTTGTGAAATATTTTAAATGTATGAGTAGAAGAGAGAGGATGCCCAGAGTCTTATTACCAGACAAGTAACTATCTGGATGAAGGTTGCATGGGGACTTTGAAAAAGAAGGTGGTAGAAGGGGGTCGGCTGAAGCTTCAGTCAGGAAGATTGAGGTCAGAATTAAGAAGGTCCAAGTGTTTTCTCCCAGTCTGAGGGTTGTCTTTTCATCTCGTTTGTGGTTTCCTTTGCTGTGCAAAAGCTTTTAAGTTTAATTAGGTCCCATTCGTTTGTTTTCGTTTTTTCATTACTCTAGGAGGTGGGTCAAAAAAAAAAAAGATCTTGCTCTGATTTATGTCAAAGAGTGTTCTACCTGTGTTTTCCTCTAAGAGTTTTATAGTGTGTGGCCTTACGTTCAGATCTTTAATTCATTTTGAGTTTATTTTTTTGTGTATGGTGTTAGGGAGTGTTCTAATGTCATTCTTTTACATGTAGCTGTCCAGTTTTCCCAGCACCACTTAAAGAGACGGTCTTTTCTCCATTGTATCTTCTTGCCTCCTTTGTCATAGATTAGGTGACCATAGGTGCATGGAAAAGATGCTCAACATCACTAATCATTAGAGAAATGTAAATCAAAACTACAGTGAGGTATCACCTCATACCAGTAAGAATGGCCATCATCAAAAAATCTACAAACAATAAATGCTGCAGAGGGTGTGGAGAAAAGGGCACCCTCATGCCCTGTTGGTGGGAGTATAAATTGATACAGCCACTATGGAGAACAGTATGGAGGTTCCTTAAAAGACTAAAAATAGAACTACCATACGACCCAGCAATCCCACTACTGGGCATATGCCCAGAGAAAACCATAATTCAAAAAGAGTCATGTACCACTATGTTCATTGCAGCTCTATTTACAATAGCCAGGACATGGAAGCAACCTAAGTGTCCATCTACAGAGGAATGGATATAGAAGATGTGGTACATATATACAATGGAATATTACTCAGTCATAAAAAGGAAATAGAGACACAGAGGTAGAGACACAAATGTATGGATACCAAGGGGGAAAGTGGGGGTGGGTGGGAGGAATTGGGAGATTGGGATTGAGACACTTACACTTTGGTACCACGTATAAAATAGACAACTAATGGGAACGTACTGTATAGCACAGGGAACTCTATTTAATGCACTGTGGTGACCTGAATGGGAAGGAAGTCCAAAAGGGAGGGGCTATATGTATACATATAGCAGATTCATTTTTGCTGTACGGTAGAAACTAACACAACATTGTAAAGCAACTGTACTCCAATAAAAATAAAGAAAAAGAATTAAGAAGGTCCAGCGACGGAGAAATGCAAGCATGTTACAAAGGCAAGTTGTGCAGTTGCCTCACCAGGAGTTTTGTTTTGTTTTGAGTGGATGGTGTGTTCTCTGACTTGGGGTTGTCTCTCTGGGACCATGTTGAGGTCTTTGAAAATCTCTCATGCTCCCCCCATCCCTTGTCACCTCTGCTCCTTGTGGTCAGTAGGTTCTGGTCCACATACCCACACTAGGTTGACTCTTGGAATCTCCCAATCTCGGCCTGATTTTTTAAAAATATTCTAACCTGAATTCAGTGTATTGTTTTTATATTTTAACCAAAATATAATGACTCTATACAGTATATGCTGATTAAGAAAACTGAAAAAGTAAAATAAAACCATGTCATTTTTCTACTGTGAATTGTGGCCCTGCAGTTAATGTAGATGTTTTTGTTTGCAAAAAATCATCTGCTCCAGTATGTAAGTGATGGAAATAAAATATTTTAAAGATATAAACCAAAAAACAATATGCAGAACATTTTTTCGCTTTGGTGATGTAGAGCTGTGTAGGTGTGTCCCCGTCTCCCTGGGCAGCCTCGAGGGGAGGACTCTTATGGGAGATGCCAGTTAACTTTGGGGGAGGCTGTTTCAAGAAATACCATGTAGCGGCACTGCGAGGTGCTGGGTTTCCTACAGCTGGAAATAGGTGCTCTGGATAGAACGTTGGTGAGGTCAGTAGGAAGGAAAATGACAGTGGCTGGTGGGACAAGAAGAGATGTTTTACGTGGTGGGGGTAGGATGTCCTCCAGAATAAAGTGCCATCTGAGCAGAGGCCTGAAGGAAGGGAAGGGTAAACCCACGCCTTGGGTATAACTGGGGGAAGAGCATTCTGAGCAGAGGAAACAGCCCGTGCAAATGTCCTGGGGCAGGAATGTGCTTGCTGTGTTATAGGGCAGCATGGAGGCCAGCACAGTGGGACAGGGAGGAACATTGGAGCTGTGGCCCATGGGGCCATGTAGACTGGGGTGAAGACTTTGGCTTTTCCTCCTCAGAGGGTTTTGAGCTGCAGAATCGCTCAGAAATGACTTGTGCTCTGAAGGCATGATTCTGGCTGTTCTGTGGGGAGGCCACATCCACGAGAAGATTGTAGCAATAATCCAGGCGGAGTGGATCAGGGTAGTGGTTGTAGATTTGGCAAAAAAGTGATTGGATTCTGGATTTTGAAGGTGAGTCAACGGGGTTTGCTGGTGGATCTGACGTGAGTGTGTTTGTGTGTGTCTTTGGGGGGGTGTTGCTAGGGGAGTTTGAGGGTCAGGGAGAGAGTGTCAGAGCCAGGGGTGACTCCGCAGGTTTTGGCCCGAGCAGCAGGAGAAGCACAGTTATTACAGAGCTGGGAGAGTCTGTGGGCAGAGCACGTGCTGGTGGTGGGGGACCAATAGGTTGTGTTTGACGTGTTAAGTTGGGGTGTTGGTGGAGCCGTCGAGGTGGACGTTGTGTGTATGAGTCTCGAGTTCAGAGAGGCGACCCGGATAGAGGTTTAAGTGGGTGTTGCCAGCATACAGCTGGTGTTTGAAGCCGTGAGACTGGATGAGGTCAGTTAGGGGATGCATGTAGGTGGAGAGGATGTCCCAGGACTGTGTGCTGGGATGCTCCAGGGTTTAGGGGGTGAAAAGATGAGGAGGAACAGCAGAGGACACTGAGACATGATGCCCAGTGAGGTAAGATGAGCAAGAGAGATTGATGGCTCAGAAGCAAGGTGTCTTGGTCAGTTGGGGCTGATTTAACAAAGTGCCATAAACTGGGTGACTTATAAGCAACAGATATTTATTTCTCACCGTTCTGGAGGCTGGAAGTCTGAGATCATGGGCCCGGCATGGTTGGGTTCTGGGTTGCAGACAGCCGACTTCTCTCTGTGTCCTCTCTTGGTGGAAAGGACGCCAAGAGAGGTGTCCTCACCTCTCAGTGGGGGAGCTCTCTGGTGTCCCTTTTCTAAGGGCACTAATCTCATCCATGGGGGCTCCACCCTTATAACCTAATCACTTCCCAAGGTCCCACCTCCAAATACCATCACACTAGGGGTTAGAATTTCAACATATGTATTTTTGGGGGGAGGGTGGGGCACAAGCATTCAAAACATAACACTAAGTGAAGAATGTTTCAAGAAGGAGAGAGTGATCTTATCCAGTGCTCTTAATTACATCAAATACATACATGATTGGGAATTGACCATTGGATTTGGCAGTATGGAAGACACTGGTGATCTTAAACTACTACCTACTTAATCTTTTACACTCTGTTTTGTACTCTACAAGTCTCGCCCCACTTGCTTCATGGTACTTGCTTAACCTGCTTCCAAATAGTTGTACCCTGGCATCAGGCAATTCTGTTCCGTTACAGCCTTTGCCCTTGGATTTGACAGATGAGAAATTGATCTCTGAATCTTGCCATATAGAGTTCTCAGAGCAGAAGGATCTTAAGGGAAGAAATGTGTGAAGGAGTGAGGTTATATGTTGGGATTATTCTCCAGTTGGCAGACCCGTAATTTAGATGTCATTCCACCTCTGTGATTTTGAGTTGTCAGTGACTCTTGTCATTTAGACACACAAAATGTGTTTAAAAAAAACCCTTAAAATTCAATAATAGTTTTTTGCTAACAGGTTAAGAAAATTTACAGGTAATAATAATGTCCTCATAGAATGTAGGGACGGAAAGGACTTAAAACTACAATAGCTAGATAAGAAATCTGTTTTCAAGAACATATTTTCTAGGGGCTCCATTTTTGCCAAGAAGCTCTGTTTTCTAGTCCTTCAGAGACAGAGTCTCGGTGTTTTTATAGGACTCATTGATAGAAGAGAGTTTATGTTTTATTAGTCTTCACACACATGGCAGGTTTAGAGAATTTAACCAGCTCTGGGGCTGCGTTTTATATTCAGGCATGACTCTTAGGTCACTGAGTTTGTCCATTACTTGTAGTATGCCTGCAGGCTGTTGGCACTCACGGTTGGACCTGACTCATTATGTATGAATCATGCCTCTTCTCTTGAAGAACATGTTCTGAATCTTCTTGAACTTGACTTTAATAAGGGGAATTTCATTGCCTGTCATAAATATGTCAGATCTCAATGTTGAATGCTTACAGAATTATTCCATTTCTTTTCTCGTGTTATTGTTCGTATTAGGCACGCACACACTTTGAATGAGATGTATTTAAAAATGATACCTTTTTAATGATTATAATTAGCATGCTTACCAGATTTGAATCTCTTAAGAAAGTAATAGTTACGTATTTTCACAGAGTATTGCTCTTTAAAAAATTTCATTCTACGGGAAATAACATTTAATGAGGTGTAGTTGTTGGCAAACAGGAGTTTTATTTTTTCAAACATTTGTTTAAAATTTGCTTACCTAGTAATATAAATCTTTTAAAGTATACGAGAAGTAGATTGGAGAAATCTGATCCAGAATCTAAGGGTTTTTTTGAGTAATTGTGTTTTACGTCCTTGATTTCTGAAATAATTGGTGTTTTGCATCTGTTTTATTCTCTTAATTATATAATACATGTGTTTGGAGGAGTTACTGTTCTAAAATGGAACTTTTATGCATAGGATGTGAGTTAACAGAAATCTGCCTGTTACAAACGTACTCTTCAGTATATTTGCCACCAACTGTGATAGGTCTGCTTACTCTGTTTGAGTCTTTTCTTGTTGAATGGGGATGAGAATAACTAGTTCATTGGGTTTTTGGAAGCACTAACTGAGATGCTGTATGTGAAAGAGTGCTTGGTACGTAACGAACACTTAGTAGGTGTCTTTGTAATCAGAACTGTAGTGTCTCATACCCGTTGGGTTGGAGAAAGGTGAGAAGTTGTTTCACTTTGGAAAGCTGTGTGGGGAGCATTTATTGGGGCCTCTGTGCTGAGTGCTGGGATCAACAGTGATGATAAGAAAGAGCATGTCGTCCTCAGGGAACTCAAGTCTACTGACGTATATCATAGCCGTGTTTTAATATGGTATCGTCTCTGTAATCGTTCTTTTTAAATTTAATTTTTATTTTATAGTGTAATATAGTGGATTTACAATGCTGTGTTAGTTTCAGTTGTACAGCAAAGTGAATCAGTTGTACATATACATATATCCACTCTTTTTTAGATTCTTTTCCCATATAGGTCATTACAGAGTATTGAGTAGAGTTCCCTGTGCTATACAGTAGGTCCTTGTTGTTTATCTGTTTTATATGTAGTAGTGTGTATATGTTAATCCCAAACTCCTAATATATCCCTTCCCCCCACCTTTCCCCTTTGGTAACCATCAGTTTGTTTTCTAAGTCTGTAATCATTCTCAGTCTTTCTGGGGTCATAGACTACTTTGAGAATCTGATGAACTCAATGCAACTTCTTGGAAGAGGCATTCAACACACACGCGCGCACGCACACACACAAACACACAATTTTGTATTCAATTTTATGAGCTCATTTATTCACTGTACTCAATTTCATGAACTCCGTGAAGGCAGTCACGCACTGTAAGTTAAGAATCTTTGCTTTGGGGAGATAATAACTGGTCAGTCTGAGACTTTAGTAATGAGCTTGTCTAAGATGAGGGGATTGACCTGGCTGCCAGGCTTTTGGTTGAGTGATGTTGCCAGCAGTCCAAATATGGTGGCCCAAGAGATGGAAAAGCCAAGCATGAGCTGGACTAGAGTCATGTGTGAAGGGTGGGTCTCGGTCTCCAGCATCTCTTCTGGGGCTGCTCCAGAAAGGTGAGTGGAGGCATAGTGGTCTGGCTTTGGAGCAAGGCTCTGAGTAGAAGCTCAAAGTAGTAATTTACATTTTCCTGGTGATGTATGATGTGAGTAGTTTTTCATAAGCTACTTACCACATGTATTCCATTTTGGTGCGGTGTCTGTTAAATCATTTTTAAATTTTTAAAACCATTTTTAAATCAGGTTGTTTAAGAGCTCTTTGTATATTTTGGATAACTGTCCTTTATCAGATGTGTCCTTTGCAAATATTTTCTCCCAGTCTGTGGCTTGTTTTCTTATTCTATTGATAATGTGTTTTGGGGAACAGAAGTTTTAAATTTTAATGAAGTCCGATTTATCAGTTTTTTTTTAATGGATAATATCTTTGGTGTTTTATCTAAAAAGGCATCACCATATGCAAGATCATCTAGGTTTTCTCCTATGTTATCTGCTAGGAGTTTTATAGTTTTTCATTTTATATTTAGGTCCATTTTGAGTTAATTTTTTGTTGTTGTTGCTGTCTGTGTTGGGTCTTCGTTGCTGTGTGCAGACTTTCTCTAGTTGCAGTGAGCGGGGGCTGTTCTTTGTTGCGGTGCATGGGCTTCTCATTGCGGTGGCTTCTCTTGTTGCAGAGCATGGGCTCTAGGCACGTGGGCTTCAGTAGTTGTGGCGCACGGGCTCAGTAGTTGTGGTGCACAGGCTTAGCTGCTCCGCGGCATGTGGGATCTTCCCAGACCAGGAATTGAACCCATGTCCCCTTCATTGGCAGACAGATTCTTAACCACTGTGCCACCAGGGAAGTCCTGAGTTAATTTTTGTGAAGGGTAGTTTTTTGTGTGAGGTCTGTGCATAGGATCGTTTTTTGCGTGTAGATGTCCAGTTGTTTCAGCATCATTTGCTGAAAAGATATTTTTGCTCCATTGTATTGCCTTTTCTCCTTTGTCAAAGATCAGCTGACTCTATATATGTATGTCTATTTCTGGGCTCTCTGTTCTGTTCCATTGATCTATTTTTCTGTTCTTTTGACAGTACCGCACTGTCTTGATTACAGTAGCTTCATAGTAAGTCTTGAAGTCACATAGTCTCAGACCTCCCACTTTGTTCTCCTTCAATATTGTATTATTGTATTGGCCATTCTGGGTTTTTTGCCTCTCTGCATACATGTTAGAGTCAGTTTTTCAATATCCACAAAATAACTTGCTGGGGTTTTGATTTGCATTGCATTGAATCTGTAGAGCAAGATTGCAAGAACTGACATCTTGGTAAAATTGAGTCTTCCTATCCATGAACAAGAATATCTGTTCATTTATTTAGTTCTCCTCTGATTTCATCATAATTCCCTCTTGCTCAGGGGAGGTCAGTCTTTTGTTCTATCTGAGCCTTCAACTGATTGGACGAGGCCCACCACATTTAAGGAGGGCAATCTGCTTTACTCAAAAGTCCACCAGTTTAAATGTAAATCTCATCCCAAAACATCCTCTTGTTAACAGGATAATGTTGGACCAAATATCTGGGCACTGTGGTCCAGCCAAGTCAACACACGGACAGTAATGTGAAAGCTGTTGATAAACAGACTGACTCATGTAATTAGATATATACAAAGGGCATGTGGATTTAAATTTTTTTGCAAGCTGCTTTCTTTCTTTTTAAAACATTCCCCTAAGTGGATCATTGGGAAAAATTTGAATGGAAACTATTTAGCTGCAGCAAAGAAGGTAACTTTACAGAAAGAAATAAGTCATGTATGAGGGAGAGAGATATACCGATGAAAATAAAATCTTTAACAAACAATTGTCTTATTCCATTGAATTCAGAGCCCTAGACCTTTGTGATATGTCAATTCAGCCTTGACTGTTTCTCTGTAGTGATAGCCAATAAAAGACCTGTAGGAAATTTTTCCTAGTAGAGAGAAAAAATAGTTGCTGACTCTTTGGAAGGGTATTCTTTAAAAACAGGGAAATGTTTAAAGCAATAGCAGAAATGTCTATAAAGTGAGATATTGACAGCTAGAGAATAATTGAAGGGAAATATGCAAGAATGAGAGAAATTCCATGTTTTATTGGATAAGTCTTTAACCAGCAAACAGTGATAAGGTTTTAAATTTCTTCCAATAGTTTTAGAGGCTATTTATCTTCTAGGCTCCTAAAGATATGATGCAGAGTAATATGAGTTATACCTTGAGAATGTCATAAATAGTTCTTATCTTTATGGCTTTTGTATTGTAAATTATGGCTGTTTATTGGGCTCAGAGGTCCTGGGGAACTTCAGAGAAAGCAGTTGGTCCCTTGGAGATTAAGCTATGGATATATAGTACCTTGTGTTTCTTTAATCTCTGGGTGATGCCCTTGTCTGAAATGAACAGTATCAGTGTTGCCTAATGCAGTAATACCATGTACTCACCCAGAAGGAGAACTCAAGAGAAATACTAAATTTCTGTCCTGTCTCATAAGGTGTTTAATGCGGACTCAATTAAATGAATGATCTCTCGCTTTCTGGGTTATGTGTGCCGAAACTAAAATCTTAAACAGTAACTTACATCATATGTAAGCAGTTACGAGCCACGCAAATGTTGGGTTGGCCAAAAATTTCTTTCGGGTTTTCCGTAAGATGTTGCAAAAACCCGCACGAACTTTTTGCCAACCCAATAAAAGAAGAAACAAAAAGCAATGGCAGTTCCTTTATGAATGCTTGTGGTGTACTATGGTGCTAAATCATGTTTTATCGAAAGGTCTGTGTAATATCCATGGTAACGGTAGTTCCTAATCTGAATTCAACAAGTTCTCTTTCATCCAAAGATTAGTTAAAAAACAGACAAAATTTATAAAACCATCTAGTCTGTCAGACCTTCCCTCCTGTGATAAAATTTTATTAAACACCTACTATATGCAGTTGTTATAGGTACAGGTATATAGTAGTAAGGCAGTGATATGATAATTCCTAGGCTCACGGAGTCATCAGGCGGGGACTCATTACACAAATGAGTGTGAACATGTCATTATAAATTGTACTAAGTCTAGGAAGGGAAAGAATGTGGGATTCCAGAAGAGAACACAGTTTATCATGGAAATTAGGGAAGATCAGGGAGGATGTGAGATGAGGAGGGGTTGGTTGGGGCGAGATGGGGGAAAGTGTTTCTATGAAGAAGGAAGAGGATGTGCAGAGCCCTAATGCAGCCCTTTGGAAGAGATGGGTTTAGAGAAAACCAGGATAGAGAGCAAAGGGAAGAAGAGTGGAGTGGCCCCAGTGATGCGGGATGTTGAGCCTGGCTTAGGAGTTAGAAATTTATTCCAAGATTCAGTGTCTGGACGACATGATCTCATGCCTTGTTTTAAAAGGGTCATGTTGAATATGATATACAAAGTTAAGACCTCTGCTATATCTAATGAAGAATTAACATCTACCATAAATAAAGAGCTCCTACAAATTGGCATTAAAAAAAAAAGGTATCTCTATAGAAAAATACATGAAGAGTAAGTTCCCAGAAAAGAAATCTGAATTGTCATCATGTTTTTTTGATACTAAGCCTCCCTGATATCAATAAAGTGAAAACTAAAAAATCAGTTTCGTATGGTTGAGATTGTTAACAAAATCAGAGAAGTCTGAGAATATAAAATACTGGCAAGAATGGGGGGAAATGGGAAATTTTATATACGCATGGTCATTGTTCAAATTGCAAGCATAATTTTGGAGGGCAGTTTGCTGATATCTAGTAAATCCTTTGCTCTTCTACTCCCAGGAATTGATCCTATGGAATGTCTCCTGTAAAATTTAATGGCCTAGGGCCTTCCCTGGTGGCGCAGTGGTTGAGAGTCCGCCTGCCGATGCAGGGGACACAGGTTCGTGCCCTGGTCCGGGAAGATCCCACATGCCGCGGAGTGGCTGGGCCCGTGAGCCATGGCTGCTGAGCCTGCGAGTCCGGAGCCTGTGCTCCGCAACAGGAGAGGCCACAGCAGTGAGAGGCCCGCATACCGCAAAAAAAAAAAAAAAAAAATTTAGTGGTCTAATCTCAGCCTTACTCTTCCTTGTCCTATCAGCAGCGTTTGACACAGTTGATCATTCTCTTCTTGGTGGAAGTTCTGGGGGGTGAAGTTGAAGGGGCTGAACAGTGACTGAAGAGTTAAGTCTTCTTTGCTAAGTTTGGTTTTGGAGGGGAGCAGGGAGGTAGGAAATTGTCAGACAAGTGAGTTCGAGGGCTTTTTTAAAAAAAAAAAAAAAAAAAAAAGGGATGAGTGATTCCAGAACTTGTGGGTGATGGTTTAGCCCAGTGTTTTTCTTTCCCCAGCAGTTATACGTCTAGTCGCTGTAGTTTTAGAGGGGCCTGGGTGGTGAGTCTGAGTGAGGCTTAGTGGGGACAGAGGATGGGAAGGTTGAAGGACTCAGAGTGTGTGGACCTGGGCTGGGCAAGATTGGGAGTGGGTGGATTTTTAAAAATTTCATTGGAGTAAAATTGATTTACAATGTTTCGTTTAGTTTCAAGTGTACAGCAAAGTGATTCAGTTATACCTACATATATATCTATTTTTTCTCATTTTCTTTTCCCATATAGGTTATTCCTATATTACATACAGGAATAAAGAGTAGAGTTCCTTGTGCTAGACAGTAGGTCCTTGTTGGTTTGGAAGTGGGTGGTTTTAAAGGAAGCAGAACAGGCATGGCAGTGGATCCCTTAAGGAAAGCGCCACCTCACCTCTTGTGTGTCCCTGACAGGGACATTCCGTGATGCTCCTCCAGATATTACGTAATCCCACCAAATCCCCTCAACAATCCATTCCTGCAAGTAGATACGTAGGGAGGTACTTGCCTTACTTAAACAGGCAAAATAAAATACAAGAAGAGCTTATTAGAATCAATTCATTCTTCAGTAAGTTGCGACTTGCATAAGTTGTAGGAATAATTTAACCGAGAAGTGAAGTTTCAGAGCAACTGCTCAAGCCAGATTTGGAGTATAGGGGTAATGACATCTGGTTTGAATGAATGCTGAGTTCTGTGATTATCTCAAGTGGGCTGTTTTACTTGTTTCTATGTGCTTTTGTGCATAATATAAAGAACAGAAGTCTGATTTGGATGTGGAGGAAATGTACAATAGACTTCAGGAACTATAGTGTGCTCTGTTGTGTCAGTTTAAAATTATGTATAAATAGCTGTGTGTGTAAAACATTCATATTGATGTAAGCACTGTCTCATCTATTCACAACTGATCTCGTTCTCCTAAAAAATACCAGCAAGTTACTGTCTCCAATAATGATCTTTGTGCATGGGGTATCCTGTATATTGTGTTAAGACTATTATTTCTAAGTTTAACCAGAGAGATTGCATTTCACTACCATATAGCAGGTGATCAATTTTATAATAATGTGAAGCAGGAATAGAAGATAAAAGTGAATTGGATTCCCATAATGGTTTATACTGGGAATTATTTTCCATGAGGTAGATTATAATTTTTATTGAAGTATAGTTGATTTACAGTGTTGTGTTGGTTTCAGATGTACAGCATAGTGATTCAGTTACACCTATATATATATCTGTTCTTTTTCAGATACTTTTCCTTTGTAGGTTATTGGAAAATATTGAGTAGAGTTCCCTGTGCTATACAGTAGGTCCTTGTTGATTATTTTATATATAGTAGTGTGTATATGTTAATACATTTTTTTTAGATTCCACATGTAAGTGGTATCATATGATATTTGTCTTTCTCTTACTTGCTTCACTTAGTATGATCATCTCTAGGTTCATCCGAGATTATTATTATTTTTTGTGCCAGTTTGTCAGTGTTTCATGATGTGATCATGATGGCAAAATTAGCATTAACATCCAAGTTAGGGAGAGGCGGGTAAGAGACTAGAAGGCAAAAAAGTCACCCTTTTTTGAAAATTCTGGAAGGAATTTTTATTCTAATTATAATTTTTCAAATTAATAAAACATTAATATGTGATTTTATACTCATGGCCATCATTTTGTATCCATTGATTTGGTGTACAGGTTTATTCAAAGTTAAATTTGGATTGCAAGAAATTGTTAGCCTGTAGTTAAAACATCACTTGGAGACATTTCATATATGTGCTTCTGAAAGAAAACTTAGTATGTTATACAAACATTGGAGTGCATTAAAGAAGGAATGATTGGCTACATTATCAAAGAATACTTCACTTTTTACAAGGGTTGATACTTTACCACTTGAGTAATAACTGCTAGGAAGCTTATATTTATTTTCTCATTTAATCCATACAACCATGTAATGAAGTAGCTGCCATTAAAAGTCACCTCTGACCCCGTGATAAGCTAGTTTCAACAAAAGATAACTTCTTATCTATTCCCAATATTGAGGAAATCTCTCAGCATTGTGTGGAGTATTAAGTAGCAAAGGCCTTTCTTTTTAAGGGATACATTAAATCATTTATGCAGAAATACTGACCAAGGTTTTAATGAGTATGGCGTGAATGTTAAACGTTCTAATTATGTAGAATATTCTGAGGTCAACTTATTTTTTCTGTTTCAACCTAAGGTTATCATTGTCTCCATCATTTGCTTCCAACAATTCTTAGGTAATTTCTTTGTTGAATTCTGTTCTTTGGAGCGAAATAATAATAATATTTCTTTTTGTAATTATACAAGTATATTTATATAATGGAAAGAGGTCTGAATTGAAACTTTTCCTCCATTCTGTGTAAGTTCTAAGGAATGTGTGAGTATGTGTGTGTGTATTTTTGTGCACGTATATATGATTTTTATGACATTCTTCACAAGTTATATCTTAATTGAGGCTGTATTTATTATTAAAGACAGAAATACTTCTGTCTATATGTTTGAACCCCAGTAGTATGTAATGTGGTCCATTGCACTTAGTAGGAGCTTATCAGTCCTCTCCAATCATTTTATAATCTATTCTCTTGTTTGTAGGAACAATTTAATTTGAACCCTATGTGAAATATTAGTACAGATTCTTTCCTTCAAAAATCTCCAAGGGAGAGAACTCTACAGTCTTTTATTCTTAATAATATGTGTAAGTGCTTCCATTTATAATTCAGGATTCTCTGTTGCCTCATTTCTTTAGCAAACTCTGTGTTAAAGAATCTTTTCCCGATAAGTCAAAGGCTTGCTGCCTCACATTTTGTAACGGCCCAGTTCTCTGGTGAGCTGGGAGTAGCTGTGGATTGAACAGTCTTATTTATCTCTTCTTCCTCCAGAAACCCCATTAAAGTGATAGTAAAGGAATAACAAATACATAAACCAGCAACAGAAAGAATTGCAGAGGCACCAGCGCAGAAAGGAAATTTCACGTTTCTGGTGGCCTGAGAGCTGATGAAGGCTTGGTGACTGCTGATGCTTGGTAGGGGCTGCCGCAGCCCTGGACACACGTGCGGGCTGCAGCTGGGGGGGGCCCTGGGATCCCCCGCAGGCAGCGGACTTTGGATTGAATGCCCGGTGGGTGGGAGTTCCGCGTGGGGCTGAGAAGCACAGCGTTGAACGGGGTGCTTGTAATTGGAACACCTCCCAGGCTCTGTCTCCCCTACCCCTTTGGTACAACCAAGGACCAGAATCCACAGGCTCCTCCCTCAAGCTCACCTCTGAAGAAATGGGCAGAACTGACCGGGGAGAAGCAGGGAATCTAGTTTGGGAGTTTGCTTCACAGAGGGGAGTTGCTTAGTGCCCACTCTGAGTCAAAAACCTCTGTTCCAGGACACGAATCCCACTTTCAGACTTTCTCTAGTGTCCAGTTTAAGTATGATGCACGACTAAAGGCCACCAGTCACTCCAGGAGAGCCTCTGATACAGGAGAGAAAGAGGCAGATACAAAAACAAAAAACCCATAGGAATCAGAGGATCCAGGGCACAGAAAAGGAGAACATCCTCTAATTACTATAATGAGGGGTTTTGAAAATGGCGTCTGGTAAGAAGAATGTTTAGAAGAAAGGAACAATCAAAGAGCAAGAAAGAACCATTACAAATTAAGAACATGACTGATACAATGGATTCAAGTTGAGCAAATGGCCAGAAAGAAGAACAAAATATCCCCTGTTTAAACTCTAGGACTGTAAGGAATGTGACTTTCCTTTTACCCACAGTGTGTTTGAGTGAAAGTGGCCTCACTGTTCATGGTAATTGTTCTCCCCATCTTTCCAATGAGCAGAAAGGCATGATACAGCCGACCTCTCCATGGACCTGTCTTTTCTATGTGGTGACAGGGAAGGAGAGGTAAGTGTGTCCATCTGACCCCAGCCCAGGTCTCAGTGCTCAGGATCTGCCTGAATGGGCAGCTCTGATGGGTGACTTTGTGTTCCCCCAGACCAATGTCCATAGGAAACAGTATCCTTGAGAAATGGTGAATTACTTTATGTTTACATGTGCTCAGTGGGGCTGGAAATCCACCAAGAGTGGTGGTTTCCCAAATTCTGAAAAAATGATGGTAATCTTCTGCCTTTCATTTGGAACTCCTGTTATAGACAGCTCTCTAATAAAGCAGTTGTAGGATTTGGGGGTCATCTAAAATGTCTTCATAAAAAAAGTGTGTGTGTGTGTTGGGGGCGGGTGTTTCCTTTTTCTGAAACTCAAGTTCACGATGGCTTCCTTAGGTGAGATGTGGGTACCTCTCCAAAATGAGGCATGAAAATGAAAAATGTAACTGGGACTTCTAAAAAAGTGAAGTTGAATCTTTATATAATGTTGTAACAGTAGAACCTTGAAAACATGTTCATGAGAACGTTGTAGAAAGATCCGGATTTTATTCTTCTTATGGACTTCCAGGAGATTCTCTCTATAAGTTAAAGAAATGGGAAAATGATTACCAAGTTGTGGATACACTTTTATCCACCTAAAGTTGCGGAGTTTTTCCAGTTTAATCATTTCTTTCTTGCTGTAAAGTTCACATTTACTGTAGTTAGGTTGCGTGTTAAGTTTTCTGAGATTTAATGTCATTTGAAGAAAAAGATAAGGACCATAGGGCAAGCAATTGGTTTACATTTGAGAGAGATTTTTCTTACATTCATATGCCTTGATTTTGAGTCTTTGAAGAGAGATGTTCTGTAGTAAATTAAAATTCATAGTTTAAAATTTTTTAGTTAGAAATTTATATGTGGAAAATTACAGGGCAGCTTGTATTGCAGTGAATTCTCAGGGCTTTCTGGGCAGTTTTTATTGTACTAGAATTTAACTGAATTGAATATTGTCTAAAACAAACCCATTGCCTGGGAATTGTAAATTCATCAGGCATAGTTTTGTATATATGGCAGTACGTCTTGTCATCGATTTTTACATTTGAAAATTGAGAGTTTTCAGAACTAAATGTCCACTGAAATAGTTGTTCTAAAATTAGCACAGTTCCTGAGAACTGTTTTCTTTCTACTTTCTAACCTAAAATGATTGGTGTACCTTTTGCAGCTAAGATACATTTTTCCATGGAGAGCCATTTGTCTAGATATTCTGTGGCAAATAAAAGCGTGCTTCAGAGCCTCACGCAAAAGCATATTAATGGACAGTTACAGGACCTTTGGAGTGCAGGGCCCCGGATATGTAAATTTCACAGCCATCTCCAGTGTTCTCTTGCTGTGACTCAGACTATTTAAATTTCAACACTGCACAGTGTCTTCACAGGGTGCATACGTATTTCAGAAATTCTAATTTAACTTTGATTACATGGATGTTAGAAACAACCCTTAAATGAAAAACTGAGTTTTCTTCTCATAGGGGATGTAGACATAAGTTCTGTCAGTCACAGGACAATGTTTCCCTCGACTGTGCTAATTGTCACCCTTTTGGAATAAAAAATGAAATGCATATTTATTGGGTGCTGTTGTATATTTTGTCCTAATCTTGAAACTTTTTTTAAGCAGTCATTTTCATATTATCTCTGTCATGCCTGCAATTTAAATGGTTGATTTCTCTGTATGCAAAAGCTTTGAGAATCATAGATGCTAGTGGAAAGACTCCTTATAAGTTTGGCATCTGCAAACTCGAGTTTGAGGCTGGCTCTGCCCTTGTTTTTCCAGTGAACTTGGGCGAAAGTTAGTTAAAAACAGCCACCTCGTAGCATTATTAGGATGATCAAAAGATACAAAGTAAATTAAAGGGCTTTGTAAAGTGAAAGATAAATACAAATTTTAATTAATTTATCTGGTATTCCATTGCTTTGGTCTTCTCAGTCACCTTAGGCAAGCAGCAGAGCTGTCTTAGTGCATTCGGGCTGCGGTAACAAAAATACTGGGTGGCTTGTAAACAGTGGAAATTCATTTCCCACAGTTCTGGGGGCTGGATCCAAGTCCAAGATCAAGATACAGGCAGACCCCATGTCTGGTGGGAACCAGCCTCCCGGTTCACAGACAGACGTCTCGCTGTGTCTTCACAGGGAAGAAGGGGCGAGGCGGGTCTCTTTGATGAGGTTACTAATCCCACTTATGAGGGCTTCATAAGTCTCATGAACTTATTTAATTCTAATCACGTCCCCAAGGTCCCACCTCCTAACGCAGTCACATTGGACATTAGGATTCCACAAATGAATTTTGGAGGTGACACAAACATTCAGTCCATAGAAATGGGTGTAGCATTGAAAAATGTTTGCTACACCTGCTAATGATGGAAAAGGACCCAATAACACAGTTTTCGCCCCAAATATATGCATTTCCTTATAAGTATGTATGTAGAAGGTGGTATTTTATTTGAGGAAAAAAATCCCGAGTAGTAAGAGATGTTGAAGAGGTGGGTTGCTCTTTGCTAAGTGGGTCCAGGTCTAGGACATTGTTGTCCCACCCAAAGCTGGGATTTCCAACTTTGCCCAAATCCCTTTCGTCTTGCTTGAGTCCCTTCCATTTTGATGTTTCTCTTGGTCTTATGATCATTAATGGGTGATGGTGGGAGATATTGACTGAGCTGCAGGTTAGTGATTGAAATAGCAGGTTGCTGCCACTGTTCCCTAAGCTGTTGGCAGTTCTGCCAAAGCATGTTGAAAGTTTCCATCTGCAGTTTGTGGGAATCAATAAAAAATATCTGGTGAGAATGTGTAATAACTCAGTATATACTTATAACAAAACTAGGGTTGTTATTTATTAATTGCATAGATGTGCCAGGTATGGTTATATTTTTCTGACGGGTGTATCTTCTTTAATTCTTATAGCATCACACAAGGAAAATGTTGTAGCACTAGAGGAAAGAGTCCAAGAGAAATTGGGTGAATTACTCAAAGTCATGTAGCCAGTGATGGCAGAGCCCAGCTCAGAGTCCGGGTCTTCGCCACACCGTGAGCTTGCTTTTCCCACCACCGGTGTGCCCTATTTCCCTTGGGTAATAACTCTGTTCCTTTAGGTTTGAGCTAGAAATGGTTGCATCTTGCTTTGAAAGAACCTAAACAATCTATGAACTGCTTGAGTCTCGAACCTTTCACAGCGGCTATGTATTGAACATGGTACCCTGGGCAGTGTCTGGTCTTCATGGGATGTGAAGGTCGGAATCACAGTGGGTGGATGGGAGTCTGGGCCAGTGTGCTGTTCTCATGTGGCCGAGGTTGTGAATCCTGTGATGCCCTGAGAAGGCTTGGGGCCTCTCCCAGGGGTGGATGTAGCCCTAGCTTTGGGACATCTGTAGCCTGGGAGCTATGGCAAGAAAGTTACATCTTTCTCGAGTCTTGGGTTTGAAGCACTTGTAGAATGCAGGCTTCCAAAGGCCAATATTTCTTTTGCAAAAGGTGTCTCAAATGCAGTGCTCTCACCACTGTTTGGGGCCCCAGACAGCCGCCTCTACCTTGGCTTCTCTGCCGTTAGCTTCCTTTGTCTCCCTTCAAGCCTTTATGCTATTTTCAGATTCATCTTATGCAGAGATTTGCTGTTTATTAAACGTGTGTGCTGGCTTTCTGGGCTGTCCACCGTTTTATTCCATTATTTCCCAATGCTCTGTGCTCAGGCCGGGCCGTGTGTCCGAGGGCTGCACTTTCTCCATTTCCTCCCTCCATCACTCTCATTAGCATATGATGTTCCTCTCAGCCTGCAAATCCCTTCTTCCTCTTCTCTGCCTGTATAATAAATCTTAATATAATTCAGAGCCTGGCTTTATTTCCCCACCTGGAAATAAATAAAGCACCCTCATGGAGCTGTTTCTTCTTGGAACCTCCTAAATTCTGTGCTTTGGAATATTTTCTAGGTTTTTTAAAAATAATTTTGTTCTTAATGGTTAGTTAATTCATTCATTAATTTTCTTTTTTTGGGCTGCGCCGCGCGGCATGCGGGATCTTAGTTCCCCGACCAGGGCTTGAACCCTCCCCCCCGCATTGGAAGCGCGGAGTCCTAACCACTGGACCGTCAGGGAAGTCCCTCTTCTTTGTTGTTTACAGAAGTTTCTGAACAGATGATAAGACTTCAGGGCTTCACATTCTTTCATCTCCTTGGTGCCTAGCAAAATCTAGGCACGTGGTAGGTGTGAAGTCACCCACTGCTGACAGATTTGTTGTTGCCATTTTAGTACTTCACTTAAGCACAGCATTTAAAACGAAGAAAAGTCATGAAAGAACACATGTGTACAGAAAAGTGCTGGGATTTTTAACATGTTGAAAGCTCCACTGATTTGTTGAAGTGTGTTTTTTTTTTTTTTTTCTCTCCTTTGTCTCACCAGCAATCAAAGAGAAGTACACGGACTGGACGGAATTTCTCATTCGTGATTTGACTGGTTCCCGGACGGCCCCAGCCAGCCTCCTAGAAGGTGTATGTATTGTTATCCAGCTATTCTCTGTCTGAAGCAGCACAGTTACATGAGCTCACACCTAACAGCACCTTTGCATATATCCTTCTGCGCGTACATGCGTCCACACGGATATCGGTGTCCAAATAGCGTAACTTCCTGTTTTTTCCCAAATTACTTAGGTTACTGATTCTAATGGCACTGAAGAATCTTCACCTTTGGTCCAATCAATAAGTGGAAAATTCGCTTTTATGTGAACACATTTTAAAATAATAACATGTTAGGATAGGTATCCACTATCCTATATGTTTAAGACTCTATCTTATGTTAGTGAATGTATATAAAATCCTGTAGAATAACTGTTTTGTAGAGGTGATGACTAAGCCTATATGTGCTGGGCTGTAGTCTCAAAGTGTATGGATAAATGGTTCCATTCACTATTGTATTCCGGATGCATTATGCCGAAATTTAAACACATACACGTTAAGTAATAGAAATGGCTAACCATATTTAAATGTGGTTAAGGTCATTTTAAGGTACTGAAGTAAAAACAGTTTAATCTGCAATCTTGATGGTGATATGAAAATAATTTTATCATAAAACATTTTAATATTTACATTCTAGAACAGGAAGAGAAATGTACTGTTATAAATAATTATTGAGTCACCAAATCTGTTTGAAGAATGCCCCTGATAAAGGGGAGAACACAATGAATGACCAAGAATACAGTGTGGATTTTGACAATCTCATTATTCTCTTAACATTAACCATAAATTTCTCACCTGTCATAAATGATACTGATATTTTGGAACACCACGGTCTAAAATATAGTCATCTGGTTTTGTTTTGTGATGATTTTTGCCTCGTGTAGTTTTGCATCTCAATGGCTACTAATTTAATTGTTCGGTTGACAAATCAAAATGATGATTGTTCGCCCTTTCAAAAGGACAAATTGTTTTGCTCTGTTAAATTTTTTAAACATATTTGCCTGCAAGGCTGGCTGAACAAACACCCTTTTCCTATGCAAACATGCGCTAAGAAGGTTGCTTAAATGGGGCAGGTGTTATATATATTTTGTAAACCAACTATGGGGTTAAGTGTACAAATTACACAATAGTCTAATTTAGCTGATTATTAATGTGTATTAGGCATTCATCAAAAATGTCCTCTACACATATCCATGCATTACTCACGTAATCAAAGTACGAGAGTGTCCTGATTATGCGAGCGGGGCCATCGTAAGATAAACGTCTGCTGAGTCAAGGTATAAATTGATCGCCCCATATCAGATGTGTCCGTCTATGGGAAGAGCAAACATTCCGCTACCGCATGTTTTCTAGCTCGAGGCAAATTTGGTGTAACGCTTCTTAAAAGCACCCTCGTTCCTCACAAATGCAGTTTTATCTGGGAAGGGTGATTTGTTTGGTGAGAACTTAGCACAAACTGTCATTTTCTATTTACTTGTGGCTTTGTTGTTGGATACAGAGTCGGGTATAATGGATGTGTGCGCGGGAGGGGAGGGGAGGGCGGGGGCAGTGGGGTGGAGGGAAACACCAGACTGTTTGCCAGTAGCTTGGATGATGGTGTGAAAAAATATTATCTTCTGCTGTCATCTGTTTCCATGAGAACCTTAAAATAAAGTTTAAAATAAGGAGTTTTGCTTCTGTTTAAACAGCCTCTGCGAGGGAAAGGCCCTATAGACCTCATTACAGTTGATTCCTTAATAGAGCTCCAGGATTCTCAGAGCCCTTTTCAGTACTGGATAGTTAGTGTGATTGAGAATGTTGGAGGAAGATTACGCCTTCGCTATGTGGGATTGGAGGACACTGAATCCTATGACCAGTGGTTGTTTTACTTGGATTACAGACTTCGACCAGTTGGTTGGTGTCAAGAGAATAAATACAGAATGGACCCACCTTCAGGTAAGGGCCAGAGCTTTGGCTGCTCTCAAGCGTTTTAGAAAGAGATGTGATTATTTTCCTGGATGTCTCTCTGGAAAATGTATTAGCTCTGTGGTGTCTTTTACATCTGTACTTGTGGATATGAAGCGTTTTAACTTCAAATACTTTCTGTAGCAAATAGAACCCAAGACTTCTATGAATAGCGTTCAAAAATGAGAAAGCAGAGCTGGAGGCCGTGGAGAAGTTGATCTGGTTCCTTTGCAATCAATGGTTTGGAAATGAAACACACACTATAGTGGGACTTGGTGATATTCTCTCTTTTTCTTTAGGAATTTGATAGTCTTGCAAGTAGGTTCTAAAGTCTTTGTACTTCTGCCCGTCCACCCATCCACCCACCCACCCATCCATCATCCATCCACCCACCCATCCATCCATCCGTCCATCCATCCATGCGTCTGAATATCCAAACCAAATGCTTATCATTATGTTATCTGTCCTGACCTGGAAATAGCAAAGAGAAAATCATCATGCTTTTTTCCCTGGCATATCATAGACTTTTAAGTAGCTTCAAATACCTTGTCAAATGACTTTCCAGAGACTTAATTGGGTAGAAGAGTGCATTATTCTTCCTGACATACCTAACTGGGCAAAAATCTCAATGTTTATGAAATAACCATTCTTGAATGTTTACTACATGCCAGGTGAGTTTACATCTGCTCGGATGTTTATTTTGATTCCAAAAAACTATTTCATGTGACTATTTCCTTTTACAGCAGAGAAAATTTGAGACTGAGTTTAAGCTACTTGTCCAAGATCACCCAGTCTGTAGGAGGAACGTGCTGTAATTCAAATTCCCAGGTCCCCTCCCTCTTCCATCCAGTTCCCCCTGCTGCCTCTGACTGGCCTTACCAACCTTTCGATATGTAGCTTCAGAACAAAAATGTTGGATTCTTATGGAATTAAAGACGCCAAGGAAGGAATACTCCTTTCTTCCCAAATTTGCTGATTTTCATTTTGGTCAATTTCACAGGTTTATTGGAAGCAAAGACTTGGCTCTTTCCTTCATTAAAATTGCCAGAGACTTTTTTTCCCTCCCATCTTAGTTGCCAGTGTTAGTCTTGAAGACATGAAGCTGAGGCGTTGTATTTCCCTTTTCCGTCAGTCAAGGGCTTTAATTGAAAAAACGTCTTGGTTCTGTGTGTCATGTGTTTGCATTTGAGTTGAATTTGACAGGCATATAGACATAGAACATGGTATTTTATTAGTATTATTGTTGTCAACGTTTTGAGAGGCAGCCAGGAAATCCATTTATACCCTGAGTAATGTGGGGATATGATGACAAACGAAGGGCCTGTCAGTTCCGTGAGAAGAGATCTAAGCTCACGTTTGCCTTGGGATTCATAACCTAGCAGGAGAAATTTACTCTGTGCAGAAAGTTGGGTGTATAAGTCTTAGCTCGGTATCTAATTGCTTTATAAATGTTAAGAAAAACATATATTTGCCAGTGTAAAAATTTATAGCAAAGCAAAGGATTACTACTGGCCCTTAGGTTCTGTGCAATGTACCCTTCCTGTGACATCATGGACTCATACTCAGCAGCCAGAATGGAAGGTGTCCCTGCAGAAACTAAGGAAATATTTCCATAGGAGAGTTCTCTCTCTTCCTGTAGATAATTTGATGTCTTTACAAGACAAGAATAAATTGTGTTTACTCATCTTAGTAATTTTCTGGAATTGTCCATTTCACTGAAGACTTTGGTAAAGGCATTCATCATCAAGAAGTTATCTTCCCAACATTGAAATTGTCAGCAGCTAAACTTAGTTTGGGGTACTGTAGGTTTAAAATGGATATTGGTCAAACCAAAAACATCAGGAGACTTTCTGTTTCAAGCCATAAGTCCTGATGGCAATGGCAAAAAAAAAAAAAAAAAAAAAAAATTATCTGTAGGAAAGGCTGTGGATGGGAAGAAGAAATTAAAAGGTGAAAGGACACCCCCAAATGTGACTCTTAGTTCTTCAGATGCAGTAGTTACAAGATGAACACTGAATTCTCCTACCTGATTCAGCAGAACCACACCCGGGAAGGCAATTAATCACCCAGGTTTTACACACGGGAACAGAACCCAATCCTTTGCATAAATTAATTTCAGAACCCAATGTGACTTGTTAAACTTAGATGGTAGTGCTCTTTCCTTGAATGAAATCTAGGTGGGAGTAAAATTTCACAGTTGCATAGAAAATACTAGGCTGTTTTTTCTTATTCCCAAACACGCTTAAGTAAATGAAAAGTGTTCATCATTGACTGGTGGTAAGTAGAGCTGGAAGGGTTGGGGAGGAGAGCAGGTAAGAGAGACTTTGCGTATAGCATCGTCCCTCGGTATTCACGGGGGATTGGTCCCAGGACCCCAAGGATACCAAAATCCAGGGATGCTCCAGCCCTTTGTATAAAATAGCACAGTACAGTTGGCCTTCTGCATTCGAGGGTTGGAGGTGTTCTGCACCTGTGGTTTCCCCTTCCCAGGTTCCGCGTTCGCGGGCTCCTCCATCTGTGGTTTCTTCCATCCGCGGGTTCCGCCCACTGCAGGTGGAATATTCAGGACCTGCGGGCCGGGAGGGCTGACTGGACTTTGAGAGTGAGGCCGTGCCAGGTCAGCCTACTCTCGATGCCCTCTTTGCTGTGCTGACATCAACACCTTTGCTAAAAGTAACCATAGCGCCTCCTTTCCTTTCCTTATTCTTTCTACTTCTTGAAGGACACAGTATTTCTCAACCGTTTGGTGTGAATAGAGATATAGAAATAGGTGACAGAAAGTAGCTGGCTAGTCAGTCTTCAAACACTGGAGGAGAAGGTGCTGGCTTTTATGCTGTCCGCCAGCGAGGAGCCTGCATCCCATCTTTGGGTGGAATCAGAGGACACGGGGTGGGGGAATGGGAGGTTAGAAAGAGGGGCAAAGTCACCTTGCCCCACTCAACCCACCATCAGGATTGCAGTGCTGCCGGGGTAGGTGGAGTCCAGCTTCAGTGAAGACCAGGTGAAGGAATGGAAGAGGGTAAAATGCCAATAATCATGGGAGAGGCAGTGGCTTCCCGCGGTCCTTAGTGATTCAGGCGTTATCAGGACAGGACTGGGAATCCACGGGTGCCTTTTCTTCAGTGCTGAATGGAAGGCAAATCATGATTAGACAGACCTGGAGCTGTTTTTCCAGCTGTGTACCCCTAACGCCTCCCCTCATTCATTTATTTTCCTGCCCTGTGGCCTTCTCTGTGTTCCTCGAGCTTTCTATGCGTGTCCCCTCTTTTGGAATGCTGCTTTACCATGCCCCCACTTCATCCAGACCTTGGATGAGAGGATTTCACTCACCGCTGAAACTGAAAGTGCGGGACCCATTCTCTGCTGTGTCCCCTGACACCCTGCCCAGCACATAGTAGGTGCTCAGTAAATATGTGTTGAGTGAGTTGACTGCATAAAAACTGGGTGTGTCTAGACAGAAGGAAGGAACCAGCCAAGTCCACCTTCCAGGAGCCAAATAATTGATGGGGATTTGGAAGCCAATTTGGAGGGGAGAGCCCAGGTGGACGCACCTCCACACAAGGAGGACTGTACTGTCCTCTTTCCCCTGAAGTGTTAGGGGGGCTTCTGAGCAAGTAGAGATGTGATCTCTTGTTTAGCACCCAGGATGGCTCCAGGATATAAGATGCACGGGAATGTGGTCTGTGGGGTTCAGGATGAGAATTTCTTCCTTTAAAAGGGTCCACGTGTGAACAGAGCTTGAGAAACCCGACAGAGTGGAAGGAACATGGGCTTGGAGTCAGGGTTCAAGTCAGCTTCTCTTTCCACTTCTGTCACTGGCTACAAAGCTTCTGGGCAAGTTACTCTACTTTGAACCTCAGTTTTTACATCTGTAAAATGGGGATAATCATACATTTGCTGTGCTGCTAAGTATTACTCGGGTGATTGGTATTTTCTAAATATTCAATCTGTGATCAGAGTTTTAAGATTATATTTGATCTTCTAAGAAATTTAAGTAGGTCATTGAGGTCAGGGGTCATTTAGAGGCCCCACCTACTTTCATATTTTTGGATGTTTAGAAAGCAAGATAGAATCTGACATGGTTTTGCAGAAACTAAAGAGATGAAACTTTTTGAAGTTTAAGAAGAATCCTTATCTCTATATTCTTTTGTATATTTTTTCCCTTCATAATCTTTATGTCAACCATTTCCCCCCCTTTTCTTTCTATTTTAGGTAGTTTCTGGAGCCAGAAGTTTCTGAATCTAATTCAGATGCTTCTTCCTTGAACTATTTCTCATTCAAAAAGAGTTGTTTGTTTTAGTTCAGGCTACCTTAACGAAATACCATTGATTGGGGGAGGGGGCTTGAAAAACACAAATCCATGGTTCTGGAGGATGGAAGTCCAAGATTAGGGCATCAGCATGGTTGAGTACTGGTGAGGGCTCTCTTCCTGATTTGTAGATGGCCACCTTCTTGCCGGGTCCTCAGCTGGCCTCTTCTTTTTTTTTTTTTAAATCTTTTGGCCATGCTGCATGGCATGTGGCATCTTATTCCCTGATCAGGGATCGAACCCATGCGCCCTGCATTGGAAGCATGGAGCCTTAACCAGTGGACCACCAGGGAAGTCTCCCGGCCTCCTCTTTATGTGTGCATGGAGATGTATATATCTATATCTGTATCTGTATCTATGGGGTATTGAGAGAGAGCAAGCATGCACTTGAAAGAGAGCTCTTTGGTGTCTCCTTTTACCAGGGCACTAATCCCATCATGGGGGTCCCACCCTCGTGACCCCATCTAAACCTAATTACCTCCCAAAGTACCATGGCATTGAGAGATTAGGCCTTCAACATACTAATTTTGGAAGGACACAAGCATTCAGTCCATAGCACTTCCCAGTGTCTTTTAAGAAGCATAGATGAGCCTTTCCTTACTGGTCAGAGCCTGGTGGAAAAGGAAGGAGAGGAGGGTGTGAGGTGCATGAATAAAGGGGATCACCCCTCCAGGCCTTCGATCACCCGAGGCTGTGAGATGATGATTTTGTTCACTCCTCTTCCTGCCACACTCTCTGTGAGATGTCCTGCCAACATGCACAGAGGGGGACACCTCGTTTTCACTCAGGCTTCTACTTAAAGATGAATCAGGACAGGTTTTAATTGCTTATTACTTCCCACCAACAGAAATTGACATGATACACTCTATTAAATTACCTGCAACACGATCACTTTAAGAACCTGTTTTATGTTCTTTTAATGGTGCTATTTATTGTCCGTACACTTGCCGGCGTAACCAAGCGCCTCTCTGTCTAATGAAACACACACATGGACTGTTGCTCTCTGCTTATTGAAACTAGGAGGTGTTTAGCTTCTGCAGGTGGTTGAGCGTACTGACAGAATTGCAGTTGCTTTTCACCTTTTAAGACAAGGAGTATGCCCTGCCGTGGGGTTGAATTCCATATTAGGATTCAACGTCCTCAGCACGAAGACGAAGAATCTTAAGATTGTAGGACGGAGATAAAAGTCCCGTGAGACTTCCTGGGTGTCTTCACCCATTCAGGCCGCTGTAACACAACACCACAGACTGGTGGCTTGTAAGCAGGAGACTGATTTCTCGCAGTTCTGGAGGCTGGATGTCCAAGATCGAGGCAACAGCAGATTCAGTGTCCATTGAGGACCCACTTCCTGGTTCACAGACAGCGTCTTCTCACTGTGTCCTCACCTGGAGGAAGGGGAGAGGAGCTTTCTGGGGTCTCTTTTATAAGCACTCTAATCTCATCATAGGAGCTCGGTCCTCATGACCTCATGACCTCTTAAAGGCCCCACCTCTTAATGCTGTCACCTTAGATGTTTCAGCATATGAATTTTGGGGGAGGGGGGCATATTCAGATCAAAGCACCAGGCTTCTTAGGCTACTTGTCTTTGGTTTGGTGGAACAGGCATCAGGTGGATGCAACCTTCTAGGGTGATGTGGCTGGTCCAGTCCTGCTCTGCCGGTGTGTGTGAGTCCAGGTGTCAGGAGAGGCTGTGAGCATCCCTCTGGGGATGTCTCCTCGCTCAGTTCTGAGTTTGGACCTGACCATGTTGGGTTTTCATGGCTCTGGCCTTGAGTAATTTTTAAGCCATTCTTCTTTTACCCTCTTCTCTGCCTCAGGGGCTCCCCTTCCCACCCAGAGACCTCAGTTACAGACTGCGGGAGCTCGGGCGCCAACACTTCTTCTTCCCTTTTTCTATCCCCTGTATGTCTGCAGACCCTTCCTCTGACCTTCTCTTTGGAGGTCACCATCCTTTTCCATGACTTGGTCCTCCTTTTACTACCATGTCGAGTTTGAACTCCCCATCGACCTGCTTCCAGAACCCTGGAAGAGTGGATTTGTTTCTGTTCTACTGAGGAAGTCCAGGGTCTTAGTTATTGTTTCCCTCCTGACCCCGTCTTGAACTGCTGCCCTTGGTGTCCTCTGGGCTTTGCTTCCTAGAATCCTGAATTGCCTTCCCTTTTCACCGGGACTTTGATGCAGTGCCCCTGAGCTGAGCCACTGGTATATTCCAGGGAATCTGCCTCACCGTCTCGGGACAATTGTAGGGCTCCGTGAATTGGTCCTTCTCCCTCCTTTGTGGGACTCTGTGATAAGCGAGTCCTCCCTCAGGACCCCCCCCCCCCACCTGTGGAGGTTGGAGGGACCATTCATTCATTCTCTGTAGAGGTGTTTGTTGTGGGGACCTCACTATGTTCCCCCAAACATGTATACCAAGGAGAATTACAGGCTATTTTGTCTCTGATAGAGAAACGCCAAATTGGGGGAAAAAATTCTGCAGCGACGTAAGAGCATAAATAAAAGGCTTGAACGCATTATAGACACTATACACAAGTAGAGCCTATCTTGTCATTAATTATCCTTTATGTGACTTGGTGTGTCTGACAACGAGGGGCGGTGGGTAGTGCATTGATAACCTGGCTCCTTCTGACAGCATCTCTCACCTAACCATAATTGTGATAGTCTGAAAAGACTAAGTAAACTGCTGAAACACAGGTGCTTCAAGCTCAAGGTGAGTTCAGAAGCTATGATCATCAAAATATATGGCCGCCTGCTAAAAAGCAGACATGCAAGAAATTAAAAATATAGCCCCAAAGGCTTAATGTTGCCTTTTAACTGTGCTTAAATTCATATTCATATCCTAGCTGTCTGTCTGAAGTAGCCTGGGTTGATATAGGGAAGGTATAAACATATCTACTCCAAGTGAGTGCTTCTGCAAATCCTATTTTGATAAGGTCTTAAATCTGTTGAGATCAGATCATAAAATTCCCCCGCAGTTTCAGCAATCGGTAAAAACAGTGCTCAACGATTTTGTTCTTTTAATTTTGTATTCAGACGGTGTAACCTCCTTTCGCAAATCCCTTCCCCCCACTGCCTGGGGGAAAACATGGGCAACGTGATGTGTTAGCAACATTTCAAGTGTAAATATTAGACTTGGTTGGTAAATTTTAATTTACCTTTTCATAATTTCCTGACTTAAACGCGGACTATTTTTAGCATATGAGAGCTTGGAGATTTAGTGAAAAATAGGCTGTCATAACTGCAAACGCCAGACAAGAGTCTTTTCTAGTTTGGAAATTTATCAGATAATAAGTTCTTCATCCATGGATCTTACTTCCCAGGTGTTGGAATGGAATTCGGGGCAGTGGATGGATGAAGTGTGGTTAATGTGATTTATACTATTCAATTATGCCCAGAATGCATGCGTATATTCCCTGAAGAAGAGCCCTGTTAAGTTTATTCTTCATTTCTGATCGCAGAATCCCAAATTGCTATTTAATTTCAGGAAATCTCTCTAGCAGGTGGCCTTTTATGGCGGGCAGGGTGTGAACTCTTAGGATTGCTGCGCCTGCCAACTTATTATGAAATCCTGAGAAGATAAAATCCGAGAAAGAACCACCCAGTAGAACATTTCAGCCCTTAAACTCTTATGTGATTTGCTGTTGATACAGAAATCTATCCTTTGAAGATGGACTCAGAGTGGAAAAGTGCTCTGGAGAAATCCCTTATTGATGCTGCTAACTTTCCTCTTCCAATGGAAGTGTTTAAGGTAAGACGTAGATTCATAGCAGTTTTTCTCCGCTTTTCGAGAATAAACTGTGTAAAAAGTTGCCCACATCAAATCATTTCCCACTATTTAAAAAGCTACCTTCTTGGCCGGTGTTCGTTTGAAATGTTTAAAATGTTATCTGTTCCATTTTGCTCTGCTTTGTAATCCTCCCAAATACCCATGTTCCAAGATAATGCTTAAAATCTTTTATCAAGTAATTAATAAGGATATTATAAGGTAATTTGAATCTTAATAAATTTTTTTTCAGATTTACATTTTTTTTCTCCATCTTGTATTATTATGGAAATCTCATTTTCACCCTCTCACTGCTTACCAAAGAAACAAAAGAAAATGGAACAAGTCTAATTTTGGTATTTGCTCGGTAAAGATGATAGAAAATGATGCTTCTCTTGATGGCTTGAGAAACTCATGAGTATCTGTTGGGTAGTAGGCCTTCCTCTAATAGACAATGAAAGAAATGTGCCACGACTGAAATAGATCACCTAGTTCTTAAAACTCTTAAAAATTATGCTTAAAATTTATATGATGTGTAGAATATTAAGTTCTGGGCAGGAGTGATCCCTCCAGCAAGAGGGACCCATAAAACGGTCTCTATTTGGAGCTCGAGTAGGTGGGAAACAGCTCTACATGGACCGTTTCCTAGGAGACTTGTGGATGGGCTTGTGATGGGCTGATGTAAACCTGCTTTTCAGTTCCGAGCGGGCACATTTCTGCAGGGCCGTAGAAGTTTCATGTGGAAAATGAAATTAAAATGGTGTCTAGGTACCGCCTGCAGCAGGAGTGTGAGGCTCGGACTGGGGCGCTGGCTTCCTGGATTTTATTTACGAGGAAGTCCTCGCTCAGAACCTTAACCTAGCAGGGTGAATCACTGATACTCTTGTTCAGCACTTTTCTCATTGGCAACATTGGACTTAAGACCTCTTCTGAAAATAATTATTAAATTATTATTAGCAGTAATAATCACACTGATCATGCAACATTATCTTGGGCTTTTTTTTTTTTTTTTTTTTTTTTTTGCTAACTGACCAGATAACTTCTTTTTCCTCCTCCTTTCCTGCAAAAAATAAAATAAAATAAAAATTAAGAAAAATAGCATTTACTCTTCCGTGAACTGGCTCCACTGCCTCTTCGGAAGCCAGCCCACCACGCTTGTCACTCATTTGACCTCTGCAGCTGGTGTCCACTGTCTTTTCCCAGTGGCCTTGGTGATATTAAAAAAACACTTTTATTGAAGTAGAGTTGAGTTACAATGTTGTGTTAGTCTCAGGTGTGCAGCAAAGTGATTCAGTTACACATATATATAAGTGTGTGTGTATTTATGTATTCTTTTTCAGATCCTTTTCCATTATAGGTCATTACAAGATACTGAGTATAGTTCTCTGTGCTATACAGTAGGGCCTTGTTGTTGTTTATCTATTAGATATATAGTAGTGTGTATCTGTCAATCCCAAACTCCTAATTTATCCCTCCCCCACTTTCCCCTTTGGTAACCGTAAGTTTGTTTTTGATGCCTGTGAGTCTTTCTGTTTTGTAAATAAATTCGTTTGTATCACTTTTTTAGATTCCACATATAAGTGATATCATACGATATTTGTCTCTGTCTGACTTCCTTCACTTAGAATGATAGTCTCTAGGTCCATCCAGGTTGCTGCAAATGGCATTTCATTCTTTTTTATGGCTGAGTAGTGTTGTGTGTGTGTATACACCACACCTTCTCTATCCATTCATCTCTTGATGGACAGTTAGGTTGCTTCCCGTAGTGATAGTTTAAATGTGTAAATGAGATCGTGTTCCTTGCCCTTGAGAAAATAAATTTTATTTCAAAATAAAGTATGAATATATTTATTTTAGAATATATTATACACATACATTTGAAATGTACACGTGAGGAGTTCACAGAGTGATATAGTGGAAATACAAATCCTCCCTGCCCCCCATCTAGACACGGGAAGTTGCGGGTCCATTAGCATCCCTCCACCTGACCTTTCCTAGCTGTGGGTAACCAGCTCCCTAACTTTGGTGTTAACCATTTCCTTGCCTCTCCTTGTAGTATTACTACCTATGTATGTTTTCCTTAATATTACACAACTTACTTTTGACAACACGAGAAACAAGACCAGCCCTGATTGTTTCAGGAGAGGGTGTTTTCCTGCTCTCCAGAGTGGAGGATGACTGGACAGTGCCTGGGTCCTAAGATGGCCTCACTTTCCCACAGAGTTTGCAGGCGAGTTGAGTAGGCACAGTCCTGAGCTAATCTTAGGGAATTAGTTGGGTCATCAGCCAAACTGTAGCTTGAACTCCAGGTACCGGACCTCCCTTAGAAATGCGGACGGATCTGGCTCCGGTTCTCAGAACAGGCCCAGCACAGCATTTCTGTGCAGTGACTTGAATGTTCTCTAATGCTCCAGGCAGCGGGACCTCGAGGGGTCCCTGGGACCTTGCTCAGAGTGTGGTCAGGACAAGCCAGGTGCCGTTAACAATCTGGGTCCAGCTTACGTTGGCATTTTGTCCTCAGCTTACAAAGATGGTAAAACACGGCAAAGCATCTTAGTGCTGGCAGCCTGCTCTCCTCTCACCTCGAGTGACTGAAAGAATCCTGATTCTGTCCTCATGCTTCCCTGAAAGTTTAGGTGTAGAATTCTAGGTCAGCTGTCACTTTTCTCAAGAATTTGGAGGTTTTGCTCCATTTTTCCTTTTCTCCTTGGGCATCTTATATTCTCCTTTTCTCCACTGTTGTGAAATTTCACGATGCTAGGCCTTTGCAGGTGTCTGTTTCCATCCAGAACGCAGGGTACCCCGGGTGTCTGCAACTCATACCTTTAATTTTGGGGATGCTTCTTCTAAAATGACGCCTTCCACCTCTCTTTTCTCTGTTGTCTTCTTCATCTGTGACCAAGTGGTAGTCCTGGGCTGGCTATGTAACTTTTTCTTCTTCTTTTCATTTCAGGTTTTCATTGTCTCCTCTGTTTCTGCTCTACCGTCAGAGGTTTTCTCCACTCATTTGTGCTGTTGGGTTTTTATGAGCCCTTGTCTGGTGCTTTTTCTCTGAATGCTGCTCTGTTTATGGCCTCCTGTTCTTGCAGCCTGGAAGCATGACTTTATCTTGTTGGAAGTATTGATTTTTTAAAGTTTTCTTTTCCCAGAGTAGTTTGTTTCCTCCATGTTGCTTTTAGTTTCTAACTTTCTTGCTAGAGGCTTTCCTTGGAGATCTGAGAATCCTTGACTGTGCGCTCTTGAGTAAGAGGGAGACTGGAAAGCTGAGGGCAGGACTGGTCCATGAAGGGGGACCTTCTTTGTGTGGAGCCTACTTCTTCGTATGATGGTTTTTCCTCTTTAGGTGATTTCCAAGGAGGAGAATTTCAACTTCCCACCTGGGGTTCAAGGTCGAGCTGCCCGCATTCTAGGAGCTGAGTGGCAAGAAGAGAGCCTGGGGTTTCCGTGCTGAGTTTGTATTTTCCTGTATCCACAGACCAGGGACCACCTGCTTCGTCCTCTTCTGAGGAAACTGGAGGGCCACTGGTCTGTAGAGTCAGGGAGGGGAGGATACCTGGGGTCCAACTGCTTCCTAGACAGCTCCCCACGCATCTTATTCTATCACCTCCCACTCGCCCCCAGTTTCATACATACCTGCTGTTACCGATTTCTGAGTCTCCTGAAGGTCCTGCCCTGTTCATTAGGCTGGGTCTCAGCTTTTCTGTAGGAGGCTTGGGACTTGGCTCTGTTGAATATGTTAAATTAGTTGCTTCTTGTTCACCTGCATTTTAGCTTCTATTTAGTTTCTGTTCAAGGGGCTTCACGTCTTTAAAATTCTTTACTGTAATTTTGGTTAGAGTTTAGGAAGAGGTGAAATTAATGTGTGTTTTTAGTCAGCCGTCTTCATGTGGGACTCCCCTTTTTAAAGTCTTATAGCTTGGACTGTAGGGTAAACTCCCACATCTTTCATTCAATGAAACGTAACTCCTTGGCTATAGTCATACTCAGTAAATATTTCTCAAATATACGATGAATTATTGAATGGACAAATGCATTTAACTCACCGATTTGAAATACTTTGAGTTAATGTAGTTACAGATTAATTGGATATGCACTTATTATTTAGAACTATGAATACTAAGACTCAAAATATATAAACATTAATAATCCTCATATATTTTAAACTAATAATTAAGTAACTCAGTAAATGTTTATTGAGCAGTTACTCTCTACATAATTCTCTTGACCCGATTCCAGGGTTTCATAATTGTTTATATTTTCCTCTAAAGTACAGTTGCCTCCTTCCCTCACTTTAATGTTTTTCTGTTAGAAATCAGACTACTATTTTTATGGAGTACATGAGAATTCTCCCTGTCCTCAATATTTTGTTTATAATTTATGGTTGCTTTTTAAAAAATATTTTATTTTATATTGGAGTTTAGTTGGTTAACAATATTGTGTTAGTTTCAGGTGTACAGCAGAGTGATTCAGTTATACACACACATGTATTCTTTCTCAAATTCTTTTCCCATTTAGATTATGACAGAATATTGAGCAGAGTTCCCTGTGCTGTACAGTAGTTGCTTTTAAGAGTAGATACTGAATATTTTCTATTTTTCACAGGGCCTACAGGATGTATGGAGTGGGCAATTAATAAATAAAAATTAGCTGAATTGAAAATTCTGTGTTCTTAGAGCTTGTGAGACGCTTTTACAAATGTTTTCTTTTATTTCAATTTGACAGAAAAGAAAGGGGCAATTTTCTGAACCAGACTTTGTATGGAGGGAATATTTATACACTTAATTTTGAAATCCTGAGAACAACCACTATTAGTTTCCTAAGGCCGTTGTAATAACATACCACAAACTGGATAGCTGGAAACAAGGGAAATCTATTCTGTCATGGTTTTGGAGGCTAGAGGTAAACATCGAGGTGTGAGCAGGGCCACGCTCCCTCTGAAGGCTTTGAGGGAGACATTGTCCCGTGAGTCTGTTCTCACTTCTGCAGAGGGTTGCCTGCAGTCCTTACCATTTCTTGGGTGTGACAGCAGACCTCCAATCTCTGCCTCTGTCCTCACATGGCCTTCTCTATACGTGTCTGTCCAAATTTCCCCCTTAGGGACACTGATCGTTTGATTTGGGCCTGTGCTAAGGCAGTGTGACCGCAGCTTAACTCGAGCGCATCTGCAGAGTCCGTGTTTCCAAATCAGGTCACATTCGCAGGTTCTGGGTGGATATGCCTTTTTTTTAGGGGTTGCTGTTCCACCCAGTACAACGGCATTTCATGGATGTACAGTAATTTAAGAAACCACATAGTAATATTCTCTACCAAGTAATTCCACTTAAATGGAGGTAATTAAGTTCAGAAGCATTGCACGGGGCCATGGGATAAGGTTCAAGCTCTCTTAACAGTTGCTTCATTTTAATAAAAATGAGAGATTTATCGTCCTTAATTTGAGAGAACACTTTAAGTGACTTTTGGTTGCCATATTTTACTGAGAATTCTGACTTCCCTATTTGGAAAATGCAGGTAAATTTCAAAGCATATATTTAGAAGAAAAATAAGTAATTAATGAAATGAGTGCCAAAAAAAGGGGAAGGGATTAAAAGATTTTTTTTGTTATTGAAACATGAATAATGAACATTTTTTTCTCGTAAACCAGTCTCATTATTTAGAGACCCAGTAGACTTGCTGAGAATAATCCATATATCAATACTAATTTATTTGAGAAAAATATTTAGTATATATTCCTGCACTGCAAATCAGCAAGGTCTCTCACTAGCTTTCTTTTTTACTTATTATATTACCTTTGCAAGCCATCATATGATTAACTTATGAAACATCCCACTGTCAAATAAAGTGAAATGCCCCAATTTCAATAAAAGCTTTTTACTTTGTCTTCACAAAGGACTACTAGGGTGGGTTTCTCTCAGAGTTTGTTTCTGTCATGAAATGAAGTTAGTACAGGGCTGATCCAGGTTTTTGGCCAGGGATTTTTATATTGCTTCAGTTCTAATTCACTAAGTATTTACTACAATATAAGGAGTAGATGTGAGGTAATCTAGTTAAGTTTTAAAAATAGGGCCAAGGGAGACTAGACAATCAGAGTCTAACTATAATGAAGGTAGTATTTCATGTGCGAGGCGCTCATAAGCCTTTTATAATTACTGCTACTTTTCATTTTCTGCTGTTCTTGTAAGTTGTAATCTTCATTTGTGACCCCTCTTGTTTGCAAATGTTAAGTTATAGAAGTTTCACTGACAACTCCTATATACATCAAAAAGACCTGCAAATAAGAAACAGCAGTTCCTAATTTGCCAGGTAATTGAAATACAGTACTTTCCCCTTAGAGGAATACAGATGTTCAGTCCAGGGAAAGCGGGGGCTTTTCAGTGCACCTCATTTGTGACTACACCTTGTAATTGCAAGGAAAGAACATTATTTGAAATGTCACTAAAATCGTCCTTCATTTTTACCCCTTAAAAAAGTGAAGTTGTTTGAATTTTTTTTTCATTCTTTCTGTTAACAAAATATTAAAAACCTTTGGTGTTTGAAATACCAAAGAAGCTATTTAGAGATTTGCAGAAGAGTCGAAGGAACTCTAAATAAAGCATTGAGCTGGGGCCATGAACCTTGCATGCCTTCTATGTCGGGGTCCCTAGATCTGCCGCCAGGTTTGGTAATTCACTAGGACCCAAGGTTGTTATAATCACGGTTACAGTTTATTATAGTGAAAGACAGATGGCAAAATCAGCAAAGGGAAAAGTTTCATGGGGTGAATTCTGGAAACCCACACACACGCTTCCAAGAGTGGTCTCCCAGAGAAGTTGCCCAAGGCAACTTCTTAATTCTTCCCATAGCGTGTTGGGCCAACATGTGCTAGGGATGCTCATGAGAGACTCACTGCCCAGGGCTGTCACGGGGGGCCAGCTGTGTGGGTACCCATCTTGCCCAGCACGTACCCGTCTTCCAAACTCCCAGAGGAAAACTGGGGGGGGGGGGTCAGTATAAACCATATGGTTGGTACAAACCGTGTAGGCACAGTAGACCACTCTTACATTTAGGGAAGATTTCATGTCATTGTCGGGTTCAGTTTATCAGCTGTGTCCCCATAGGCCAGCCAAGACCTGATCCTGGAAGCAGACCTTTCTCGGGCCTGCAGTCTCAGGCCTGCTACATGTGTTGGTTCTTCTCTTCACACCTCCATTCCGTCCCTTCACACAGTCTGTTGGCTCTACTTTCAAATTCCATGTGGAGTTCAATCACCCTTCACTTTGTCCATCACCACTACCCTAGTGTAAGCTATCATCCTCCCTGGACTCGTGCATTCATTTCAGAATTTATTTCTGGGCTTGTTACTCACTGCCCCTCTACACTTTGTTCTTCCAAGAGCAGCCAGACAGCTTCTTCTAAAACAAAATTCAGATCATGTCACTCCACTGCTTATGTGGCTTCTGATCTGACTCAGGTGTGATGTGCCCTCTGAGCCGCTTTGCTGCGCGAGGTTCTCATACGCTCTGCTCCACCCGCCAGCTTCCTGCCGTCCGTCCAACACACTAAGTCCTCAGGCCTTTGCAGTGACGCTGCCTAGAAAGTGGTCCCTCTGGCCAATGCCTCAAGGCTTCTTCCCTCTCTTTCTTCAAGCCTCTGCTTAAAATTTAAAAAAGCACCCTCACCTCCGTCTCCCCACAGCCTGCTCGGCATTTATCCGCCCACATAGTCTGCATCAGTTTGCTTTCTCTGCGTCTGGTCTGTTTCTTCTTCCTGGAATGTACCCTCCGTGAAAGGAGATTGTTTATTTTCATGACTGCACCACCCGGTGCCTTGAACAGTGCAGCCCGTCTTAAGCACTCAATACCCATTCTTGAGTAGGTTAGTGAAAAACTAAGTACAGATCTCAACTTAGAAAGTTAAAGGCTCAGGAGAGGTCGTCAGTACAGCTTGAATGAAGTTTTAAGTCCCCGCGAGCGGTTCCGAATAACAGGGATGACTTTGTACAGAGAGGAAGCAAAGGGCTTGATGGGTCCTGTTTGGCGGGTTCAGTACCAAACTGGTACTTTCATGATCAGCTAAAAATACCCCAGGTCAGTTCTTGGCTCAGTGGAGGAAATAGTTGAGAGCACCGAGAAGAAGATTAGGGATGAATTGAAATTAAGAAAACAGCTCAGCATAAAACCCCCCACGTTCTATGACACCCCATTGCAGGTGAGCTTACAGGGCCAATGTTTGCTTCTTGCTGGACGTGATCACAGAGTAGAGGGAATATTGCCTCCTGTATGTTGCCTGTGGGTTTTTTCTTTTCAAAGCCTCTGGCCCTATGATCTCTCAGGGTCTTGACAATAACGTAGTGTCAGGTGCTACGGTGTATGGTGTATGTATTGTTTCCTCTTTAAACACGTAGATCAGTGGACACACAAGGAGCTTAAAGAACACCCTGGGGGGAACGTGTTAGTTTAGGGACAGACTTGGCCGTAAATGACAGGTTTCTGCCTTATGCTCCGTCTGTTTTTCCACTGCTGTGCATGCCTTCCTAATATCACACGCGATTCCTCTGATATGATTGTAGCTATGAACGGATGGGATGCGGTTGGACGGTGATGACGTGATGTTTCCGGGTTATTTCCGTTTCATTGGAGGCTGAGGAGAGATGTGATTTTCAGTGAGACACGTACACCCACGATACTAGCTATGTTCCCTTCCATTGTTGCCTCCCTGACCAATTCCCCATCAATATCTGTGGCCAAGGTGGAGGCTATAGGGAGTCGAGGTTATGATAACTAAGGCTTTTACTTCATCAGGACTCACAGCAGGTAAAAAGTGTACCTGGTCCAGTACTTGGATAAAATACCCAGGCTCCTTTGACTTGGGTAGCGGTTGAATGGATCCAGAATTGTGTGTCTATAACTGATACGCATTAAAAGTGCCCTTGACATCTGTAAATAAAGGGCTTCCACTAATGGCAAAGCAGTAAGTTAAATTCAGCTTGCTTTGGTCTCAAGTGATTCCTGTCTCACTTGCTTCATTGCTTCTTGCTTTCCCCATAAGTCATGTTTAATAAACAGAAAGAAGGGGCCGCTGAGAGAAGGCTAATTGAGAAAAAAAGATGCTACATGTGACCATTATTATATTTTTACACAAACACATAAGGAAAGGCCTTCCATGCACATATTTCTTCTCTGTTGAGAGTGTTCAGGCTGTGCTCATAATACACGGAACAGTCCACATCTGTTATTTCTTTAGCTCTTTTCAGCTTTGAATTATGTATCTGTTGGTGCATTTGTAGATTCAGCCTTTAGGAGAAAACTCCTTGTCTATTTTCGCATCTGAGACCTAGGTTACAGTCCAGAGAGAGAAGGTTAAGAGTGAAAAGCTTTCCTTTCTCATTCCATCTGGTCCAGCCAAATGAATTAGTCATCTGGTCCAGCCAAAGGGGTAAGAAAGGGTGTGAGCCGCTGTTACCATAGATTGTCAGGTTGCGGTTTCTATGGTGACCGACTTTTGCTCTCTTTTGGTAGCTAAATACAGCAGCAATACAAAACTCGTAGCTGAGTTTGGCCTTCAGGTACTAGGATCCTTGGATTCTCCCAGAATTTGCTCGAGGCCACCTATGTAGGGCCAGAACTTAATTTCTTGAGCATGACATTCCCTGTCCCACCTGGCAGGGTGTCTGCTACCAAATAATTTAGCAGTAAGTGTTTGTGTGACTCTTGGTTGCTATTTCCTTCTCACCAACTGAAACCCCAGTGGTTCTTTGAAAGAGAGTCTGTCTTAGACAGTAGGTCATGTTGTGACTGGACGAGTGGCTCGACCCCTGTATCCTGCTGGTGTTGCTGACCTGACTTCTGAGTTTCTGCCCAGCAGCTGGTCCCAGGCTGGCTTACCTCCAGCTCTGGCCCCGAACACCCAGACCTGGGAGCTTGCCCTCTGCCATTCCCTCGTTTGTCCTTCTCATCTCTTTAAAGACTTGGAGAGGTTTGTTAAAGTCTCTCGGGGATGGTGAATCGCAGAGATGTTCAGTTTGTGTCATGCCCATCCTTTGCCACTTTCAGAAACCAGAGGAGGGGCTTGTTTGTGTTATTTTTCATGTGCTCTGGGTTCTTGAACTGCAGCCCACGCATTACGTTAACTCAGAAAGCGCCGCGGGGACATCATGTTTTTATGCATGTTGGATAAAATCTGGTGAGACCTGCTAAAGAGGGCAACTTTGGTCCAACAGTAAAGGTAACGATGAAAATCGCAAAGGCCAGATGTATAGAGAGTTCACTCAACAATGGCTTGATTTCAGGGCCCCCTACACTGCTGCCTGCATCTGCTAGATAGCGACTTGCTTTTAATTCTAAACACTAAGAATTTAAAAATACAGTCCACCTTAGTTATCTGAGCTGTGAGTTATCCTTCCCAAATGGCTTCTGTTGGCCCCTGATTGTTCCGGCTCTCTCCAGTTCCTGGGTTTCAGGGAAAGCAAGATAATATTTGCATGAACTTCATGTCATGGGTGTTGGGATACGAGGAGGGGACATCGATCTCTTATTTATGAAGCAGATGCATTTCAAAGTGATTGTCATAGCATATTTTAATTTCTTCTAGATTTTCCATGCTACTCGCCATTAGTTAGAATAATTAAGAATTGATCATAATTCTTTTTTCTGTGGATGATTTGATAATAAATGATAGTATAGTTGTATGGAGGCAGGGTTTTTTTTCCCCTCAAAACACGGACAGATTTTTTTTTTTGTAGGTTAGGTCGTACTTTTTTTTTTAAGATTTTTTTTTTTTTTTTGATGTGGACCATTTTTTTTTTGTCTTTATTTTTTGTTACAATATCACTTCTGTTTTATGTTTTGGTATTTTGGCCACGAGGCATGTGGGATCTTAGCTCCCCGACCAGGGATTGCTTATGCACCCCCTGCATTGGAAGACGAAGTCCTAACCACTGGACTGCCAGGGAGGTCCCCTAGGTCGTACTTTTAATCTCCGTCTTTTCTTTCATGGATAGGCAGTTGTAAATTGCAGGATCTCAAGTAGGCAGATGGATGTAAAGAGAAGTTTAAGTTCATTCTGTCTACAGAGGTTTAAAATCTAACGGAAAATGAGGACCACGTATGATGGGGCCCCAGCTACTGAACCTTCCGCATATTCCCTCCTGCCTGAGAAAGGCCCCCGGTGCAGAGGTTTGTGTGAGCTGCAGGTGTAAATGAAAGTGTGGGCATCCTTCCGTCCTGCGAGTTCTCTCTTTCCTTCCGTGGGCAGCCAGTGTACAATGAATTTCCGCGTCAATGGCACAAAGTCAAGGATAAGGTGAAACTCTGCCCCCTGTTTCTTCTCCAGCTCCATTTATAACCAGAAGAACCCACATAAACAAATCAGATAACCTTTTTTTTTAAACTGAAATTTTTATTGAGATAATTGTACATTCACATGCAGTTGTAAGACATAATAGAGAGAGACCCCATATACCTACTCTTCACCCAGTTTTCCCCAATGGTGACATCTTGGAAAAAAAACACAGTTTTGCAGCCAGGATATTGACATTGATACAATCCATGATCTTACTCAGATGGCCCCAGTTTTACATGTGTTCATTTGTGTGTGTGTACTTTTTACAAATTTTTTATTTTATTTTATTAAAAAATTTTTTTGAAGTATGGTTGATTTAAAGTGTTTCAGGTGTACAGCAAAGTGATTCAGTTATACATATATATTCTTTTTCAGAGTCTTTTCCGTTATAAGTTATCACAAGATATTGAATATGGTTCCCTGTGCTGTACAGTAGGTCCTTGTTGTTTACCTGTTTTATATACAGTAGCGTGTATATGTTAATCCCAAACTCCTAATTTATCCCTCCCCCCTTTCCCCTCTGGTAACCGTAAGTTTGTTATCTATGTCTGTGAGTCTGTTTCAACAAATCACATAAACATTTACATGAATAGATAATGTTCTGTGTTTAACATTAAATAAAAGGAATGGATGAGTTTAGAATAGTAGAAACCTGACTTAAAGCCCCCCCAGTATTTAAGAACATGTCATGCTTGGAGTCGGTAGAGAGATTTCCAGATTCCAACAGAATTACTTTTTGCCTAATTATCTTGATTGTGCTCAGAGTAAGCACAAGCGTACATGGCACACGTAAGGCGCCTTTGCAAAGGAATTTGGAACATTTGATCATTTCCCTTGTGGTTTTGTACAGGTTAGTCCACTTGCTGGACCTTGGTTGTTTCTGAGCTTCCAGGGCTCCTGGGAGACTTCAGGTCCGTCAGCCAGGGGGGTGGTGAGCAGGGCGTGGCCGACGCGTCACAATTCCTCGTTCTCCTGTAGTAAGTTACACACCTTCGGGATATCTTTGGAATATACAGTATATTAACGTGCTCAGACCCTTCAGGGTGGCGTACAGAATAAAAACGCAAATAAAGCCGTGAAGACTTCACCTGGACGCCCACATCATCCTCCAGTGGAAAGTCATTGCAGCGATGTCGCTTCAGTTGTTGAGCCCAGACAGGACGGAAGAAATGGTACCAGCCACTCCCCACACTTAATCTCATTATCCTCACGATAACCCGACATGCAGGTATTATTAGTCTTCCTGTAACTTGAGGAAAATCAGAGAAGCTGTCCTACCTCACACAGAGCCTATGGTGGAAGCAGGACCCAAATGCAAATCTTAACCGACTTTAGGCCTAACTGCATCTGAATCAGTGGTTCTCAACGGGGGAGGATCTGGTAGTTCTCTCAGTGTCTGGGGGCATTTTGATGATGACACAGAGCTGGGAGAGATGCTACTGGCATCTGTGGGTAGAAGCTGGAGATGGACGGAACATCCTATGTGCACAGGACAGCCCCTACTAACAAGGCATCAGTTGCCCCAGGATGCCAGCAGTGCCCAGGTGGAGAAACCCTGGCTAGAGACTGGGTGCTTTTCTTACCAGGAGGTAGGTTGACCCATGGAAGGCAAGGGCAGCTGGGATTTGAGGACGATGCCTGAGATTTTCACTGTTCTTAGATCTGTGCCAGGCGGGCTGGCAGTTGGCACTTTCCCATTGGGAATCTTCTGCACCTGTGGCAGAAAGAACACAGATGGATGTAAGCCCCTGTGTTTCAGTAGCTCCTGCTGTGTCCAGAAAGGGCAGGACACAGAGTCAGCCTTGCCCATCACTGATTCTTCATTCTCCCTCTGAAAGCTGGATTCCACATGTGGGGAGACAGTTCAGGGCCATTGGCCTTGTTTCCATGACAACAGTTGAGTTGCATTGAGGGCTCTCAGTAGAAGGGAACACCCAGCAATAATTTTGTCAACGGCATCTGGCAGTGGGGTGTGAGGCTGGGGAAAAGCTAACCCCCAGAGCCCCGACTGTGGTTTTCTTTAGCCCACAGCCCTCAGGCTGGACACGTGTGGAGATACCCTAGCTCATTAGGAGAGAAGTAACTAAGCTTAAGAACAGACAGTGTAATCACTGTTTACCTGTACCCACAGCATAGGCTCTGTTTTTTTCTCATAGTGGTGCTGTAAGTAAGGTTGAATTTCTTGCCACTTACAATGCTTTTATGGTTAAGTGTTAATGAAAGGCATCCTCATTGCCCCTGTTTTTTTTTTTTTGCGGTACGCGGGCCTCTCACTGTTGTGGCCTCTCCCGTTGCGGAGCACAGGCTCCGGACGTGCAGGCTCAGCGGCCATGGCTCACGGGCCCAGCCGCTCTGCGGCATGTGGGATCTTCCCGGACCGGGGCACGAACCCATGTCCCCTGCCTCGGCAGGCGGACTCAACCACTGTGCCACCAGGGAAGCCCTGCCTCTGTTGTTTTAAAACAACCAGTGTACCAGTTTTTGGACTTACTGTGGAAATAGTCCTGCTATAATCACCTGTTATGAATTCTTGTGGTTCAGGTTGAAGTATATAGTACTACATTTTCTCATGACTATTTTTTACCTTGATTGAATGCAGGACTAGTTGATAAAATTGCTGTTTACAGCTGTAAGTAAAAAAATGGAAACGCTTATTAGTGTTCAGCTTATAGATGTTTTATTACCTTTTTGTTATAAATATTTCATTGGCTGAGTTTAATTCAGTGCAATGGAATTGAAATATAATAATGCTATTGATTTAATAAATGCTGGCATCCTAATGTACATTTTTAGATGCAACTAATATAATGAGGGTAATTATCTAATGAACATGTGAGCACTAGGTCTTTCATAAAACAAAAAGAGGAAGAGTATGATGAACTGCATTGGATTTTTTTTTTTGGCATAACATAGCATGCTGATATGAATAAAGGAATTAAAGCCTAGGTCATTATATATTGATTTGAATGTAGTACTAAGTAAAACCTTCCTCTGACTTTTCTGAAGCCTGTTCTTGGAAATTATGCAGATTAATTGAAGCCTTTGAAAAGATGCCTATGCAATGTTTGAGGTCCCTACGGACCCAAAACTGGCATGTTGGAACTGAAAAAATTATATGGTGCAGTGTTTTTGTGTATGATGCACTCAAATCACTAAATCAAAGATTTTAGTGCTTAAAAAGAATGTGGAGGGGTGTTGAATTGCATTATCAGTTTTTTTGTCCATTTTTTTTCATATCAACATAAGCAAAAAGAAAGAACCGGAGGATTAAAGATTGAGGATCAGATGGCCACCATTAAGGAAATTCCTGGAGCATTTGATTGTGGAACTCAGGCTGTAAGAATTAGGTTTCTGCACAGGAAATGAGGCACTGCTTTTCTTACATGAAAATCCTCACCAAGTGCATTTTAATTGTGTTGTGTTCATTAGTTTGAACTCCCTCTCCCCTGTGCCACATTCTTCATATTTTTATATCGTGTGGGGTGTATTTATCCAATGAAGCAGGGCTGGCAAGAAGCATCAGCTGTCTTGGGAGTCTGTGATCAGCACATACTAAATTGTAAGACCATAATTGGCAATGCTTCCAGCCTCTAAAGTACACGGAGAGCAGCGGGTTAAGATCCAGGAGGCATTTGAGAGATGAGTTGAACCTAAGATGATCGAATGTTCTTTCTTTTTCCTTGTCTTTTGTCTCTCAATTAGTAATACCTTCTCCTCCTTCCATAGATTAATACTCTGTCACTTATCTGTTTCATAGAGAACCTCAGTATTTACCCTGAAGCTTCGTCATTCTGCCAATGACCAATATTAAGGCAGCTCTGTACAGTAGTGTTTCTTAAATAGCGATGCTTGATTCTTCCAGAGTCAGGTTGTGCTTTCTTCCCAGGGCTGGTAGTCCCTTCAGAGGCACTTAGGGGACCAGTGAGTACCTGGGGATGCTCTGAGGTTGTCTGATGTCCTCTGTCTCACATGTGAAATAAAGTGGGACACCAGCCAAACTGTAAAGGCAGAACAACCAGGTATATTGTATTTTGTCCAGACTTCTTTTGCCAGCGTTGTACATGTATTTATCACATCTCTGTCATTTTCTAACTAAATTTCAAGCTTCTCGATGTTGGGAACCACATCCTCCTCTTTTTTTTCTTCATTCAGTACACAGGTTAGTGCTTAACATAGAGTATTGAGAGATACCACTGGCAGGTTGAGACTCATGGGGACTTTGCAGCTGGGGACGTTTACTAGATGAACCACATTTATCAGGTAAACCTGTCTGGGTTAACATTGATAATGTTATGAGAGATAGGTATCGATGATGGATACCTTGTAGAGCATCATAGGCATTTACTGGACACATTTTTTAAATCTTTGTGGCTTAAAGAACACGAAAGCAGTTAGTAAAAATATAATGGTTCATTGTTGATAAAGACTGATTGACTTTATATCTAAACATTGGGAGATAATTTTAGTGTCAAAATTTTCTCTCTGACGGTTTTTTCATAAACCATTGAAAAGTGCTGTGAATTGACAGCAGAAATTGGAGGTTTTCAGTAAGTGGTCGGTATTAATAGCTATCACTTTTTAACTTGGCAATATCTGTCTTTGAGAGCATTTTAGGAGCTTATAGGTTATAAGGGTTTTGTTTGTTTGTTTGTTTACCATTAGCAATAAAAAACGCAAAGATCCATTTTGGTCTTTGCTTCCTGGTCTGGGCCATAACCTGATAACTAATCACACACAACTACGTAATCTGATGGCTAGATCATGTACTTAGCGTCAGACCACATGGATTTGAGTCCTGGCTCCTCTTTTTAGCTGTGTGTTCTTGCTTAGGTAACTTAACTTCTCTGTGCCTTAGTTTCCTCTCTAAGATGGATCCTACCCCACAGTCTGTTGTGAGGGGAAAATAATAATACAAGGAAAGTGCTCACAGGTATTTACAGTGTGTTCATTGCTGTTACTCTTTCTACCGGCTTGAATATTATAAACCAAACCAAGCTACTCTCAGTGCAGTCAGTGTATCTTAGTAGGAGTGAGTGAAAGCTCCGTGGGGTCAGGAGAGAAGAAAGCTGATGAAATTCGTGTGGATTACGGAAGTTGATGTGTATATAATCTCTTTTACATTGTCATTCGACTGAAAATAAGGTTCCCTGAAGAGTAATTGTTGAGGTAGGCTAGTAAGACAGCCCTCCAGTAAAATGAATGGTATTTTTACTTCTGATCAATTTGAAACTACTTCAGGGCAAAAATAAAACGTGTAGCCATGAATGTAGATGCGAATGACATTGCCAGCCTGTCTTACGGAGTTTTTCTGTAAGCAGTTTAACGGGACTCCAGTTCGTTTGAATAAACAGTATCTCGTGAGTGTGACAGGCACGTTTGTAAATGTCCTGAGGATTTACTGCTCACTCCTGATCTCAGGAATAACATCATTCTTGATCCAATAATTTAGAGGTGTGAAGGATTCTCTAGAGCTTTGCAAAGGCCAGAACGTATCTTTCAACCCACAGTGCATTTCCCATTATCTCTCAGTAGATAATCGGTTTTGTGAATCATTTCAGGAACCAGGAACTCTCTCTCTGTCTCTCTGTCTCTGTCTCTGTCTCCCTCTCCCCACTTAGAACTGAGAATGATTAGCTGGTGTTTGTACATGAACGCATGTGCTCTGCCTGCATTAACAGCCTGAAGTAAATGGTCTAGTAGTGATACATTTGTTTTTCAATGAGAATATCTTACATACTATGTACCCTTTCTTATGTACTAATATGGATGTACATGTATGCACACAAAGAGCTCAGATGGTCTGTGTGTTGGCTTATTTAGAAATTGACTGGTGTTGAATTTTTTATCATAAAAGTCTGTTTGTTGGGAGTGCTGAATGACTCCTTTCGCCTCTGAAATCAGACTTAAAATCCTCAATCCAGTATCTTAAGACCCAGTCTCCCTAACTAAATTTACAGTTCCACCTTCTCAGAATCTTTTCTTCGTCATTCTAAGTCTCATGCTTTTTATATTCAAAATTAAGTTTCACTCCTTTAAATCCCTGGACTGCCGTCATCTTGGTGGTTATAATATTTTGAAGCTACAAGTAAAAATAGTGTTTGTTCTGAAATTTTTTCTAAACCTGGATCTTCCATGGCTGTTCTTCATGCCTTTTCCTTCTCCCTTTTGACAAATGCAGTTTTTGTGTGTATTCTGTGCATCACCTAGTGGCATGGTGTGTGGAACCCCAGTGGTTTCTAATGAATGCCAAACGAGTGAACGAACGAATGATAGAATATAGAATCAGAATGGATGTCAAGGAATCTAGTTTTTGATGTTTCTCCAGCTTAATTCAATAATTATGTCTGGGCATCTTTCTTGGATGAACTGCATAACGTAAATGAGAGGGTTTGGCATTGACTGGAAAATATTGCATGTACTACATGGCTAACAGTCATGTGTTTTAAAGATTTCCAGTGACCAGAAATCTAATGGGCAAGTCCTTTTAGAAAATACTGCCCTTCCTCTCGAGTTCAAAGTTTCTGGCATTACCATTCATGAATAACATAAATATTGGAGTAGCAGATTTATAATCATAATCAAACTCATAATCATTATGGTCTTTGCTCTTGGATTTAAAAATTTTTCATTTTGTTGACTTGCTTTCGAAACTGGTGGGACTTGTACACATTATTACCAGTTTTCTTTTTTTTTCCTTTTAAATGCTGATTAAAAAGTGACCTTAAGAAAATGGAAGTTAGGGCTGGGGATAAAGGGATGTATTTTATAGTTTTCAAGTTCCTTTCTGAAATTTGGAGAGGTTTAATAAGGTATAACAGATAGATATGGATATTTGAGACCAAAATATAAAAAACCAATGTGTGTATGCAGCTACCTCTCAAAATGTCCGGCTTCTTTTTCAGTATATTAAACAAGAGAGTTTAAGAGTTTTCACATAGTTTGGAACAAAAACAGATGCATTTTCGCAAGTAAGAAATTTGTGTGCTTACAACTGAAACCTCGTAGAAATAATTCAAGGTGTAGGAAATCTGAGCCATGATTCGCAAGGGAAAACTTGTTTCTAAAACTTCGTTCACTAAGCATTATTTTTAAACTGTTTAATATTTTAATGTCACCAGGACAGAACATTGTCAACAATATTTTAATTGTTTAAAAATATTAACATTTTATTTTCACCCCACATGTGGCCATGGATGATTTTGAGGTGGGTGGTATTTCTTATGTATGAGCAGAGGGAGAGATTCTCAGAGGTTGACAAGGGAGCACAGGGACATCTATAAAGAAGTAAGAAAATGTGTGGTATCTGCACAAAGTGATCCCCTCTTAACCTAGAGGTACTGTTTGATGCAGGGTGCGCTGGAATCATTAATGATAAGCATTTATAACAGAGTCCACAGCCTTGAAAAGAGAAAGTTATCTGAGGACCAGATTGCTGTCCTAAGCTTGTACGCTTTATTTCTAAGGAAAGGCAGGTCCCACTAGACAACTGTGAGTCAAGTAAGGCAGCAGGTAAAGGACAATCATTAGTGTAGCGTTCCTGGGGGCTTTAGGGCTTCCAGCCCAGCATTGGGAGCTGTGATTGAGCAACCTTCTGGCAGAGATATGAGGTGGGTGTAGACTTAGCTAAAGACTTCAAGTCAGTGGTCAAGGTCACAGTGAGAGCCTGGGATATAGAAAGTGCCTGGGGGTTATGGGTCAACCCTACTTAGAAAGCTGGCTCTACTCAGAGTGCAGAGGGAGGGACAAAAGTGTGTGGGTCAAAGAGTGGGCACACAGTCTGAAATCAAGAGGGGATTCGGACGGTGGGTAGACCAGAAGCCCAGAATGCTGTCAGGACAGCCCTACGGCAGAAACGAAAGGAGAAGCAAACGGGAGAGCAGGTGAGAGATCCAAATTGCAAGCAGAGCCCTAGTGTTAGAGGCAGCCAGGGAACAGGCACGAGTTTCCTGTTATTGGTGAACCGCATCTCAAGAACGTTTAGCTTTGTAGCTGTGAGTAATGGGAGAGACACTGCAGCAAGGAAGGACATTGCTAGCAGAGGGAAACGGAAGAACTTCCATGAAACTAGTACATCATCTTGCCCATTTATCATAGCTACACATGTCACTAGTGCCTGAGGACATTTATGTAATACCAAATAGTACCATAACGACTGCTTGATAAACTTGTTGAGTACAGTCAGGCAACGTTTTATAGTATGTCTTAATTTTAGAATAATTCCTCTTTTCAGAAGGTTAAAGGCTTTTGTGCCTGAAATGGAAAAAATATTTATCTGCAAAATCCACTTATGTGATTCAGTTCTTACTGATAGATACTGGGGTGCGTTGATGTTTGCTGAGAGCATTAACTTTTAATCTTTTCTTTCAGTCATTTTGGGTTTCCTACTTTTGTATTAACACATGTGGTTTCTGGCTCTGCCTTGGTGTTTGGGGTGATGTGTGTTGATTTGCATTAAATCTCTATGCTGTTTCTTTTGATTCCTTTTCCAAGCCACCCTTAAAAGTAAATGCTTTATTTTCAGTAATAAAAAAAGGAAATCATCTCCTGTACCTAAGAATATTTTTTAATCAAGTGATGATTGTTAAGTTCAATGAGTTTTTGTCATGTAAGTCCTTGCCCACGGAGCACATCACCTTCCTCGTTCTGAGCAACCCCCTCCCTGCACGAGGCACCCTGTGCTCCAGCCAGACCCAGCATTTATTGCTCACCCACTGGGTACAGAGACTTGCAGGCAGCTGTGGCCACATGAGAAATGACAGGTCCTTGTGGTTCCATAGGCATTTACATTCTGTACCTGCTTTGGTAAAGCAAAGCGGTGGTGGTGAGTTTAATAAGTGGATCTGGTGTCATACACTGTCCTGTTCTGATCAGCTTTTGTGGGAGGGGCAGGAACAGCCCTGTGGGCTCTGCACGGTCCTCAGAGTTGGGTGTATTTAGAATGGCATCCTTGAATTAATGAAAAATCCACTTTAGGTTCCACATAGAGGCAATATCGTATGATATTTGTCTTTGTCTGACTTACTTCACTTAGTATGATCATGTCTGAGTCCATCCATGTTGCTGCAAATGACATTATTTCATTTTTTTATGGCTGAGTAATATTCCATCATATATATTTATACACACACACACCATATTTACGAAAGAGAAATAGAGTCACAGACGTAGAAAACAAACTTAGGGTTACCAGAGTGGGGGCTGGATAAATTAAGAGTTTGGGATTAAAATATACACACAACTGTATGTAAAATAGATAACCAACAAGGACCTACTATGTAGCACAGGGAACTCTACTCAATATCTTGTAATAATCTGTAATGGAAAAAAAAATCTGAAAAAGAATATATGTATGCATGTATAACTGAATCACTTTGCTGTACACCTGAAACTTAACATCAACTATATTTCAATAAAAATTGTTTAAAAATCCACTTTACATTGGCAGATAAAAGAAAGTCATAGATCCCCAGATATTTTTGTACTTCTCACCCAATTGATGTATTTGGAAACAGGAGGATTTACTTGCAGCTATTATTTCCTCAGGGACAGGCTGCAGAGACATTTATTTATCCACTACTGTTTATACAGACTGTGAGTTATGAGGTGACCTTCATCTCTGCAAGATAAATCCTGGTGTCCAGAGTCCCGCCAGCCTCATCTGTTGCTGTGTAGCTGAAGTGGTTATTGAAACTTGTTTTCTTGAGAAGGCAGGAAGGCTCCACTCACACACATAAGGTTGCTGTGAATTGTCTATAAAACTGCCAGGCACCTATTAAACAGGGGGTGTGGCTCATCTTTATAGAGCAGGAGACGGGTTCTGATTGGGCACAGGGCTGTTTTGGAGTCTTCTATACCCACATGTCCAAGGACCAGTATCAGTACCAGTAACTGATAACCTCAGTGCTCTTCAACACAGAAGACAAGCTGTATCCCCCAAAAGATCCTCCCCGAAGCCTGGAAGTAACTCCAGTAGCAAGAGGCCGTGTTTCCTGAGGAGGCCCCTGCCGTGTTTTAGATGACTGATGGCTTCTATTACTCTGCCGAGCTCTCCTGATGGCCCCTAGGAAGATCAAAGCTGTGCGGTGTGAATTTTTTTTGCTTAGTATAAGTTTAAGCCTGGCCACCAAGGCTTGTTTCTCCCTTGGAAAGGCAATTTAGCCTGCAGAAAATAATTAAATCCGTGATATCTTGCCATAATTAGAAATCTGAAATGGGGGAGGGTTAATGATTTCAATCCGATTTCAGTTGCCCACTAAAACGATCAAGGAAAGCATCCAGACAGTTAGTGAATTCGCTTACAATACCATTGCGTTTAATATTTTCGTTCTTTTCCCCGTAGGACCATGCAGATTTGAGAAGCCATTTTTTCACAGTTGGGATGAAGCTAGAAACAGTGAACGTGAGGGAGCCCTTTCACATCTGTCCTGCATCAGTGACCAAGGTGAGGTCCCTCCCTTGCTTTTCACCTCCGTCTCCGTAGTGGATCCAGTAAGTCTTTCTACTCCAAGCCAACCAGAGGAAATAGGCTCGTGTGGGGATCTGTGGTGACGCAAGTAAACCCAAGGAGGAGGGCCTCCTCTCCAGTACAGTGCTGTCTCAAGCTCCCTTTTATCACTGATATCCGAGTGAGTGTGATCAGATGCCTCCTCTTGCAATGGGTGGGGTGAACTTCACTTGTCCTCCGATAGTACAGGATGCAGACACTCGTGTCCTGCAGAGACTTGGAGGAAGATTCAGATGCTCAACTGTGAGTTCACAGCAGTGAACTCAGCCACTGAATAGGTGGCACCTCCTCTTACTAACCACAGTGACATGGAGACTGCCATTTGTCCCTGTGCTCGTGAGAAGAAACTGCTGATGAGTTTGTAGTCTTCGTAATAGTAACTTGCTTCTCCTGCTGCACTGATCATATTTCATATGATCTATTTTGCAAATACTTGGAAATGGTGAAAAGCAAGTTCCCGTCTCCAGGGTATTAGCACCTCGCTTCCGTTCTCTCATCTGCTTTCATTGACTAAAGGAAAAGTCATACGTCTAATGTTCGTAGATTTAAAATGGAAGTACCGTTTCACACAAAGACATTTTTATTATGGCCTTGATAGTCTTTTAAGATTATAATTTCCCTTCCGCATCAAAGAAATCTCAACGAAGTTACCTATCATAACATACAAAGTATGTGTTTCTACCTTAAAAATATATATGTGTATATACATACATACACACACACATACCATTTATGTCCTGTTAATGGCGCGAGAAACCAACAAACTAAGATTCTTAGCCAACATGTGTTTTACTTAACGGCCTTCCGTGCATTTCCTGGGGTTCAAACGTCAATTCCATTTTAATTTCTTTTTCTGAAGGAGACGGGATTGTTAATGTGGTGATTAATAGTATGAAGTTATTTGAGTCATGCTTTTTTATTTATGATTTTATTCAAGATTTGGTAAAATTCGAGAAATACAGTGGTGATCATGTATTACAGAATATGGGAAATGGTTATAATGAAACGTCCTTTTGTTCTTTGCTAAAGATTTTTTTCTTTAGTGAACATAAATTATTTTGTAACTATTAAAGCAATTTATTTAAAGGATAGCTGTGTAGAACAAATAATGACTTACGCTTTGAATGATCATCTCGGGTTGAAGTGCATGCTCTCGCTGTTCATACACCATTCCTTTATAACCTTTTTATTTGAAATGGCTTTTAGGGTTCTTATTGTGTGTTCTGGTAGTTGGCACATTTTTCTAGAACTAAGGAGTGATACCTTGTTGAACCCTGGCCGGAATTCCTCTTTGTCCCAAGCAGGTGATTCGGTAATGCCAGCTGCCCATTCATCTGGGTATGTGTCATTCCCTTCTCATTCTAATAGGCCGTGGTGTCATCTTCACCTGGTGTTTATAAAATAAACCAAACCGAGGTGCAGTCTGTCAGTGGTCGACACTCACATTTTTCTACCTTTAAATAATTGCAATACATAATATTAGAATGTGACATCCTAATTATCATCAGTTTCAGCCCAGGTATCTTCATCTCATTAAATAGACTTCCAGGGACAGTAGTTTGGTTTTCACAAAAAAGAATCTTCTCTCTAAATACATGTCATTGGAGGTTGGGGGTGAGGAGGTATTTTCTCTGGTTTTTAAGTCACTTTTCATTTTATTTTTTCTTACCCTTTGTACCTAAGATAAAATACTTAAGTCGGGCTTCCCTGGTGGCGCCGTGGTTGAGAGTCCGCCTGACGATGCAGGGGACACAGGTTCGTGCCCCGGTCCAGGAGGATCCCACATGCCGCGGAGCAGCTGGGCCCGTGAGCCATGGCCGCTGAGCCTGTGCGTCCGGAGCCTGTGCTCCGCAACGGGAGAGGCCACAAAAAAAAATACTTACGTCATTCTGTTTCACATTTATCCTTCTTCCTTCTCTTACTGGCCGTGTACTGCTGCCTCTTAGAACTTGGGTCGGCACCTCCCCAGGCACAGGACTCACCTACAGGTCATGAAGTAGTAGAATATTCTTAATGTAGAAGCTGTTTATAATTAAATTTATTTCTCTTAACATTGGAAAAGGTTTTAGAATATTACGTTTGAGACTCTAACACACTGTGCTGTGAAGTACTCATCCTAATGAAAATTTCATTTGTATCTTCCTTGGGGCTTTTCTTCATGGCGCAACTGTTGAGGAAATAAATAACAAATAGACAGGAAGGCAGAGAAGCACATAGCAGATTCAGTATTAAATGACCAACCTTTGGCCCTACAGGGGGACTATGTTGGCGTGATGGGGAGAATATCACCTGTGTATGTGAGATGCATGGTTTAGACAAAGTTTCCTGGAATTTGACACGTGTTGGGTTCTGTTTCTAGGTCTGCTCACTCTGAGCTGCACAGTCTTGGGCAAGTTGGCTAACTGCTCTGGGCTTTGATTCTGAGGCCTGTGGTTCTGGACCAGATGGACCAGTGTCTCTGAACCATTTGGGACCATGAACCCTGATGGATTTGAGGGAACTTAATTTAGCTTTTCCTCTGAAATGTGTGCACAGGAACGTGCATCTTAATAGGCTTGGAGGTTCCTTAGTGCCTGTTCTCACACAGTTCAGCTTTGCTAAGGGATCCTGCCTCCAGAACTATATGATACATCTCTGTGTGAGCATGTGTGTGCGTGTATGCATGAGGGTCTAGATCACATTAATTTAACAAATACTTACGGAGCATTTGTAGACACTGTTCTGGATGCTGGAAACATAAAGTCCCTGCTCTTACAGAGCTTATATTTTGATGGCGGGGGGAGACAGACAATAAATAAAATTAATAAGGAAATAAAGTATGTTAAATGCTAAGGAGAAAGGGGCATCAGGGAAAGGACCTCTAGGGTGTTGGAGTGGAAGGAAGGAAGATGTGATTTTAATTCAGGCTACCAGGAACGGCCTCCCTGAGAAGGGGAAGCTTGATCCTTTGCTCCTTAAAGGCTGTTTCCAAAAGCAAATCTCAGGCAGCAGATTTCTAACGAGTTACTGGAGTTATAACATCAAGAAGAACAGAAGTCAGTTCACTCTTCCTGCGTAGCTTTGAACCAGGTTGCTTCCACAAAGTGTTTTGTAAACCAAGGAGCCAGGAATCAGAGCTTAGTAAGAGGGTTAAGTTTCCTAAGAAAGACTGGTTTATGTCTGTTGAGTTGGGAAAGCGATTTTTTGCCTCTGGCCTGTTTTACATTCTACATTCTTTAAATCCATCATGCTTTTCAGTGTGGCTGTCCACCTGATTTTTGCACTCTGCTTTTTCCATCAGCATGTCTTGTTCTATTTCTTTTCCTCATTGACTTTTTTCCTTAGACTCAAGTAGGTGTTCAACCAGTTCCTACGTACAAAGCGTTTGCTATGCATTGTGGGAATATCTTGATGAGTAACAAACAGGATGCTGTCCTCAAAGGACTTGAGGTCTATTGGGAGAGATAGATGTGGTATCAGACCACAGGAGGGAATGAGAATTTTCGGTTCAGAGGTTCACGTCTGATGCTGTGTGCCAGAACACAGAGTGAGGTGGGGGCGGGTGGGGGGGGCGTTCCAGCAGTAGTGGCTTTGGGGACACATCTTGAAAAATACACGGACGGTGGAGTGGGCTATTTAGACTTGCGAGAATATTGAGTAAGGACATGCCCGGTGTGAGTGATATCCTCTTGGGTTGGAGGGGTGGGACGCAAGGTGAGGCTAGACATCTCTGAGCCGGATGGCGGAGATGGTCCCATCTTGGCTAGGATTTGTCTTACTTGTTTTCTAGCTTGTTTTTCCTCTGGCTTTGGCTGTTGGTTTACTTCTATAAAGTCATGCTGATGTTTTTCCTTCTCTGTCTCCGACATAATTCTGGTTTGTTTACTTTCCATCAATATGACCACAGTGATCAACTAACTTTTTCACAACTGGACCACTTTTGTAATATACACTGAAATTCCAGTTTGTGCTGTGGTCATTGGGATGAAATACGCTTACTGCATTTGGAAGCTGTGCCACTATTTCTTACGAGTCTTACATGTTAATCTCAAGGAATTAACCCCAGGCTCTATCGTCTTTTCTTTCAGGTTTTTAACAATCGTTTTTTCCAAGTGACTATTGATGACCTCAGACCAGAACCTAGTAAACTCTCGATGCTGTGCCACGCGGATTCTTTGGGGATTTTACCAGTACAGTGGTGCCTTAAAAACGGAGTCAATCTCACACCTCCCAAAGGTTTGTATTCTGTGAAAATTTACAGGGTTTGGGTGATTCAGGAGGGCGTCGTATCGTCACTGAAGTGATGCTTCTGTTAATCTGGAGAAGTTTACGCTGTAAAGATTTTAGATGTAGTGAGAAAATAGTTTGTTTCATGGTTAGCCTGACGTAGGAGTCTGTACAGCTCCCTCCCCTGTGGAGGTGTGTGGCCCTGGGCTCCTCCATAAACCATTGTTCCCTGTCTGTTATTGTATGATTGGCAGCTGTGTTGCTGCTGTGTGTTGAGAAAGGGTACAGTATTGCTAAGTGATTGGGGTTAAAAACTTGAACGCGGAAGAGAAGTGACTTTAAAAAGGCAACAACATACCAATGAAGCATTTCTTTACATTTTTATTTCCAGTAAGTTGAATTTTCCCCAGAGCCCAGTTGCTTTCAGATTTCCAACACTTTGATGCCATAAGACATGACAATAATTAAGTTGGGAACCAGGTTGCATTAAAGTCGTTTTAAGTTGAGACCCATAAACCACATGTCAGTAAGGATACTTCAGGAATGTGATGTGTTGTCCCTATAGGTCTAAGGTTTATCCAGGGAAGATGCAGCAAGGAGAAAAGTGAGAAGATGGGAAGGAAAGAAAGGGACTGATAGAAGACAAAAGCAGAATGAGAGTAGAAAAACAAACTTCAGTGGAGATTTTAACAGATAATCTCAAATAAAGCAGGAGTTTTGTGCTAACCTTTTCAAATCACCAAAGATTGGATTACTTGTACTTTAATTGTGCTGCACCTGACTTACCTATGGCGTGACTGTGCTCCCCTGGGCTTTTATCCTAACTTGTGCTCCATCCTCATCCCTATGGAGGAGATTCTTTTGAATTATTTCCATGCAGCTGGTGCTTTTTCCCATTAAAGTTCTTCAGTAATGGAGTGCATTCTAATTACACTATGGTGAACCTTCTACAGAACACTGATTCCACTGTTCTCAGTGCCAAACTCACTGAATCTTCAAAATGAGGATTGCCCTCTGAGGAGACTTAGCTCCAGAGAGTTTATATAGCCTGCCCAGGGCCCCAGGCTTAGTAAGTAGCAGGACAGGAGGTCAGGCTTCTGGTTCTGTGCTCAGTAGTGGGTGGTGAGGACTCCAGTTCACGTGGCCTCAGTGTTTGTGTCCATTTGGGGGCCTAGAGGTGACTATCCAAATCAGTATGCTTCAATTATTCAAGACGGTTAGATGAGGACACCCCTGATATTCCACAGGTACTCTGCAGAATCAAAGACATGATACACGTCCAAATATTTTTATAATCTTTTAAATGATGATGCAAGTGCTATGCTGTAAACATCTATTGGTGGTAAGGAAGAGAAGTCTTTTCCTGCTGTGAAGTTTCAGCAGCTGGTCAGTTTTAGAGTTTGAAAGCCCTCAGGCCAACTTCTAATCAGAGCATGTGTGTGGATGGGTCCCATGTCAGTGAAGAAAGATGTTTTCTAGATATCTAAAATGCTGCTCGGGGGACTTCCCTGTGGTCCAGTGGTTAAGAGTTCGCCTTCCCGTGCAGGGAGTGCATGTTTGATCTCTGGTCAGGGAGCTAAGATCCCACATTCCTTGCAGCCAAAAAACCAAAACATAAAAAATGCTGGGACAAAGTGAGAGAGTGCCATGGACATACATACACTACCAAACATAAAATAGATAGCTAGTGGGAAGCAGCCGCATGGCACAGGGAGATCAGCTCGGTGCTTTGTGACCACCTAGAGGGGTGGGATAGGGAGGGTGGGAGGGAGGGAGATGCAAGGGGGAGGAGATATGGGGATATATGTATATGTATAGCTGATTCACTTCTGTTATAAAGCAGAAACTAACAGACCATTGTAAAGCAATTATACTCCAGTAAAGATGTTAAAAGCATTATTGTAACAAATTCAATAAAGACTTTAGAAATGATCCACATTTTTAAAAAATTTTAAAATGTTGCTTGGTTGGACTTTGCAAATTCCTAGTTAGTTCCTAGTAAAATAGGATCTGTTTAAGAATTTTTAAAAAATGAGTTGGGTATCTCCTCACATAGTTAAAAAAATAGGAAAAACATTTATATATGCATTTTGGATTCATGGATGGCAGAGGTTTAACGTTTACCAGCATCTTTAGATTTTTAAATGTGTTTCAGACGAGGTTGTTCGCATAGCTTGGACCTTTGCTAGGAAATGGGTGTGCTTATTTGGATAATGGCATTTCATGATATTAAGAAAATTGTTTTATATTAATGTAATTGAACTCTTAAGTGTGCAGTGAAATGACGGTACAAATATATTTATGATATTAAATATTTTTATGTCTTAAGCGTTTTATACCTACCGTTTAGCCGTAATTATTGCTTCTTCTCTATCACCCAAGTATTTGTGATATTTGGTGAAATGAAATTGTCTTCATGTCATCTTCCAAACTCTTCCTTCCCCTTTTGAAAGTGAAGCATACCTTTTCTAAGAGGAAAGTTTCTTTATGGATATTATATATTATTTGTAAAATATTGAGTAATGGTGATCAGTACCTTCCAGTAAGAAAATCTCAGTGGTAATAACCATTTTTAAACCCTTGAAGCATTCAGGAATTGTGATCCACCAGTAATCTGTAGAGGTTGTCTTTTGGCTGTGGGATTGTTGTCTTGAAATAGTAGAGCTTTTAGTTATAAACCAGTGAGAAGAAGAGCAACAACTTACAGAAAAAGGTTTATGAATATGAGCAGACACTTCACAGTAAGAGAATCACGACTCTTATGTAAACTCATCATGATAAGAGAAATGCTCGTTAAAAATCATACTGAGATGGCATGGATTTCTCAGATGAGGAAGAAATCCAAAAGAGAAGGAAAGAAGCGGCTCTGTTTTGATGGGAGTCTGGAGGAACAGGATTCTCAGATTTGCTGGCAAAACGCAGGTAGGTACAAACCGTATGGAAGGCAGTTGGGCAAATTTAACCAAAATTGTAGATGCGTTTAGCCGTTGCCTTAGCAGTTCGACGTGTGGAAATTTCTCTTAAACTTACAATTTACAGGTAATATGCATAAGAGTTTGTTTTTTTCTGCAGCATGATATATAATAGCAAAAGACCGGGGAAAATCCAAGTGCCTGTCTGTATGGGATCGGTTAAGTCGATTTTGGATGTTTATATAATGAAAACTATGCAGTTGTTAAAAAGAATGAGGATAATCTCTACATACTGACATGGGAAGCTCTCCAAGATGTACTGTGAGTGACAGATCAGTGAGTTATAGTATGATGTCGTTTTTGTTAGAAAAGAGGTTAATGAGGATATATATTTATGTTTGCACATATTTCTGGAAAGAGACACTGGAAGGTTCCGTAAGAAACTAAGAGACACAGATGTAGGGGACAAACGTATGGACACCAAGGGGGAAAAGTGGCAGGGGGTGGGTGGTGGTGATGGGATGAATTGGGAGATTGGGATTGACATGTATACACTGATATGTATAAAATGGATAACTAATAAGAACCTGCTGTATAAAAAAAATAAATAAAATAAAATTCAAAAAAAAAGAAACTAATGAAAATGATGACTTCTGTGTGGGGTATGGAGGTGGCGACCAGGGCAGATGGGAATGAGACTTTTCACAGAATACGTTTAAAATCTTTTTTTTTTCTTTTTGATCTGAGTGTGAATGTATTATCTATTCAAAAGGAATCATATGATATTACAAGTAGAGAGTTTTTATACCTAAAGGGATCTTAAAGATTATCTCATCAACTCCAATCATTATATGTGTGGGGAAATTGAAGCTCAGTTATGTTAAATGTTAAATGATTAACATTATGATTAACATTAACATTATTAACATTTAACATATGTTAAATGATTTTTTAAGTCTTGGGGCTGAACTTGGCTTGAAACCCCAGTCTTAAGATCCCAAATTGAATGCTTTTTCTGTATAACCAGATCCACCCTTTATTGCTGTTTTCTCTCACTGGTACCTTCGTAAAAGCCATCCTTCTCAGTAATTTGGGGACTTTTTGGTGGCCTTACGCAGGACTGAGGGATGTCAGTGGACCATGACTTACCCATGACGGGAATGATCTATGTGTCAAAGCATTTGGAGAATTTCAATTCTCGAGAATAATATTCCAAGTGTTTGCCATTATAACAAAGCCACAGCTTTAGTTACTGAGCTCCCTTACCATTTGGGGAGACTGTATATTTATGTGTACCATATATGTAGTAAAGTATATTTATTTTTGTAATTAAAGTGAATTAAAATTGAGAGATGCTGGTGGTTTCGGTAGTGATGATTTTATGGTTTCTTTTTGAAGTAACTTGTTAGGTGTCTTACGTGTCAACACCTGGTCTGGGAATCATGCTGTCGGATGTTTTCCAACACCATTCTTGGCTTTATTAATGTATGAAAGTAGATGCTCTTTTTAAAAGTTTGTTGTTTTTCACTTGAATTTTGAGAATATGTAGGATTTATTACACATGTTGAGAAGTGAGTTTAGATGTTTTCTTGTAGGGATGTTCCCACAAAAGTATTACATTGTTTAGATTTCTGCTTATAGTTACAATGTGTTGCCTGATCCCCAAAAGAGAGTAACCCACTCATTCCCCATTGGGAAGCAGCTGATGAAACAAGACACCTGGGTGGTAGAGGAGATGTGCAGACAGCATACATCCCTACTCACATTATTTTGACTCCTTTCCTATTAAAAACATCTATCCCCAAACTTTATATACAAATAGTCTAAGCTAGAATGGATCGAAATGTTTTATTGTTGTCTTTGAGCATGTGCTTTCTTGGTAAGCAAAGGACAGAATCTTGGAGATTTCATCCCATTCGCTGAAACCCAACAAACAACAATTCAGTATTATAGGCTCTCTGAACCGGGGTCAAACAAGTAAATAAATCAAGCAGGCAGAAATGCATATAGGTTGCCAACCATGACTTGCTACTTTTAAATCATTTCCTTAATCTCCTTGGCATGTAACACCCAAGATTAGTCACAGAATCAGCAGGGGCATCTTTGTAGACAAGTGAAGCCTATCCATTTCTGTTGTAAAATGTGTGAGCAAAAGCTAAAGTAAGTCACTTATTTTTGCACTTCATCTCTGCTCTTTGGCCATCTTAATAGACACACAAACTTCACACAATTTAAGAAGTAAAGGTGTTTTTTCTTTTAATTTATTTTATTTATTTATTTATTTATTTAATTTTTGGCTGCATTGGGTCTTCGTTGCAGTGCGCGGGCTTCTCATTGCAGTGGCTTCTCTTACTGCGGAGCACGGCGCGCAGGCTTCAGTAGTTGTGGCGCACGGGCTTAGTTGCTCCGCGGCATGTGGGATCTGCCCGGGCCAGGGCTCGAACCCATATCCCCTGCATTGGCAGGCGGATTCTTAACCACTGTGCCACCAGGGAAGCCCGTAAAGGTGTTTTTTTTAATGATTTTCAAGACCCACATTGGTGAACCCTAATTGGTATTCTCTTTTCCTCAGACGCTGACTCAGGCGACCTAATCCTTTCTGTCATCACCTATTTCAGACATACCAACGGGGACAGAAAATAATAAACATACTCATGGGTGTCCCGCCTCATTTGAGCAGATGCTACCATTTTGCCGTTTTTGATTCAGAGTTTTAAAAAATGAAACAGAGCATCATAGATATAATTGAAGACTGGGTCAACCTTGACTCTTCTATTTCTTACCCCCTATGTAATCCGTCAGCAAATCCAGACCATATTCTCAGGATCTGACCAGGTGTCATCAAGACCACGCTGGTCCAGGTCACCATCCTGTCTCTCCCTGGTTACGCCAGTGACCTCCAGTTTTCTCAGCCTACTGTTAACACAGCAGTCAGACTGATGGTGTTAAAACCTAAAGCACGCACACCCCTCCTCTGCCTAGCCTTCCCAGGGCCATCCCACGTGGCTCAGAGGCCAAGTCAGGGTCCAGGTCATGACAACACCCTTCAGCACCTACCTGGTCTGGCCTCCTGTCTTAAGACTTCCCCCAGTCCTCCCATTCACACCAGCCTCCTTGTCCTTCCTGGAACATGGAGCACGTCGCCCCTTTAGGCCATTGGCACTGGCTGTTCCCTCTGCTTGGGTCACTCCTCCTGCTTCTTCAGTCTTGACCCCGGTGTCCCCTAATTGGTGTCGTCTCTCTTGGCAGCCTTGTTTAATCAGCAAATCGCCACCCCCAACATTTGTATCTCCTTCCCTGCATGGCTTTTCTCCATAGAACCTTTTATCATGGAAAATAACAAGTAATACATATTTTACTTCTTTTCTTTTCAACTGTCTTTCCACTAAAATGAAAGATGAGGAGGGCAGGCATTTCTGTCTTGTTCTCTGCTCCAGCCCAGCAGCTAGGAGAGTGTGGGGTTCTCGGTCATTGTTTGTTGAGCATTGAATGAATTGAATTGAAGTCCCGTCCCCACTCTATTCCCCTCCCTTCCTCTCTCCCGGAACCGTCTCCACCCTCCTCCGTAAGACGACCGCCTTGCTAAGGATTTTATGCTTTGACTGCATGACTGCCTTGGCTTCTGCAGCAGTCTCTCCTTGTTTTTTATTACAGTCACTTTACGGTAGGTCTTGTGTTGATATATATGTAAACAGCATCATGCTCTGTGTATCCTCTGTATCTTTATGTAACTTTTTTATTCATTAGCATTTTGCAGATTTTTTCCACATTGCTGTGTGTAGATTGTTTATTCACTTTAGCTGCTTTTTGAATATAATTTTTGAAACCATTTCCCATTGATAGACATTTAAGCTATTTCCAGTTTTCCCTGTTGCAGATCTACAAATGTAGATCTTTGCACATGTACCCAAGTGTGAGAGATCCTTTGGGAGCTATACCTAACTGGAATTGCTGGAATTCCCCGGATATTACCCCATGCTCTTCTGTGTTGTACAAGTTTACGTTTCCACCAGTAGCGTCTGAGAATTCCCAGTTTACATTGTCCACCCTGTTAGGTGATAATTCTTAAGCTTGAATGTTGCCATTCTGATGGTGGGGAAATGGGCTCCTTGTGTGAGTGGCGTGTTCCTGATCACTAACTAGTGCAGCTGCACACTTCATCATCTGCTTGTTGGCAACTTGTGTTCCCTTCGAATTGTCAATTATATTTTTGCCCTTTTTTCTTTTGATGATGGAAGTCTTTATATAGGCTAATATGAATTCTTTCTCAGCAATGTGTTTCACTAGTCTGTGGCCAGTTTCTTCACCTTTAAATGGTGTTTTATATTATATTAAAGTATTAAATTATAATGTAGTCAAATATCCATCTTTTCTGTTCTGATTTGTTTAAAAGTCATTAGAAATCTTTCCTACTGATGTTCTTCTATGTATTTTTTTTAAGTCTTGCAGTTTGGTTTCCATATTTCCATATATGGCTCTTTAACCTACTTGGAATTAAGTTTTGCATGGCATGAGAAGAGAAAAAAGTTTTGCTTACTTGTTTTTTGTTTTTTGTTTTTTTTTTTGCTTGAATTGAATTGGATTTTCAAATTCGCTAATTGTCTCAGCATCATTTATTGAGTAATCTTCTGTTTCCCCTCTGACTGGTAATGCCACCACTGGCATATAGCAAGTTCCTTTATGGTTGTGAACCATATCTCATTCTTAGTTATTCTGCTTCATTGGTCTATTTGTCCATCCCTGTACAAATACCTCAGTTTATAAAATTGATTTTACTTTATAATATGTCTTGATATCAGGTGAACGCCTCTGCTTTCTCCCTTTTCAAAATTGACTAGTTATTTTTGGCAGGTTATTCTTGTACGTGACTTTTAGAATCAACTTAAAAGGCTCCATGAAGAACCCCATTGGATTTTAATTGGCATTGCATTTATAGAGTAATTTAGAAAATTGGCGTTTTATTTTATTATCTTTCTATAACTTGAAATCTTTTTCTAGAATTTTTTTCTAGAATTTTTTCCTGGGTACATTGTCCTTTAGCTTGCTGTTATGAATTAGATTTTTACATTTTTTTAGAATTTATTATTTTTTATTGGATGTAAACCATCTAATAGAATACCACTGATTTTTGTGTATTTATTTCATATCTAGTCACCTTCCTAAGCAGTGTGTCTCAGGAACAATTTGTAGAAGATACAGTTTAGCTGATTCTTGAAGGTTTGGTGAAAGTAGCTTGTAAAACCGTCTGGAGCTGGTTCTCCTTTAGTTTGTATTTTATGGAGTATGAATGTATTTCCTTCAATGGTTATATATTTAGTCATGGCTACCACTTCTGCTTGAGACAGTTTTGGTCATGTATATATATGTACAGAAGTGTCTGTTTAGCCGTGTTTCCAAATTTCATGTCAGATCATTCTGTTAGGTCAAACTTTCATTGAATTGTTCAAATATTATATGTTCTCTCTATATTTTTGTTTGTTCTATAATTTTCTAAAAGGTGCGTTAAAATATTCTGAGACTGAGGGTTTGTCAGCTTCACGAGTGTGTGTGTGTGTGTGTGTGTGTGTGTGTGTGTGTGTGTGTGTATGTGTTTGAAGCTGTGTAAGGGCATTCAGGGTGAGGATGGTTAGAACTTCCTGGTGATGACCCGCTTTATCCCTAGTGAAGCGTTTTGCTCTAAAGTCTGTTTTGTCTGACTCTCACGTTCATTTGTTTCCTTATGTGGTTTGTGATTTTTCATTGTGAGCTCATTTTCAGTGACGATTGTTATTTCTGTGGGAGTTCCAAAATCTTTAGACCGAAAGATTCGTTTCTTTGGTCTGCTTTTGCGTTAGTGTCTGGCCAGTGTTTTAGGGTTTTCGCAAGTCCTAGAGTATTTATCACTTTATCTTCCTACTAGAAAGTGAGGGTTTTAAAAATCTTTTTATTCACTTCCCTTTCCCCAGCACATAAATCAATGCCTGGTACACGTAGGTGTCCCTGATGATTTAAGGAACTAACGGGTGAATCTTACATTAATTTCTCAGTCTGTACCATACAAAACTGTAAAATTGGACCTTACAGCTGTGTGTGCCACTGCCTTGGATGAGCAAGTGGTTCCTCTCTTTCTTCCCCTAAACGGAACCCTGGGCAGGTGGCAACCATGTCTGCTCCGCTGCTTCTCCCTCCAGGGACAGGGCTAAGATGGTCTGGTTACTTTTTTGTTGACTGAGGCCAGGCATTATAATAATCTCAGCTTCTGCTGCTCACCTTCCTTGAGCACAGGGTTGTCTTCCATCCCTGGGCTTTCGTAAGTAGTTTTTTATTATTATATTTCATCTGGCATCTAAGAGGGGACATTGATCAGCCCACCTTGTTACTGGACTTGGATGCATGGTCTCATTTCTGGCTCTGTGATTCATTCTCGAGCAAAAAGCACTTTTGATTGAATATTTGGGGGGCTAAAACTCTGGGTGTTTTTTTTTAATATCTGAAAACATTTCTGATTGTTGAAAACTAAGCCTCCCTCTTGTTCACTTATCTCTGAATTTACTTCGTTCTTCAGGACTCTTAAGATGGTTTTGCCATTGGCAGTTGGCCTTTACGATGTTAGATTCCATCCTGGGGACATAGCTATATCTCCTAATACTGTTTATGATTCAGAATAACATTTTGAGCCTGCCCCCAGTACATGTCACACGGTGACCATACGTGCATTAAATACTTCTCAACATTTATTTTTATTCTAAAAGATGAGGAAGTTGGAATGGCTGGTGTTTATACTAACTTGACTTATTTGTTTCCCTCCCCTGTCTTTGTTTTTCTTTTTTTTTCTGCACTATTCCATGAATGTAAAAACAGAATAATTCGATTGGAAAATGAATGTGTAAACTTTCAAGATCTCCATCAGGGAGGTCTGGAAAATGAACATCAGCTGAGAATGTGGAGGGGTGCTGGTGGATTCCAAAGGGGGCATGGTAGCTCTTTAAAAAACGACATGGACAAAAGGAAATGCTTTAATCAATTACTAGGGTTTGTATCTTGCTCCCTATAAGCAAACTCATGAAACAAATGAGGAGGTTGTTGAGAACCCTTGCTCAGGAATTGACCTAGCACTCCTGCACCTGAGGACTGTGTGGTCCTGCTGCCTCACCTGTGCGGTGGGCACTTGCATCCTACTTATCACTCAGGGTGGCTGTGAGGCTCACTCAGGAGATGCTATCATGGGCTAAGCCTGAGTAAGTGTTCGAGGGACTCGCTGAAAGCCTCGGGCTTGAAAGGAGAGAGGTCACCATTCAGTAAGGAGAGCAGTGCCCTGGAAAAGTGCCCAGTAGGGCTGCTCTCACGATTCATGAGATTTTCTGAGAAAGGGTTAAGAACCTGCTCTTATTATAATGTGGTTTCTGTGGTGTTGTCTCTCATTCCTGTATCTCCGTCCTGCTATTTGCTGATCTTTGAAGATGATTGTGTCATGTTTCCTTTCAAAGAGAAGTTGGACTAGAAGCTAAAGAAGCTTCCTGTGAACCCCAGGTGCTCCAGCACCTCAAGGATGTGAACGTTCTCTGAGTTGTGGAAGATCTCCCTGGAGCTCTGTGATCTTCCATCATGAGGGGTGGTTTCTTCAGGGCTTTCCTTCCTCATTCTCCACGTCTCCCTCCAGCCTTGCCTTTACCCACTGCGTCACTCTTCCCATGCCGTGTGTCTGTCACTCTCTGAGCTGCCGGAGCAGGTGAAAGCAGAGCACATGCCTGTTTCATCCCCGTCTTACCAGTAACTAAGCTGGAGACGTACAGTGAATTGTTATGAAGTGGATGCATTTCCTTGCTTTAGAAAGTGTTGCCACTTTATAGGACTTCAGGGTATATTTCTAAATACTTTTTTTTTAACTGCAGATTTAATATGCATTTATTCTTTAAAATTCTGATAAAAAGTAGAAAAGTTCCCTATCCTGAAAAAATAACTTTTGGTGTATATTCTTTGAGATTTCTGTTTCCTTGAATATGTAACTTTGTATTTCTATGTAATTATTTTAGACAGCCTTTACAGTGGTGGATTTGTATCATTGTTTTTCATTTTGTCATTCAGGTAGATGTCAAACATGATATTCTTTTGCTATTTTTATTTTTTTTTAAGATTGTACTTTTTTTTCATATCCACCTAGCACAGAACAGGACCTTTTACTCCAGTGGTCTCTTTCTTTTTAGAGAGAGAGAGAGAGAAATCTTTTTTAAAAGCCCTGCCCTTCCCTCCATCCCAAGTCACTGGCAAGGGGTGTGAGACCGCCATGATTGCCTCAGGGTTGTCATGATTCACTTCCTGGTGCTGAGGAGAGACCTAACTTCCTCTAGGAACTGGATACAGTCAGAATTCTGTTAGCAAAGAAGAAGCAGCAGGACGGCTGAGGGGAGGTCGTCATGCTGTATTCCTGGATTGGTTGACTGGTGCTTTGATTATCTTTTTAAGATAGAGTGAAGATGCTGTGCTTTCAAAATTTTTGTATTATTGAAATAATTCATGAACATTAGTGAAAACTTGGAAAATACAAGGAGGTAGAAGAAAAAGCTATCCAGGAGTCCCACCACACAGATAATTATTTTGTTATTTCCTTGTAAGTTTTTCTTACATTTCTTCAGGTCTTTTCTTTTGCATATTTTAATGTCAGTTTGATAATTCTGTGTATGCTTGTAGCAGTCTTTTCATCTAAACTTACAGTAATCATTTTTTCATAACTTTTTTTAGTAAACTAGGTGCAATTTTCATGCCTGCGTGACTTTCCATGGACTTGGCTAAGTTTCACATTATTTTCTACTTTTGGATATAAAGATTGTTTTAAATCAAAATTATTAGTAATGATGCCATTGTATCTTAATGTATCACATTTTATCAGTTTTGGGTTTTTTTTTTAATGGGTTACATTTCCAGAAGTGCAATTGCTGTGTCAAAGTTCATGGACGTTTTTCCTGCCAAATTGTTTTCCAGAATAATTGTCCAATTGCACTGTCAATAGTAATGTTTGCAAGTGGAGCTGTTTTATGTCAATTAATTTGTATCGTAAGGAAAAATGGGTCATTGACCTGTTTCCTTTTGGACCTGTAATAGTTGGAACTTCATGCAAAATAAACACTAATTAAAGCTTAAATAACCCTAGTGGTGGAAGTTCAACAGTGTTGCAAATTTTAATAGCCCAAGGGGTTTTGATTTCCTTTAATTTTCTTTTCCCCTCTGGTGTTTTCCTCCCTCCTGGGTTTAAAACATGCTTTCCTGGCTGTGGTTAAGCCTTAGTACTTCTTGTTCTGTCTTCGTTGATTAATGAGCATAATTGACCCCTGTTGTCTCTATTATAAGAGCCACAGCAGTTTGTTTTTATGTAACAGTTATTTTCTGAGCTGTCACAAAAATGCCTTACAAAGCGAGCTCATTATCAGACTGAAGGAGAAGAATTTTAAGTGATGAAGCGAATAAAGGTCCCTAAGAGAAGGAGGAGGCAGAGGAGTTGAAGCTGTTCAAATATTCAAGGAAAGGAGAGAGTTCTGGGGACAGAATAATGGCTTGTTGCTTAGGTACCCAGCAAGAGTTGGATATATCCTGAAATTATTAGATTAAAAGTGGCTCCCCACAGAGAATTTTGGAGACTGGATGTAGAAGGATTGAATATAGGTCCAAGAAACCGCGAGCCTGGCATTTATGGAGCGGGTTGAAAATCCATTGGAAGTTGGTGGTTATGAACGTGATAGGAAATCCAGCTAAATGTCTATCTGTATAGGGTGTAGAGGTGACCCCTAAGTTGGAAAGTTTTATCTGAACAGATACCGACCATACAGAATACCTAAATTTGATGTTATTTCAGAAAATGGTTTGCTGTGCATTTGTATGGGTTTTTTCCTATTTCTCCCCTTCCCACATGATCTTGATAAGATTTTCCTTTGCTCACAAACTAACTCAGGAAGTAGCAGAGGTCCAGGGAAGAGATATGTAACAGAACGAGGTCTTGACCTTAACAAAGCCAGTTAGCCGTGGGCCTAAACCACCAGGGTCCTTCTGTTGTCAGGATTCAGCTTGTTTCCAGCTGTTCACTTGAGAGCTCTTCTAGGGAATGTCTTGTTATATATCCACTCTTCATCCAACCTGTCACACTTTTCCCCTAGGAGAAGAGAAGGGAATTAACCGCAGAGGGAAGGGAAATAATCCTAAATAGCAATGGTAATTAGTAGTAGTGGCTCTGAATCATGAAATGCAGCAGCTTGAGGAGAGTTTGAAGCTCTTTTCTTTCTCTTGCGGATTAGTAGAGAGGGAAAGCCAGGTACAGAAGACTTAATTTATTTCGACCTTGGTTCATCCAAGTCCTGGTAGAACTGGGTCCTTCATCCAGTTCTCCTTTCTGGTTCAGTATTTTCATAGAGTGAGGTGACTTCTCACCAGTTTGAGGTGTCTTTCGGTGAATTCTTCTATTCTTATATATTAACGCAAGGATTTGCTCCAAAACAGTTACAGAGAAAGTACTCGAAGTGGACGATTACATTAATTGTAAAGAAACTCGCAGTGCCTTGATTAAGACACGTTTGCTTTGTTTGCAAATGTTCAGGAGAAGGTTGGTTTGGTTGCTTCCAGAGCCCTCTGGCTGGAGGGACAGCTCTGGACAGAAGGTCTGGGGGGAAGGGAATGTGGAAGAATGTGCAGAACCTCTTCAAAACCAGCTAGAAAGATTACACAGCATCTCAGGACTCTGAGACGTCTTATCTCCTCGTTGGAAAGTAGTGAGGAGCTGTCACTCTTTACAGGGACGTCTCAGGAGCAAGTTGGGGGTGTGTGTGCTCTGTCACTGATGGTCGGCAGGGGAGGAGGGAGGGGGGAGGGTCAGTCCCTGGGCCAGGAAGACAACTGCCTTCTTGGTTAACCTCCACCCCCATCTTTTAAAGAATTGAGTAAATTGAGCTTACTTAATGAAAAGCATACTATTTTGTACAGGTGGAGGTAGGAAGCAAACAGTATCTTGAATTTCTTCAATATGGAATTTCTGTAGTCTTTCTGCAAGTGTGGATTTAGTAACAGAATTCCCCATGTTAAGTGAATTTGCAGGTGTAGAATTTATGATGATACAGGGCAAAGAATCAGGGGCTTGGCTTAAAAATATACTTAAGAAATCCCTTATAGATTTATTTTACATATACTTAAACCAGTGAAGAGAGAACTGTTAAGTGATGATCATAGGGGCATTTTGCAGTTTCAGGTAATCCTGATGGGTGCCGTATTTTTTGGTTCCATTCCCTTCCTTTGTTCACAGGAAATGCAAATGACACATTAAGAGGTATTTTCCTACCTAGGTTCAGCCATACACTCAACTCCTTTCTTGTTTTATGTTTTTTTTTGCGGTATGCGGGCCTCTCACTGTTGTGGCCTCTCCTGTTGCGGAGCACAGGCTCCAGACGCGCAGGCCCAGCGGTCATGGCTCACGGGCCCAGCCGCTCCGTGGCATGTGAGATCTTCCCAGACCGGGGCACGAACCCGTGTCCCCTGCATCGGCAGGCGACTCTCAACCACTGCGCCACCAGGGAAGCCCTTGTTTTATGTTACAAACTTCTCCCATGTCTTGTTTTGGAGGTCACGATAGATCGATATATATTGTATAATTATGTACCTCTTCCCCCAACCCCAAATGAAATGAATAAAGAAAGAAAGAAAAAAAACATGTTAAAGTTAGTACATATGAATAGTTGGTTCTCAAACTCCCCCAGTATCTCAAATATGCCCCCAAAACTTCATCCGGCGAGGCGCACCTTCCCCAGTTCTCATTTTCCATCCTCCTCCGTGATTCAATTCTAAGGCAAGGTTTATTCCTCCCTGACTTCCATGTCTTTGGAGGATTTCCCGCTAGAATCTCAACTCCTTTTTGGCCATTTGTCTTACCTTCAGTTACTCTTTAAAAAGTATTCTCCTCTAGTGTTGTTTTCCAATAAAATCTCACGGTTTCCACGAAGCTGTCGAGATGTAAGTTCACCTGAACTCAGAATTGATATGAAGGCACGTGTTGTGTATTTCTGACAAATGCCTTGTGCGGGTGTGCTCTGTGGAATGCTCTGTCTCATCTGTTCTCCCCCAGAGCAAATCTATGCCCCGGCATGCACTGACGAGGTAAATTCCCCCCTTCTTCACCTGGTTTCAAGCACCGGATTATGATAATGATGGTACACCCTACCTATATTTAGTACTTTACACTGTCTACAATATTTCATTGAACCCTCATAAAATCCAATATGTTGTCACACATGAGAAAGGGCTTCACCTTTTGGGGAGGGGCCCTATACTTGCTGCCCTTATTACTTTAAATTCCCGACACACCCTGGTGCTGTTCATTGGTCTGAGATGCGGCTTGGTTAATGCGTCTTCTCTGCATTTTCTCACGCACAGGTTACTCTGGCCAGGACTTCGACTGGGCAGATTATCACAAGCAGCATGGGACAGAAGAAGCGCCTCCCTTCTGCTTCAGAAACGTAAGAAGCCTGGTTCTTGCTACGCCTTTACTCATTAATGTTGTCCACCTTGAGCTGTGTAAGTTGTATAAGTTGCTTTTTATTTATTGAACAAGATGAGGTTAGGGTGCTACCCTGTACCATGGGATGCTAAGCCTTTTTGTCAGTCTTGAAAAGTCCTCCTTTCTGTTTTTGTGTCAGTTAGGGAGACGCTGGGCTGTAGTGACAGGTTGACTACTAAACATGTCGTAAGTTTTTCTCTCACTTGTGGACGGTCCAGGTTGTTCCTGATTACCAGGTGGTTCTTCTCCTTGCACTGAGCCTTGGTCTAGGTCTGTACTCGGCTTCGTCTAGTGAGCAGATAGGAAAAGAGAACCAGCAGAAGATAACCCTAGTTCTAGACACTGTAGCTTGATATTGACACATATGACATCTTACTCCTGTCACCTTCTGTCGTTGAGAACTAGTCACTCGGCTACACCATGCCATGAGTGAGACTAGGCAGTGTGCCCTGGCTGGGCTGTCCCCCCACCTTGAGCCTGTACACTGGCAGGAGGAGGACAGAGTTTGGTGGACAGCCAGCCACCAGGGCCACCATTAGCTGTGCACTTGCTGTGGAGTATGATATTGATAAGTTCATTGAATGGGAGATTCTCTGCTCCTGAGGTATATTCTTAAAATATGTTCCTAAATTTTTCATTGGATTAAAGTAATAACATGCTAACCCAACAGTTTTCTGCTGTGCTTACTTTAAGCCACCTCCTTCTTCAAATACAGCTTATTGGCACAGAGACATATAAAATAACTCCGTGTGTGTGTGTGTGTGTGTGCGCGTGTGCGTGTGTGTTCAAACGTGTGTACTTGCTTATTTATAGGAGTTTGTTGTAGAAAATAGTTTACAAATTATTCATGTAAACTTTATCAACCGTAGGAACTAAAAAGGGATGTGAACTATCATGTTCGTTGTGAGAGTGAGGCAGAGATGTATAGCCTCGTATGTTTAACATGCCTTTAGTTATGAGAGTTAATTTTTTATGCTAAGAAAAAAGATGCAGTCCTCCGGTTGGAGACTCCAGATACTACAGTGCAATGTGCTCCCACACCAAAGAATCGTTTTCTGGGCACGTGCGCCTAGAGCTGCTGATTCATTGCTGCCCCACCGATAATTTTTACTCCAGGGATTCAGTTGGCAACGCTTTCTGATGGGAAGAGCTAGCTTAACAGAGAGAAACTCAACAGTGAGCATAAATCATAGTCAGATTTTGGAGAATTAAGTAGGTTGATGACGAGGTCAGCTTGTGCTCATAAATACGGAAACACGTCAGTGGCAGGGTTGGAAATCAGGGCTCCTTACATGATTGAATGAACTTCTACTGGATGACATTGCCTTTCACAAAGGTAGCTTTTCTGAAGCGTTGAAAGAGCTGTATGAAGGGTGTGAGGTGGTGTGGAGACAGCTGTGCGACCTGCCACCATGGGAACAGCATCTGGTTAGCTCTTAAGGCATATTAAGTCCGTGGAGTCTTACTACGCTTCAAACTGTGTTGACATCACTTGTCATGGAATCTGCTGGCCTCGTTGCCTTTTATTTGTGATTGTGGAAACTCCTTATTGCATCCTCAAACCCCTTTGAGGTTGTGCTTTCTTCCAGACGGGAGATTGTCCTTCCCTAACTCTTTAGCCTTGGGAAGAAACTCCTCACATCTCCCCCTTGTTCTGGATTTAGGGAGTTATTTCTTCTGTGACAACAACATGGTTCCCCCAAGATGTCTTTTTATCTGTCTTCTGCTCCCATCAGCCAGCCGTTGTCCAAATGGATCTTTATCGTGGAGCCAGGAGCCATATCCCCAGGTGGCCTCTGAGCTTTCAGGATTCAGCTACCGAGATGAAATCTGTATTAATGAAAATGCTGGCGTATTCATTAGGAATGCACTTGTTACAAAGATGCCCCCTTTGTTTCTTGCTGTCCGTTTATTTAATCGACAGGATTGTTATCTGCCTTGGTGGCACGTGCATTGCATTACTGGTACTTTGCTGGATGATGTTAACAGGCTACAAGTGCTCTTTAATGGAATGCTTATCATGAATCATTTTTTAATCACACATCTCGTGTGTACCAGAGGAGGGGTCGTGTGGAAGTGGATGCATGGAAGACGTTACCCTGGGGATGTTTAGCAATCCGAGGCTGTTCTGGGATGGATTGACACAGGCAAATGCTTAGTAAAATAAACTCAAAGGTAACAGTTTTGCTATTGATCCTTTATAAATTACCCTCAGGCAGTGAGTTGAAATGAAAATAGGTTACACGGTTGTAGCTTTCCCTTATTAAGTAGGATAAAATGCATTCTAACTTACTTAGAGGCTTTTCAGGCAGTGTATCGAGTCATGTCATCAAAAAGAAACTCAATACCTAATATGCATGAATGAGGCCAGACGACTTGCAGAAAAACAGCCAACGTAGAATTCCTTTGATTTCGATTTCTGAAGAAACATAAAGGAAAGGAGCATATTGGTTTCTCAACATACATTGGATAATTTTGTTCTGGTAACATAAAAATATAATTGCATTTTCAACTTAACTTCTATAAAAAGACATGGAAATGTGAATTACCTTGGTTTCTTTCCATGAGTCATATAAAGATGTAATCTCTCTTACTTACAGGAACCTGTTTATCTCAGTTTATGTATTTCAAAGTAGATACATTTATACAGTATTGCAATGTCTGATAAAAAAATTTATAGTAGTGGGTAATTTTGGAAACTTTCATATTTATTTTTAAAGTGTTAGGAGGGAGTTTTGCTTCTAGTATTGGCTGAGTAAGCTCATACTGAATTGATCCCCCTGCAGATAGCAACTATAAATTCTGGGCAGGATACCAAAACTAGTACCTGAGAGACATGGAAAATGAACAAAAGCAGAAGGGTTTTAGAGGGGAACAGATGCTTGGAAGAAAGTAGTAGCAGGAGTGGTCACCCATTTTTTACAGACTTTTGGCTTAAGGTCAGCCACAGTTGACAACATAGGGGATAATGAAAACAGTGATATAAAATTCAAGGTCTTTCTGGCCTGATGAACCAGTTAACAGAATTTGGGCAACCACAGCTACTGGAAAGTGAGGGAAGACTCAGACAGGGGAGAGGCAGGAGGGAAGACCACAAATCCAGTGTATAAACTCTGCCTAAATCTTTAACTGATCCCTGAACCATGTATGGGCCAGGAAAACTCCAAGAAGCCTTGCTAAGGATGAAAGAACTGAACTGAGATTTGAGCTGCTTCTCAAGAGACAGAGTGTATAGTTTGAGTCTAGCCAAGTTAATTGCTTGCTAAAACAGAAAAATCAACACTCTTGGGAGGAATATAACACAATCCAGAGTCTCTGTGATATATATTTAAAACATCCAGGTTTCAATCCAGAGTTGCTCAATGCATGAAGAAACAAGAAAGTCAGACTCATTCTCAGTAGAAAAGATAAATCAGCACAGACCAAATCCAACATGTCCCAGATGTTGAAATTAGCAGACAAGTATTTTAAAGCCCCTATTACAACTAAGCTCCATGGTGTAAAGCGGTGGTTCTCAAAGTATAGTCTTTGCACCAGCAGCTTCAGCATCTCCTGGGAACTTGTTGGAAATATAGATTTGCTGACCTCACCTCAGATCAACTGAATCACAAACTTTGGGGTGAGACTTAGCAGGCTATGTTTTTAAAAAGCTCTCTAGATAATTCGGATATACTCTAAAGTTTCAAACCATTGATGTAAAGGAAAATATTCTTGTAATGAATAAAAAGATAGGAAGTGCCAGAATAGAAGTAGAGAAGATAAAAAAGAGAAATTTTAGAACCAAAAAATACAATATCCAAGATAAGCAAATTCATTGGAAGGGCTTAATAGCAGAATAGAGATGACAGAGCAAAGAGTTCATGACCTTGAAAATAGAAATTATACTATCTGAAGAACAGAGAGGAAAAAAATGATTGGAAGGAAGGGAGGGAAAGATGAATAGAATCCCAGGGATCTGAGCAACCATATCATGTGTACTTGGTGACTCAGAAGATGTGGCCACAGAGATTGTGGAAGAAAAAAATAGATGAAGAAACAATGACTCCAAATTTACCAGAGTAGCTGAAAGATCTAAATTAATGCGTTCAGGAATCTCAGTGAATAAGCAACACAAATACAAAGAAACACAACCTAGTCAAATTGCTGATAACCAAACATAACGAGGAAAATCTTCAAAGCATCAAGAGAAAAATGATATATTCCTTATACAGGAACAGCAATTTAAATAACAACAGACGTCTCATCAGAAACAGTGGAGACTAAGAGATGGTGAATTAATGTCTTTAGAATGCTAAAAGAAGAAAACTGTAATTCTATATCCAGCGAAAATATACTTGTGGAATGAAGATAAAAAGACATTTCATCCAAGAAGATTGTACAAGTGACAGACACGTGAAAATGTGCTGAACCTCATTGGTTACAGAGAAGATGCAAGTTAAAAGCACAATGAGGGCTTCCCTGGTGGCGCAGTGGTTGAGAGTCCGCCTGCCGATGCTGGGGACACGGGTTCGTGCCCCGGTCCGGGAAGATCCCACATGCCGCGGAGCGGCTGGGCCCGTGAGTCATGGCCACTGAGCCTGCGCGCCCGGAGCCTGTGCTCCGCAATGGGAGAGGCCACAACAGTAAGACGCCCGCGTACCACAAAAAAAAAAAAGAAAAGTACAATGAGATACCACTAGACCTACCTATTAGAAAGGCTAAAATTTGAAAAACTGGCAATACCACATGCTGGTGAGGCTGTTTAGCAGCTGAAACTCTGTACACTGTTGATGGGAGTGCAAAATGGCATATTGGAAAATAATTTGTCAGTTTCTTAGAAATGTGCATTTACCATATGGTCCAGCAATCCTTCCGTTTCTAGAGAAATGAGAACTTAGTGTTAGAGGCTGAATTTTGTCCCCCCAAAATTCATGTGTTACGGCCCTAATTCTCAGTATCTCAAAATGTGACTGTACTTAGAGTGTTTAGAAAAGTAATTAAGGTAAAATGAGGTCACATGGGTAGGCCTTTCTCCAATATGACTGGTGTCCGTATAAGAAAAGGAGATTAGGACATAGGCCACATACATGGAGGAAAGACCATGTAAAGACACAGGGAGAAGATGGCCATCTTCAAGCCAAGGAGAGAGACCTCAGAAGAAATTAACCCTGCTCACAGCCTGATCTTGGATTTGCAGCCTCCAGAACCATGAAACAATTAATTTCTGTTGTTTAAGTTGCCCGGCCCATGGTACTGGCTGTGGCAGCCTGAGCAGCTTAATATGCTCACACAAAACTTTGAATGTCCATAGTGGCTTTATTCACAACTACCAAAACCCGGAAACAACTCAGCTGTCCTTCAGCTGGGAAATGGATAGATAAATCATGGTGCATGTGTAGAAACCACTCAGTAAAGTAGACTGAGGTACCCATCCGTGTGATGGCCTGACTGACTCTCAGATGCACTTTGCTTCGTGAAAAAAGCCAAACTGACAAGGCTAAGTAGGGTAGGATTCCACTTAGGTGGTATCATAGAAAAAGTGGAATTACGGGAACAGGAAGCAGATCAGTGTTCCAGGAGTTGGGGGTCTAGGAGGGACTGCTCACCGAAGGGCCGGTGCAAGGGCATTTTGGGGGTGATAGCACGCTCTGTGTCTTGATGGTGGTTATGGCTACAGGATTGTGTGTACATTCACCTGACAGCCCTGCTTTCCTAGAACAGCACACCAAAAAGTGAATTTCCCTCTGTGAATTTTTAAAAATGAATTTTAAAAGTAAATAAAAATAAACAGAGAACAAAGGGAAAATAGAGACCATTTCAGATAAAAGAAAACTGGGAATTCATCACCAGCGGACCTTGTACCAAAAGAAAAGCTAGAGGACAGACATCCAGCTGAAGGAGATGATCCCAGGTGGAGGTCGCCGTCTCCTTTCACCCTCAGATACGCCCTGGGGGACCTGAGTGAGGAGCGCAGGGACGTGGGAGGAGTGATCGGTACCACAGTGATTCTGAGGTTGGAAGGACGCACATGGAACTGGGAAGCCAGAGTGGACTCACCCTCGTGCTCATTCAGCAGATATTGTTAGGCACCTGCCGTGTGCCCAGCGTAGTTCTCATTTCTGGGAAACAAGCGAAGGGTGTGTGGTTCTTTCCTCGTGGATGGTGGGGAAAGACTAAGCAGGCGCGCTCGCCTGTCTGTCTTATCAGTAAATCTGTGTGCGTGCACGTGTGCGTGCGTGCGTGTGTATACATTTCTGCCGTGCCAGCTGGCCACTCCCTTGCTGCGCATTATCTGGCTGTGGTATCTGCTGGCTCAGTGTCAGTTCTGTTTCTGTTTCAGACGTCATTCAGCCGGGGCTTCACACAGAACATGAAACTTGAAGCCGTGAACCCCAGGAATCCGGGAGAACTCTGCGTGGCCTCTGTCATTGCTGTGAAGGGGAGGCTGATGTGGCTTCACCTGGAAGGTACTCACAGTTCATAATCGTTCTGAATTCAGGGTCCACCTGGAGAGGGCAGGGTGCAGATGACGTCAGCACTGCTCAGAAGTGCCCCTTTTGCTTTCCTTTTATTTCAGCTGTCTTAAATTATTCAGCGTTCTTAAATAAGTGAAACTAATCAAATATGAATTTGTTCAGAGGCTCTCATCTTAACTAATAATTTCATGAAATGAGACTCTGGTGCAATAATTATGTTTGGAGCACAGTGGTCTTTGTACATCTCTGATTATAAAAGCTGATGTCACGATTAAGTTAATATGAGTCACTAAAAGTTGGTATTTGAGGTCTTAGTTATTAAGCGGATAAAATTATATGTTTGCATTTTACTGTTAACCATACCCTTTACTTTGGTTTCTTTCGTAGATGTTTAATTTTTCCTTAAAGTAATAACTGGACATGACTTTCTCCCCAAATATATAATAATTTAGGCTTGTTCGTTTAATGATGTTTAAACTGTTCTTCATGGCTGCATTTTATTTCTAATCATCCAGGTAATTCACAGAACCATGCACTTTGTAAGCAGAACCTTGATCAGATTGTGGGCTTAGATAGGAGACTGTCTTTTTCAGATGTTATATTTTCAATGAGGAAGAATTAAAATGAATTTGCTCTCTAAGGTTGTGTCATCTTTCTGTGATTTAAAATTCTTTGGGTCTTTTGTTTGTTTGTTAGTTGTTTGATTGTTTTTCAGTTTCACAGCACTTGGTAGTTATTTCAAATGAATATGGAAGAAGAATAAGATGCTGTAGATGACTAATGAAGTGATGTTAGCTTTCCTAGTCCAGATTTTAAATTTTATGACCTGGTCAACCACCATTGGAATAGAAAGTTTGGAAGGTCATAGAATTGGTGCCAGTATCTTTATCCTCTTTCGTCAGTAAACAAGTCTAAAAAAGCACTGAAGGTTCTTTGATAGGTCTACCATCTAATAAATATTATAGTCTAAGAGATTGGGAGGGGCAGAGAACAGTGATTTTAGCTGAAAGTCCAGTGTGTTGTTAATTCCCAGAAGATAGTTTAAAACATAACTACAGTTTAGGATTTGAAAATCAATCTGAAATAAAAGGAAATCCTCAAAAAGTTGGTAGCTTTGTAGATTTTCGAGTAGAATGGCCTCGAGTTGGAATTAGCCAAAATGTGGACACACGTGTCATGGTGATACTTCTGTAGGTACTGGATTAGGACATGAACTTACTTTCGTTACTGCATATAAAGTTGAATCAACTGCTCTTGGAAAAACAAGATCCCTTTGGTGATTTTGAATCCCTAAATTGAACTTGCTACCTAATACTGTGCTAGGCCTAATATTATGAGAGATTAGAGTCTTGTTTACATGATTAATTTGAAAACAAAAGTGGTAAAGTTCAAGGCCCTTGTTTCATCACTATTATTTAGCACGTGACGGTTAAAATTCTTTGGCAGTCATAATTTATTTAGCAGTTTGTACTTCCAAAGTGCTTTTAGCTGTTAATTACCTAACATAGAGAGCAGTAAGAGTGTCCTGATTTTTATAGATGGAGAAAGTAGCTAAGCCATTACCATGTGCCTGAGGTTCAGTTTCATTGCTCTTGACCTCTTTGTTGCTTAATTCAACATACCCTACAACTTCCCAATTCTTAAAAAGAATGATGAGCAATGTCTAGTGTATATTTAACATTTTTGACAGTCTTGCTTTTTCTTTGGTTATAAACTTCTGGTTTTATAGCAGAGAAATGTAAATCAGCTCATGTCACCTCTTTTTCTTATTCTCCGGAGTGCTTTCATTGGGAGCAATGAAAATTAGTTAACGTTAGGAAGCAGGTCAGAAAATTGATTGTCCATTTTCCCAGACCTTACGTATTAAAAAATTCAAAAAAAACCAATCTGTTGAATATTGTTTACCTGATGCTGTTGGTCAACATTATGCATTTGCCTCATCAGCTAAAGTTAAAATTCATTCAGTCTGCTGATCTTTCTTGAATTGGGGGTTCTGCGGGGAGTTTTGTGTTGATTTTGGGCCCTTCCCGGATGCTGACCTTTTAAAGTGACGAGCTTAATGGCACTTCTCATTATCTCCAAGTTTTATGTATTTAGTGTTTTCTTTCCTCAGTCCTGGGGACAAAATGTTAGAGAGTCACTCCAGTCACTTTGGGGCAATTAAATTATTTTTATGATGATGGTGATTCTTATTATAGACCGTTTATATGACAATTTATAATGTACTTCATACCAATTTGTTAGTTATTTTTATGTAATAGATTGATCTGAAATATTTTCAACACATGGCTAATTGACTACGTTTAGTAATTAAAATGATCATTTTAATTTAGTATTTGACTTCTTTTAAAGTCAGATAGTTCTTTAAGTGCCTCTAAAGGAACTGATGTTGAAGAGGAAGTGATAAATCAAATACGTGAGGTTAGTGTAATATTATTTTGGGTGCATGTTTGGAAAGAATGTCAAGTTCTCAAAAACCGCTGACAGCGAGCCAGGGCCATTTCTGATGATGCGGTTTTGTGCTTGGGAAAGGACGTTGTGATGTTTTCTCTCATGTTAATTATCTGCTCTAGGTTATCATCTCTACAGTTACGAGCATTTATTCATATTCTACGAATTACATTCAGTTTTAGTACCTCTCGTATCGTAGCCCCACACACTGGCTCACACCCTGGTACATCTGCATCTCACGATCCAGGTCACGTTACATTCACTGGTGATCATTTTCTTATGGGACAAATAGGGGGCGGGTGTTCTATTCACTCTCAAAGTGCATTCATTCACGAAGAGGGTTGACATCTTTGCGTTGCCTTCCTTGGTTTCTCTTGTCTCTGTTATTATTAATACTGTTTTCCTCCTGTTTCAAAGAGATGTGATACGTATTCCCTTTATTCCCCAATATTAGGTATTTCAGCCTTTTAGCTGAGGCCGAAAATTCCTTTTGTGTCATAAAAAGTATCACAACCCACAGGCTTCATTTCCACTGGGCTGTTTAGCTCTTTTATTGTTGCCACTACAGGAATTTTTATAGAGAGCTTAGAACATGGTCAGCAAATCCTGGTTTTGACATTGGGAGGCCTATTAAAAATGAAGAGGAGGGGGTTCTGGAACGGCATTTTTGCACTTTGAAGGTGGGGAAGGAATGATGGCCTTCCCATCATTTGTTTCCTGGAGCTTTCCCTTCCGGTTTGTTAAAAACAAACATACAGAGAACAAAAAAATGAAGATGACCCAGAGGTCTGTGGAGAAGTACCAAAATGTCAGTTCAGGGAGCTTAACTCAAACCGTCAACTTAGGTTATTACTAGCATCTCATGATCTTCACTTTCTGCTGCCCTCCGAAACAAAATTTAGAGAAAATAAAATTTTTCCACAGTCAAAACTAGCAAAACATAGTGTATAAATTTCAATCTGTGGGTCTGAGCTGTATATCACTTTGGATGGTAGCTTTTTGAGGAACCGTATCCTTTCACCGTGAACTTCACATCCCCATTGACAAGGACCGAATGTGCAGGGACGTGGTCCCTGATTTCCGCAGGAGATGACCATCGCGAGCCATGCGCGGGCTAAGTAGACTTTCAGCGTAGGTGTTTAAACACCAGCGACGATTCAAGGACGGATGTGATCTCTCCTTTTCCCTCTTCAGAAACGCATACGCTCTGCAGCTGTCCAGTGGCATTTCTGATGTATCTGATTTGCTCCCAGCTTCTTGGCTGTGGGGAGGTGGATCTCGTGGCACTTTGTACTCTGCTGGTTTCCTCTGCTTGCTTTCAGTTTCATTCACCTTTCAAGGTTGGAAGGCAGCAGGCAGCTTGCAGGGACCATGTCCTCGCCTCCTTCACCTGATACCACAGCGTCCTAAGCCGGCTTCCACCTCTGTTATTAGGAGTGCTGGCGTAGGGGTGTAGACCTTTCACTTTCGATGCGTGGACTTTCCCACAACCCTCTCTTTTTGCCCTTGTCTTTCCCATGTACTCATTGGTCATCTGGTGTTTCCTTCCCTCATACGGGAAGGTCAGAATTCTTCAACATCCTTTATATCCCCATTCAACCTCGTCTTCCTCTGTGACTCAAGCAGCGGTTCTGTGCTGACGTGTCCAGATGCCCAGCGCTCACAGCAGACACGTTCAGAACTCCTGTTTCCAGCTACCTGCAGAGCGTCTCCCTGGGGACGTCTGCGTTTCCCTGGGGACGTCTGCGTTTCCCAACCGGAGGCCACTGTTGTAACCCCTGTGTTTGCTCTTCTCCACTTTCCCATCTCACCCAGAGGCACTGTGATTCTACCCAAGTTAGACACCAAAAAGTCATCCTCTTGTCTGTTTGCTCTCCCACTGCCCCCATGACCAGTAGTGACTCCAGGCCCCCCCGCCCCCATCTCTGTCCTCTCCCTGCCACACTCTGGTTCCAAGTCTCCACCCCTTCCTCTTAGGATGTCAGTAGTCTCTCAACTGCTTTCTCTCCCATCCTCATAGAGCAGTAAGGCTTAGCTCTGTATAATAGAGCCCCTGCCTTCTTCTAAGTATTCAACGAGTTTGTATTTCTCACGGAGCAAAGACTCAAATTGTATAACTCAGCATTCAGCCACCCCCTCCCGACATGCACATCTGCCTCCTAGATGTGTGATCCTGAGTACTTTGTGAGTTTAGACCCTCCTTTTTCTTCGTGCAGTTCCATAAAAGTAGCGTAACGGGTTCTGCCTTACAGGATGGTTATGGGTGAAGCCCTATCTATAAAGTGCTCGAGCTGTGCTGAGCGCATCCTAGGAAGTGGGGGAGGTTGATGAGCAGAAAGAAGGCAGCGCCCTTCCATTTCAGCCTCCCCGCCTGGAGCCCGTGCCCCAGCAGAGTGGACCCCTAGTGTCTGTAAACATCTGCGCGCTCTGCCTGTTATCCCACAGCACAGTGTTTGTATGAGAGTTCGCGTGCGCTCTGCTTGCTAAAGGCTTGCTGAATAGATACGAGGAATAAATAAAATCAGTGTCCCTTAACGAGAAAGCGATTTAAGATACGAGCAGCCCCTTAAGAACTGCTGTTTGGCTAACCGAGTTTTGAGACAGTGAGATGTTTTATACTTGTAAGCTAAAATTCAAAAACTCCTTGGTCAGTTTTTTTTCCATGTGTGCTTGGTTCAGTTCCAAGTGAACTACCTTCTGCATCATAACACACGGGAGTCCTGTGAAAGTGCACATTCCTGGGGCTGCTCCAGACCCATGACTTCTGAGTCCCGGGAGCAGGGTCTGGGAATCTGCATTTTCATGTCACCCTCCCTGGATGACTCTTCTGCACGGAGAGTTTGTAAAGGCCTCTAGAAGATCAAATGGGCAAAGAAACTCAGGTGACGCAACCTCTTCTGTCTAGGAGACCAGGTGCAGAAAACTGCTCTTTAAGCCTTTTCTGTAATTTGTGATAAAGTCAGGTGGTTAATAGCATTTTGCAGAGACCTGCAAGAATGAAACAAGGGAAAATGCAAATGTGGAAGTAATTATATTTCAAGCCAGTGTGGGTGGTTTTTAAATCTTTAAAAAGGGGTATGGGCTGCAGGAGGCATTTTGGGGAGAAGCTGCTTTAGCAGATAAGGGTATATATGGGAGCAGGACCTGTATTCTTGCACAGAGGAATGTGGCCCAGGAGTGGGTGCTGTCTTTGAACAGGCTTTGAAGACTCCCAGTCAGTTACACAGGTTCTGAGTGGTCAGCGACAGCCCTGGCTCTGGCTTTCTTAAGCAAAATGGGAATTTGGGGGAAGGCTTTTGATGGGAGGCTGGAGCAGGGAATCTCCTCTCCAGAGGGCTTTGCAGCAGGAACCAAAGGAGAGTTTGGGCTTTCAAGCTGCCGTTGTGCTGAGTGTGACTTCTGACTGACCACGTTTTCCTCACGAGCCCGCCTCGATTGCTTTCTTAGGCTCTGGAGCTAAATTGCTTAGGTTCGAACCCTAGATCCCCCTCTTACTGGCCGGTTGATCTTTTCCTGACCCTCAGTTTACTCATCTATAAAATGGGGATGAAAACCATCCAATCTCTTAGGGTCGTGAGGATGAACCACTTAGAAAAGTATCTGGTCCAGAGTAAGTGCTGTAAGAGTTTGCCATTCTGCGGATGGATCTCTCCCTCCACTCGCGCATGTAGTCCCGTTTCTGTTGTTTTCCTTCAGATGGCTTCCTATCACATGTCGATCCTGCCAGCCACAGTTCTGCCGTCTCTTGACTCCTTAGGAATTTATTCCAGAGCTGACAAGGGATCTCTGAGATCTTGTTCTGGGGGTCCCCATCTGCAGATGGAGGGCCCAGGATAGATGGCGGGTGGGGTTTCCAGCACCCAGTTCTTGCTTTTCTTTCTTCCAGTGCTTTACCTTTTCATCGCACACTCGAGCCCATTACAACTTGGTGTGGCCTTGAACTCTTGATGAGGGCGCTGGAAGAGTCCCTCAATCCCTCTCGCCTTTCTTCCTGTGCTGGCTCTCACCTGAGATGCAGGGGCCATTCGGATTCTATTAGTGTAGTCAGTGAACTTCCTCCATAGTTGCTCCTAGCCTCTGCCCTCACAGCCCTCCTGCCTCTGGTCCCACCAGCATCTCCACTGGTGCTCGCCCAGGCTCATTCCCATCCATAATTTGCTGGGAATGAAGCAGTTACTACCGTGAGAAGTTTGATTGGATTGTGTTCCTAGGAAGACACTTTAGCATCATCACAGCCATACTCTTCTTTCATCCTGATGTTCCCAATAGAAGGGGCCGCCGATTCTATCACAGTGCCCTGCATCCTCTGCTGGGTTAAGCTGGATACAGTCTCTGCAGTCAGAAGGGCCAGAGGCACTTTGTGGAAGTGGATGGGATGCGCTGGTCCGAGGACAGAGTCTCAGGATGTCACAAATTGCAAAACCGTTTTAAGGTTCCAGAGTGATCTCCAACTTTACATGCTGGTACATGGGCCCTTTGAGTGTGGAAAGTCTTTCTCCTGTAGCGGTGAAATGACATCATAGTTTAATTTCCTTTTAAGGTAACTTGTCCTCCCTTAATCCGACCTCTGTGGCCATACCATGTGAGAGCCTCCTTTCTTCTCTGAATAGCTTTGTTGTGTGGTTGTCATTGTGATGATGGCGACGTTGTAGTTGTAAGATAGGTAATTCATTCACAAGGGCTGAAAATACATAAAGTATCTTTGGTCATATTGTCTCCCCCCACTCCTGTCCCTCAGGCCCTTTCCCAGCAGACACCCACTGAATTAGGGTTTTTCATTTCTTCCAGATATATCTCATGCACATGTAAGTATGTTATTTTCCCCTTTAAAGCAGATGGTAGCATACTAAATATACACAGTGTTCTGTGCCCTGCTTTTCTTTTACTCAAATATACATCTTTATGGATAAATATATAAAGAGGTTTCTCATTCTTTTTTATAGCAGCAGGATGGCTATTCCATTATAGGAATGTACTGTAACTTATTCAAGTATGGCCCCATAGATGGAGGTTTAGGCTTCCCAGTGGTTTTTGAGATGAAGGTTTTGGGTGAGAATGAATAAGTAGAATCCATGACTCGATGCAGCTGAAACAAACTCAGAGATTGAGTATGGCCTTGTGTTGTTCATCGGACATTGTTCTATAAAATGATAAGGAATATTGCAGAGGCGCTTAGCGGAGTCTCTCTCCACATAGGTAGTTTTGGCCATCCTGGAATAATCAAGAAGGAGCCTTGGCAGCATTTTAATGACTTATTTTGTAAGCTACTGAGTCTCTAATCTTGGGAACTAATGGGTTATGTTTTAAAAAATTATTGTGAGTCCAGCCAGATATTTCTAGATTCATAAGATTGATAAAAGGAAATAAAAAATTAGTACTCATCATTCAGAAGAGGATTGGAAAAGTTTCAGGTTCACAAATACTTTCCTGGGTGATAAATACCCCACTTTTCCATCAGTTATTATTTAATAGATGCCTTCATGGGCCAGATTTGGGGGTGGAAGGAAGGCAGGACTGTAACTTTCTTGAGAACATGGTTGCTGACACATTTGTAGCTTCAAAGTGTTTGTTTAATTGAACGGAAAGCATGATCGAAGAATATTAAAAGTATGGTAAAGGCGGCCTTAGAAATATATGAATGTATATATTGTTATAGAAGTGTATATGTTAAAGCATTAGTATGAACTAGCAGAACACTGGAAGATAGAAATAGTTCAGGAAGGGATAAGCTATAAAGTTCACTTTATGCTCCCTTTTGAAGTACTACTTTGACCTTGAAAATCTTTTTTGTACCTAAACAGAAATCTGGAAATACAAATGTATCTAGTAGATGAATTCAACCTATTAGCAAAATTGCTGAGTAGCTAAGAAATATGCTCTATCTTTGTGTTTTTGTGAGTCTGAAGCTGAGGCTGTGCCTTGTGAATTGGGAAACAGCCTAGTGACCCTCTTCGTTGGCCCCTCTGCAGAATCCAGCACCCTTCTCGACAAGAAAAGTCACTTCCACATTTGAAGCTACTTGGAGAGTTTCTTTACCTTTTGTCTGTTTTGGATGTCTTCTTGTTTATTTGATGATTTCTTTGGCAAATAGGTTAAATATTGTCTGAGTCATATAATACAAGACAGAAATGCTTTCTTTCAGTCAACCGTGTTGGAAAATAATCTCTATAAACCTCCTTGTATTCTTGTAGCTTATGTATCCTTCAAATTATAGGAGAATTCAGTGAAAAGGAAGTTAGGATTGATAATCACAGTAATGACTTCTCTCTGAGAACAAATCAAAAGTGCAGCGTGACTAATGTTGATGATAATACGTATGTGGAAGTATCCACTGTCAGAGTGTTCAGGGCACTTTGTCTACACCAAAATAACGTTTTAGCGCTAAACTGGGTACCTGCCTTTATCAAATAACGTACTCTAGGAGCCAGCGTAGCTAAAATGGTTAGGACCTTTTGTGTTTGCTGGTATTGAGCTTCAGGAAGTTATGTTTTGAGGGGGAGACTATTCCAAATTCATCACGTGACGTGTGATGGAGTTTCTCCAGTGTTATTTTCGTCTTGATTGGCAGTGAAGAAACCAAAGCACAGCAGGATTAAGTGGTCAGAGCCAGGGAGTCATTCTATTAATAGAGCTCTTTATCTTTTGATTCTTAGTTCAGGAGTGTCTTCCCTCCAAGTGTGTTTTTAAAGAACTATTGATTCGGTGTAGAACTAGTCCTTCTTTTCACTAGTTTGCTGGGTTCTAAATTTACTCTCTCAGTAAGCAGCATTCCTTGGAACCTTTGCTCATATTCCATCCAGATCTCTTCTCTCTTTCAGAGTCTCTCAGCTGCGATACTGATTTATCACAGGCACCGTTATGATTATGAAACAGGAGGTGATACGTAGGCAGATCCCCACTAAAGAGACATTCCTGTATAGGTGATTTTTGTGTGAAATGGCGAAAGTACGCAGACTGCAAACTGAGTTCAGGATGAGTGACTTCCATCACAGGATAAACGAACACGTTCCCTAGGAAATTGTGCTTTGATGATCACTACTTATAACTAGTGTTACTGAGCCCTACTAGTTCCTTTCAACTGGAGCCTTTAACTTTCTTTGGTTGAAGGTTGACCTCTACTTGATGTTGGGTGAAGAAGTCTTGTTGCTTCTACCCCACAAGCTGGACCACTTTCCTTAATTTCAAAGCTGTTCTTAGGAAAGAAGGACGCTCGTTCCTTCTAGCCTTTCTGGCTTAGATGCCAATTGTCCCCAGATCCCTTCCTCTTCCTCCCATTTTCAGGGGGAAGTAGCTCTCCTTTCCAGACCCCCACTTCATGTGAAGGCCTTGTACTTCTGCTACTTCACGTTTCAGGCATTTGTATCTGTTGTAAGATACTGTCGGCTTTGTGCTTAACATTCAGAGGAATGTCTTCCTCCATCTCAGGGGTGCCCTGTATTTTCCTTCCTTCTTCTGTGTCTTTTTTGGTAAAACCTGTTTGCACCTGCTGTCTTGACTCCTTGCAGGCCTGCAGAGTCCGGCTCCAGAGTTCATTGTTGACGTTGAATCCATGGACATCTTCCCCGTGGGCTGGTGTGAAGCCAACTCCTACCCTCTGACCACACCGCACAAGACAGTCTGTAAGTATCGCTCTGCTCGGAGCCCAACTGGGTAACATCTGGGACTTGGGTGAATAAACAGGCAGTTTGGTAAAGATAGTTAGTGGAACCAGATTGTAAAAATCAAAAAAGGTTGTTGATTTCACACAGAGCACCAGTACTTTTGTCTCATTTATCCTTTAAATGTCCGCGTGAGATGAATATTCGGAAACATTTCCCTGGTTGACGAACTAAGTCACATGATGAGGCAGAGAGAGGATCTGGAATCTTCACTCCCCGTTTTGTGTACAATTCATGATCTTGATTAGAAAAAATTTCAGCTAAATACCATACGTTTGTATGATCATATCTGAGAAAGAACTGCTTTTCCTCATGAGGTTTACCCCAAAATAATCATAATTGGTCCCAGTAATTTACTGACATAGATATAAACACTTAACTACTCTGAGCACTAACTAAACCAGTGAGATTTCAACTGGACTTTGAAAAGTGCATCATATCTTCTGATCACAAAAATGCCAAATTAAAACAATATTAGTAATTAAACAGCACAGCATCACACACACACACACACACACACACACACACACATACCACTTAAATACCTACAAGTGTGTGTTTTAACATATATTATTGTAGGTCATTTTCCTGAAAATGGTAACCATTTAAAAATCTTCAAGCCTAAACCATCTCGGCATTTATTACTCCCCGCTAATGGATAACAGAAGTATTATTTTAAAATGTGAGTCCTTAAAGTTAAGGGGCTTTAAGTTTTGTGAAATATATTATATTTCTAATGTTTTCTTTATTAATTTATATGCTAGCTGACTTCTTTGTAGCATCCTACCATAAGGTCCGCTTACGTAGGTGCTCAGAACTTTGCCATAAAGGGAGTTCCATCCCATAGTCGGCGTCCTGTTCCCTGATGTCAACAGATTCTGAAGGACACTTAGGAGACCTACTACATACTCATTACGAGTTGGAAGGGGCACTATCCGTGTGAATCAAAGTAGGGGGCCCAGGTTATAGACAGAGGTGGATTTTAAGGGATTCTTCTGTACCCCATACTGCACACTGAATCTGATCCAATAACAGTGACATCACTGCCCCTCACTTTAAAATATTTCTAAAACTTTGAGCTTAGAATAATTATTTCAGTCTCAAGGGCATTCTTTTTCTTTTTCTTTTATTCTCACTTAAAATGACGCGGTTCCTTGGCCCTCAGTCTCCACAGCCACTGGGCAGGTTCTCCCCGGGTTCTCCGGGTTTGGGCCGGATCCCCTGTGCCTGGTTGTGCCTCAGACAGAAATCTATGCCTGATCCTCGTCCTCCTTCCTTCACATGGATTTGGGAGGCGACGAGCATTCTGAGTTTTGAGTTTTTCTGGATGAAATCCCACAGGGTTAAGATGAACATAGTGATGTTTCCTTTCTGTTTCGCGCTTCGCTTCCCGGTCTGTCGTGTGTGGCTTCTCATCAAAACATCACGCACGTCAGGCATCTCAACCTAATTAGCAAAGACTGAGTTAGGCAAGTGAGTCTACACTCATTTTTCACTTTAGAGATCACAGAATTCATACTTTTTCGTAGTAATTACAGGCAGACCTCTTGTCACAGATACTGCGTTTTTTACAAATTGAAGGTTTGAGGCAACCCTGCATCGAGCAAGGCTATGACGCCCCTTTTCCGACAGCATTTGTTCACTTCGTGTCTCTGTGTCGCATTTTGGTAATTCTTGCAATATTTCTCACTTTTTCTGTGTTATTGTATTGGTTGTGGTGATCTGTGATCAGTGACCTTTGATGTTACTACTACGACTCACTGAACCTCAGATGATAGTTAGCATTTTTTAGCAATAAAGTATTTTTTAATTAAGGTACGTACGTTGTTTTTTTAGACATAATGCTATTACACACTTAGTAGACTACAGTATAGCGTAAATATAACTTTTATATTCCCTGGGAAACGGAAACGTTCCTGTGACTCTTTTATTGTGATACTGACTCTGTTGGGGTGGTCCGGAACTGAACCCACCAGATCTCTGAGGTCTGCCTGTACTGGCATTGGGTACTAAATAAAATCAAGAATACATGAAATTTGAGTCACTATTTCTCTTATTTATTTTTGTTTTCGTCTTATTTCTCACACATACATTTTGCTTTGAAGAGGCAAAGTCTAAATGAATCTGCCAAACTCTGACAGCTTTAGAAGTTCTGTTAGAATTAATTTTTGCTCATGTTGGAAGACGCAGGCTTATCTACGCCCAAATTTATATATGCCAGAAACTCTGGTCTGTCTTTGTGAAGGTGACTCTAACCAGTTATAAATATAAACTGGAAATGTTCTTAACCCCAAGTTGATTATTGGCTGGTTTATGTCACTATTTGACAGACGTATGTGTTTGCTAGGCACCAATCCTCCTTTTAATGATAAAACGTTGTCGTTTCTAAACGCGCCTCTAATCCTAATTTGGGAGCACGCTGCTATGGTAAAATGTTTTGACTTATCACATTTTCTGCGGGGATAAAAGTCATCTGGGTCATCACGCTTATACCAATCCATCTTACCAGCCGTGTTCCTGGGAGGTCTGATGTGTGTGCTCTCTTTCTTTTTATTAGAAGCACATTTTAGAATAAAGTAGCCAGTGTAGTGATAAAGTTAAATGTACTAAATCCTATTTAGAGTTCATTTCTGAAAAGTCAAAGTCTATTTTATGCTAGAAGAAATTAAGATAAAATTGTGGCCTGAAGGAAATAACTTTTCAGTTTTTAAATTGTTACTTTAAAACAGACAGTTCCGTACCTACCGAGCCATTTTAAAAAATGCTTCTTCCTAGCTAGCTATCACAGCTGCTTTTCTTTTTTTCCCTTTTTGCCTGTTTTACAGCACAAAAGAAGAGAAAGATTGCAGTTGTGCAACCAGAAAAACAGTAAGTTTGTTTTTTCACAAAAACTCCGTGGTAAACTCTGAAGTGTCTTTCAAGAGGATGGGAAACAGGGCTGTTTTCGTTAGGGAGCTAGTCAACACCTAGCACAGTAGTAGAGGGGACAGTAACACGTAGCTCCTGTTATTTATTGTGCATCTATTATGTGCAGGACACAGGTCTTGCTTCTAAAGCAGTTTCTTCTCCAGATCGTAACTTCTCACTTTCCTCCCAGCTCAGCCGACCTGAAGGATGCCCAGTGTCCAGCATTGCTGGTAAAGGCACTCTGTGCCCATGGTTCTTAATGCCCCCAGGGGCCCTACAGAGCTGCCCGCGTCCAGGCCTCGGCTCTGCCCGCTCCCAGCCCAGTGACCTGGAGCAGGTTGCTTTATTTCTCCCCATCTCAATACCCTCCTCTATAAAATACCCATTTCTCAGGTGTTTTCGGAAGATTAAATTAGATTCTACGTGAAAATGTGTGGGCCCTCCGTTGCTGAATAAATGTAGGTTACGCCACGTTTCTATTGTAATTTTATGAGGAAGGAGGGTATTTGACAGCCTGTGGACAGGCCGGCTGTATATTTTTTGGAAAATCGTCACTCTTGGTAACATTCTTATATGTTGGAAAAAGTCTGGAATATACTACGATGCACATCCCTTACCAAGTTATTATGTTTTCTGAGTAGACTGTTGGAAAGGGAATTGAAAACAGCGGGGTTTTTTTCATGTACCTGAATTGAAACATAAATAAAATGAAATTGAATAATAACTGCATGGTTATTTGATGCAAATAACAGTTTTCTTGGTATCCTTTTTACATTTCTAACAGTGTTTCAGGTTAATAATCTCACTCCAGTTTTATCTGGATAACATTGAAATAGAGAGGAAAAACTAAACTAACAGTCACGTCATGGAGGCCAAATTTGAATTCATGACTCCTCAATTTGCAGTCCGTGGATCAATGGTTTTCACCCTTTGCTCACATCTGTCACTAGACAGCTCGTTAAAACACAAGTTGCTGGGCCCCGTCTGCAGAATTTCTGACTCAGGATGTCTGTGGTGGGGCCTGAGCATCTCCAGGTGTAACAGGTTCCCAGGTGATGCTGATCTGACAGCTGGGGACCCCACTTTGGGAACCAGCACCATAGATGACCCCACTAAGATCTCTCGTTACCGTTTACTTGGAGTTTATGTAGTTTTCCAGCTATGCAGTTTCTACACAGCCAACCTGTACATCCCCGGGAAAGCCAAGTTGCCTCTTTTCCCCTAAGGTGACAGTTTTTATATTTGTTCAGCAACTTTTTACTGAACAACAGCACAGACTTCTGTCATAGACTCATAAACCTACTTCACATTTTAAGAATCATCACTTCTTAGATTTTCTTTGGAGATTTTGTTTTCAGTGCGGCCGTGGCCCACACAAGCATGAACGCCAGAAATCAAAAGTCAGCAGAAAGTCATTGATGAGAAGTCTGACTTTAATCAAAGTCGATGCAAGCTGACTTTCTGCGTGTCCTAAATATAATTAAGGACATTATTATAATTCTGTAACGAGCGACAAGCCCAGGAGTGACCTAGAGGAATCTCAGTGATCAGTGATGACCCCTCCAGGGGCTGGAGACCCATAGGCTTCTTGGAATTATTGTAAGACTTGCCCGCAAAGATCTTACCTGTTGTTATACATGCACACATTGTATCTGACCACATTCTTAGCTTAGATTTCTCTAATAGTTGCTTTAAGTTATGAAAAGACTTTGCAAGGTACCAGTTTCTTCTAAAGCGTGAAACCCATGGGAGTTTTTTCTTTATCCACAGATCATCGTCCACAGTGCCTGTTGAGAAAATACCTCACGACCTTTGTTTATTCCCTCACCTGGACACCACAGGTAAACGAGCTACTTAGGATGCCCTGACGCTTCCCAGTATGTCGCTGTGACTGGACACATGGATATATTTTTAGGTCAACGTGAGAATACTCAACTTTGAGCCAACTGGCTTTTTTTCTTGCTGCTTATTTACAGATACCTGTTCTTTTAAAAAAAATTCTAAGCTAAATTCCTGGTGCCTCTTCTTTTCTGCTTCTTGATCAGTAGCTCTAGACACTTCCCTTGGTCTGAGGAAAAGGGTCTGTGTGTTACTTGGAAATTACGAGCCCGGTTAGGACTGTGTATCATGAATAATCATGTGGAAAAAGAAGGAGTTGAAAATATCGTTATCAGGCATTTCTTTTTGGACATTTTATGCCAGTTGCACTTGCATGTTTACACTAGTGGTTAATCCTTAAGTCCCTGTGAGCTTTTGAATTGTTCCCTAAAACCCTCTGTTTGAATAGCTGGTTGGGAACAGTATATGTGTTTAATGTATAAAGTCTTGCGTCTTACAATAACCTTTAAAAACACAGACGTGAATTACCCTTTGACCACAAATCTGATTATAGACATCTTTGTACATTAAGTAACATATTTGATTAAGAATTCTATCTTCCAGCCAAAACGAAGCCTGTTCTGAATTCCAGCATTAAAACCTATATACCGTGGAAGAATCCTATTAGGCAAAGGTTTCTTTGTAGTAAAGAGAGCAGTTTGTGAGTAGACTTACTAAGGTTGTTTTTTCCTAAAGGTCTGGGCAGAGTAATCCTATCCCCAAATTTCCATGTAAATGCAGCTATGGACATTTTTTTTTTCTGTTGTATAAAATTCAAAACTTCAGAATGGTTTTAAAAGAACCATGTCATCTTTCAGAGTTGGTAATTGTTATGTTACTCCTTTTTTTTTTTTTTTTTTTTCCGGTATGTGGGCCTCTCACTGTTGTGGCCTCTCCCGTTGTGGAGCACAGGCTCTGGACGCGCAGGCTCAGCGGCCATGGCTCACGGGCCCAGCCGCTCCGCGGCATGTGGGATCTTCCCAGACCAGGGCACGAACCGGTGTCCCCCGCATCGGCAGGCGGACTCTCAACCACTGCACCACCAGGGAAGCCCCTACTCCTTCTGTTTTATACCCAGAAAAGTAACATGTCTCCTTCCTTACCCATTGGTTCTCAGTTGAAGTCCTGTGAGAACAAAGCTTCCCAGACTGTCAAATCACCATCCCAAATGAATAACAAGTTTTTATACAGAAAGAAAGTTTTCATGCTGTTAGTGCAGCTTGACTTGGAACAGTGGCGGGAGAAGATGAGTCTCAGCTGGCTGTGTGACCGCAGTCCGTGTGTGTCGACATCAGGACGCGTCCCAGTGATGACAGCGATACCTCACCATTTAGTTGTTCTGCGTTTTCCCCATGGCAGCTTGAGACACAATTAGATCAGCACCTTGCCCTTTTGCTTTATAGGTAGGAAGGCTAATGAGGAAGATGCAGAGTTAAGCCCCTGGGAGGCGCATTTCACATCCATGGACTGGCAAAATGAGGAAGCTTGACCATACCTAGGGTTGGCCTGGGTGTGGGGCAAAGATTAACAGATACACACTATTATATACAAATAGATAACCAACAAGCGCCTACTGTATAGCACAGGGAACTGTACTCAGTATTTGGTAATAACATATAAGGGAAAAGAATCTGAGAAAGAATATAGATATATACATATATATGTATGACTGAATCACTGTGTTGTATACCCGAAACTAACACAACATTGTAAATCAACTCTACTTCAGTTGAAAAAACAAACAGGAACTGGGCAGTGCTTATTCGAGTGTAATTTGGGTCCCTGTGGTGAAGAGCTTGGCTGCTTCTAGTAAAAGAGGGTACACAGACCCGGTGGCTGAGCGGCTCCACCCCTTGTTGTAGACCTGGAAGAATCTCTTGTCCGTAAGCAGAGTGGATTTTCACAGTTGTGTTCATTAAGGCACCATAGGTAATATTTAAAAAGTAGAAACAACTAAATGTCCATCAGTAAGAGAATAGAAAATTCAGTTGTGTTATATTCACACAGTGGAATACTACACAAAGTGAAAAGTGAATGAATTTTCTGGGTATGCATTCACCCGTTTGGGTGGATCTCAGAAACCTCATGTTGAACTGACAAAATGTTGCAGAAAACCTGTATGGAATATTTTAAAAATAACCTAAGTATCCTGAATTGCTTGTGGATACACATATACGTTGTGTGGTAAAGTTTCTAGACTCTCGTGGGAATGGTAAATGCCAGCTTCAGGGTAGTGGGTTCTTTCTGGGGGGTTGGGTGCGGGATTTCCTGAGGTAGGTTAGGGGAACTTAGCTGTGTAACTGGTGTTTTTCTCTTTAAGCTACGTTGGAGGATACCTTAGTTGTCATTGTCTTATTTTCTGTGTTTTGTGTGTGTGTTTTGAATCCTGCATAATAAACAGAAGGTTCATTTATGTGGTAGAAAAAATAATCAGGATTCCTAAGATATTACTGTGGATGTAAAACGTTCTGATACGAAGACACAGTGCACCTCTGGGTAGTTTTGCCAACGCAGTGAGTTAAGCAGGTTTCTCCGGTCCGAAAGCATCAGCTGTGTTTCTCTTCCCTGCAGGTACCGTCAACGGGAAGTACTGCTGTCCTCAGCTTTTCATCAACCACAGGTGTTTCTCGGGCCCCTACCTCAACAAGGGGAGGATCGCAGAGCTGCCTCAGTCTGTGGGACCAGGCAAATGTGTGCTGGTCCTTAAAGAGGTAAAGCACAGCCACGGGGGACTGGTTTTCACGGGGTGGTGGCCGCGTGGGCACAATCCCTGAAGAAGGGGGTCATAGGAATTTGAGTCCATTCAGGCAACATGTACCATGACATGCACCTCTTTCCTCTCAATCCTGCGAGCTGGAGGCTGGCGGTACAAGGATAGAAATGGCGTTCCTGCCCCGGAAACGCTCCCTGTCTAGTGGGAGGGATGTGCCTTCCCTGCTCTTCGTTTGAGTAAAGTCTTTTGTGAATCATCGCTTTTTTGTTTAAAAAGATGGCCTATTTTGAGCCTTTGTGTAGGTACATTCCTGTGTTTTGTGACAAAAAAGCACCCCCCAAACATCAAACTATACCATGATGAGCGGGTTTTAATTCCCTGGGCACAACGATCCAGTTATCCATTTATCCGTCCATTTATCCATTGAACAAATGTGTGTTCGGCAACTTCTGGGAGCCAGGCACGGCATCAAGTATCAGGTCAAGAAATAAACACCCCCTGCCCTCTGCCCATTTGGGTTTCACGGTCCTCTTGGGGAGATGACATAATTCTAAGTGAGACGTACAGTCGGGTGAAGGCTCGGTGGAGACCAGAGCGTGTGGTCTGGGCGCAGGGGGGGATGTGACGGATCTCTGGATGTGACACTTGATCTGAAGGAGGCAAAGTGATGGCGCCTTGAGTGCACAGCACAGATAGGGCTGCACCGATGGAGTTCAGGGTGGTCACGTGTGGCTGGAGGATAGCATTGGTCCTTACGTATAGGTGTAAAATTCACTGGTATAAAAGAGTATGTTATGTTTTGAAAAGAGAAAATGAGAAATCTGGCTGGCCTTCTGCCTCAGCAGGAGGCAGGATGGAGGAGAGGGTCTGCCTGGGAACGGCTTCCCTGGCATCCTGAGGGATATGGGGCTGAAGCTGTGGGTGACTGGAGCCTCCAGGTGACACCACGCCCGTGCAGTTCCTGCCTTGCGAGAGCCCCTGTGAGATTTCACATTTCATTTCGCCCAAAGAGGATGAGATCATTGCAGCAAAGCCAGAATGCGTTTACCTTTTCAGGCCATCAGCAGTATTCGCAGTTAAAGACTTTCTCATATTTCAGAAAAAAATCTGTCTTAGAGAAAAAATTGGGGTTACAGTTGAGAAGCAACCCTGTAAGAAAGGGACCAGGCTACTGCTGTTGTTATTTGCTCAGGCGAATTTGACGTAGAAGAGGCATAGCAGGTGCTTCCTGCCCGTCCTGAGCTCTCAGTCGTGGGAGGGACGGACAAGCCGGTAGCATCTTCAGGGCAGTCAGGATCTCAGGGTGGGCTCAGGGGTTTGGAGGTCTCAGGGACTTCCTGCATGGCCTGTGAGGTGGGGGAAGGGGGCAGCCTGCTCCAGGGGACGGAAAAGCATCCGGGAAGCCTGGAGCATTGGTGGGATCACGGGAAGGAAAACAGGAAGGAACGCTTGCAGCGCCTTGAATATGAGGACCGTAGGGACAGGCGTGGAAAGTGCAGAGATTCGAATCCAGAGTCTCCTGCGGGCCGGGACCCCGTCCTGGGCGCTTTGCCTGTGTCCTTATTTAGACTTGCTTTTCTTGAGATCTGTCACCTTCATGCTTTACGTTCTGAAATCAAAAAGTGCAAGGCGGGCGCCCAGCCTGAGTGGCGAATGGACCCCACTGATGAGAAGTTAAACGGAGATGGTGGCCGAGGAGGGGGTGGGGCAGCCCCTCTCGAAGGCCATCGGGGATGCTGGGGAGTGAGCTCCAGCCAGCAGCCAAGACATGGTGCACGGCCCCAGCTTGGCCCATAATGGTTATTCTTTCCATCTGACTGTTTACAGGGTAGGCAGGCGACGAGGAGCCCTCCCTGCAGGGTGAGCCCAGAGACGTCGTCCTTTGTAAAGAACACGAAAACCCCACATAAATAAGGGTCACTTCTTTTTTCTTTTTTTTATTAACATCTTTATTGGAGTATAATTGCTTTACAATGGTGTGTTAGTTTCTGCTTTATAACAAAGTGAATCAGTTATACGTATACATATGTCCCCATATCTCTTCCCTCTTGCGTCTCCCTCCCTCCCTCCCACTCTCCCTATCCCACGTAGGGTCACTTCTTTTTTATTTTTTTTGCAGTACGCAGGCCTCTCACTGTTGTGGCCTCTCCCGTTGCGGAGCACAGGCTCCGGACACGCAGGCTCAGCGGCCATGGCTCACGGGCCCAGCCGCTCCACGGCATGTGGGATCCTCCCGTACCAGGGCATGAACCCGTGTCCCCTGCATCAGCAGGCAGACTCTCAACCGCTGCGCCACCAGGGAAGCCCGGGTCACTTCTTTTAAACTCACCTTCCAGCCCCAGATATAAGACTGAATTACCAAGGTAGAACTCTTTATCTGTTGACACCTCTTTTGTTGCTGTAGGATGAAAGGGGAAGGTATCAGCAATTCTATTTACACATCCCTAACACGCACACTGAGAAAGAGAATTTGCTCACTTAGTGCAATGAACTCTGGATCACTCGTATTCTTTCTGGGAACCGATAAGTACAGAAATCAAAATATCCAAAATCCAAAATGATTAACGGTTAATCCAAAGTTTGCTTCAAGGATGGCAAATATAATTAATTTCTAAATGACTCAGGACCCCCGCCCCATTATTAACATCTGTCCTTTGTATCATGCTGTTGTAATACAACGCCGAGCACGTCGCAGATGCCCAGTGAACGCACGCAGATGAACACACACTGAGTTCTGCACTGCCTGACCGTTCTCTCTTCTTGGTGCCGTTTCTCACCATGCTACTCACTGGGTCAGCCTCTGATGTTCCCAGTTCCTTTTAGGTTTGCTGCCTTTACTCCCTCAGGCTGGGAAATCAGCTAACAAATTTAAGTCAACTTCTGTCCATCGACTAAACTTTATTTATTGAGCTCCTACTCGCCATAGAGCCCTTGAATAGAACCGTTGAGGGTGTTCAGCTGCAGCAGAGGTTACTTCCGGGTAGGGAAGGTTAAGGAAGGCCCAGTGAGATCTTCCCAAGAGTCAGCTCAGCAAGCTCGATGCCCAGAGGCCCTTCTTACTGCCAGGGCCGCTGCCTCGGAGAGTGGAGGTTGCTGGAACACTACCCCTAGACAAGCGAGCGCTTACTGTGCATTTAAGTCGGCACAGACCACAGGTCCCGCAGATGGTAGATTTGGTCTAAGAAGAAAGCAAGCCCAGGTTACATGTAGGGATACCTGTCACTGTATAAAATATAGCCCCTAGACCTAATGGACTCTCTTGAGTTCCCCCAGTGCATTCAGCCCTTGAGGGCAACCTTGCCATGGCCGTATCACCTGCCTGAATTTGTGCCTGGTTTTGTTGCCAGTGATCAGAATGGGACAGGGAAGCTCACAAAAACCTGGTGAATGGATGCGCTTGTGTAAAGTCCCCACAAGACCGTTTCACACCCACGTCCCAGTGGTTCCAGTGAGGTCCTTGGGCACCTGCGGACCCTGTTAACAGACACAGTGGCCTTAGGGTCAGTCTCTCTTTGGGGCTTGGCTAGTTTACTACATAATATTTTTAGAATTCAGCAGTAGTTACCCCTGATCAATCCTCTGATAGGTCCCAGCAATCAAGTTTAAAAGCTAGGCCAGAGGGACCTCCCTGGTGGCGCAGTGGTTGAGAGTCCGCCTGCCGATGCAGGGGACACAGGTTCATGCCCCGGTCCGGGAGGATCCCACATGTGCGAGCAGCTGGGCCCGTGAGCCATGGCCACTGAGCCTGCGCGTCCGGAATCTGTGCTCCGCAACCAAAGAAAAAAATAAAAGCTAGGCCAGAGCAGTTTTCTGATGACAGGAACTAGTTTTTTGCTGATGTTCAGAAAATGCATGAAGCAGGAAAGAAAGAAAGGAAGAAAGCAAGCACTTCAGTTCCGTGAGTGCAAGAAAAATGTAAGTCCCACCAAGCCAGTGTTCATGCTAATACTCCTGCTTCAGCCCAGGACCTGGGCATGGTTTCCAATTGCATTTCACTTACAGAGAATGAGGGCATTAGAGCAAAGACAGAGCACGTTCGCTTCTTCAGGCCATCAGGTGTGTTAGTAGTTAAACGTTTTTCTGTCTTTGGAAGATGTAGAGTGATGGCCGTTTTCCCTCTGTCTGGTTCTTGGAGAAATACACGAGGTCTGTGGGCATGGATGTGGAGCCGGCCTTTGGAGAGGGGTCCTGAGGGGTCCTGAGTGCTGAGAGGGCGGTGGACCAGAGGGGAGGAAGTTTCTGGCAAACGGGAGGATGAACGCCTGTTCACTTTCTGGGCAGTGAGCGTCCTGAGCTTGAGTAGGGTTGAGGGCGTAGGGACCTGGATTCCAGAAGGAGGGCGGTGGAGGGGGCGCAGGCAACCTCTAAGATCAGGAGCCCAGTCAGGTCCAGTCACCTCGAACAAGGGGCTCCCAGCGAGTAGCCTGGAGGGGAGGGGCAGGTCGAGCCCATCCACAGCCCCTCAGGTCCCCGGGGCGTTTTGTTGGACCCCCGGGTGCAGTCACAGGGAGAGTGGGCCCTGTGACGACAGACAAGAAGTGATGGTGTTTGTCATAAATGAAACTCGCAAGATCAGGATGGTCGTCGCCAGCCAGGACTGTCCTTTTCTATCCCCAGTACTTTCCCATGCACTCCTGCCCCAGTAACGCCAGGGTCTCCCCAAGTCAAATAAACTGCAGGTCCCTGGGGGCCCTCGGTGAACTTGGGAGGTTTTGCATCCCAAGCGTCCCACACCTCTGAGATCATCAGCATCGTGGGATGGAGTCTTGTCGTCCATTCGCAGAGGCATTCAAAGAACTTCTGCTTCATGCTTTATATGCAAGCTCGTGAGTGGCCAGGTCTGCGGTATTGACTTTGTCTACAGTGCAGTAAGGCAGGCGTTGTGTGCCTGTGTCGGTGTGTGAGAGAGAGAGAGCTGGTGAGCACAGGAGGAAAAGGTGGTGGGGGGCATCTGATGTATTCACTCCTGTCCATGTATACTGCGATGGAAAGTTCAGCTTCTAATGCAGACACACAATGAGATGGGAGAACACCGACCGGGTCCTACTGGCAGAAATGGCTCTGAAAACGCCCACTCAGGAAGAATGGGAGTCTGTGTTTTCATAGCAACTCTGAAGGCCATAGGTTTGAAGGCAGCCTGCCAGGATAAAATCCCACGTGCCTTACAGAGATCTGGGGGGAGCCCAGGGTTTTTCTTAAACATTATTTGGTTTAAATTATTTGCAGTGTGTAACCCCTGTTTTTAGCAAAAAAGAGAAATGTATCATTTTCGGTGGGGAGTCGATAGGAGTCCTTTTTCCCATTTTCCACATCACCTTCCGATGCGTGAAGCTACAGGTGTTAACAGAATTGCTCCTCAGCAGCAGGGGTGACCTGTGTTTCACTTGCTGCCTTTGGGCAGCAGGGTTTCAGCCGTTTAAGAAATGAACATTTATAGAGGGAAAATCGACAGGTTGTGCCTTTTCTGTGGAAAAGCAAAAATATGGCACTGGATTTTTATTGCCTTTTCTTTCTGATGTGGAACTTAGGAGAAAGCAACATGAGTCCTGGACACTCAGGAAACTCTCTGGATCCGTGAGCCTCCCTGGTTGCTTCTTCCCCTCTAGCACAACTGTCTGCCCCACTTAGTGGAGATCGCCAGGCTTGGGACCTCTGACTCACCCTGACACCGAGGGACCAGTCTGAATACGATGGGCTAGAGGGATAAGATAAAATAAGTGAGGCTGGACACAGCTTCAGCTCCACCAAAGGGGGAAAGTTGTTCCTGATTCGTAAAATACAGAGACACACAAATGCACGCATCCACCCTACACTATCCTCCCCTCACTCCACCCACCTACCCACCTACCCATCCATCCACCATCTGTCTATATCTATCTTTCTATCATTTATCTCTATGTATCGTATTCATCCATTCATCTCTCCATCATCTTTCATCTTTCTATCTATTAATCGTTATCTATCTATCTATATCTAGTGTACCTAAAAGAGTCACTTTGGTACTCTTCATCACAATCTGGTCCAGGGATGCAAAGGTATAGACATGACCCATTGAGCCTTCTTGGGTTTTTAAGAGAGTAGGTTGTGATTAGTGTAACTTTGCAAACAGTGACTGCAGAAATGACTAAGAGCCCTGAGTACTGGTTTGATGATGCCAGAGTTTGGGGTAACTAATCGGGTTGCCACCAGGGCACAAAGGAGCCAGGCACGTTCACCTTTATTGAGTAAGATTTTTCTCTCCCTCAATCTGCTTCTGTGGTCTGAATAGCTCTTTAGCCTCAGAAAGTGCAGAGGTCAGTGGTGTGGGGACTGCTGGGTGTATGCGTATTGTTTTTTGTCCATCCGCACCTTCCCAGGGTCTTTCATTCTGTTATCTGACACTCAGCAGCTATTACTGTGCATGGTCACATCAGATACACTCCAGCTCTGGGAAGCCAGCAGAGAATGAAACATCATCCATCCGTCCATCCCATTCATCCATTTAGTCGGTTCCTAAGCAATTCCTGAGTCATAAGCGTGTGCTGGTGGGCACTGTGCTGGAAGCTGGGGAGTCAAGGTGAGCAGGAGATGTGCCCCCCAGGTGAGTTGACAGTCCCCGCTGCAGAGCCTCACGGGGGAGGACTTAGGCATTTCAGGTTATACTGGAAAGAGGAAGAGTCTTGCCTAAGTGACATCCAGTTAAGTCAGTCAACAAAATCAGAGATGCAGACGTGCCTCTGGACAGTATTCTCCGGTGTTCTTGTTGCTGTTGTTTTAAACTTATGCTGAACATGAACCCATTGAGAACAGTGTACCAAGCCTGTGGGTGGTATAAACTATAGCACATACATAATGTATGATTCAGGAATTAGCTAGACAGTGTCCAGGAAGGTTGGCAAAAAAAGTACAAAGTTTTTTTTTGTTGTGAAGCTTTTATGATTTGCCTGTAAAGATGATGAGATACTTTTGCTGAAATTTCTTATTGTACTGTAGGGTAGGATTCTGTAACAAGGAAATCAGTGGCAAATGCTACCTCCTGGGCCTCCATTGACATAGAACATATGGTACCAGATAAATTCTTGGAGTGAATCAATCATTAAGTTTTAGATGTACAGAATAATTTGATCCAATATCAGTGCCCATCTTGAAATTCATTGAACAAATTCCAAAAAAGTCTTGATCGAGCGCCTCCTATTGCCAGGCATGGTTCTAGCTACTATGAATAAAGCAACAAACAAAATGTAGTCCCTGATTTCTCATCAGGAGGGCAGGTTGGTGAGGCTCCCTTCCTAAGGTTTGCACACAGCTGCCTTCTTGCTGTGTCCCCGCATCTGAGAGGGAGGGCAAGCTCTCTGGTCTCTGCTCACAAGGGCACCCCGTCATGGAGGATCCATCCTCAGGACCTCATCTAAACTTAACCACCCAAAGCCCCACCCCCAGTACCATCACATGGGGGAGGGTAGCACTTCAACGTAGCAATTTGGCGGGACATACTCAGTCCATAGCAGAAGGGAAAACCACAGGTGGAAAAGAATACTCTGGAAAATAGTCTAGAGTTTAAGGGCATTTTGCTGCTGACGGATCATGAGCTCAGAGGGCATCGTGGGTGGGTTTGGGAAGCCGTGAGGAGCTTGAGGTTGGGGCAGACAAGGGGGAAGCGCAGAGCCGTATGGGAGTGGGATTCTGGGCAGAAGGAAAGTTCTAAGAGTGTTGCGTTTCTGGTGACCAAGCTGAAGGAAGGTACAGGGTATGATGGGATTCTCCTGTTCGTCTTCCAGGGGGAAGTGGATAATTCCTGAAAATATAGGCTTCTTCAGAGAGTGGTCTTTTAATCAAATTGAAGTGATAAAGTAGGGAGTACTTTGGTGCCGGGGGAAGGGGGCTGCCTACCAGGGAAGCACTGGGCTCCCCGACCTTGCCTTTGAGCCTGGGGCGGGGGGAAGGGCCTGCTCTCCGGGTGGTGGGTTGTCCAGGGGAGGTGAGCCTTCCGTTAAGAATCGAAACAAAGTTGGAGGGCAGTTTCAGCCCAAGCAATAGAGTCCACCTGGGAAAGCACGTCAGATTATTACCGTTCTTATTACAATTTTTGTAACTAATAACCAAAGGAGAGATGAGCATAGTGATTATTAGGTAATATTTGGGGGTATATTAGATGCAGCAGTTGCATTAATTTTGGGGACGTGCCCAGAGCAGTCAGTGATTCGGGAGACTGAATGAAAACACCTACGTTTAAGGGTAAATAACTTGGAAAAGTCTTGTTTTCTTTTCCAAGCTTGTTTCGTGCTTTCCTCTGGCTTCTTAGAAGGTTACGTTTGCGCTGCAGAGAAGGAAAGACCCTGCTGCTTCCTCTTTGCTCTTATGAGAACGTCTTCCTTTCTTTTCGGTTTTTGGTGGCGTTTACTTTTGTGAGCGTTTAAGAGGAAGTGCTGCGTACTCCATTGATAACACTGTGGACCTCTGGGGGGTGTAGGATAAATGTGACTTCACTCTGGGAAAAGAAGCACAGCTGCTACAGTTCATTTGAAACCCAAACTCCTTCTTTGGGTTTGGAGACGTGTTTTAATTAATATTCTCCATTTAAATCTCGTTACAAAAATAAAACTCTTCTTGTCTGTCTGCTCTGCAACTCGCCGGGCCTCTCATTGTATCGACAGCCCAGGTGCTCACATCAGAGTCTTGTCTCATTTTGGTCCTCTCGCACTTTATGTATCCCATCCACCTGGCGAAGCCCTACTGATGGAGTAATGGCTGGTTAGGCAAGAGAAATTTTTTATCATTTTATTATTTTAAAAAACCCATTCATAAAATTATCTCCATTTCACCTGATTTTGAAATTGAAAGAAATCATCTTTGAGGCCCGTGAGGGCCTTTGGTGGTCCCGATTTCTATAAAAAGCTAATTATTGTAACTGTGGCTCTTGGATAGACTGCAGAGCAGAAAGGTCTGCTGTAACAGTGAACATGTTGAGGGGGGCTCCTTTGTATCCAGATCCTTCTTCTGACTTCGCCAGAGAGAGAATATCCTCCTTCCTGTTTCCCTGTGGGCCAGTCTCTCTCTAAATGTTTGCCCTGAAGAGACATCTCCCGCCCTGGCCACTAGAACTCAACAGATGACAGACCTTTGAGGTCGGGAGCCTGTCTTCTTTCCATTAAGTTAGCCCAGCCTGAGCTGTGGGAGCTTATATTTGCGTTCTGAAGTGTTTTCTAATCTTAACACTCAGAGAACTAATTTTCCTATTAAGTGGTTTCCTGCACTTTCAACATTGTTATAACTTTAATCATAGGATATAGTTGAGGTTGGAAACGATCTTAGTTACTTTCGGTGTTCGGGGAGAAGTTTTCATGATAGTGCATGTGGAAGGAAATAACGGAATTCCGTGATTTCACGAAGTGAACAGAAAAACATCCCATCGATTTACGGAATCCTTTGAGTGCTGACCTTGTACCTGAAAGGGCAGGGGCAAGAGAAGGAGACACGCATTCACTGAGGGGCTCCCGGGTACCAGACGCTTGGCGCTATTTGCCTCTTCCCCTGCCGACACCACCTACGCTCTGTTCTATTTGTCTCTTCCTCCCTCTGAGGACCCTTCTCTCTTCTCCTGTAACTGACTCACTCACCGTTTTCTGAGCAAACTTTTGCGCCTGATGGAGCAGAGGTAGGAGAACAAGAGGCGCAGCAGGACGGGGCCGTGGAATGCACCGTCGGAGTCCTCGGAGGTTCAGAGAGATGGGAGCGCAATTTGGATTTGAGAATTAGGTCATTGGTGCCCTTCAGTTTTGTGTACTGCTTGGAGAAGAAGCCAGATTTGGGTGGGTTGAGAATTGGAGATGAAGAATTTAAAAGTATAGACTTTTTTTTTTTTTTTTTTTGGGAAGTTGGGTTCTGGAGAAGAGGCAGTAGCAAGAAAGTCAGGAGCTTCTAAGGAGAGTTATTTTGCGAAGGTGCTTGACTGAAACATAAATACGGGCCAATGAGAATAGAGAGATGAAGGCTCAGGGAGAGTTTGTTTTGTGGGTGGATGAGGACTTCTTGGATATCAAGAAGAGGGCTACCTTAAACATTTTTTATATGCCGAGCTGTTACCTCCTTTATTTCTCACAACATCCTTATTACAGGGGAGAAAATCTTTTCCTCTACCCTCTTAGGTTCAGTAGGTAGGGCCTGTAAATTAAACTGACAAAAGACAGATTAACAGGAGAAAAGGGTTGCAAGAAATTAAAAACCAAAGAAGCCATTAGGCTTGAGATTTTTACATACCATTTTAATAAAAGACAGTACATTGTGGAGAGGTGATCAGACAAAGGGAAAGGGGTCTGGGCTCCGAGGACTGTTAAGCATATGCGGGAATCTAACGGAAGATAAGGGGTTTTTTTCCCTAGTAAGATTTGTTTGTGCAGAGTCATCTCTGGGCCATCTTTGTTTCTCCAGTGACAAGGGTTGTTTTCCTCCCGGTCCCAGAGCGGGGAGGGGGACACTTTCACAGTGTTTTAGGCAGAAAGGGGGAGGGCAGAGAGTTCCTGCAGTGTCTGCTGTTTCTCAGTTGTGTCAGGGAAAAATTAATCCTATGCCAAAGTGGCATATTTTGAGGTGACAAGTTCTGACCCCCTTCATTGTGAACCAGGTAAATGGCAGCGCCCCCATTATACAGATGAGGAAAGTCAATCAAGCATCTTGCCTAAGCTTGATTAGCTTCTAAGGGATGGACCTGGGATCCCATCCCATATCTGTCCAACTTTACAAAGGCTATTGCTCCTCTGTTATAATATACTGTGGGGACTTCTGTGTAGAAGGGTGTTCCCAATAAACATTTCGTGAAGCCTAGGAAATCCAGTGAGGCATTGCTCTAGAGCTAATTTCCTCCTTGAGATACTCAAAGCAATCTTAATGCCAGTTTATTGGGAAGAGTGTTCATCAGCTTCACAGCTAACATCCTGTTAGTTAATTGGGGACAGGGTCTGAGCTACCCTTTGTGATCAAGAGTGTAATAACTTGAATTCTGATGTTTTGCAAGGTACAGTAATTCAGTCTAACTTGGGTCATAATAACAGCTGTCAACTTAGCTATTTTCATGGAGTAACTATAATACACTAAGATGTCAGGTACATAAATTATTCAGCTCACAATTCCAAAGTTTTATAGAGAGCTTGTTGAATTTAGAGACAAATGATGTGACATTGGGAAAAGCCAGGGGAAAATTATTCAATATCACATGCCTTTTACGATTTAATTGCCGCCTGTTTCCACTCTGAATTGAACTCTGGAAGGCATTTTCTTTTCACAGTCACAAAATGCATTTCTCTATGCAGCAAATAAGATGTAGCTCTGGGGCTTTCTCAGCGAAACACAATGAAAAGATTCAGTTGAAAGTTTATTGTCTGTTGATAAACACTGGGTGCGTGATTTCAGCCAGTTTCAAATGGATTTATTTTTAAACTCGGTTTCTGTAAATTGTACTGACAGTAAATAATAAAATCAGATGATTATTCTAATAGAGAAGACAAACACAATAGAACTAACTGCTTGTATTGCTGTGTCCTGGCCTTTTAGCGTCTTGGCTGGAACACGTTCTCTGGATGGGGCTCTACAGGGACCTGGGAACATAGCAAAATGCCACCCAGGCAAGAAAAAGACAGTTGCCATGCTGACTGCAGAGGACAGAATATTTCAAGATCGAATCCTCAGTTATGAGAAGGCTTTGTTTCTCTCAATTAAATCAGGGTGCAGACCACACCAATTACATTCCAGAACACACCGGGTACATGAAAACTGGGACTTGAAAATTTCTGCAGCTTACTTTTCATCTTCTTTCTTCCCGTTAACACTGTGCTGGTCTCCTTCACAAAATAGTAGGCGCTTCAGCAATATAGCCAGTGTCCTTCCAACTCAATAGGGAATTTTTCTCACTCTCTCAGTGGGGTTTTGCTCCGAAACATGGCACGTGAACTCAGTGCCTGGCTCGTTCCTCTTCTGGACGGGGAGGGGCTTCAGGAACGGCGGGTACTGTGTGCTGTCTGTATGCTCCAGGGCTTGGCACAGGGCAGATCCTCAGCGAATGGGCGTTTCATGGAATGAAGCCCCCGAGGTCTCAGTGTTCCTTTATGTGCTGCATTGCATCTTCACATTTTTTTGAGCTCTCTATCCAAATAACAGCAGCTCACGAGCATGCCAGAACTCATGAATGTTCATTGCTAATGAGGATTTGCTTATGGGAAACGAGTGCCTCGGAGCGTGAAGTTGAGGCTTTAGAAGGGAGATGTCTGGTCCCTCTGGGACTGTTGCAGTGGTTCTGACCACGTGTTCATTTTCTCGCACTTGGGACTTGGGAGTGAAGGGGTGGCTTGAGGAAGCTGTCAGATGGTGTTTAGACGCTCAGACTTCCTTTTGAAACACTCACGTCTCTGAGAAATGTCCTAATGTTAGATGTCCATAAATTGGGTCAGCGTCAGGTGAGTTTCAAGTAATTTCTTAGCCCTCCGTACAAGTATCTGAAGCTTATCCAGAAGTGTTGGAACAAACCTCCCATCTCCATCTTAGTGATTCCGTTTGAAACGTATTTTTAAGGATAAAATGGAATTCTTAGTAACCGATACTACTGACGAGGAATCCAGTTGAAGGATGATCCGTGGCTCTTTGGAGAAAATGGTTCAGTTTTTCCACAACCAGGAACATTAGTGAGAGCCAGCCATCCCCTCTGGCCAGCGGTTCACACTCTCCCAGGCAGAGGCGTCGGATTTCACGCCCTTTCTATCCCCTTGATGGCGAGCACGTCAGTGCCAAGCTGCAAAACATTCTCTCTGACTCCATCGCAGCCCATTGCTGACGGGAGGTGCAGGGCAGACAGCTCTGAAGTATCAGCGAAGCGGTTTCTAAAACATTCTCGTTTTAGCAGAAATGGATGCAGTGGACGTTCACGGCGATTCCTTTTTCCCAACAGGTTCTTAGCATGATTATCAATGCAGCTTACAAACCTGGAAGGGTATTACGGGAATTACAGCTGGTGGAAGACCCACACTGGAATTTTCAGGAGGAGACACTGAAGGCCAAGTAAGTGTTTTCAATTCTGGAAAACCAGGGTTCTCAGCATTCTTTGCCTGCCACTTTGAAACTTTTCCTTCCTCTTTTTCACATGGCCCAGAGAAGTGGAAACCAACAGAAGGCTTGTTGTTCTGCAGTTCTGTGCACCACACACAGAGTTTATTGTGTTAAATATTCAGAATAAAAATGTACTGATGGGTTGTTTGATCCAGAGGGAAACATTTATATAAAGAGAGGATTCCTCTTATCATTATTATACGTTTTTCATTAACAGATCTTAATATCTGTTACTGTAGAGTTTATGCCAGATACAATGTTTCTTACTCTGTGACTTGACAGTTTTTAAAAATAGGAAGAACCAATACCTCTCTTTGGTTTTGGTTAATAGGCTGTGGCTAGACATGTAGTTGGTCACTTATTTTATTTGGAAACAGGCTAATTGGAAAGGTAATGTTTGCTTTGCTTTAAGTTTCTTGAACTCTGAAATTGGGAACACCCCCTGGCCTGCTTTGCGAGAACTCAGTTGTTTAGGAGACAGATAGAAAAAGACCCATGTCTCAAGATAACTTTATGTTTAATAATAGTTTTGGTGGTTTGAGAGGGCTTTTAATATCCACTTCATTCTTTTCAAATGGAATAGATCTTCATCGGTCCACTTCCTGTATAATGGTGTCAAAAGGTATCACTTAGCTGTAACATTTGGAAAATGATGCTGTTTAAACAGTGAACAACTTTTCAATGGCTAGAGCATACCTAAGCCCTCCTTTAGGGAAAGTGCCTGTCCTATTTGTAGTGAAAATTAAGGAATATTAAATAACTTATATGACCAGTGGTATTTTCCTCCATGGTTAACTTACACCAGAACTGAGTACAGACGTGGAGAAATTCACAGTTACTCGCATTCATGGTTAGTTATCCACTCAGCCTTTCCTGTGTCTTTTTTGAGCATCTCTATAATTTTAGATTCAACAAAAGTCATGTATGGTCTAATGATACTCCACTAAACCACAAAAATTAAAGGGAATACATGTAAATAAGGAGAGTTTTGGTTTGTTGGAAGGTGTCGTGTCAATGAAGGGTGACACTATACCTCACCCTTCCCTTCCTTCCCAAGAAATACTTAATTGAGCTTCACCTGTAGCCCAGAAAAAAATAAAACATGTTATTTTTCCTATCTAACATTCTGTATTTTTCTACTTTATATAAGCTGGAGATTATCAGACACAGTAGAATACTTTGTTACAATGTCGATTCATACTGGTAGCGGTGGCAGGAAACCCGGGCAAGTATTTATAGAGAGAAACCCTTCTTACGTCTTGTTTTAAAATTTTTCTGTAAAATTCAGTACATCCAAAATACACCCAAGGATATAGAAATAGTAAAAGTACAACGACCTTAAATTCCATTAAAATCTCCCCTGCTCCCTAAGCTAGCCAGAAACTCACTCCGGATTCCCAGAGTGACAGAGAGAGTTCATTTTGCACTGTTGTCACTCATTTTCCCATTGCCAAGTTGATCAGAGCTTTTATGAAACCAGCCTGTTACAATCAAAACAGACACAGCACGACCCAGCCCTGCTGTATCGTAAAGGCAACGTTATTACCTATTATATCAAACATGACAGCGCGTTCCTTAGCAGAATCTTACACAGCAACTTATAATGAGAAAATGTGTGTCTGAACTGGATTTCAAGTGTCTGGATCACAGTAGCATCTTAAAGCAGCTGCTAACAATGGCAGATTTACAGTCAGCGGGAATATCCCTTATAATACTGCATGCTGAGTCACCTCTTTCCTTCTGATGTAAAACGACAACGTTTTAGATCTTGATAACTTTGATGTTTTCATTGGTGCAAAAGGGAGGAGAGAGAGTTGACTTCTTCCCATTTTGCTGAAAGGCTAAGATGCTTTCTTTCGTGAATAAATAAACTCAGCGAGGGCGGAGACCTGCGTTTAAGGCATTCAGTTGTCTTGGTTGTGGTCCTTGAATTATAAAACCACAGAGAGTGTTCTCAGTAAGAAAGGGCATGAGATTCTTCTCTGTAGAGCTTTGGGAACGCTGTCACTTAGCATCTGGGAGTTCTGATTGGTTTTTTCCTCTTCTGAAAAGACCCATTTAGTTGAGAGGATAGGGGTGACATTGACAAGGGTTGATCTGTAAATAGACGAAAAACGAACACTGTCATCTACAGTTGTCCCCCAATGATTTTGCCTATTTAGCCAGCAACCATACCTTTTATGCTAGAACAAATTATCGAAATGTTTGAACAGTGTATAAGAAGCCTATCATATAATGAGTCTTCAACACGGACTGCAAGGCAGAACCAGGAATAGCTTGTGCTAAAGGAAAAGGGGATGCTAGTGTAGTTCACTTCAGCAGCTCTGGAAGAGAACATTGTTTCTTTCCGATGGATTGAAGTTACTAAATTGACCTACATTATTTAGAATTTCTGGAGGAGGAATTTAGGCTATACCTGGCTATACCTTAGGGGGATTAAAAAAAAAATCCAGTCCTGTGCTTTTAGAGACATTTACATGTGTTTTCCAACATGTTATAGAATCTTCCTGAGGGGGAAAAATTGTTGACTCTTGTTTGAATGGCTTTTGTGACAACCTTTATAAAAGCCAGGCGGAGGTTTAATAGATTTTCCCAGTCTCCTTTTGTTACAGTTATGCAGAATATTTAAAGTGGAAATATCCTGATGTAATTTTGAGTGAACTAGATTTCATGATCACTTAGGCAGAAGCAACAAGATAAAGTCAAATCTTTACTTTTAGGTGAGTCACGTTCAGCTCTATGGAAGTGATATTTTGGTTTCTTTTTTCATAAGCAATGACTATTTTGTGTGTGTTTTCATTTATTTTACCTTTTGGGGGGCATTTATTCATGCCCATGCTTTATGAACAGTAAGATGTAATATTTGACTATCAAGGAGACTTATGTGAAAAAGGATTCCCAAACTGAGAGACTTTTCACTGAAGAAAGATTTTGTTGGTTCATGTGTTAATTTTTACTTTGCTCAGACTTGTGAAATTTGCTCTCGTGAAAATGTATGCTGTAAACATTACGTTAAGCAAGAGGGTGAACCCGTTTCTGAAGAGAAGACTGAATTTCGGTGTGTAATAAATTCATCAGGTTATGGGCGTGGCGTTTCTGGGTCACACACAGACCAGTTTAGGATGTTCTGAATTAGAGGTTGTCTTTCATAAAATAAACGCCCACCCCATTTATCACACAGAGTTCCCATGACTTGAAATACAGGAATCAAGAAGGAAAAGAGAAATTTCTGAGGTTGAGTACCTTAAGACTGAAAACTAGTGTTGCACTGACCCTAGTTGTAGATTAAGAATCTACAAGTAAAAGCTTTGTTTTGAAGGAAGTCGGGGCCATCTCTGACTATTTATTGCTAATGAGAAGAGCGATTTTTCTCACTGTGTGCCACGCATCCTTGTTTCTGCAGTTATCTTTTTTCCCCCTTGTAATTCTTCCTTAAATATTTGAGGATGTGAATTCACCTTGACAGACAGGAGCCTTATTCTCCACTGTCATCATAGTCCTGTCACAAGTAAATCTTGCATCACAAGATTTTTTAAAAAGGTCCTGATATGGGTCATTTTGAAAGATGAATGATACAACTTAGGCCAAATTGAAGTCATTCTGCTTGGATCAGTGTTGGCGTTTTCACTTTGTATTTCTTTTTGACTCAACATCCGTTTTGATTTTTCTCAACTCTTTAACTGAAAGAGAAGAGACCGTTTTCCCCAGAACTCTTGTTTGTCCATCTTCATCTGTCTGTCTCCACCCTGCCACATGCACTCACACGTGGACATAAATCCCTACTTTGGCTGATAGGAAATTATTGGAAGGCTACCCACACTTCCTTATTGATGTCAGGGGGAAAACCCCTTCATCTACCCTCTTAGGTTCAGTACCTGGGAGCCTGCAAACTAAATTGACAAAAGACAGGGAAAAAAAAAAAAAAAGACCATTTCTTTCCTGGTGCAATGGATGTACACAAGAAGTGCTCTATGATGTGTAACTCAAAGGGACAGTTAGGGTTTGGAGCTTATACCTAAGTCATCCCTAACCTAGTGGGGGGGAAAGGAGTGGGGAGAAAAGGCCTCTGGGGAAGAACAAATAGGTTTCTTTGGGAAAGACAAGTGGGTTTTTAGGAGAAACCTGGGAGATAAGAAAGTTTGGAATAGTTTGTTATGCAGGCAGGAGTGGCCTTTCTGTCTTCTTTAAGGCCATGAAACTCCTCCAAGAGGGGATTTATGGTAGGCTTATCCCTAGGATGAGAAGCGACCCCCAAAGAGGGGATTTATGGCGATCCTCATTGCTCAGAAATTTCTGCCTTTAGTCAGATAATGGAAACTCCAAGAAAGCTGCCTTCTGCATCTGTTGAACCGTAAACATCTTCCTCTTAAAACAGTCTGTGTGTGCACTCTGAGACTCTGAGTGGGTCCCCACGTTCACGGCAGGGAGGCAGTCCTTCCTGGTCCCTCCATCGTGCTGCCTTCCTGTACTGTTTCAAAGTGTGCTCCCCATCAACCCTGCAATCACGAGGGTGGACAGCAGGTACTCTTAACAACCATTCTGGAACCAGACAACCATTCTGTTTTTCACTTCCTCTATTCAGTAAATTACACGAGATAGTCAACACTTTATTATGATATAAGCTTCGTGTTGGATCATTTTTCCCAGCCATAGGTTAATGTGAGTGTCCTGAGCACATTTAAGGTAGGCCAGGCGAAGCTCTGATGTTCGCTAGGTTGGGTGCATTACATGCATTTCCGACTTAGGATATTTTCAACTTAAGGTGGATTTATTGGGATGTAACCCCCATCGGAAGTCAAGGAAGATCTGCATACAACTGTGTAAAGGAGCAGGTTGACACTGCTGATGAGGAAACTGACAAGGTCAGCCTTCCTTGGTGGTTCTTTCTCTCTCAATTTTGCTTAGTTTTCCAAAAATTAACACAAGTGCTCTCAGCCAGAGCTACCACTACGTGCAGTTTTCCTGGAAAATAAACTATCGTTCAGGATTTCAACTTGAAAATTAGGGTGCACATCAAGGACATAGTTTACTAGGCCAAGCTATTTTGATGTATTCTCATTTCAGTGGACTCTTAAGTTTAGTGAGATGTGAAGTAAATAAAGACATATGATCTGTTGCCAACTGAGAAATTTATCATTATTTTGTACCAATGATAGTTTTAAAAACTGTATTGAAAGGTGACTCAAACCATTTCGAAGAGCTCACCTTTTCAGCCAGCATGGTTTACATCATTATTAAATAGGCATTTGGATGAGGGCTGTAGTACTTATTTTTAAAACAGGAGTCCATCCAACCTGCTTTCCAGAAGATCTGGTCTCTAGTTTTTCGCTGGTGACTTCATGTGGTTTTTCTTGGGGAGGAGAAAGGTTTTATTTCTCAAAGGTCATGAGCAACGAGTGACACTATCTAGATTCCAGAAGCATCCTGGAGGGGTGTTCAATTACGTAGACCCCGGTGAGAATACGCCAACTGGGAATCTTTATTTTGGAATCCTGTTTTAGCCCGGTCGCCACATACATTGCCCATGGCGCTGGGTATTTCTTAAAAATATTTTTGTGAACTCATAAGGAACAACGAAAACAAATGACAGAGAAACCACACACAACCTGCTTTGTTTTTAGAAAGTGAATGGGCCGCTTTGGAATCCACTGTACAAAATAGATCTGAGTCAGTGTGTGGTCTCTCCATCACTTTTTCTTCTTTGTTTCTAGGTATAGAGGCAAAACATACAGGGCCGTGGCCAAGATCGTCCGAACATCTGACCAAGTAGCGGATTTCTGCCGCCGTGTTTGTGCCAAGCTCGAATGCTGTCCAAATTTGTTCAGTCCTGTGCTGGTTTCTGAAAACTGCCCGGAGAACTGCTCCATTCACACCAAAACCAAATACAGTAAGTGCAAATCTGAAAAGAACGTTGGTCTGTGGGCCTACCCGCAGACCATGTAGTCATGTAGTTGGTGGGCTGTTTTTTTTTTTGTTTGTTTATTTGTTTGTTTTTGTTTAAACACCTTTTGCATAGTTTTTCCTAGGAATTGCTACGGGAGAATTCTTTAAGGTTTACTTAGTAGATACTTGTTTCTCTCCTAGAATAAGGAAGGGATGGGGATGTCTCCAGCTCTGCTGCAACCACACTCCAGGATGAGCTGCTTTGTGGTTCTCTCTAGGTGTCAGACACTAATGGATAAGTGTTTGTTCACACCCAAGAACCCCATGGCGTTTCTTGACGGTTTTATAAGTGCCGTCTTTACGGACCAAATTCAAGTGGAAGATACTGGAAATAGACAGCTTTAGTCCTGAAAGAAACCTACACTAGTCGGTCATTTTGCATATAAGGAGTTTGAGGTGTGGAGGCTGAGTGACTTTCCTCTCAGGTACAGTGGTGTGGGGATGTGTGGACACGTGCTTCACTGCAGGGTGGGAAACAGCCGCCGTCATCCAGGAGCCGTGCGTTTGGCATTTTCCTTTGTATGCCTCCAGCCGTAGATAAAGGTTCCTTTGCTGCATCTGGTCCTTTTCTGGAATAATGGGAGTTCCATAGGGAACAGTTGAGGCTTTGGCTAATGAGGAAGCATCTCAGTGTTGATCACAATTGAAAACTGGACCCATAATAGGTTTTAGTTAGTTGATTATACATTCAAATGATAAAATATAGCAATCATTATTGAAAGTTGGTAAATAATTTTCTAACTATTGCTCTAGGAGGTAATACAGACGTATAACTCTGTTATTGAATTCAGAAGTAATGAAAGTCTCCACTGAGAGAAAAGAATAAAGTGTGTAGTTATGTAGTAGGGAATGAACACTATTTGAAAAGACAGAAGGTGCCCCGTTAATTTGGGCTGTGTGTTTGCCAGTTGGTCTTGGTCAGATCGAGAGATGGGGAAATCCTTCGTGACCAGGGCCCTCCAGTAGGTGTTCACTGTGCTTGTTCATTCTTCAAGCTTCAGACTCGGGGGCAGCTGTCGGAGCATCTCCAGTGGGTGTGGTTGCCACCACGGTGTGCAGTATTGGGGGCAAGGAAGGGCAGCAGAGAGAAACTCCTGAAATAACTCTAAGCTTGTTTGGCTCACCTTCTGTCTCAGTCTGCTCGGGCCGCCACAGCAAAGTCCCACAGACTGTGGGGCTTAAACAACAGACATTCATTCCTCCCAGTTTTAGAGGCTGCAAGTCCAGATCGAGGCGTCAGCAGGGCTGGTTTCTCCTGGGGCCTCTCTCCTTGCCTTGTAGTCGGCCGCCTCCTCGCTGTGTCCCCACAGGGTCCTCCCTCTGTGCGTCCCTGGTGTCTCTTCCTCGTCTCGTCAGGATATCAGTCCTGTTGGGTCAGGGCCTCACCCTTATGACCTCATTAACTGTAATCACCTCCCTAAAGGCCCACCTCCAGGTGCAGTCACATTGGGGGTTAGGGCTTCTACAGTTGAATTTGCGAGGGGTTGTGTGGGTGGCAGGTGACACTGTTCTGTCCGTAACAGCTTGTAAACACGAGGGCACCGGGGACAGGTTTCCCCCCTGTGGAGCTGTTCTCTCAGAACTGTTTCCTGAGGTGTAAATGGGATGTGAAGTTTCTGGGTTTTTTTTTTTTGCGGTACGCGGGCCTCTCACTGTTGCGGCCTCTCCCGTTGCGGAGCACGGGCTCCGGACGTGCAGGCTCAGCGGCCATGGCTCACGGGCGCAGCCGCTCTGCAGCATGTGGGATCTTCCCGGACCGGGGCACGAACCCGTGTCCCCTGCATCGGCAGGCGGACTCTCAACCACTGCCCCACCAGGGAAGCCCCGGGATGTGAAGTTTCAATGGTCTCAAATGAAGGAATGATCTCTCTCTCACTTTCCCCCTCCCTCTCCCTTTAGTTTTCCTTCTCTCCTCCCTCTGCCTTGCTCCTGTCTCTATCCTCCCCATCCATGCATGCCCGTGAGTGTAACCTTTTAATGAAGTTTGTAATCTCATCATCTCTCTCCCTGTAGCTTATTATTATGGGAAGAGGAAGAAGATCATTAAGCCCCCGATTGGAGAAAGCAGTGCTGAAAGCGGACACCCTAAACCGGCCAGACGCAGGAAACGACGAAAATCCATTTTTGTGCAGAAGAAACGGAGGTCCTCTGCCGTGGGCTTTGCCGCAGGCTCCGGGGAGGTACGTTCTGCTCGGAAGCTTCCCACATTCGATCGGGAAGCGCCGCCCTGGCTTCACAGCCAAGGCCAGGTCGAAGTTTGATGCTAAATGGTGAGAATCGTGAACCGCCAGAACCCCCTCCTTCGTTGTCGAACGCAGACTTAACATTGCAGCGTCTCGGCTGGGAAGGGGCTGCAGGTGGGACCCGGGGTGGGACCATGGGATCCATCTTCCGAGGCCTCCTTGGACACATCTCAGCGGGAGGGTGGTACCGGCACCTGGGCAGGAGAGGGTCTGAGGTGGAGTTGCGGGCCCCCTCCCCCGCCTTCCCGAGGCCCCCTCCCCTACCTTCCCGGAGGCCCCCTTCCCCACTGCCTCAGTGCATCTTCCGTCCTCCTAGGAAAGTGAAGAGGAGGATGCGGACGCCCTGGACGATGACACCGGGAGTGAGGAGACCGGCTCCGAGCTCCGTGATGACCAGACGGACACATCCTCGGCCGAGGTGCCCTCCACCCGGCCCCGGAGGGCCGTGACCCTGAGAAGCGGCTCGGAGCCTGAGCGCCGGGCGCCCATGGAGAGGACGCGGAGGGGCCGGAGGGCCCGGGCCACCCCCAGTGCCGAGGGGGCCCCCAGGGGCCCGGCCTCCAGCCGGGAAGCAGCGGAGGTAAAGCTCAGGCCACTTCAGCTGGCCCGTCTGGTGTCCCCAGTGGGGCAGCACGGGACCTCACTTGGGGGACCCCTGTTTAAGTTCAACACTAGCAGCTGCTCCGGCTGTGTTGCTAAATCAGGGGCAGAAAGCTTGGTGATTCCACATCCCACGGAGCAGGACGGTGAACCTCAGGATGGGGCTCTGGGAGAAGTAATAGCACCTCTTTTTCCGGAAGGTTTTAAAACCACAGGGATCAGGAGAACAGACAGAATAAGTCCTCAAGGTCTCATTAAACACTAGGCTTTCCCTCCTCAGGAGACCTGTGATGCTATAAAGTGTGTAGTCGGGGTATCTGGTCTCCCCTGAGCCCACGTGTTACACGATCAGCTGGAAGGTCGCTGGCACCAGCGTCACACACGTAACTGGGGGCATAGTGGCCTCGCTCGCCTACACCGGCTCCTGCCCTGTCTCCTCCTCGACCAGAGATCCCGCACTCAGCCCCAGAGCTCCTGAACTTGGGGGTCAACAGCGGCCGTCACTGTGCCTTTTTTTTTAACCTCTAAAGATACACAAGTCTTTGGAGCAAAGTCATAACCCAGACGAGTTGCTAAGAGCATCCCTGGATACCGGTCGCCTCTGCACCTGTCCAGGTGCCTCGTGAGGAGGCCGCGAGTGGTCCAGAAAGCCCGGCTCCAGCCTTCAGGGTTCAGAGAGGGTCCTGCCATCCGGGAAGTGAGAAAACAGCCTCCTGCTTCCCTTCCCTCTGCAGGCGGTGAAGCAAGAGGAGGAGGAGAGGCTGGTCCTGGAGAGCAACCCCTTGGAGTGGTCGGTGACAGACGTGGTGAGGTTCATCAAGCTGACGGACTGTGCCCCCCTGGCCAAAATATTTCAGGAGCAGGTACGGGGTTCCGCTGCGCAGCAGCTCTTCTGGTTCTGAGCCTCTGGGTCTTCTGTGTCAGCTGGCTTCCTGGGGCTTGGCCTCAGCAGGGGGTGGGGGGCTTCCTCGTCCCTGGGGGCAGGGAAGCAGGACACCCGGGCTCCACGTGCGGTCCCACCTGCAGCTCCGTGGGGTCTCTTTGCCGTGCAGTGGAGACGGCAGCTCCGGCCTCTACGAGGGGTTCTCGGATGCCCCTTGGTGAGGGCTGGGTCTTATGCAGCCTGGCCTGGCTGGAGGTCAGGGCTCCCAGCTCTGCCTTGGCTGGCGGGTGGGGTGCGCGTTGTCCCGTGGTGGAGCAGTTGTCGTCTGAAAGGCTTTTGTCTCCCCAGCTCCCCCTTTCCAGTAGAGAGAACAGGCTTCCGTTGGCCCTCTTTTCATTTGTGCCCGTTGGCATTTCTGGGCTGCCAGCTTGTGTAACACTAAAGACATAGGAGGCCAAAAAACAAAAGCTCAAAGGACTGGCTACCGTGTCAGATCTGGAGTCCCACTGTCCCTGGCTGGTCTGCCTTCTTTTCTCCACCTTCCAGAGTCTTCTTATGTTTGTCTTATTTATAACATTCAGGGCTTTTACTTCTCGAGAGAAAGAGGGAGAAGTCTACTTGATCTTCCCAGAGGCAGAAGCCCTCGGGCCGTTGCGCTTTATTTAACGCTGCTTTTGTCACGGTTTTCTTACTTCCTTCACTTCTTTCTTTGTAAATTATTTTAAAGCCTATGGTATGTTAGGTACTACGGTAAACTATGGATAAATGGGCGAACTATTGATATAATTTATACCTTAAAAGTTTTCAATCTAGCAGATGAAATGATATGCCATAAGGAAGGAGGGTTTTTAATCTATATTTTCCCTTAAGTTAGTATGAAAATAAATCCCCACTCTAAACATAATCCACCTTGCACACTTCTCACTGGCCTCACATGAAGGTTCAGGTGGAAGCCTGTCACGTGCTCTACCATGTTTGCTCAATTTGTTGCATCGACATTTCTTGCATTGTTTCACAGTGTAAGCGTCTTTCACGACCTTGCATTTCACTAAAGTACTGCTTTCCACGTCATAAATTAAATATATGTCCATCTAGCTTTTTTTTTTAGATTATACAAACCAATAGTCTAGAAAGAGGGTAATTCAAGCATTAAATCATTAAGAAAACAAGAAAGGCCTCTGATTTCCCCTGTAACCAGTGAACTTCTCAGATTTTCTCCCAAGGCCACCAAAATGCAGTAACGAATTATAAAAAGCAAATTAATGTGGTTCCCAGCTCCTCCCAGGAGAGGGGAGTTCTCAGTGTTCCCAAGGTTTCCACTGATGGAATATTAGCGTCTTCTGTAGACACCCAGTAAGTGCACCGAACGAGTGAATGGTGGCTGGAAGGCCAGGCCACCTCCTCGCTGTCTGACAAGCTGCACTTCCTCTCTGGGCGACACTTAAAAGCAGACAAAAAGAAAAAGGTTCCTTGTCCGTAAAGAACGTGGTAATGAGCATGTCCCTTCATTTAAACACACAAACAGGAAAGAAAGAGAATTGTGAGAAACGTGAGGACTCACATGATTTGGGGCTTGTTGAGAAACTGCATCTCGGTCTTGCAAACAAGAACAGAGCAGAAGGTTGAAATCCTGCTTAAAGCATATGGCCCGATGCAGCATGTTTCCGGTCTGGTGTTTATTACTAGCAGCACCTCGAAAACAGCGTCACATTTGTATACGTGACGAGTGCTGATGACACGGATTTAACACGCGTTCCAGCCGGTCCTATGTTCATTCAGTCTGCACCCACTGAGTGTCTGGTACAGACCTTGCAGTATCCACGAGGCAGATACAGAAGGTATCGGTCTGTGTTAGTCTCAGGGCTTGTTTTGAGACTCACGTGCCGCTTTGAACTGACAGATGCTTTCCAGTTGGGCCTCTCGTGGGACAAAGAACAGATGCTATTTGTGCTGTGAAGGGCAGACAATAAATATAAATATATATAAATATATATAATAAATATAAATATCTGGTAATAAGCAAGAAGGTGAAGACAAAGCTGATTTGTGAAAAAGGCTAAAATACTACTTATACTGAATCATCCTTAATTGGATTTTAACCCCTGTTTATAACAACATCTCGGGAAGTTTCGTGCCTTCCCAAGCCAAGGCATCTAAGAAGGAAACATTCCCGACACTCGGCCACTTCTAGGATCAACAAGGGGCATCTGCTCACATCACCTAAAAGCTTGGCCTTACATACCTACTTATTTCTCTCATAGGAGAGAAAAATAGGTAGAATTTAATTGATTATAGCCTTATTTCTATTTAAAGTTCTATGTTAGACCGTTTCATCTGTCACAGTACAAGGCTGTTCCCGGCGGGGCTACCTGAAGTCCGTGGGCACCTGAGCGTGTATTTTGTTCAACCAGACCTCTAATTACTAATTTGTTCTATCCCCTTTGAGGCCAAACGCCACAGCTCTGATTTGATGGGGCCTCCAGTGGGTCACTCCAGGCGTCGTATGAGTTTTTAGATGAATGAGGAGGAGCTGGGGGTTTATCCACCAGCATGTGAGAGAAATCACAGCGGGTGGAGTCACAGCTACGCGCCTTCACTCCCTGGATTCTGAGTCATAAATTCAGAGACTACCGTAATCATGGAGCATTTAGAAAAATTATAAACTTCCCATTACCAGAATATATGCTTTTTAACTTGAAATGTTATAGTAACTGCTTAAAAAATCTATACTCTATAATTTCATGTTGCAAATATGTACATTATACAGGGAGACTCCACACGTCTATAAAAAGCAGGAAAGTCTTAAATAAAATTTTGCCTATTCATTCACCTTTTGTGAATCAGAGCCATGCAATAAGCAAACTACCCAAATTAGTGGTTTACTTTTTTTTTTTTTCACGGTACACGGGCCTCTCACTGCTGTGGCCTCTTCCGTTGCGGAGCGCAGGCTCAGCGGCCACGGCTCACGGGCCCAGCCGCTCCGCGGCATGTGGGATCTTCCCGGGCTGGGGCACGAACCCGTGTCCCCTGCATCGGCAGGCGGACTCTCAACCACTGCGCCACCAGGGAAGCCCTAGTGGTTTACTTTTAATGAAGAAATTCCAGGATGCTTCAGGTGTAATCCACATTTAGACTAATTCCCTCCTCTTTCTACTTCTGTAAGCCCTGAATATCCCCTCTAAGGAACCACCAACTCCTAAACTGACCTCTGTATCAAAATAAATGTGATTTTCCCATGTACTAAGTATCACTTTTATGTTCTGTATTTTATCTTATCTTAAATTTCTTAAAAATGAGTAGTCCATTTATGGTAATTCTGTATTTAATAGAACAAGTGATTTGCCAGCCATTCTGAATTATATGGGAGCATATTTCTAAAAATTAAATCAACTGTGAGGTCTGTAACTACATGACCAATGAAAAAAATAACTTCTTTGGAACCAAAACAAAAGCTACGATGAGAGGGATTATAAGGGGGGGGTCCCCCCGCCCCCTCAGTTTTTCACTCCTTACAGTGGTGACTTGCATGACTTCACTCCAGTAGCTGGAATTTAGCACATTATTTCTCACAACTCATTTGCTAAGATAATTCTGCAGAACTCAAACTACAGTTTGCTGGTCCTTCTATAACTTGCACACCTTTATAGATTTAAAAAAAAAAAAAACCTAATGATGCAATCAGCAGGTGGAATTTTCTTGCTAATTTTGTTTAACTCTCCCTTTAAATACACCATTCTTATTTCTAGTTAAACCACATTTTTAGATTGCCAGCCTGGCATCTGACAGACAAATACCTCTCTGCCTTTGTAAAAATGCTGAGTACCCCTGAGCTGTATCCATTTTAGCATTCTCATCCAGAGTTTCCAAGACAGAGGGCTGAAATATATCCATCGTAATAAAGGGCAGGTTAGTTCTCCATGCCGGGAACCCCAGTTCTAGGAAATTTGAGGAAGCTCACAGATGCCCCAGCCTGTGTTCTCCTTGCCTTAAATGCCATTTCGAAATCTCCCATCGCTCTTCCAAGGATCAGCTGTCATCCGAGCACCTACATGTGTGCTGGCATGGTGCTGGGCACTGTGGGCGTGGGATGGGAGGTCACGACCTTCTGATGCTCAGGTTTCTCCAAGTCGAAGGAGGTGAATCATTGAGAAAGCCCTTGATTTCCTGTTAGCCGATGATGTGTAAGATCTCTCCTCAACTCAACAAAAATTTACAGATAACCTACGTGCAAGGCACTCTATTAAAAGCTGCCTGAAGACAAAGGTGGGTAAGATGCTTGCAATTCTAAATGCTCCCGATCGACTGGGGACAACAGACACATCAGCAGCTGGCAGCAGCACATAAGAGACTGAAACAGTGTCATCCTCGGTGCAGGAGAGGACGCAGCTGTAGGCAGAGAAATCTGGGAAGATATAGCCTAGAATCGGGCCGTAGAAGGCGATGCCGACTGCGGGAGTGAGGCCGGGTCAGCTGAGCCAGAGCACACACGAGGGGTCCTTTCAGGAAGGTGAGGGAGGTGGGCTTACAGCTGAGGTCCCCGGCGCAGCTGCTGGCTGCGAGGTTGGAGAGCAGGGCCGTGGTCCGCGTGCCTGATAGTCAGTCATGCTACCTGTCCAAACAACGTGTTTTCCCAAAAAGTGTCCCGGGAAAGAGTCCAGATTCCTTATCCAACTTTGTAAAAGTAATTTGGCAGTTTTAGCACTTAATCTTGAGGCCCCACTTTATCTCAGGCATATTTTACGACACCTCATCATTTTGGGAATCCTTGCGTGTCCGTTGTGCGCTTCTGAACGCTGCACCACACACTTGGAAATGCATCTTGTGTTTCTCGAAGTCATGTCACTCTTCCGATGAGCTTGGAATTTGATAGCAGCAGCCACCCTGGTGCTGACTGCACAATCAATTATAGGACCGCGGGACCAAGCACATTTGTCCCAACAGGCAGGAGGTCAGAGTTCGGGGAGTCATTTATGGAAGTGGATCAGACTCTGTGCATATGTAAACCGGCGTGTCTTCATGGTTGATTTAAGGCGCTGTGGATCCCCCAGGGTTAGCACTTGGACCGTATGGGAAGGAATCCATGGTCCTCAAAGCTCCATAAACACTGCGTTTACTCCGACTCTCTGCCCTGGAAAAGACAAACTGAAGGACCATCTCTGAGTTTCTGTTTGGGGATTTGGAGACCCCCTCCCCACTGGATGTGAGTTTTTATTTTGAGGCTATATGCAGCTCAGTCAGTTCCCTGTCATCGTCCTCATTTCTTCCCATAAGAGAGAAGGGAGTCCTCGGGAGCTGAGGACTTGACTTAAAGGAGCTACTCCTGGTCCCTGTCAGCCTGCTTGAGGCACCTCGCAGGAAGCACTGGGGGGGGGGGGGGTGCATTCTGGTACATTCCAGCGTACCCGACAGACGGCACAGCTCTCCCTGCAGGAGCCTCCTGACACTGCTTGTGGTGTCTGTGCTATAGACTGAATGTCTATGTCTCCCCCAAAACCCATATGTAGAAATCCTAACCTGACTCACTGGAGGTGAGTCTTTTGGGAGGTCATGAGGGTGAGGCCCTCACGATGGGATCAGTGTCCTTAAAAAAGAGACCTCAGGGCTTCCCTGGTGGCGCAGTGGTTGGGAGTCCGCCTGCCGATGCGGGGGATGCGGGTTCGTGCCCCGGTCCAGGAGGATCCCACGTGCCGCGAAGCGGCTGGGCCTGTGGGCCGTGGCCGCTGGGCCTGCGCATCCGGAGCCTGTGTTCCGCAGCGGGAGAGGCTGCAGCAGTGAGAGGCCCGCGTACCTCAAAAAAAAAAAAGAGACCTCAGACAGCTTCCTCCCTGCTGTGAGGACACAGCGAGATGTCTATGAACCTGGAAGCAGGTCCTCACCAGACACCCCACTGGATCTACTTGATCTTAGAATTGCAGCCTCCAGAACTGTGAGAAATCCACGTTGGTTGTTTATAAGCTACCATCCCATCCCATGGTGTTCTTTTATAGCAGCCGGAACAGACTAAGGTAGCCCAAGAATACCCTATTCTTTCTCCTCCACTTCTGTTCACCTTCCAGATTCTCTCTTACCCTCTCCTTTATTTAAAAAAAAACCCAAATTTATTGAGGTACAGTTGACGCACAATATTGTGTAAGTGTCAGGTGTACAACTAGTGATTCACAATTTTTAAAGGTTATATTATGTTTATAGTTATTTCAAAATATTGCCTATTTGGGGGCTCTTAATCCCCACCCCTGTCTTGCTCCTCACCTCCTTTTCTCCATCTTTTACCCTTTTCTTTTACCCTTCTGTTGACTTTTAAGTTTACCGAGGCCAATTCTTCCCATTTATTTATTCAGCAGATGTTTAATGAGCACCTATTATGTGCCCGGCAGGCATTTTTCTAGGTGCTGAGGATAGAGCAGGGGAAAACAAAACCCCGTGCCTACACTGATTTGCCTTATCGCAAGGCAGTCAATCAAAGGTGAGGCCACCCTGGCTCCCCCAGCCAGGGCGAGTGTCCCAGGGCCCATCTCTGGCTCTGGGTATCTTTCCAAATTTGCTGTTGGTAGCTACTTGCGCAGGTGTTTCTGCTCCCCGCTGCAGAAGGCGGAAGCCGAGTCTCACTCATTTTGTATCTCCCACATCTCCTTTGGGGTCTGACATATGAATAATTTAATAAATATTTGGCAAAGACATGAAAACAGCTTTAAAAGGCTTATAACACCTCCCCCAAAATTAAGATCCATGAATTTAGGAGGGCATTCCTTCTCTTTCCTTGGCTGTGGTGTGTCAGGAAAGTGTAGAAACTTTCACTTCAGAAAGAAAACCAGTGAGAAATACCGATTCACATCAGAGATGCAGATGCAAATGCAAAATGCAAAATGCTTTGATTGAGAACTAGTCTGTGCCTACAGAAGAGTATGTGTACTGTTTGTACATATGGGGCCTATTAATAAAAGGGACACCCATGAAAGCCACTAACCCAAGGAAGAATCAGGAACTCTGCAACATGGCTGCATGTACCAAGGCCAGCCTCCCTCTCACACTCCCCTTTATTTCCACTGGTGGTTAATGCTACTCTGAATTTTGTGTTTATCGTGCTCTTGTTTGATTTCCAAAATGTTTCCCAGACTAGCATATGAAGGTGCCTTTCTACTCGTCATGCAGAAGCTTCTGTGTCAACACTTAATATTGTCAGACTTCTTAACTTTTGTGGGTATAGAATTATATTGTCGTGTGGGCTTAATTTGCACTTCCCTGATTCCTGATAAGGTTAAGCATCTTTTCTTCAATTTTTCACCATTTTTGTTTCATCTGTGAAATACCTACTCGTGGTTTTTGCCTAATTTAAAAAAAAAGTTCATCTTCTTTTTATTGATTTGTAGTAGCGCCTTCTGTATTCTGGATACTGCTGCCATCCTTTGTCAGTTGTTTACGTAGCAGGCTTTTTCCCCCCGGTTTGTGGTTGGTTTATCTGCTTTACAGTAAACTTTAATGCATCCGACGGGAAGCAGCCGAGTTCTGGCCAACGCGCTCTCTCAGCAGACTCAGGTTGCCACCTCCTAATAAAGGTCCTTGCCTTCAGCCTCTCATCCCTTCCCCACCCTACCGCCTAATTCATTCTGATACCCTGTGGCCAATATTAGGTTGCAGACGCACCTGATAAAGTCACTTATCTGCTTAACGTCCTTCAGTGACTATTTATCACACATCTCCAGAATAAGTCCCCAGTTCCTGTCTGGACCCATCTCAATTCTGCCTTCAGTGTCTCCCTGCACCCCTTGAATTCCATGCACTGATGAACCACTTGTGTTCTCTGAGTCCATCCTCACCTTAATACTTCCCACTGGTGCCCTAGGTCTGAGTACCTCATCGTCCAGTCTCTGAAGCCTTCCTTGACTCCTGTAAGATCGGCTCTGTAGCCTGGCCTGATGGGGCCTGTAGCACTACGTCCATACATTAAGTTCCCTATATCATAGGGGTCTGCTTATTTGTCTACCTCCCTTAAGATTCCTGGCGTCTCCAGGGCAGGAGTCTTTGTTTTGTTCAGTGTGATGCACCCAGAGGCCTTCAGAGTGCCTGGCACCTAGTAGGTGCTCAATAAATGCCCACTGAGTGATTAAATCAGTGGCATCCTCCACTCAATGTGGTGCAGGCATATGGCAGCCACCTTCACTGAAACTGACTGTGGAGAGTTACACAAATATTTTAGGGGTGATTTTCAATTGTAATTAATCTGTGTGTCCAAGGATAGCCATCACAACCTGGTGCAGATGTGAAGAGCTAAGCTACAATTTTCCCCCCAAAGCTGAATTTCAGAAAACCATGATTGTAGTTCCACCGCTGTCTCTCACCAGCTATGTGATCTTAATTAGATCAGCCAGTGTTGCTGGCCTGCACTCTCCAGGTCTAGTTTCAATAGAATATATGTGGATTTGGCTCTGAAAGTGGACTCAGCTAACAGGCCCCAGGCCACGGGGTACCATTATTTGCTTCGTGGTCTTATAGGTAGCATGTGAAAAGAATGTAAAATAGCGTGTAAAGGCACATGTAAAGGGAAAAAAGATACAGCATCAGAAATTCATTGACAGTTTTATGAGCTTGTCTCCTGCTTTCAGGGCCTACTCAAGGCCGCTCTGCTCACTTTGTGGTTTGACGAGGTCAAGTTTGAGTCTTGGTTGAGACGTGGCTTACAGTCGCACACATCACAGCCAGTGCTTGTCCATAATTTAACAATAATAACTGGCATTTGCGTTGATGCTTTTTAAGTTCTTTATGGCTTCCATACGTCTTAGGGGATAATAGTGCATCAAGGTGGCTTTCAAAACCTATCAAATAAATGATGTTGTTCATCCTTAACATTAGTCTTTGAAGGCAAGGCTAACAGTTATACCCATTTTGGGTTTTTTTGCTTTAGTTGCTTTCAAGACAGCTAAATAAACCGTTAGTTTGAGAAAAAAAGCTGCCTGTGTGAAACTCACCGACACGTGGTCTCTGAGATGCGTGCCTGCGTCGATGGTGGGGCTGCCGCGTCTCTGTGGCTCACGGCAGCCCTGGGGCACTGCTTCTCCGCGTGGCGGAGAGCCTGGTGCGTGTGCCGGCTTCAGGGTCTGCACCTGTTCCACCACGACCTTTATCATTACCTCGGGCCTGCAGGCTCTTGGGCCCTCGTTTATTTCCTCCAGAACATGAAGCCTGGGTGAACAGGAAAAGGGGTTGCCCTGACACTCAGTAACCCAATCAAACGATGTCTAGATAAATAAACCCGATTCTTACAGGAAGCAAGCTGGTGAGAGGCAAAGCCCACTGGGGTGATCGTAAAGCCTTGGGCTGAGCCTTCGTGCCCTTTCTTTCTACAGTGAATGCAGTTTCACGGTGATTGAGTGAATATCTCCATCGTGGGGACCCCTGGGTATGGATGCAGAAGGGCTAAGTAAGATAGCACAGGGAGTAGACCTCAGACTCCTCATTCTGGGTGACACAGCTTGTAAATGCGGGGGGTGTGTGTGTGCGCGCACGTGCGCACACACACACATGTCCAAGTACATGTGCCCCCCTCTGTGGAAGATCGTGCTGTGGCATCTTCTCACCCCTTCTGATGGTAAGCTGTCAGGGCTTGGCAGGGAAGAGAGAACGTTTCTCTTGTTCCTGGAGAGCCCTTTCCAGGGCTTAGGTAGTCACAGCAGAGCAGAGGGAGGACACCAAAGCCCAGGAAGGATGGATCTGGGGGCCTGGGGCTTACCAGCAAGAGGCGATGGGCTTAGGGAGAGCCCAGTCCAGCTCTTCATCCCCTCCAGCCCAGGCTGGTGAATTTCACAGCAGCCAGTGTTATCTCAGCAGAAAGATTTCATTAGCCGCGAGATCAGGCAGTCATCAAGCCAAGTCGCCGTCTCGGCCCGCTCTCTGCAGGCTCAGAGGGCACGAGAGCCGCCCCCATGCCCTGGGCCTGGCATGAAGCTCGCCGTGGCTCACGTGTTCCCCACCCCCTACCCCCGTGCACCTTGTCCCGCCTGGGCGCTAACCCGGCTTTGTCTCCTGGCAGGATATCGACGGCCAGGCGCTCCTGTTGCTGACGCTCCCCACAGTGCAGGAGTGCATGGAGCTGAAGCTGGGGCCCGCCATCAAGCTATGCCATCAGATCGAGAGGGTCAAGGTGGCCTTCTATGCCCAGTACGCCAACTGACCCCACCCGCTCCGCCCGCTGTCCCGGTGACGCAGCGCCTCATGTCTCGAAAGGTTTCCGGGACTGGAACTTCCGTTTTCCCGGGACGTGTGAGGCGGTGCACATGCTGTGTCCCCACAAGGCGAGAAGCGCGAGGGCCTCCTCTGCCCACCAGCCTGCTCGAGGTTTCCATGTTTCCAAAGCACCCCGGGCCCCGCAGCAGTGGCTCCCGGAGGGTGTGAATTTCAGCTCATACCCTGCAGATGTGGACATGCATCTCTGCAGACCACGCCCCTGCCTTTTTCCCACCCCAAACCAGGCAGCTTCCTCGGAACAAGGTTTCCTAAACCAAGGCCCACACTTCTTTGAAAACTAAGGTGCAGGTGATGTCTTTTAGGGTGTGACCCAGGAGGAGGCCTTGCAGACGGCTTTAGTGTCATTGTTCCCAGGCACGTCCATAGATGCTTCTTTCAGGTCGACACGTGTGGACCTGTCACTGCAGTTTGATCTGGTGGTGACTCATTTCTCACGCACAGCTCTAGGCGATGTTTCAGGATGGCGGTTAGCAAAGGAGGGACTCCGCCTGTCGGAGGAGACTTCAGGAAGTCTGGGCAGAGAAGGAAGGCCGGGTGTCATGACAGGGAGATGGGCATCCAGGAAGTCTGCAGGGAGGAGGTGTGCTTGCAGCCTTGTACAGAACCTCCGATGTGCTCATTTAACTGTGACCAGGTGAGGAAGGGTCTCCTCTAGCCTCTGGGGCATCTTGAATTGTGTATTGAAGGCAGAGCTTCATTCCAGAGAACAAGAGTGGAGAAAAAACCCGAGGGAAGCTGTTGATCCAACAGCTCCTTCCCTTAGAGGGACACTGTACCGGGTCTCCCGAGGAGGTTCTCTCCAAGCCCCGCCCTGCTCAGTCACCCCTGCCCCGGCACACGCCTCTACCACAGGGTGACGAGGGGCCCTGGCCCTGGAGGCAGCCCCACGTTCTGCTGGCTCGGCCATTGACTGACCCCATCATCTGGGCTGACTTTGAATCACCCTGGACCTCCTTCCGGTAGAGTAACCGGTTTGAACTCTTAGGCGTGTGGCACTGACACGTGTGCCCCTGTCCCTATCCTGCTCCTGCTGTCAGGGAAGAGCCCACGTTGGCCAAAGCGAGAAAAAGAAGAGTGTAATTCCTGCAGCTCACTCCGGCTCTGGTTTGCTTAGGACATTTCTTGGCTGTTTTCATTAAGTGGATCTAGTCATTTGTAGAGAGATGCGTGGCTCCGGGGACCAGCTGGTCTTTTGTACCAGGTGCTTCGTCTGTGTGCACCCTGGACGGATCCAGTGTATTCTTTGAAGCCCAAACGGACCACTGTATTCTGTGCTGGTTGTTGTCCAGATGCCTTTTTAAACTTGTGTGAGGGAGCTCAGGCTCCACGTTGCCCAGGAAGAGCGGGTCCTGCACATCCTCCTCTTCCTCTGGGAGCGTGGTTACCTTGACCTCTTCTCTTTGACGACAGTGCCAGCAGTTCCAGGCAGAATATCCTGGGCTGGCTGACGAGCTGTTCATGTTCCTGCCACGTGAGGGCTGGTTACCTGTCAGATTTCGAGAGGCTCCGTCACTAAGGCTAACCTTTGTCAACGTTCTGTCACCGTTACCGATGAAAAGAGAAAACATACATTTAGTGGTCGAGACTGTGGTCGCCCTGTAGCTGATGCTAAGTCAAGTTTAAACGTTTGGCACTGGGCTTGCCCGGTTGCCTCTGCTGGGAGGCCCAGTGCCTGGCCTGTGCAGACGGGCAGCGTCCGTGAGGACCCCAGCCTGGCCTGCGGTCCCGTTTCTCTCTTCGGTTCCCCACCGCTGCCTCCTCAGCCGTGTGCTTTTGGCCTTAAACGCTCAGTCCCGTGGAGTTGAACACTGTCAACCAGTTGGAAAGGGCATCCTTTCCATGGTGTGGGGCATTTTCCCGTTGCTGACGCGTCTGTGATCCTTCACTGTGGCCTTTTTGAGCTGAGTTCTTCCCGTTGCCTGTGGGACGGGAATGAAGGGATGTGAGGGCTGCAGCCTCCTTTCAGAATGCATGGCACCTTCTCGTGCCCGTTCCAGGAATGGCCCAGAGGAAAGGGTGCTGCATGAGAATAAGTGGATCTCCGGGGCGTAGGGGGAGTCCCTGGGGCCCACCAAGAGGAACTGGAGGCCTCCCGCCCGGCAGCCCAGCCACCATTGCTCGGGAGGCATCCTCTTCCCGAGGGACCAGATGCCCAGAACTCTCCTTGTGCTCGGTCTCTTTGTGGGATCCGCCCTGTCAACCACATGCGCTCGGCGTGTGCCTGGCGGGGAGACGGCTGCGGCCGAGGCATAGGCCACCCGGCTCTGGGGCGAGCGTCCTAAAGGCTGTCTGCGTGCCATCTCCCTGCCCTGCCGCGAGCCAGGAAACATTTTAGGGGCAGGAAGATGCTTTCGCTCTGAGTGTTGCCAGCGTTGCCCTCCAGTTCAGATTCTTTGGGGACATCCGTGATGGGGGTCTGTGCTTCTTCACATCAGCAGGACTTGGGCTGCAGAAGTGTCAGGTGGTGTTCATTTCTCTGTAGGATTCACCTCTCACCAGCTTCTGCCTTAGAGAAAGGACCAGTTTTCAAGGAACATTTTACAGTGTCATTACTCTGTCTTCGTCCCTTATGGCGGGAAGAGTTGCTCTCACACCTGTAGCCCCCAATGCACCCCAGCCCCTAAGATAAACGTTTCTTGGTTGAAACACTTCAGCTGGCAATGCCCCCTCCCCTCTTCTTCCCCAGATGCTCCTGTCTCCCCACTGTCTCTCTGACAGCGCTTTGGGGTCAGAGTCCTCTGCTCTGTGTACCTGCGTCCGGCATACACCAGGCTGCTTATTACCTCTGGGAACGGCCCGAGAACTGTGTTCCCCTTCCCGGCCGAGCAGACCCTGCAGTCTGTATGTACGGTGTGTATCACTTGAAAAGCAGAAGTGCCACCTCATCTCTAAGGCCGAGAGTCCACCACTGAGTCCCGCCCTAAAACTAATGGAGCTTGTATCGACCTCTGACCTCTTGCCTGTTTTTGTCCTGTGTGAGGAAAATATCCTGTCCACAAAAATAGAAACGTAGAAAGGCCACCATTCCGGAAGAACTTCTTGGCTTTAAAAAGAAAAATAACAACAGCAAAAACCCAGTTTCCTTCACCACAGAGTTGCAGAGCGTGGAGAAATCCATCACTTTTAAAATTAGGTTCATGTGATCAAAGTTTGATGACTCAGAGTGCTTGAGCTGTACAGCTATTAGGTTGCGTCGCCTTATTTGATCATATTTGAAAGATGACTTCTTGTGTTTGCTTTGATTCGTTCCTCAATAAATTAAAATGACTCAGGCCTTTCACACTGCCCCCTTTGCCCCACACTGAAGTCTCTGGAAGGTTGATTTTGATCAGCCTTTGAAGATTGGTCTTAGTTTCCTTAATTTGTGTCACAGAATCCTGAGTGTTGTTATCAGGCAAGTTCTGAGATTTGCCTTTTATCTTAAACCAAACGCCCCTTTCTAAGGGCTGTTCTCCCTTCTTTTTGGAAGCGTTAGGGGTTTCATACTTCTTTTGTCGAGCACCCGTTTGCATTTATTTCTGTAGATAGAACTATAAAAACAGTAGTGTTAAGTCTTTGTGGTTTGAGCATCATGGTTGCTTTTTTGGTTAAGATGGTGAGTCTAGGCTCCAAGTCCTACACTATTGTGTCTTTAGAAAGCTGTGGCTAAGCGTGCAATTATTTGAAGGGAAAAATAGTAAATTTTAAGGTATCTGTAGTTTTTGAGGGAAAAGTAATCGTTGGGGAGACATACATACTGCCCGTGTCTCTCTGGTGCAGTAAGTAAATAGCAAGGGAGGCTCTATTGGCAACGATTACACTGTAATGATTCTCTTTTTCCTTCACTTGTTTTTTTCTGTTAAAGAGTTTTCTGGAAATTGCTTTACTCCAACTTAGTTGAGTTTCTACGTTGGGCGACTCTCATAGCTTTTATCACTAGAGTTGATTTATATGTATCCCAGACACGAGGTGGTAAGATCCAACTGTGCTATTTTAGACCCACCTAATTCACCTAAGAATTCTAAGCGTTGACACATGATGCTGCCTTGGGCTTTGGTTAAGAAAAGAATCTCTGGTTTAGATGTACAGTAATAATACAATTTCCTGAGCTGCAGACTTTCCACTTTCTTGGTTTTGTTTAAAAAAAGGCTAGGATACCAGGGAGTCCCGGTAGGCCAAGACCTACATCACCAGGCAGAGTGGGTACTTCATGTGGACCGAAGAGATGTGTTGAAGAAAAAGTAAAGTCCTAACAAACGTTTGCTGAAAATCACTTTACGATGGGCAATCGGAGACAAAAGTTTTTAAATGACAGAAAAAAAATCATCTCATTTGTTGTTCAAAATGGGAACCAGCATGATATCTAGAAGCATAAACTACCCCTAGTTGTGACGAAAGCCCTCTTACTGCTTTGCATTCCAGTTTGAATAGTTTGTATTGGAATTTGATTCATATCTTGTGTATGTTTTGGTGCATAAAAGGGAAAAGTTGGTGTTTTTACTTTCGATATTTGCAGGACAAAGGGCATGTTGTGGTTTGCTGTAAGATTGTATTCTGTATATATGTTTTCATGTAAATAAATGAAAATCTATATCAGAGTTATATTTTAATTTTTATTCTAAATGAAAAACCCTTTTTACTTGAAAAAAATTGTAAGCCACGTTGTTAATAAAGTGAGAATAAATTCTATGGTGGTGTTTGTGTCTTTATGTGGGAAGTTATTAAATATTGTTTTTAAGGTTTGCATTAAGATTTTTTTTTTTTCTCACCATGCACGGAAGCAAATGTTTATAGGGTTTTAATAACCATGGCTCTCAAAATCCTGTGTTACCTTTCAAGGTCACCTGCTAGCTCTGGATCCTTTTACTCAGGAACTTGGGTTTATTCTTTTTATTAAAACATTACTATACATCCTCACGATCGCCTCTAGCCTTCCCATTTTCCATTAGTTTAGTTATTTTATGATTACCTGGTGTATTAGTAGAAACACTCCTTTATGTCTATGAGAACAATAAGTAAACAGCCATATTTACATTTTTCATTGTCCCTGAAGTGTCACAAATAGGTCTTAGGCATCCAAGTTGGAAGAGGAAGAGATATCTTTGCACCATCCTGCCGTCTCTGTCTCTGTCGCCAGATTAGGATGCTCCTTTCCCCTCCCCCACTGCTGCTTCTGGGAGCATCACCGAGGGACAGATAAGGTGAGGGAAATAAGGGGCATTTAGGGAAGGGAGGTGGGGGAGTGCTGAGCAATTCTTCCTTCCAACCACAGACAATCTCCAGCATCTTACTTCGCTTTAAACATTTTCTTTTGCCCTGCTGGCTATCAAGTTCTGCATATAGATTTTTTTGTTTGGTTTTTAATTATGGGAGCTTTGCCTCCTAGTAAAGATTTAATAACAAAACAAAGCCGACGAGGGCAGACAAGAGCGGGAAGCATATTGTTCGTTTTCTCAAAATCTTCTAGAAGCATCTAGGGCAGGATTATGTGGCCAAGTACATATGACCATCATATTTCTACTTGTGATGAAGACCCTTGACAACAAATCTAAAGACTAAATTTATAATAAAGTGAAAGCCGAACACGTTTCCAGACTTCTAGATTGAATGAATTAATGCAAAACAATATCTACGTTTCTCTCCATGTGGCCACCCAAAGCCTATTTCTAATTCTTCCGCCATCTCGCAAGGCTGCTTACAGCTCCCAGTTCACTGGAAGCTGCTTCCCCTTTGAGCCGGTGCTGCAGCTTTATTCCAGGCCTCTGGGACAGCATCCTGCTTAAGGGGGTGCAAAGACTGCATTAAAAAATACTGTATGTAGGGCTTCCCTGGTGGCGCAGTGGTTGGGAGTCCGCCTGCCGATGCAGGGGACACGGGTTCGTGCCCCGGTCCGGGAGGATCCCACATGCCACGGAGCGGCTGGGTCCGTGAGCCATGGCCGCTGAGCCTGCGGGTCCGGAGCCTGTGCTCCGCAACGGGAGAGGCCCGTGTACTGCAAAAAAAAAAAAAATAATAAAATACTGTATGTGGACGTGACCTTGGGTGACTCCAGCGTGAAGGCTGGACATTTAACCGGTCGGTAAAAATACTCCATCAAGATAATAGATGGGCCACAAAGATTTACTAGGGAGTAACTTCATCAAGACCTTTTCCGGAAGTCAGCCCAGCCCGAGCTGCCACACATCCCATGTAATGTGGTTCCTTGGTTGTGTCAGAAGTGCCCTCTGCCATGTGGATTCTCCAAGAACGCTCTTCCTTTGTTATTCTGAAGTCCGATCAAAGCACGATGACCACCACCCCACCTTCCCACCCAGCCTCAAGATCTGCTTTATTGCCAGATAACTGGCTTCAAACTGGGAGTGACAGATGCGCTACGTCTATCTAGGTGTACGTTGCAGAGAGAGAGACCCGGATGGAGACAGATAGCACTGGCTTGCAGGAAAAGTACAAATTGTACTTTTTGGACAGTCCTAGGTTCAAATCCTTTTTCTCGCGTTTGCCAGGTATGTAACATAAAACCTCAGTTTTTGTTTCTGTAGAAGGTAGAGAGTAACATATCCATCCAGGGTTGACAGGACTAGAAGTCGTGTGTGATTCTAGGCGAGTCTGGCCGACAGTAGGTGACTCAGATCCCCATTCACTGGGCCCTTAACCACTTATTCATTGGAATGTCTGGGCCACCACTAACTGCTTCCTTCACTCCCTCCTCAGTGGGAACCTCAGATACCCAGGCCCAAACCAATCAAACCCTTGAGAGCTGGTGCCCGTCCCACCATTTCTGGATTCAGATGAAATACATACCACCGGCTACAGGATCTGGCTCCTGGGGACAGCAGTTGACCAGAAGGGCTGGGTGATCCAAGCTGACTCTCCAGGCATGAGTACCTTAGAACAACACCAGCTCAGATCCACGAAGGAAGTGGGAGGGACCTGGCAGGAACGTGGTCGCTCTGTGTGGCCTGTCCAGAGGGGTCTCACCTACTGGAGGAACCAGCTTTGTTTTCTTAGAGGCCAACTCTCTGACGTAGCACCTTTATATGTTTTCCCTCCTTCCCCTGCCTCGATTTCCATATTCCCTCATTGCTGCTGTCCTGGTATTTTATTCCACAGTAAAAATACTAGCATATGAGCATAGCCTCCTACTCTGTTATCTTTGGAACATCGAGTAAGATCATAGGTGCCAATGTTTTCTAGAAAACGGAGCCTGCAGACGGGATCTGGGATGGGATTGCCACCCGTCTGAAAGCAGTAGGGACCCCGTCGCTCTTAGTACAGGGATGACAGATCCCCACAGCAGCATTGCAGTCACTAAAGCTTTGGCCTCTGGATAAGCAGCAGGTGGAAGGTAAGGCTGTGGGCGAGAAGAGTGACATTAATAAAGAAAAAGGGAAGTGGCGGGCTCAGGAAGGCGGTTTTCAAAGATGTCAGCCACAGGGAAGACCCGCTGAAAAATCAGGCAACAAGATGGCAGAGCTGCAAAGGGTGTGAGATGTGCAGACCTGACAGTTTTCCTTCTGCAGAGTCAGGACCCCGATGCTGAGAGTGTGAACCCCTGAAACCTGGGCTGGGGTTCCTGGGCACATGAGCTGAGAATCTTGAACCTCACATTGCCCCGACCCCTCCTTTGGCAGAAGCAGGCCCCTGGCCTGAACACCGTAGAACAACGTCACCTGAGGGAGGGGCTTTGCAAAATGACGTTATTCTAAGATGTGCCCCTACCCTTTTCCTGCCCACCATCGCTTCCACGGTAACCAGACAGGTCTCGGCGCAGCCGGGCTGGGAATGACAAAGCCTGATGGTGGAAGGACAGTCCACTCACCGAAGGAAAGGCAAGATGTGGCCAGTGCCCCCTGGCAGAAGCTGAGGGACTCTAGTGGGGGTAGATGAGGGTGTTAGACCAAGCCGGACAGAACACTAGACTGGATCTGGGAACTTCAGGACGTTGGGTGTTTACCTGCGACGTGGGGTTTAATATTCTTGTAAGGATGACTTGGTTTAATATTCTTGTAAGGATGACTTGGAATCATTCTGTGATCACCTGGAATGGTTTCCAGATGTTGACCTACAATAAACAAGGTGGAAAACCAGAGCATCATGGTACTGAGGCAGACGTCAAAAAATATAGGAATATGATGGATATGCTATGTAAGTCAGGGCTGTGCTAAGGCTCATTCTTTTTTAGAGTTTGCAGGGACTTGCACTTGCCCTCCTGGGGAAAAAATGAGGGCATCTTGTCCTCAGCCTGTGAGAGTTGGGAATCACGGGACAGCGTGGTGCATCTGAGAGGCACAATGGATTGCCGGTGTTGGGTCAGTTCAGTTCCTCCACTGCTCCCAGGCTTGCAGCTCCTTTGTGGATAAACTCGGCCACTGCGGCTGTTACATCACCTCCCGACGCCGCCAGCTGCTGTGGCCACCCCCAGGGCGAGGGCTGTCATGGTGGCAGCCACAAGCCTTCTGGCGCTCAGGGTCCATTGCTCCAGACCCATCAAAGCTTTCATTCCTCCCATCATCCCTGGGCCCAGATGAAGCGCTGGGGCATGGACTGTGGCTGCTTCAGGTGACAGAACCTGGACGTGCTCGGGGGTTCTTGTCCCACAAGCAAATGTTGATTCATAAGAGACAGGATGTAGCCAGCAAGGAGATTCCTCTCCCATCCTCCCCCTAGATGGACTTCCCCACATCCGGTGGTCTGTACAGTCGGTCCAGAGACACCCCACGTGTCTGAACAAGTACCCCTGCTCTCTCATGAGACCGCGGCCGGCTCCAAAATGCACTACTTTGCACTGACTTTCCTTCCTTCCACACTTAACTTCCCACAGCCTGGGATTCTACCAGCAACGCCTCAGCTTGTAAGCTTATCTTCAGGATCTGTTTTCTAGGGAACAAGCCTGAAACGGGAGGCAGCTATGGTTACACTCACATAGGCAATGTGCAAATAATAAGAACAAAATATGCTGGTGTAATCCAGCCTGGGAAACCTACCAGCCTCGTGTAATTGGGGCCGCTCGTAACACGAATCCTTTTGGAATGACTTTACAACACGGGTTGAAAGTTTAAATTGAAAATGTTCTTTCTGGTTATTAAAGTAATATGTGTGCGTTAAAGAAAATTTGGAAAGTAAGGGACAGTTATTAAATTGCCCTGTTATCTCACCCTGTCCAATTACCACTTTATCGTATTTCCATGTGTATTTATAACACAATCTTGAATCCAGTTGTTTATACCATTTAGAAAACTCCCACTAGCAGTTATTTTATAATCATGTTCTGTGGGGTGGAGCTAAACATCTTTATCTAGCTAATGGTTTTAATGTTTTGATAAATGTTTAAATAATTCAACATTACAAATGTTTATGTACCATCCTCCCAGCTTCTAGAAATAATAGCATTTTGCCGTATTTGCTTGAGATTCATGTATTTTATAAAATCCTATAGATGGAGTTGAAAACCCCTTTAACGCCCCGCTGATTCTATTTCCCTCCCTCACGTCCCAGAAGTAACCACAATTCCAATTTTTCCATTCCTAGGCACAATTTTTATACCATTACTACGTTTTAATAGGACCATAGTAATGTACACCACTGTTTTGTGGGTTTTCAATCCTTTAGTGAGTGTTATCATGCTTCTTGCATCATATTACAATTTACTCTTTTTGCTCAATGTTATACTTATGAGATTTATGTGTGTTCATATAAATATATCTAATTCATTCATTTCCACTGCGGCATGAATTCCATCAGCTATACCGTGATTGACTTATCCAGTCTCCTGTTGGTGGACCTTTACATTCTCGGTTCTTCTGCTATTTCCAAGAATGCTGCCATGAAAGTTTCCACACGATTCTTCTTATACACACACATCACAGTGTCTCTAAAGGACATTTCCAAAACCGGAATTGCTGGGCATGGACTGTGCACGTTTTCGACTTTACTGGGCACTGCAGTGGCGTCCCACGTGGTGGTACCAGTTTGCACTCCTGCCAGGAGTGGGTGAGCTTTCCCTGCTCCACAGCCTTGTCCATACTTGGCAGAGGTTTTCATTCTTGCCCATCTGATGAGTGTGGCAATGGTAACTCAAGATAGTTTTGACTGGCACAGCTCTAATCATGAGTGAAGTTTGTCATCTTTCATATGCTTATTGGCCATTTATGCTTTTTCTCTTGTGAAGGGCTGCTCATCACCTGTACCAATGGTACTCACTCTCTCTCCCTCCTTCTCTCCTCTCTCCTTCTCTCCCTCTGATTTATAAGAGTTTTAAAAAGTAACTTCTTGGTATTAACCCCATATCAATCGTCTGTGTTGCAAACGTGTTTCTCCGCTCCGTTTTTGTCCTTTAACTTCATTTTGTCCCTTGTAATCCAGGAAGGTTTTAATCTGAACGTACTTCAATATGTCACGCCCTTCCTCTATGATTCTTACTTTTATTCTCTTGTTTAGGAAACCATTTCTACTCTGAAGACTTTAAGATGGTCCCTTTTATTTCCTTTTAAAAGTTAATGAGTTTTCCTTTTTCCAATCTCTCTAGAATATTTGGGGGGTGGGGGCTGGTATTTCCTGTGTTATCCAAAGTGGTGGTACCAGTTTACACTCCTGCCCTACAAGGTGGTACCAGTTTACACTCCCTGCTTCACATCCTCACCTGTACTTGGCCATATTTTAAATTATTGCCAATCTGATGAGTGTGGAAACGGGGTGGTAATGGAAAGAGTAAGGCAGTTAAATTGCCCTAATTGCCCAGAAATTTATGCTTTTCCCAGTGACCTGCCATCCACCTGTTTCAAGTTTACAAATATGTGTGGGTCTGTGTCTGACTCTATATCCTGTTTCATTGGTCTGTTTGTCTATCCCTATGCAATTACCACACTAAGTATTATGGCTTCGTAATACCCTTGATGCTTAGAAAGGGAAATCTCCCCATCTTATTCTTCTTATTCAAGGTTGTCTTGGCTATATTTGACTTGCCATTCTTCATCATGAATTTTAGGCACAACTTGTTGAATTCTGTAGAAAACTCTGTTGGGATATTGATTGGAATTAAATTAAATTTATGGGAAAATTTGGAAAGCATTGACTTCTTTTATCCTGTTGAATCTTTTGCACCAGAAGACGGTGTAATCCTTTATTTATCAAGATTTATGTCTTTTATAAGTCCTTCAACAAGGTTGTGATTTCTTTCTCCATAAAAGTCTTACCCATATTTTGTTAAATACATTCCCTATATATATTTTATAATTTTGGGACTACCTTTTTTTCTATTAGGTTTTGCTAGCTATTACTGGGAACTCTATTGATTTTTATATGCTAGTATTCTATCTAGAAACTTCTGTGAACCCAACTGAAAGAAATTTCCATCCTGAATGTTTTGCCTTGCTTTTCGTAGAAGTAGGTGTTTTTTATGGTTTTGGAATTTTGATGTGCAAGATCACTTTGAGTGGAGGTTTTTGTTTTCTCTTTTCTTCTCCTGCTTATTGAATTAATGGTTTTGCATGTGCTTCCATCCATCCTGTAGACCAACAAAACAGAACCAGGTCTGATATTGTTGGGGAGGGCAGCATTCCTGGCCCATGGCGATGTTGCCATGCTATTGTGTATCCAGCCATTGAGCTAATCAATGGTCAACTTATTTCATTTTCCAGCGGTTAAGCTTTGTCCTCATCCTCCTGCTTTCCAAGCCCATTGCACCAGGGTCAGCCTTTCCTTGCCGTTGGAGAAAATCCGCCTTAGCCTTGCTCCAAGCCCTGAGCTGAGCTCCCGCCCCATCCCTCATGGACCAGCTCCTGCCTCATCCCTCATGGACCACTTTCTCCACAAGGACAGAGCTTCCAGTTACACCTGTCTGGGCCCTGCTCCAGAGCCCAGCAAGCCTTTGGCTGCAGCCCTACTTACCACTTTTTGTTTCTCTACCTTTCTGGTCAGTGGAGATCTTCACCTTATTTTTGAGTTCATCCACGATTTTCTAATTTATGTGTCCTTGTTCCATGTTTTGAAGAGAGGATGTGTGTCTAGGTTTAAACTTACAGAGCTATCTTGACTAAAAGTCTCTCCAAAATTACCTTTCAAAAAAATTCTTCAAGAAGCAGGTGGTATTAGAGCATGTTTGGAGACGGAAAATAATTTTTGCATTATTCAGACTATTTAGAAATGAGATCTTTAGCCCATATGAAAATTCATATTCACATGGGGTTCATTTAAGTTACAATTCCCAAAACGCTCAGCTAGTTGACATTTCTAAATGTTTCTTCTGCATAGTTTAACTCTTAGTAAAACCTCGTTTTTCTGCAAATGGTTTGAAAAAACTGCTTTGCATTTTATCCCCTGTGACTTTTTGTCATAAATTCCTGAGAGGCGTGAAGTTGGAGTGTTGTTAAATGTGAGAGTGGTCTGGTCTGTTCTAGATCACACACTAATAATGCTTATGCCTGCCATAATTTGAGCAAAGTGATCCATTCTCTCCCCACTGTTGGCATAAATGATTAAGTATAGATACTGTCTAAATACAGATATTGGTGCTACATGCTACCTATCAGCTGACCGACCTGAAACCGGGTATCCTTCATATATAAATGAGCTGATTTATGCTGTCCCAGTAATTCATGCGAGTGAACAGAAATGGAAACATTTTATTAGATGCTTAAGCATATATGAAGCTAGTCTTTTTTTTTTTTTTTTAATGGTACGCTGGCCTCTCACTGTTGTGGCCTCTCCCGTTGCGGAGCACAGGCTCCGGACGCGCAGGCTCAGCGGCCATGGCTCACGGGCGCAGCCGCTCCGCGGCATGTGGGATCTTCCCGGACCGGGGCACGAACACGTGTCCCCTGCATCGGCAGGCAGACTCTCAACCACTGCGCCACCAGGGAAGCCCGAAGCTAGTCATTCTTATGGGAATCTTAAGAGAACATGAATTCATAGAACAAAAATGTTTCATACTTCCTAAGTGGATATATTGTGCTAAGCCCATTAGGAAAAAGAACAGCCTTGTGTTTGCTGCTCTTAAAAGGGCAGAAGCCACCTAGAAGGGGTGTAGATCAAGTCTCGAAATCCCTGTCAAGGAAAACAGGAGCTGATGTGTGTACAATGGCGGGTCAGGCTGAAACTAAGGAGACAGGGGATGTTTATACTGCTTCCCAGATTCCCGTGCAAGGTCCCAGCCTTTGTTACTGGCTGTAAAGTGGGATTGAAAACTCAAATGCCTGCAGGGGTCAGCAGGACACATAGATGAGTGCAGGGAGCTGGTGGGCACCTGGGAACCAGAGAGGACACACCTGCCCTCTTAGCCGCCGTCAGGAAGACTCTGGGCCAGTTGCTGCTTTATCTTCTCATTTTCCCAGAGGAACCAGAAGTCTCAAATTGTTCAAGGCTGGAATGAAATTCCAACATTTTAAGGATGATGGTGCACCATAAATCCTAGCCTTCTAGGCCTTCTGAACTCTGTAATCTCGACACATTGAGGTCACTGAGTTTGAGTTCCTTCTTTGGGGGCAAGGAGGGGACCAACCATTCCATTTTGCCTGGGATGGAGGGATGTCTGGGGGGCACTTCCAAGTGCTAAAGCCAGGCCAGTGCTGGGTAAACTGGGACCACTGGTTCCTGGGAGTCAATCTGGACGTGACTCCAAACAGGAAGTCCAGGTGTCCACAGGGATGACCTCTTTTGTCTCCTACTTCTGAAAATTATTGTTTCCTAAGTGTTATCCTCTAATTGCTTCCAGTGGGAGGCTGAGTCTATAACCACCTACTCCCCACTGACTGTAGGTAGAAGTTAATATTCTTTATCATTATGAGTCTAACTTTTTCTCCTACAAATAAGGATATGGAATTGAATCTCAAATTGACGTGAAGATTAAGAGCTTATATGTATAAATGTTTGAAAATAATAAATGTGATATAAATGTTTAAATTTTTATTTACCAAGATACTACATTCATTTTCATACTTACAACAGCATTACTTATACATATATGTATAGATGTTAAGCTTAAATAAATTCAAGAAGAATTAAAGATTGGAAGGCTAAGGTAATGAATGTGCACCAAAATAGGGCAATATTTTCATGAAAGGTAGTCTTTATATAACACCAAAGGAGAATAAAATAACAAGTGTGACTTTGAGAGACACGGTAAACAAAGTCTAGAAAATTGTTTGTGCTTTTATGACAGAAGATCACTATTATTAGTAATCAAAGAGTTCTCAAAAAAATAAATGAAAAATATGGACTCCCAAAAGAAGAAAAATTGGAGAACATTGTGGCCAACATGGCTTGGAGAAAACTAACTTTATATGGTAGTTTGGAGCTGTCCCAACCTGCTCTTGTAACTAGATTTGTCATTCACACTAGTTAATGAATGTGTTACTGGCTATTACTGGGTTCCCCCCCTCTTTCCTTATGCAGATCTGATCATCACATCCCAAGGGTCTTTTCTCAAAACGAACAAATAATCATCCCCTCTGGGGCGATCTTGCCACCAGAGAACCACCGACCGACTAAAGCATGTGCTTTTGCATCTCTCACAAGGACCTGTCCCATGAAAGGACCACTTGCTTTTCCATAATTGTTTCTCATCAGATGCTAAATGGCATACAACGTGGAACACGTTTAGATGACATTCTAAATGACAGCAAGATTACAAATAGAAATACCCAGGGCCAGCACGTTTGGTTACTGAGTTAACACTACACCACAATCCGGGGGACTGGGGGCAAACTTGAGACCATTGTCTCTGGTGGCTGAGGAGAAGAGAGGAAAGATTCTCTCCCATCTCTTCTGGCCAAAAAACTCCTGGAATTCCTAAAGCAAGAAATAATTTGATCTGATCTTTCCTTTTGCATCCTTCCACCCTCTGTTTTTTCATGCTTGCCAAGCTTTTGAGCATGTCCTTCCCAGCTTTAGTCAATAACTGCTCAGTGTCTACAGTGTGGTCCCTCCATGCTGGCTGCTGAGGGTGGGACCCAGCTGTGTGATCCTGGGCTAGTCATTCAACTTAGGCCTCGGTTGTTCCTTCTGTGAAATGGGAATGAGGACTAACCTGGTGGAATTGGGACCCTGGGATGGAGGATTTTGTGAGCTATGGAAAGAGCGACACCAAGAGCCAGTTCTCTAAGGGCTTCTTGTGTGGTCGGAGAGACGATGCCAACAGGTGGATGAAACGATGCTGACTGGTGGATAAAGGGAAAACAGGATGTGGCCAGTTGACAAGGAATAATGATACGAGTGACTCCAAAATGAATGACTCACTCAGAATGGCTTAGCTGTCTCTTCGGACCTAGCAAAGTACTCGTGTGTGAAATTAAGATCTTTAGTGTGTGTGTGTGTGTGTGTGTGTGTTAAGGATTAACAAGCTCCCTGTATATCTTTTAAAAATAGAAATACAATTGTCATCTTTTCAGACGACAAATAATTGTCATAATTTTGTAATCCCAAGAGTAAATCACACTGTGGCAATTTGTTTCATGTTTTTTCAGATTTTTAAAATGCAAACATCAATATAAATTACATATGTGCATATATATATATTTCTTACATATCATCTGACAACCTTTTTATACATAATAATATCTCAATAAAGTAAAAATCTACCTTTTCCCTTTTAACAGTTACACAGTGTTTTCCTACATAGCTATACTGCCATTTATTTAAGCAATCCTCCAAGAGAGATACTTAGGTTGTTTCTAATTCTCTGTATTGTAAACAATGATTCAGTGAACATCTTTACACATACCTTCTACACATACACATTTATTATTTTAACATTCCAGTCTTTAATTCTTCTCGAATTTATTTTGGCTTAAAGTCTATAGGTATAATAAAGCCATGATGTACAAGTATGAAAATATATGTAATATTTTGTCCCTTATGTTCTTTTATTTTTCTATTTCCTTAGGACAAACTTCTAGGTAAAATCATTAAATCCAAAGATTTGCATATTCACAGTCCTAATGCCTTCCTACAGGTTGTCCCAACTGATATTCTGATCAAACTGTACAAAAGTGTCGTTCTTTTTATATATTCTCATTGGCAATGGTTAGAGTCTCCCTTTAATTTTTGTCAATTGGTAGGAGAAAAGAAATCGTGACTCCTAATTCTCTATTTGCATTCTTTGAATAGTAAAAATATTTTAGCTTTTCATACACTTATTGGCTATTTATGTTTCTTCTTTTCGGAATCTCCTGGATTCCAATTCCAGAGAAGTGGCACAAAGGTGTGTACTGATAAAATACCTAAACTCGACCGCGTATTTACCTGTACCAGGTGCTTCCCCCTCGGGTCTTTGATCGTTTTCTCCCTTTCGGAATTTGAATAGGTGCTCAATTAATATTTATTGAATAAATAAATGAGACAAGATCTTTACATGAATCATCTTCCTGAATCATCACAACGATTGCTTCAGGTGGGTACCGTTTTCCCTCATTTATAGCCGAAGAAAATGAGGTTTAGGGGATGAACTTGACCATGATCAGAAAGATTGTGTCAGGATATAGAAATCGAGTCTCTCCAAGTCCAGGATGCTGTTACTCCTCCAAGAGTCATGAGCCAGAGGAACAGGAGCTTATGTTAGAATCAGTAAACAGACCCTTTTGTAGAGAGATGTTTTCACCCCGTTTTCAGGGTGATCAAACTGTGTTGCGAGGCATGTAGTGAATGTAATACAACCTGGCCTATTTCTAGCCTAAAATACCAGCCACATCAACCAGTGCTCTTAAGATCAGCATAAAAAGCAGCTTAATTTATTCTAGCAATAGAGTCCTTTGCAGCAAGGATAGGTGAGAAGGAAGAAGGTTCTGTGAATGAACATTTGTGGAGCAGACACCTGTGCCAGGTGCCCGGTATTTATTACGTCATCCAGTCCTGACAACAACCATATGAAACGTGCCACCTGGGCTACGCTTCCCTCCCCCGTGTTCACCCGGAGCCCTGGGCTTAGCTTTATCCACAGTATGTCAAATTCTGGCTCCCGATCCATCTTCCACACCCACCACACTGGGAATTTCTTGAAGGTGGGCACTGTGTCTTGTTCCTTGTCTAAGGAATCTCCGCGTTCTAGCATGTTGCGTGACCCCTCTAAGGCTTTAAAAATGTAAATTAATCACTTGTTGTGTATTGTCCAATTTGGAGAAAGGACTTCAGCTCACCTTGAGGGTTTTAAAGTTTAGAGACATTAGATAATCATGTATATGAAAGAGTTGGAAAATAACCCAAGATATTTTGTAGTGCAGTGCTTGATTTTGCGGTATACAAGATTTAAGAAGCAAAGACTTAAAAGGATGGAAGTACCGTCGTGGGTGGAGATTAATCCTGGAAAGATTTATCTCTTTATTCATTTATTCAGTCTGTTACAAATGCTTGTACTATATCGTGAACTCTCTTGTGTCTAAACATTAACGTAATCCTCAACCTCAAGGCACATACGTTTTAATGGAAAAATCAGATATAAGAAGATCTGAGGCTAAAACATAGTCTTCTAATAGTCTGGTATAATTTTAATAAAAACATAGGGTGCCACTTTCACTCTACAAAGGCCAATTCTGATTATTTGTTTTTTAAAAAATAATTTTTAATGCCATTTGCATCAACCTTTGGCATAATTGAATATGCTTAAGTTTTCCAAGTCTGTTTGAATTCACACGTCTTACAGATGGCAACTCAATAATCTGGCTCACGCTATGATACTAGGACCCAGAGTTCAAACAAGTACAATGATATCATCATCATCAATGACATCCTTATTATTATCATCATCATCATCGACATCATCAGTGGCATCATGGGAACATCCGTCGAGCATTTACTATGTGCCAGGCTCTGTGCTGATTTCTTGTTGGCCGAAGGATGATGGGTGCTCAGAAACAGCACACTGAGATACAAATATAAATAGTTTACGGGGCAGGAGTGACTTGCAAGCAAAGAGGAATTAGAGCTCATACCATCTCCTGATGTCTTAACCTATGTTTCAGAGCAGGCATAAATGGGCTGCATGGGACGACTGTGTGACTGTGGAAGCCTCCTGGGTTGGGGGACCCTCTGGAGATGAACAGTTGAATCAGCTCTTCCTTTGCTAACTCAGCCCCCTAGAGCCAGCTCTCTGCCTAGTGACCCAAGTAAGCCTCCGGGCCATCCAGATTCGCTGTCTCACCCCAGTGGATTGTAGGGGTTACCTCATCTCATCCCCCGACAGGCTTAGGAGGCATTCTCTATTATTATTTCCATTTTACAGATGAGAAAACTGAGACTTAGAGAAATTAAGCTAGTTTATGGTCATCAACCAGTAACGGACAAGTCAGGGACGCGAGTCCAGCTCTCAGTGATACATTGGCATATAGATTCAATCTAATTGATGGCTTCTACATTTGTATATATTTATAATTTTTATTATATCCTACATATTGTACAGCGCCTAGGCAAAGTGTTGAACTCAGGAAAATTACTCCATAACAACACTAAGGGGCATGAAAAATAAAGTTAACTAAAGCTTATTGTTAAACAACAAAAAAAAATCTGTGTTCTCTGGTTCGAAGAACTGAGAGCTTAAACAAGCCTGAAAAAATCCTTAAAGGATCCAACCAGCCAGCAGCTCACAATATCACAGAAAAGAGTATTTTCAGCATCCAACTTCGAGAAGACATTCAATACACATTTGCTGACTGGATGGAATCAAACAAACAGACTTTCGTGATTGATACAACATGGGAACTAATTGCAAAACCTATTTGGGGAACAACTTGATGAAAGAAAACAAAACTAAATGGGCCAGTGTGAAGGCCGTGTGATGGTATTTGAGCGTCTTGGTTTCTGGACTGAAAGGCAGTTGAAGAGAATGTTGTTAAGTGTGGACAACGTGTGAGCAAGGGCCAAATAGAATTTCTTTAACAATCGTTTTGGAAGCTGTTTATACAGTCGGCATATGAAATGCTGTGGAAATAGTTTTTGCGTCTTTGCAAGAGTGACTGCATTCAATGTCCCCAGCAATCTCTGTGCATTTGTAAGGTATGCAAACTTGTAATAACTGCGTCGCCTGCATCTCTTATTTCAGCATTAAAATAATATATTTAAGAGGATATTCATGTAAATGGTATCATTGCAAGATGAAATCGAATAGTTAAGCTTCACGGGAGCGGGGAGGAGTGGTGTCAAATGGTAATGCTGAGCTTGGGTTCCTGAGGAAGGAATTTTCCATGGAAATGCAGCCCTCCGAGATTCTTCTGGTGTTTGGGAAGTCAAATTGTCGTATTAAATGGTGCAGAAATTGACAGATTCCAAACAAATAGAGAGAGTAAGCATTGGAGGGTGCACAATAATCTGGCAATATGGAAATGACAAATTATAATGTTCTCCCCTTGAGTAAATGAAATATGCAAAAGAACAACTACATAACACAATAGAGTTTGTGTAAATCCCTCGGTAGCTACGGTTAGCAAGCTACTTTGTCACAGTTGCATACGTCTCAGTTAATAATTAATGCACAAAATTAAGTTTAAAATCAACTGTAAAACGTTTTTCAAGTTCAGCTTTTACATGAAGTACCATCAGGAAATATCAGAAGGCTCTGGCAACCCGTGGCATAAATCTTTTAAAATATCTGCATTTTTTTCTGAACACTCTACTTCTTTATGGTTATGCTAACTCTTCTTTATATCAGGGAATTTTTCTACTCTGTTTTCAGCCTATCTTTTTTCTTATTTTTTAGTTTTTATTTTATATTGGAGTATAGCTGATTTACAATATTGTGTTAGCTTCAGGTGTACAGCAAGAAGATTCAGTTTACATATACATATATCTATCCTTTTTCATTTTCTTTTCCCATATAGGCTGTTACAGAATATTGAGTAGAGTTCCCTGTGCTACACAGTAGGTCTTTGTTGATTATCTATTTTCTATGCAGTAGTGTGTATGTGTTAATTCCAAACTACTAATTTATCCCTCCCCCCAGCCTTTCCCGTTTGGTAACCATAAGTTTGTTTTCTATGTCTGGGAGTCTGTTTCTGTTTTGTAAATAAGTTCATTTGTATGTAGTTTTTAGATTCCACATGTAAGTGATATCATATGGTATTTGTCTTACTCTGACTTACTTAGTATGATAATCTTTAGGTCCATCCATGTTGCTGTAAATGGCATTGTTTCATTCTTTTTTATGGCTGAGTAATATTCCATTGTATATATATGTACCACATCTTTACCTATTCATCTGTCAATGGACATTTAGGTTGCTTCCATGTCTTGTCAACCTATTATTATACATGGTAACCTTGGTCCTAAAGAAATAGAAAAGTTTAATTCTGCCAGAAATATTTTTACAATCTTGATAGAATCTTAATAAGATTGTGTCTCATTGTGCTTTTCTGTGGAATATGATATGGAAATCCGATACTGGTGGGGACGATAATGTTAATTCATTTTAGTCGACAAAACTTGGGGGAGTGTTCTCTACTTTAAGACCTCAGAGCTCAGTATCATGAAGGATGCAGTAAGCACACAGATTTGCCTTTTAGGAATTTACAGCTCTTTAAAGAATTGTTGGAACCAGAGTTTTTAACACTGGTCTGGTTCTCACTCTCAAAGCAGCATTCACTGCAAGATCCATGTCTTTTTTTAGAGATATATAGGATGTTTATTGTAGTTTATATATAATATAAATATATTATAAATATATATATTTATTGTATATATATATACAATGTATGTATATATGTATGTTTTATTGTAGTTTATATATAATATAAATATATTATAAATATATATATTTATTGTATATATATACACAATGTATGTATATATGTATATATATATACAATGTATGTATGTGTATATATATTATATATTTATATATATAATAATATAAATATATATAAAAAATATATTATATATAATACCAAAATATCCAATGGTGGAGTCCTGGTCAAATACAGTAGTATATCAGATAATGAAACGTTTTGATAGATGAGCTGTTAAAAAAACATGCTTACAAAGAACACTTAATTGTAAGGGAAAATAAAACATATTGTGTGGGAGAAAAAGCAGTTCAAAGAATAGCAGGTAGAATTTTTAAAAATGCATAGTTAATATGTATGCATATATACATGCATACATATCTAAATGAGAGAGAAAAAATGATGTTATAAGGGAAAAAACCAAAAAAATGCATGTTGCAAGATCCACGTCTTCAGTCAACTCCTGATTATTTAAAAAGCTTGTTCATCTCATCCTCTAAGGCCTTGCCTTGTCAATTTCACTGCTTACAGTGAAAGGACCCAAAGAAGGCAAAACTCACATCATTATGGATGTGAGAAATCTGACCAAAGATGCATAGGGAAATGTCTGACTCCTGTGGGTGTTGATCATTTCTTTCCTTCATTCACATGAGTCACCTGCAATTACCATATTCAATGCAAGGGTGCATGTCCTAGGTTTACACCAGGTCTTTGAAGTGGGCAATCTTTGTTTATTTCTGTCTTGCCACTGCCAATTCCACCTTCACTATAACTGTTTCTTTGAAAGTTTGGGTTAGTCTTAACTTCCCCCTACATGGAGTTGGAAGATTTTGCTTTTCACCTGCTCATTTTCGAACGAAAGTGAGTTGCCTCCTATTTACAGAGACAACAGGTCAGCCCAGGGGAAGTTTCTGAAGTGTGTAGACAGGCATGATGCTGAGATGGAAATACTGTACCAGAGGCAACACTTAAAGGACCAGGGCAAGCCAAGTGGCCCTGTCCTCATGGTCAAGCCAGTCTTGGATGCCAGGGGAGGATAAATGCGCTTAGCATAGCAATGATTCTCAAACATTTCCTCTGAAAGTGGTTCTAAGCAACCGTTACAAAGGTACAGAATCAGCGAGACCCAGATGTTATATCAATACTTGGACTTAACCAAGGAGACTTTATGTGCCTTCTGACTGATGCTGGGCTGGTTACCAAGCAACGAGCGATTGAGAGCAGAATAGCAGAGTTTTATAGGAACTTGGCAAAACTAGAGCAGATTCTGTTGGGATGTCCCATAGATGTCTACTCTCTACTCAATCTTTGTTAGACTTGAAATGCATGAAAACAGGAAACTGCCTTTAAATGGATGCAACGTATTAGGAAAATGAATGCCCAATTACTAGGAAGGGAAGTCTTTGGTACAATGTTGGTGGATTGTTCAGAATTAAACTTATGCAAACGGATAAGAGTAAATCGAAATACAGTAAAGCATGCACTTCTAAATGTGCTAAAGAGTGTTATTCAGAAATCATTTATCAGGGACTCATTCTTTAAGTTGAACTCAGTAATCATCCATTACATGATGCTCTCACATTGGATGGCGGGTGAAAAATGAAAGATACTGATCCTCAAATACTAACATGGTATAATGACAAAGTCAATGAATAAAGCAGAACAATTGATCCAGGTTAGGAGAGTTGAATACAGCTCACTTGGGGGTGTTTGGGAGGCTGCTGGTCAAGGAAGGGGGTTTGGAGTCTTCTGGAGAAGACTCCAGATGGAAGGGCTGGGCTGGTTGGTGCTGACTGGACGGAGGAAGCGTGAGTACAGGTAGGAGGGGCAAGGAGGCCAGCTCACCTGTGGAGCGTCAACAGGAATATCGATGGAGGGTGATGTATGCACTCTTGGAGTAGTTTGTACACTGGGTAAGTGCATTGAGGAAGGCCTCACGTGGGTGTATGTAGAGACGCATGTGGATGGAATTGTGGCTGGTGATGGGGGCTGATTGATTACAAAAACATACTCAGTGTAACATGAGGACAATTTGCTACTGCCACCTGGGTTAACCTCTCCTGGCAACCTTGCAGAGGGGACATTATGGGAAACTTTTAGCAGAATCCCTAAGACAAGGCTTGGACCTATAGATGAGACAGTTTCTATGGTCTCTCTTGGCTCTCAAAATTTCACAGTTTCAAATTTTCTCTAATTAATACCACTTATAGCCAAACATCCAGGATCATTCCTATTGCATCCCTTTTGTTCACTGTACCCTTGTTTGTTGAACTGTTCTCCCCACTAATCTGTAAACTCCCAGAGGCCACAAACCATATGTGCTCTTTCTTCTCTGAATCTCCAACGAGGTATGAGAGTTGCATATTATCCCATTGGTGCTTCACCAGTTCTTGTCCAGTTTGGGGGTTGGTATCAGAGCCTCTAAACGCCTGTGTTATTTGTTTTTGAGCATCCACAGAAGAGATGGTACGTCTCCAGTCTTCCACGACCTAATGAGCAAACTCATACCTGCTGTAGCCCAGAATTACTCAGCCAGAACCCGGCGCCAGCATCTTTATTCCCCCAGTTCGAAGTCTTTGATGCAAATTAAATGGAGGGACCCGGTACAGCTCATTTACTTACCCTGCCATTTTAACTGAATGCTCCTTGACTTAATTTTATCCCAGTGAGTATAAAGCATCGAGAGACTCTCCCATAAACATGGAGTTGCCTCTGACAGCTTCTGGGAAGGAGCCCCAAGGGGGTAGCTTGGTGATTTACTGTACTAACAGCACTGCAGAACAGCTTTGGCACCAGGAGTTTCTAGGGCTTAATTACTGCCTTTAAAATTTAAGCCAGAGTTAGGCACTGAGCAGTACCCAGCAGAGGAGGGAAAAAAAGGCATAATTACATAGCAAAAAAAAGACGTGTAAGATGAAGTTGGTGTTATTCTTTGTCGTAGGTCCTGTGGAGACACCAACCTAAATATTTCATCTTTCTTTCTATGGTTAGTATTATCCATTCTTTGTATGGCCTCTATTATCTATACAGAGAGACCTGACCCCTTTGAATCCAAATGAAGTATTCTCTCCAGAGGTATTACAGGACTTTTACCTACACCTCAAAAAATCAGGATTTTTCTACTCCTTTCAGACAATCTCTGGCCAAGGACATAAAAATTCCAGTAGTCTCCGAAAAATGTTCATATACTTTTAATTCTCTGAACCACCCATACCCCCTTCTCTCCCATTTAACTGTTGAAAATATACTATATTTTAAGTACAGTTCAGAGTTCCAAAGACAAAACACAGGAAAAAACCCCACAAATAACGCTGGCCTGCTAGCTATTTTAAGAAATAACAATTTGAGAAATACAGACTTTTCTCTAAGGGGAAAGCCTTTCTTCGAAGTGGGAAATCCCTTTTCATTAAGAAGGAGTTGGTTAATACCCCCCAAAGTTCTTCATCTAATGGGGAAAGGACGCCTCTCATGTTTGCTTCTGCGCTCTGTTGATTGTGCTTTAAGAATTTAGCAGCTGTGTTGGGCTTCCCTGGTGGCGCAGTGGTAGAGAATCTGCCTGCCAATGCAGGGGACATGGGTTCGAGCCCTGGTATGGGAGGATCCCACGTGCCGCGGAGCAACTAAGCCCGTGAGCCACAACTACTGAGCCTGCGTGTCTGGAGCCTGTGCTCCGACAAGAGAGCCCGCAATAGTGAGAGGCCCGCGCACCGCGATGAAGAGTGGCCCCCGCTCGCCGCCAACTAGAGAAAGCCCTCGCACAGAAACGAAGACCCAACACAGCCAAAATTAAAATAAAATAAAATAAAATAATTTAGCAGCTGTGAACCTGAGGGCAATATTCCAAAAACCAGGCACTGATTGCCCCGCGTCCTTGGGAGAGGTGGAAAACCTAAGTGAATGGGAGCTGAATTTTAAAGATGTCTAGAAATTCTGAAATGTATTTTGGGCAACCAGACTAAACAGATCGGGTCATCTTTGGCATTTGGGAGCTAAGAGCTCTGCGGAGAGAAAACTTCAGAAGAGGAAGGGGTGCTTCAACCCCTTTTACCTGCTGCACCCCATCTGCTGGGACTCCTAGCTCCTGAGCCATCTTTCGGTACTATTAGAGCTACTTATAATTCCCCAGTTTGGTGTTGTTGCCACTGTCTTCTCTCTGCCTGGCTATCGGATAAGAGCTCAAACATCACCTCCCCCAGGTAAGATTTCACTGACTTGCCCAGCTGGCCCCAGACACTCCTCTCTGTTTCTTTGGTTCCTCATTTATCTCCCTTGTCACACTGAAATCTCCATTCAGCTTCCTTCCCAAGGAGACTGAATTCTAGAGATCTTGAAAGATGTCTTGATTTCTGTAGCCGCACAGCTTAGCGCACGCAGGTGCTCAGCAAATATTTACTGACAAACAAAACTCCTAGTCACAGGAGCTCTTTTACTATTGACCTAATTTCAAGGGCCACCATTCTGCAAGTGTAATATCAACTTTCCAGTGTTCCAGAGATATGCCTGTCGGAAAACAGCAAGTCGTTTTAAAGTCTGTGTCTAGTGCGTGGATGGATGGTGACCTGAAATAGTCTCTCTTCCCAGAAGATAAAGAGAAATTGGGTGTGATTAGGAAAGATGCATCCCCACCCCTAATTATGTTAGTATGACATGAAACAGATAATAGGGAAATAATAATGTGGTTGAAAAAGTCTTGGCTAAGGAAGGACCAGCAGTGAGTGGGGCTTTGAAAGAGGAGGAGAAATGCATTTAACAGAACTGATGGTGCTATGTTACCAGCCTCTTCATTGGGTTGAATGTGTGAGTCATGTGGCCCTTGGTGGGCTGGGGTCCTTTATCCCACCGAGTTCTCTGATCCTTCTAGCACACAGTGTCAGTTACATGCTCCAGGATTTACATCAGACTTGCCAGGAGCCAGAAATTGTTCTGTGAGATAGAAAACTGAATTCCTGGGCATAAATAGCGGCGGATGATATCTGCTTTCTATTGAGTGTGGCTGGGAGGGCTCGAGAAAATCGTTTTTCTAAAGCCTTGGTATCATTTTTGTTGTTAATTCACTTGTGATAGAAAGACTTAGGCAAATAATTACGATCACTTACGTATATGTTTCTAGCCAATCAGAAAGCACTGCAGTGAGGGACTAGGACACAGGTGCAGCCCAATTGGGACCCTGTCTTGGTACCATCACTACTGGTTGACCTTGGGAATGACACGTCACCTCTCTGGACTTTAGTTCTGTCACCTGTAGAATGGAGAGTTTAATCTAGATGATCTCTTCCTAGCTCTAAAATCCTGCAAGATGAAATCTCTCTCTTTTTTTTTTTTTTTTTTTTTGAGTACCACACTGGAGATTAATTGTATAAGTTTCACACACCAGTATAGCAACATCCATAAGTGAAAGTCTTTTCATAGAATTACAGCAAATATCTTAATAAGGGCCATACATATAATACATTTAAAGTATTAAAGGGTGCAATTGAACTCAACAGCAAAATGTAAAAGCTATATCCTGTTAACATGCTTAATCTGAATTAACTTGAATCTTTCTACGATTTACCATTCAAGAAATTAGGATGGAATAAATTCCTTGTCCAAAGCAGTTTGTTCATTTATAAAACTATAAGTTAATTAGGATCACTAGCTGCTCAATCAGATAGCAGAGGGTCCTTCTTCATAATGTTTATGCTGCCCCAGATACTCATAACGTGGCCTTAAAAAAAAAAAAACACTTGGTAAGGGCAAAGCTGAAAATTACCATTTTCTCTACTAAATAAATGCAATGTATGCAGAGCTTCTGGAAATAATTCAAAGGTTCAAATTCTTAATGTGAAACCAAATAGAGAAAGATTCAGAAGCAGTAAATGTTTTCCACTTTAAGAAAATGATACCTAGGGATGACAGGGGATAATTCAAGTTCATAATTAATAAGTCACTGAAAAGACATTGCATTCATTCATGTATCATTAGGTTAGAAAAGATAAGAGGACATGCTCAAGTCACTGAACTGGCCAAGAATCAACATTTTACCGGTTTATTGTGTCCCAGACTATTACCATTTGAGTTGATACGTTAACAAACAATTTAAGTGTTCAATTATGCTAAACGTAAAGCACCTGTGAGCAGTGGCAACGAAAACATTTTAAAGCTAAAAATAAACACGTTTAGACTACTTCATTTGTCGTCAAAAACGGTGATTACTAATGCCAAGCGATTAACTTTAAAATACAGTGCCAGATTCTCTCAAGGAAATGTAAAAATACTGCTATCATTGTTATTTTTCAGTTTTATAGGAGTTATACAGAAGTTAGAAATTTATGACTGCCAATACTATCTTTGGACAGTTATAGTAGAGTGTATAGTTACAGATGGCTTTGTCTAGATGACTGCAAAAGTGCTCATGGAATAAACACTATACTCTGATTGCCATAAATCAACAAAATGCCAACTGTGTCCTGTGGACGTGGTAGAGGAAATGGCAATTTTGAAGAAGGAGCGCTTCTAAAGGCTTTCTCTTGGAGGCAGCCAAGGGTTTTTTTCACATTACTAAAAGACTAAGTAATGTGGTTATGATTACTTTAATTCCTACAACCAAACTTCCACTTAGGTATAGTTCCGTGTTCCCACACTACTTTCCTTCTGTCCACCAAGCTGGCTTCGGTACTCCATGGTCCACTGTATCTTTTGGTCTTCCCCCTTTATAGCAGCAGCCTGGTGGTGCTATCCGTTGAGCAGGGAGACCACTAATTCATAGGTGGCCATCATAATGGCTGTGTTTGGAAACTATCTCACCAGATGAGCTGTCAGACCACAGTAAAGAGACCCATAGCCTTCTTCTTGAACAAGCAAAGACAGCGTCTGAAGAAAGGATCTAATTTTGTTCCCTCTTCACGCAGTCTTGTTCTTACAGCTTCATGTGGATATGCTATAGTTGTGGCACACATTGTTGAGGTGGCAGCAGCTAGCATCATTCCCACAAAATCGGATGCTTCTTTTACAGACTCTTCATTCTCCATCATAGAAGAAATCTTATATTCCAGTAGTTTTTACTTAATACTTTCATAAATAACAAAATGGATAACAGTCTCTGATATGCCAGCGTATGAAGCCGACATGCCCCCATAAAATCCTCTAAGTCCATCTGTCTGATACACTTTACGGACACACTCAAAAGCGCCCATTTGCTTTTCCCCACGGCTCCTTGCGTCAAGCTGTCACCGAGTCTCTACCAGCCAAATGGGGTTGGTCGCTGTGATTGCGGTAAAACGAGGTTTAAGTTAGTCCATATCTCTACAGGAAGTGACCTGCGGATGGAAAGCATGAGATGACACAATGTCACTCTTTTCTCGGGAGAAATGTACAATAAATGCCTACCAGTGCAGCTGAAATCGTGTACCTGGGTAGAATCAGGATCGAATAAACCATTCAACTTTTCCGTGCAGTTTGAATAAGCAGCAAAGTATATTGCTCTGGAAGGGGCCACCCCCAGTAAATTGCGGCCGAATCCTGTAAACAGAGAACGAGGTCCTTCTTTTTCCGAGATCACCTTTAGACAATGGAGAGGTCCGGGAGACACCGCTCGATTGACACTGGCTCCAGCCATGGTGTTCAGCTGAACTTCAGAGATGTAAAGTGTCACAGAAGATGACTGCAGCCGTGTTTTTACAACTTCCAGTGGACATGTCAGAATAGCTCCCACTGGGCCACCTCATCCTCCGGCGGCAAACAGACGCACCCGCGTGGCCCTCTGGCTCATTCTCCCTCCCGCGTGTCCTCCGGGCGCTGAGGCGGGACCGCAGCTTCCGCCCCGGCCCAGGACTGGAGCCGCTCGGCGCCCCTGTGACGGCGACGGGAACTGACGGAGACGCGGCTGCAGAAGGCGACCTGAGCCGCCCTCCCCGCGGCGCTGCAGCCACGCCGCCTCCCACTCTGGCTCGGTTTTCATCAGGGAGGGCAACGCCAAAGTCTCTTCTTAACAGTGTTTTCAGCACTTTTATAGAGTATTTGTGTTTTACCCTCTAAGAATCATCTATTATATATTGCAAACGTGTAGGTGGTTAATAAATAGTTAAGTTACCGACTTTTTACTCTAAGTTTTAGGAAGTGAGGTTTCTACCCTAGATACACTTGCATGTAATCTGTTTGCTAATGAAATAAAGGAAGGAGGTGGGCATTGAATGAAGTATATCACATGTTCATTCTTTGTTACTTTAAGAAGAATTGGGAGATTGGGATTGACATATATACACTACTGATACTATGTATAAACTAGATAACTACGTATAGCACAGAGGACTCTACTCAGTGTTCTGTGGTGACCTAAATGGGAAGGAAATCCAAAAAAGAGGGGATATACGTATAGCTGATTTCACTTTGCTGTACAGTAGAAACTAACACAACATTGTAAAGCAACTATACTCCAATAAAAATGAAAAAAAATAAAGACATGAATAGTTCAGCTCACCGAATAAATCTTTACCCTGAGAAAAATCTCTAGTAGGGAATTTTCAGGAAGTGCAGACTCTAGGGCACTGGAACCACTCCCTCTAATTATTTTCAAAACAACTGTAAACAAAATACTCTTGATTTGGAAATGATTCCCATTTCCTGGGGCTTTGTGTTCATGACAATCAGTTAAAAAGTGAACGACGTAAAGTACACTGCGTTTTTGCTCCATCGTTTATGCATTTGAACATATATGTGACCAATGATTGGAAATCATTGAATGAGTGGGTAAAAAAGCATAGATTACTTGTCAATATCAAAACGAAGGAGCAATGAGGAGCAGGGGCTTTTTGTAGGTGAGCAAATGGATTTAAAAAAAAAGGCTTCTATTTTATTATAAAAGGAATGGATGGGGTGGGGGGAGGGTTAGAATTTCTGACCATCTAATCAGATCTTCAGCCCTAAAACATAAACCCCCGGTTAGACCTGAGCTGGTGTCTCTGAGTCCATGTGCAGAAATGAAAAGCTCTCTGCCCCACATCCTGGGCTGCACTGGAGGAATTTTAGTTTCGTGGAAAAAGTGAATGATTGGAAATAGGCTTCTACAAACTTTTACTGTTCTGTGGGTAAACAGAGATAATCGGTCTTCAAAGGTCTTTTTGCCAGCCGGGAACTCAATTATAGTGTAGCTATAACTCCAGAAGTCTCTGCCCTGCACCTACATATTATTCTCTGCACAGATCTTTAACAGCTATTCATTAGTTCAAGAGACCTTTGCTGTTATATGAATCACTTTTTGGTGGTACCGAGAAAGTTATTCATTCTACACAGCTGCTACTTTATTGCAACCCTTCCATGCTTCATTTAAATTACACTCTGACCTTTTGAAAATGGGACAGAGATTTCAAAAGTTTATTGGATATTCTCTGAAAAGCCGTTACCCTGTTTTGCTTCTTGATTTATAAGGTGTTCTTATTCTAAAATGCAGAAACTCACACTTTAAATGTAGATACTCACACTTTAAAAGGAGATTAGCTGTAAATAAACACCACACACACAATACCTTCAAGGGAAAGGGCGGTAAAACCATCTGTGATGGCTTCGTGTGGGCAAGGAAAGCCGACAGAAGGGACCTGGGGTGGAGGGTTTATTCCATAGGAGGTAGAAGAGGGGCAGCAAGTCAGAGTGAGACCCTTTCTACACAGACTGTTCTTGGCTATCATTTTAAACAGAGGAGTAATGATCCTTGGATTCTAGAGAGGTCTTGGGGTGTAACGAAAAGAATATTATCATCAAACGACAATGTCTAGAGTACAGATATGATGCCCAGAGAAAGGGTGAGATCAGTGTTGACTGGAGTTCTGGGGGGGCAGCGGGGGGAGCCTTTCAATGGGCAGTAGGCAAATACAGAGGGAGGGCATAAGCAAGTCATTAACATATGGGAAGAAATGTTTTAATGCTATTTATACCAAAAAGATATGAAAGAAATTAATCTTTGGAGAATGTTTAATGGACACATTTACATTTGATCTGCAGGTCAGGTGGTCATGTGGCTTGATGGTTTCTGAGTTAAGACCAGGCATTCTGCTGGGTCTTATTCTTCCTTTTGCTTCCTATCTGCATGTTGAGGAGTCATCAGCTGATTCATGCCTGGGAAAGTGGTTTTATGCATTTACACATTTTAAATATGTACACACTGCTATTTTTAAATGGATAACCAACAAGAACCTACTGTATAGCACAGGGAACTTTGCTCAATGTTATGTGGCAGCCTGGATGGGAGGGGAGTTTGGGACAAAATGGATACATGTTTATGTATGGCTGAGTCGCTTTGCTGTGCACCTGAAACTATCACAACATTGTTAATCGGCTATACCCCAGTATAAAATAAAAAGTTTTTAAAAAGTAGTAGAATATTTAACATACTTTGTAAAGATAAGGAGTGACTGTAAATATCTTTTCTACCACCCAGAGGTTTGCTGCTTATTTTGTGGCAAAGTTAAAACAGTTGGGAACGGAAAGATGAATTGCACATTTTTTTTCTTTTGCAAAAAGACAAGAGCTTCGAGCTGTGAGCATTTCCTATGATAAAAAGTGGCTGTCAGAGTGTGCTACCTAGCAATAATAGATGCACTTAATCCATCCTTCTGTGGCCAATGCAACTTAACATTGGAAAAAAAATAAGGACTTTTGTCTAATGATTAGTGACGTTGAGCATCCTTTCATGTGTTTGTTGCCCATCTGTATGTTTTCTTTGGAGAAATGTCTATTTAGGTCTTCCGCCCATTTTTGGATTGGGTTGTTTGTTTTTTTGATATTGAGCCGCATGAGCTGCTTGTATATTTTGTAGATTATCCTTTGTCAGTTGCTTCATTTGCAAATATTTTCTCCCATTCTGAGGGTTGTCTTTTCGTTGGTGGGAACGTAAATTGATACAACCACTATGGAGAACAGTATGGAGGTTCCTTAAAAAACTAAAAGTAGAACTACCATACGACCCAGCAATCCCACTACTGGGCATATACCCTGAGAAAACCATAATTCACAAAGAGTCATGTACCACAATGTTCACTGCAGCGCTATTTACAATAGCCAGGACATGGAAGCAACCTAAGTGTCCATCGACAGATGAATGGACAAAGAAGATGTGGCACATATATACAATGGAATATTACTCAGCCATAAGAAGAAATTAAATTGAGTTATTTGCAGTGAGATGGATGGACCTAGAGTCTGTCCTACAGAGTGAAGTAAGTCAGAAAGAGAAAGATAAATACCGTATGCTAACACATATATATGGAATCTAAAAAAACAAACAAAAAAAATGGTTCTGATGAACCTAGAGGCAGGACACGAATAAAGATGCAGACGTAGAGAATGGACTTGAGGACACGGGGAGGGGGAAGAGTAAGCTGGGATGAAGCGAGAGAGTAACATTGACGTATATACACTACCAAATGTAAAATAGATAGCTAGTGGGAAGCAGCTGCATTGCACAGGGAGATCAGCTCAGTGCTTTGTGACCAACTAGAGGGGTGGGATGGGGGGTTGGGAGGGAGACACAAGAGGGAGGGGATATGGGGATATATGTATAGCTGATTCACTTTGTTATACGGCAGAAACTAACACAACATTGTAAAGCAATTATACTCCAATAAAGATGTTTTAAAAAAAAGAGCTTTTGGAAAGAAGCTAGTGCTATGGAGAAAGCATTTTGAAAATGGGTCTTGGGAAATGTTACTATCATTATTGTGACTTTTCTGAGGAAAATGGTTTACATGAATCACTTACAGAGACGTTCACATTTTTATACTTAAAAAACTTGGAAACAATGTTTAAACAGAAGAGTTTCAGAGCATTTTGAACCGATTTGTTGAAAATAAAAAAATGTAGCACCTTCCGGCTAGTAAATGAAAACATTTTCAAAGAGAGAAATGTATTAGCTGAATTTCAACAAATTTTTGTGTGCTTGAAGGAAGGGACTGAAAACAGAAGATTCGGGGCACAGGAAATGACTTCCTCCACCTGGGTTACAACAGCCATTAAGACTGCATTGGGGAACAGGCTAAATTTAGTAAATTGTAAATTTTGTAAATTGAATTACAATAAACTGTAGGTTGTTCAATCACAAATGTTAAATCAAAATTTTCAAAAATAATGACGTTCAATTACATTATGGTCCCTAGAATACTAATAATAATTGCTTATAAAGAACACACTTTTGTACCTTCAACAAATAATCCATTATTAAATTTTAGTTCATCCTTTTCAAATTTGTATCTGTATCTATTTTGTAATATACATGGGATATTTACATGTCAATACATGTATTTACATGGGACAATATACATGTAATATGTGTATGATATATATGAGGATAGTACTACATGTATACACATATATTTTATAAGTAACTTGTATATGTGCATATCTTTATAATTTACAAGGAAAATATATACATATGTTGAGAGTATGTGCTCAAAACCATTTTTTTGTTCAAAGTTTAGAGACCATGGGTATAGAGGAAAGAAAATTTATGGCGGATTCAGAAGACCCAAGTCCTAGTCCAAGTTCTGCCATTAAGATGTGGTACCTCATACAAGTCAGAGCTGATGGGTGAAGAGCAGAGCTGTCCTGCAGATTTTGAGAGGATTGGGGGAAATACGATTATGTGTATTCATTGCCTGGCATAGAGCAGACTAGAGCCTCTGTAACTCTTGGGGGCCAATGGAGGGGACACTGAGACCACTTGGCCCATCACTTAATTATCCAGGTGAGGACATGGCAGGAAGAGGGAAGGTTGGATTTGCTCCATCTCTTAGGGCAAGTGCTGGCAGGGCCACCACTGAACTCTACCTCTGAGCTCTTTTGAGATTTCATGTTAGTCCTGGTGACAACTTCTGATGGTGAGTTTCTTATAACAACATTTCCTCCAAGGGTCGGCTTTTATGGTATCACAGAGGAGGGCTATGAAATCTATATGTAAACTTACCATATATACGGGTTAGCTTTTCATATTAAAAGACCACCAGGATGACATTTCTTGATTTTAATTTCTTCTTCCCACTATCTTTAATTCCCCAGGATGGAAGAATTCTGGGGAAACAATTCTGGGGAAACATCACCCATTTGTACATGTTCCCCCTTTAATTAGGTTTGGAAGAATTCTGGGGAAACAATTCTGGGGAAACATCACCCATTTGTACATGTTCCCCCTTTAATTAGGTTTGGTGGCCTTGGTGATAAAATCAAATGCGTTTCAAAGGTGTTCTTAATTTCCACCTGGATCAATTCATCCCACCAACACCTGGGCAAGGGTTTCTGAAAGCATATGGCCCTCACATCAGCATTTCTACTTTATTTCTCCTTTATGCAATCTTTTTTAAAAATGTTTTTTATTGAAGTGTAGTTGATTTACAATGCTGTGTTTCCTTTCTGCAATCTTCATCATGACTCTTCCAAAATGTTTCCTTCTTGAAATCTGGCAACGTGACTTCTTTGTCAAATTTGGTGTCATTGAGGCAGGCAACATCACTTCAGAGTACACCTGTTCAGAAAGATGTCCACTGGTGTCGAAATTTTTTTATAACTAATGGAAGAGATTCAACAATTATGCACTGCTTACCCTGTACCAGACCCTGTGCTAGGCGTGTCTGTTGAATCTCATCATTATTTCTTGTAATGTGACTATTAGGTTTGTTGTTACTGCTTTTATATTAGAGATGCAGAAATTAAAGAGAATTTGAGTAATTAAGGAGCAAATTAGATGCTCAGACTCCTAGATTACAATTCTAGAATTACCCCTCTCCGTGTAATTCTGATGGGACTTCAAACCCATCACTGAACCTTCTCTTTGCGTTTCTCCATCTGTAAATTTTCTCTCTCTGCCACTGACTTTGTATATTTACACAGATGAGTGATTAAAGAGAGGAGGTTTTGACTTTGGCAATACCATCTGTTATTCTGACACAGATCTGAGTTTTACTTATTAGTCAGCAAAATTTTTCTCCAGTCCCTCAGCCTCCAACTGAAGTTTTAGGCGTGATGCCCTTCACAGAAGGGAGCATTTGTAGCCCTGAGGAAGTCTAATTGGAACCAGCTCCCAAAGTCATGGAAAAGCCATTCCTGCCCCAAATCCGAAGAAGGAAGTCAACGTGAAAAACCCATTTAGAGAAGGGTCTGCCAGTTTATTTGGAAACTTCAGAGGGCTGTGTGGTCTGTCTGGAGTATGGTCAGCTAACAGCACAAAACCCTTAAAGTTGCTCTGTCGTCGGCCAACAAAGCTGAGGGAAAACAGTAAACATGTCTTAACTTCAAACTTATGCTGGCAAGTTTTAGTCATTTCATTGTTAGTTAAAGAAAGATTATGTGTGTTTATATGCATTTGTTTCTCTGCTTATGAACTTTGGAAGTAGAGACTATAAGTTAATGAAAATTCTCAAGTCTCTATATGATGAGTATAACGCGTCGATAGAGATGGTGTTGACAATGATGACACATATGCTCTTAAAGAGAATTTTTGGATAGCACTAGTGTATTACAAACCCATGGTAGCCGTATATAAAGACAATGATAGAACCCCCTGCCACAGGGTCTTTGCACATGCTAGTTTCTCTTTCTGGAACATCTACCCTCGGCTTTCTTTCCATGGTTAGTCCTGATGCAGCCTTCCAATCTTAGCTCAAAGGCCACGTTCCAGCCCACTGAGACGAGGTCAGATTCCTCTGTGATAAGTTCTCTTTGTTCATTGTTATTTTCTTTTAAAATGCTTAATTAGTAGTTATATCTTGGTTGATTTAACAGTTTGATTATTTGCCTTAGGCTGTAAGTTGTATAAGAGGACAGTTGTGACTAGTACATACAGTTACTTAATAAATGTTTGTTAAAGGAATGAATGAATGAAGAAAGAATACATGTGACTTGACCAAGCACAAGTTTTCCTAAGGAAGTGAAACAACAGAGATTAAAGAGAAGACACGACTTAGATGATTCAGTGAACAGATAATCAAGGGCGCCAAGATATTGGAAACAGCTTCCCTCCTGCATATCCATTATTAATCATTATGGCTTCCACAGCTATGTTTGTGGCTTTTGTTGATCAAGATCCAGATTGGCCCCCCTTCTTCCCCAGGCCTGCTTCATTTGTTCTTCCCTTGTGTCTTTGGGCCCCTCATTCTCTATGAATAAAGTACCTTGCATCTTCAATCTCTTCCCATCCACCTAATGGAGAATATGATGGTCTGTAGGAGAGCATAGCCTTGAGGAAAGAAGACCTGGGTTTGGATGTTGGGCTCTATTACTTGGGCACATAGTTCTCTATTTGCTTTTCTCCATCTGTAAGATGGACCTTTATTAGATAGCTATTGGTGCAATAATGCTACGTAACAAACAACCCCAAACAAATATTGTTCTTTCTCAAGGGTCTGTGGATTGGCTATGGTTTGGTGAATCTCAGCTGGGCTTGGCTCTGGGCTGAATGTTGAGTTCATATCTTTTCCACGTGTCTCACTGGGGCCATAGACGGGGGGATAGGAGGTATTCAGGCCATGCCTTCCTCTGGATGGACAACAGGACTGTAAGAAAGTGGTAGGGATACCCACGGCTCCCGATGGCCTCTACTTGGAAATGGCACAGTTACTTAAGCCCACATTCCATCAGTCAAAGCAAGTCTCAGAGCCAAGGCCAACATCAAACAGGAGAGCAGTTCACACCTTCCACCATGGGAGCTGCTGCAGAGTCACATGGAAAATATAATTTTATAATAGGGAGGAAGTGAAGAATTGAAAACAATGTAACCTACCACGGCAATCTACACCTATGTGGGGGGGTCAAATAGGGATCCTTTGAATGGGTTAAAACATCTGTTTTTATTGCTATTGTGAAAAATACCTACATTTGTCTTTCCTCTAATGAAACGTTGTTCCTTGAAGTATGTCAAAGTGGGTGCCCCGGCTGTGCTGTTGGTACTTGACCTCACGTTTGGTCTTGAACCCCTACTTGACTGTTCTTCATGGCCCATTGAATCGAGCACCTCTTCCTTGGCCAAGCATTCACAACTCTTCACAACATAAAGTCAACCTAAAGTTTCAAACCTTATCTCACTCCAATATGTACACGTTAAGCCTGACAGACTGGACTACTCAATGTTCCTGAAAACTCTGTGTCACCCTGGAGTCATGTACACAGATCTTTCTTCCCAGAAGACCCTCTGTGGTACCCTGTCCTATTTGTCTGAAATGCTTACCATCCCTCTCCACCAGGCCCATCCCTAATGGCCTTCCTGACATTTCTCTCATCCACTGACATCAGTGTCGGCCACGTGACTTGTTCTGGCTATTGAACCGTGAGGTTGATAGAGCAGAGGCTCTCAGAGCCATCACAGGGTTCCCCTGATGGTGTTTGCTCTTTGCCATGAGAGCAGCATGTTTCAGACAGTAGCTACTCTTCCAACCGAGTCCTGGAGTCAAGAAGACGTACAGAAGAGTGAGTCAAAGCCAACCCACACCTGACATGTCACCTGAGTGAGAAATAAACCCTTGTGATGACAGTCCACGGAGAGGTGGGGGCTGGTTGTTACTGCAGCGTGACTTAACATCAGACTACTGATGAACGCTCCCACCAATGTGGCAGGACAGAAAGAACAGGGGCTTTAAAATCAGACAGACCTGCATTCAAATCTTGTTGGCATCCATCACTTCCGTAGGAAAGAAAATTGTGACTCTCAGCTTCCACATTTGTAAGATGAGGACTAGCATATCAACCCTCAAGAATGTTGTGGGTGGGCTTCCCTGGTGGCACAGTGGTTGAGAGTCCGCCTGCCGATGCAGGGGACACGGGTTCGTGCCCCGGTCCGGGAAGATCCCACATGCCGCGGAGCGGCTGGGCCTGTGAGCCATGGCTGCTGAGCCTGCGCGTCCGGAGCCTGTGCTCCGCGACGGGAGGGGCCACAGCAGTGAGAGGCCCGCGTACCGCAAAAAAAAAAAAAAAAAAAAAGAATGTTGTGGGCTTACTGATGGTTTAGGTACAGTATCTGTGGTGGAGAAGCCCCTCTTGTAGAGAAGGTCTTCAGTTACAGTAGTTCTAATTGTTTTTATTGTTAATGTTACACTTCTTGTTGGAATGCCACTTATTTTCTCAAGGATTGGATATTTGTCGTATCACAGAGGTTTGTTTCTCTGGATGTCTCGAACAAAATCAATCAACACCCCACCCCCACCCCACCACCAAGAACACTTCCCAGAGAAGTACTTCTCAAAGAACCTTCTAGACTTCCCATTAGGGAGCATCAGCAGTCACTGCACTTTGCTGTCCCCTAGAGGTGTTGGCTGGGAAGACCACCACAGAGATCACAGAAGCAATGGATTCCTAAAGAAGCAGCTGTCACACCATGAAAAATGGAAGCTATTATAAATATAACTGTAATGAAAGCTACCATTTATTGAGTGTCATGCATCAGGTGCTACGCATAACTCTATGAATCAGGGTCTACTGCATACTAATTTTACAGTTCGGAAGAGGAAGGTACAGAATAGTTAAATCTCTCGCCCTGGAAGATGCAGCTATTATGAGATAGAGACTTCCGTCAAACCTGGGGCAGACTGATTCTATAAAACCCCCGTCTTCACCACTACACTGTATTGATCTTACAAGCTTATGCTCCTATGCTTGCTACATCTGCTCAAAAGACACTACTGCCAACCACAAATAAAAAACAAAAGTTCTTTGCCCCTACTTTATTCTTTCTCTTGGTGAACAAATAACTCTTCTAAAGGCCAGTGGGGATTTTATGTTACAGAGACAGGGAAAAACCATATTGCTTCATTCTAAAAGAAAAAAATAACAATAAAACCAGAGTCTGCCCTGGCTTAGGTTAAAGACCAGGTTTACTAGACACCATCTTCTCTCACTGCCGAGGTGGCAGCTCCAGTAATTATTTTGAAAGGCGAGTAGTCACACCCCTGTATGACTCAGAATGAACCTGGGATCAGGGTGCCCCTTGGCCATTCTGTTACCATAATGATTTCAGCATTTATGAAAGTGACTAATGACGGAAATTGCTATCAACACTTGCAGCAGAGAGACAGCAAGTTGGAAATTGGATTTTCCTCTCTTCTCGCTAATGAGTTCTTTTCTCAAGGTGCCCGTGCTTGGAGTGGGACGGGAAATTGGTAATTCTTTTTCTGTGTTGTGTTCTTACTAATGCCTGTGCTGAAATGCCGGCAACACACCTGTGACAGTGGAAGGTTATGTGAAACCATAAAAATATTGTCAGAGGAAATGGCTTAGCTGGGGACACTGTAACCCACTTAAGAAGTGGAAACTTTAATTGCTCAAAACATGAAGGGTTTTCAAGTGGGTGTACACGTGTCAAGTACTTCTACCTCAGGAGTTTCAGTGACCAGAGTAAAGTAACTCTTGATTTGTTTGTTTCGTTTTGATGGTATTCTCGGGAGAAGTTGCCAAACAACAGATGTCAGATGGTTCTGGAAGAATTGTTTCTAGTGGTACCTTTTCTTTAGGTGACTATTGGCAAGGCATAGAGGCCCTCTTTGCACATGGGAACTTGATGGACCCATGTAGTTCTTGCTCAGTTACAAAGGTACATCAACTGTTGGAAAAAACCCTTGGTTTCCATAAACAAAACCCAGAGCAGCCCTCAGAATTCATTCCGGCCTTTCGTGAAAGCGTTCCTCTAAGTCTGGATGGAGGTGAAGTGTGAGTCATCAGAAATTTTCAATGTGGCTGATTTCTTGCAACAAAGTGTGTGATGAGAGGTTAGCATTTTCTTGGCCATATCCTCCAGCACTTCACTCTATGGCTCCCTGGTAACCAACCCCACCCTTTCAGCCTGACAATTTCCTTGAAGGAGACAAGGTATACTGGTGACAACGTTGATAAGGGTCCAATCCAGAAATGTTTCAGACTCAACCAAGGTAACCGTAGGCTCATTTTCAGAAATGACAATGTTTCTGACTATACAGGCGTTACAGATAATTGCGGAAAGCAGTGATTTCCTCGGGAGAGATCTGAGGCGTAAAGCAAGGAGCATTCCAAAGCCGTTTTGGAACAGCTATGTGATCAGTGTCCAGCTAAATCGATGTGTTTTGAAGTTAAAAAAAAAGAGAGGAAAAAGAAAAATCACTCCTAACCCCTCCCCCCCATTTTGGTCTATTTCCTTCCATTCTCTTTGGTTTTTTGCCCTGTGCGTATTTTTCTTCGCCTTAGTCATAATGGCTTGGTTTGCCAGTAGTTAACTCACTGGCTGCACATGCCTTAAATAGGGCAGAAGGACTGACAGCTGCATTGATGAAATGGTCCAAGAATGTCCCTCTGAAGCCCTATAGAACTGTACTCTCATACGAAAAACAACAGCAGAGCGATCCAAATAGGCAGTTGAGGGAAAAAGGAAAACGGGAGGTTGTTCGGATTACGTGCTACTGGTTAACTCCTTGTTCTTAACTTTTCTCACCTTTCTGAATTACTTTGGGTCTATTTTCTCAATTATATCAAATAGTAAAAAATTCTGAGGGTAATGACCCTTTAATCACCTAGAATATAAATTCCTTCATGATATAAAATGATTTTCAGGAAGAAATACAAACAGGCAAAATCGGGCTTCACCTGTGCATGTTTTAGAATCTACATTTGTGCGTCATCTCAGAGCCTGTTTATGTGAGATTCTAGCCTATAGCATAGTCGGTCCTAAGTCTGGGGCTGTGAGCCTCTGGCAGCTCACGACAAATTTTCACTGGTCAGTAGCAAAATGAGAAGAGAAAAATGAGAGTTTTTCATCAGGCTAAATTCATTCAATTTAAGGAATTGCTCTTTATTCCCAGATTACGCTCTTCTGTCCTATTCAATGATGGGGTTTTGTTTTTTATTTTATTTTATTAAAAAAAATTTATTTGAGTATAGTTGCTTTACAATGTTGTGTTGGTTTCTGCTGTACAGTAAAGTGAATCTGTTATACGTATACATATATCCCCTCTTTTTTAGATTTCCTTCCCATTTAGGTCACCACAGAGCACTGAGTTCCCTGTACAGTAGGTTCTCATTAGTTATCTATTTTATACATAGTAGTGTATATATGTCAATCCCAACCTCCCAATTCATCCCACCCCCCTTCCCCCCTTGATATCCATAAGTTTGTTCTCTACTTTGTTTTTAATGTATTTACTTGACCAAAGCATAGACTAGTCAATCCTGCAATAATATTCCAGATTTAAAATTTTATGCTTGATGAAAGCCTACAGTCTAGGGACCTCTGTCTGCTGCCCTCACGAGCTCTCTGCATACACAAGGTCTGGAGGGGTGGAGAAAAAGAAGGTCGCAGCAACCACCGTGGTGACCAAACAACAGCTAACACTGTAGAGGTGCTTACTGTGTGTCAGGCACTGCTCTGAGTGCGTTACACTTTACAGATCAGGTCATTTAATTAATCAGGTCATTAATCAGGTCATTTAATCCCCCCAAAATCCTCTGAGGTGGGTGCAAATAAGCATTCTCGTTTTCCAAAAGAGGAAACTGAAGCCTAGAGTTCTAGAACTCTGAAACTCCTGTGTTCTAGAAACAATTCTGTGACCTACTTTAGTTTTGAATCAAATTCCACAACTCATGACTGGAACTCAATTTATAGGATTAAGCATGATATTAACATTGTCTGCTTCCCATCTACCACCTGGTTCTCCCCTAAGAAGCCTTCAGTGGCTAGTCCTTGCTATTACTTACTAAGCAAGCTTTTTATTCAGATTTGATTCCACTCGATTTAGGCTACAGGAACTACCCATAGTCTTCAGAAATAGCTCATTCTGTCATCTCTATGCCGACAACCAAGCAACACGTTCCACGCAGAGATCCGTCTGGCGAGCCGGAGGACTTGTGAGCATCGTGCTGAGGTTGAGAAATGAGGCCCTTCATTTCCTTCTCCATCCTGGTTACTTATGGCAAGTAGATTTCCCTGAGTGCAAATTAGTTTCAATATTTATTTAGGACTTGACACTCTATTACTGTGTTCAGAAATCTGCAAAGTGTACTTTTCCTCCTTTTTCCCCATATGTGAGCAGGGAGCTCAGCCTCTGCACACATCAATGAAAAGAAATCCTCCCAAACATATATGTTTACATACATATATATATGTTTACATACATATATGTGTTTACACACACACACACACATATATATATATATATAGTTTTTTTTTTTTTTCACTGTGCCATGAGGCATGTGGGATAGTAGTTCCCTGACTGGGGATTGAACCTGTGTCCCTAGCACTGGAAGTGTGGAGTCTTAACTGCTGGACCACCAGGGAAGTCCCCCAAACATATATTTTTTAAAACTTCAGATACTTTTAAAATAATATTGAACCTCAACGGAAACTTTGTCTATAAATTTGTATGGTATGGATGTTTTCTTCCTCTTGACAGACTGTTCCCAATGTACTTAGAGTGTATGAGAATCAGGGCTGGTCATCATCAGAGTGAGCGGGCACTTCTTTCTCTCTTCAAGGAGCAGTAAAATGCTGTTCTCCAGACACTAGCCATGGCCTAGAATTCTGGGGATTGGGTGGGAAGCCACCCATTCTGGAGCCGTCACAGTAGCTATTTTTGTTATTGTTTTCTTCAAAATAAATCTCTGGCTCAAGTTACACCCCTGGGATCCTTGCCCTGTATTGAGCAGGTAACACAAATAAAATGCAAACCTGTCTGTTCAGAAGAGGTTGACCCCCTTGGTTACAGTTAAGGCATTGATGGTGTTAAATGTAAGACAGTGTCCTGGTCTATATATTTTCATGTGATTGTGAACAGCTCATTTACTGTTAAATCCTTAGTGTTCATTGTTCTGTACAGGGAGAGTTCAACAAGAATAACCAGTTTGGCATGGTATGTTCTGATTTATTTTTTTTAGTCATGTTGATTTAAAATAATCTATTCCATTGTCCCCAAAGGACTCTGAACTTTAGAAACCACCTATCCTGATGTTGGGTTTTGAAAATATAGAAGCCACGGTCAATAACTAAGAAAAGTGTATACAGTTTCCTGTGAAAAAGGGATTTCAGGTTAAAGCTAGTTCTGTACTTGCCTATATCTCTAGACTGATATATAAAGTACGATCCCTTACATTGACTGAGGATTTATGGGTGTGAGTAATTGTGCTAAGCATTTTGACCAGCTTTATCTTCATTTGATTCCCTACAAGATTGGTACTATTATCTCCCCTGCTTTACAGATGAGAAAACACAGAGGGAGATGTTAAATCCCTCACCCAGGGTCACACAGCTGAATAGTAGTGGAGGCTTGCTATGAATTTCAGAGCCCTTGATCTTAACCACTTCACCAAACTGCATTTCTACAAGAACGTGGATAGACTAACATCTCTTTTATTGTTTTCAATTTCTGAATTTAAGAGATTCTTTTCTTCTCCTTTCTTGCAAATCAGACCTTTCTCCTCCTAGAAACTACCGTCTTGCTCCCAAGACAGGCTATGACTTGCAACCCTGCCAGCATCCACTAGAATGTCCTACCTGTTGTTTGGTGTCCCCATGTGTGGCCCCATTTCTCTCCATCTGGGGCGCCTTCCCACTCTCGGTTTGACATGTGTAGAGAATAAGACACTTAAGTGGACTGATTTGTCTTGAAAGAGAAATGAGGTTCTGAACAATCACTTCACCATACAGGTTCCAATTCAACCTTCATAGGCTAGAAAAGAGAATGACCAACTTTGGAAACACGTGCTCCACTGGTAGATCTCAGGAGGAGAGGTTACCGTGGGAACATACTCTGAAAACTGTAGACTTTCCCCCGCAAGATGCCACTGTTGCACACCTCCTAAGAAAGAGTCAGGCTGGCTTGCTGGTGGACGTCACTCCCTGAAGGGAGTCAGGTCCCTTCAGGAAGAGTAGATGCATCCACAAATCTGCACACGGTGTTGGTATTACCGTCATTCGTACTTGTAGACTCCGTTCCTTTGTAAACCCGAGGTTGAGATTTGCATTGCTGGATGAGGGGATGTAATTCAGCTTTGCCAGCAGAGGCAGGTTCCTCAAAGTATCTTGTTGCAAGAGTGGAAGTCATCTTCTGCATTTGTGGGATACCCAAATGAGGTTTGAGAATGCTTGTATCTTGAAAGAATGCCACGTACCCTTAGAGAAGAGTTATTTCCATTGTACTGAAGTTAACTGAGAACTGAAATCACTCCCAAGGAAGGGAGAGAAAGAGACAGAATGATGGCGCTCAAAGGAATATCAACTCAACCGATCCCTGCATTTTCCAGATAAAGAAACTGAGCCCATAGATCATAAATGACTTGCCCACAAATATAAAGTGTATTGTTTATTTATGTCAGAGAGAGGTCTAGGATGTAGGTATTCTAACTTCTAGGCCAATAGCAACCCTTACCACTACCCCACCCCACTACAGAACTGAGCCTTACTGGGAGGATTCATTCATTCATTCATTCATGTATTATTATCCACAGGCTTACACAAGTCAAAAACCTAGAAAACTTGGACCCTTTATTATTCATCACTCCATATATCTTTCTACGAAATATCGACAGTTCTACATCCTAAACATCTGTCAAATCTATCGCTGACTATAATCTCTGCCATTATCTTATTTCAAACTCTAATTACCTTCCAACCAGACTACTGATAGCCTACTCTAAAAATAACATTTCTTCAATTATGCAACAAAAAAAACACATGGGGAGCAAATGCCAAGCACGGGGGACCCATGATGAGCAGGACTTGTGGCCTCCGTAAAGTTGCTGACAGTCCAGTGAGGGAGAAGGATGTCCGCTATCTTATTCTAACTATGGAAGCCCTTCCATATGGCAAATCAATAGACAGATGGCTGCGCTCTCCCCTTCCGTCTCTTGCTTTAGAGGAAATCTTCTCAACATCCCCCTGGACTTGATTAGCTAGAGAAGACCCACTTATGGACCAGCCTCTATTTTCACGTGGTCATCGGGAGATGAATGACACTCATGTACCATATAACGGGACCAGACCAGGTTTAGAGTAAACAGCTGGGAAGCGTCAACGTGCAGTTTGGGAATTGGGAATGAAAGCTCATTCTGCATAGTTGGAAATCCAAAGGGAATTTAGGTAGTGGGATGAGTTACAATTCTGCAACCTGGTGTCAGCCTGGATTGGAAGAGATCTGACATTGGTCATGCAATATTTTTGCAAACACGTGGCTAAATTAGGCTTCACAGACTTCCTGTAACCCCATTTTTTCCTTTTAAATACACATACAGATATGTATGTTGTGTGCCTATATACATATATATGTTATTAATTTATTTTTCCGATATGCCCTCCCCTCTTCACTTCTCTTACATCACAAATATGTATTTTATGGGTTGAAAGAAAAATAATAGTCAGCACTTTCCCTGGATCTTGGTAATAGTAATGGAAGCTGGGATCCACAGAGGGTTTACTGTGCACTGTGCTAAGAGCATCACACACATTCACCGTTTCATTTTTGCAAACAGAACTATGAAGTAACTACTGTGATGACACTTTCTCTGTTCATGATTCTTCATAGGACCTCAATCTCCTAATGCTGATCTTGGGTCCACCTACTTACTTGTTTTCCTTTTAACTTAATTATGAAATAGAATCTATTTCTCCTTCCTGATGCTTTCCTCCTTCACTTGTTAGTCCTCATATCTTTTTAGTTCATCCCATATTTCAAATAACCATGGATTGTAACAGAAAGTGAGACCTTTGTTCCATATTTTTTTCCTAAAAATCAGAGGAATGACATTCACTGAAATATGTAGGTTCTAGAAATGTTGAGGTCCAAGTCATTCCAAAATAACCATCAAATTAAAATTCATTAGCAAGTAATGTGTTTCAATGCTGCCTGATAGATTGTTTGTTAATTCTTTGGGTGACACTGAAGATTCCTGATTTTGCCTGAAAATGAACATTTAATTCTAACTCTTAGCAGCATCTACTAGGGTAGATTTTTTGAGGCTTTGAAATTTGTTGTTCATCCTTCGTTGTCAGGATCAGCTAATGATTTAAAGTCCCTGAGCTGCTATGGAAGAGACCAAAAAATCTAAGTATATACCAAGAATTCAAGAGTTTCCATTACTTTATAGGGTGAATCTATTTATAAAGGACAGTGTGGAAATCTTGGGCTGACACCAGGTGAATTAAATTAGAATATCTCTAAGGAGCTTCCTTTCAGATATAACCTACCCAATGAACTCAGACAGGATTGAAGTATTTGTTTGTAATTATCTGGGATCATGAGGAAGGGCCGGCTCTGGAAGGAATACAGTGTACTCTACAGACATTACCTCATTCTGTCATGGATGGCACTGGGTATAATTTCCATTTTTCAAGGGAATGAGCAAGGTATATGAAGGCCAAGTGACCTATGCTGGGACACTGGTGTTTAGTCTCCAGTACAAAACTAGCCCAAGAATCTGGGTGATCGTCCCACTAATTCAGGTAAGGCAGTGACTCTGTTTATATTATTTCAGAGAAAATTCACTTTTTGCTTTTCACTGTTAATAGATCTAAACTATAAGTTAGTGGGGGATCTATGCATGTAGATTCCCTGTATATCAAGGGGATTTAAGAGAGCTTGAGGGCCCCCAAGTATGATTACAGTGTGAAATAAACAGACAAATCCACAATATCCCATATTTTAAATACTTCTACACCTACAGCTACTAGTAGCTACCATTTATTGAGGTTTTTTTCTATGTTTCTAATGATTAAGGCATTTATTCATTTCTACTAAGAAAATATATTAATATGGGCTCATAAAAAACAAAGTAATAGCAACTGGGATTTCAATAATCTTTTTGTACCGTATGCATGCTGGTTATTTTGCCCTGAAGACCTTCCTCGCTTCTCTACATGTTAAAATCCAACCCTTCTTTCAAGGCCCATCCTGAAACCATTTACTCCAGGGCAAGCTTTTCAGATGACCTCATTCTTCCCTGAACTCACATAGTATTTTAAACCTCTCCAATAACATTGTGCTGTGTAATATCATTGTGTGTATTTGTCTTCTTTCCTTTCTAAAATGTAACCTTCCAGGTGGTAGTTCCCATGTGCATTTACTTTGTTTTTCATTCCTTGGCATGATCAATTATGGATAGAGTAAGCACTTGTGACGTAATGAGAAATATGTTATTTGGTCTCTGCCCCCAGCTCCTGACAGAGAGCTCCTAAATCCCTTGTAATTTCCTCAGTAATAGAAGTGTTTTTGTTCTAATGAGACAACTCTGGGCGGGCTCCTGATTAACATTAGGATGAGGGCTGGTCACCAGAGAGACCAAGCCATGATTAGAAGCTTGGAACTTTCAGACCTCCCCACCCCATCCTCCAGGGAGGGGAGAGGGGCTGGAGATTGTGTTCATAATCAATCATACCTAGGAGATGAAGCCTCCACAAAAATCCATAAACTATGAGGTTCAGAGAGCTTCCAAGTTGGTGAACACATGGAGGAGCTGGGAGGGCGGTACCTGGAGAGCATGTTAGCCCCACACTCTTCCCGTCTACCTTGCCCTCTGCACCTCTTCCATTTGGCTCTTCCTGAGTTGTATCCTTTATAATAAACCAGGAGACAAAGTGTTTCCATGAGTTCTGTGAGCCCTTCTAGCAAATTAATGAACGGGAGGAGGGGGTCATGGGAACTCTGCATTTATTCAATCTTAAGTACAAGAGACCAGGACTTACAATTGGCGTCTGAAGTGGGGTTGAGAATTCCTGTGGGACTGAGCCGTTCACCTGTGGGTCTGCATTAACACTGGGTAACTAGTGTCATAATTGAATAGTAGGACACACAGCTGGTGTCTGGACAGTTGGAGAATTGGTTGATGTGGGAAAAAACCCCACACATTTGGTGTCCGAAGTGTTCTATGGGTAGAGAAGAACAGTGTTTTCATTTGGTACTCAACATTACTCTCTTGAATTAGTGAAATTAAATCTCAGAGTTGGAACACAGAGTCCATGGAGCCCAGCTTCCTCCTCGATGTGGAAATGACGTCCGTGGCATCATTGAGGAGGTGGAGATGCAGGGAAAGAGTTAAAGATGCAGAACATGGCCCAGATAAACCAACACAACAAGCCCTCGTTCATTCATTCAACAATCATTAATGGTGCTCCTAGGTTTTCTAGGAGAGATAAAGGTAAGCCTGGAACATACCCTGTTATAGGGAATCTGACATGGTGGTGAAAAGATCACTTTTAAGCTAAAAAAATGAATGAAGATGGTTGCTTTTAGGTTAAAATTGTCACTGCCTCCAAATTTGGAGGCTAATCTCTCTGTGAAGTGCTGAACTGATTCAACTTGCCCTACAGACATTTTGCAAAGTCCCAAAGGTAGTACTTGATAGCAAAGCCCAAGTACGAAGAATTTGCCTTTCCTCCCTGCAGTTCTTCATCCTCTAATTAAAACCTAAGACCAGGCAGTGTGGCCAGCGTGGGCATTCAGCTCCTGTTGAATGACAGTCTTCAGCCTAGGTACTGCATGTCTCTTCACAATAATTATTTTGTCTGTGTGCATTTTCTTATGAGCTACAGAATGTTTGTTTAATCATCATCATCAACAAGTTGACTAAAAATTACGTTGAAAATGCAAATACCATTGGACATTATCATTCTCATTGTTCAAAGCAGCTTCCTCTGGTCAGCTGAGTGCCATGTGGTTTTTAATACAACCTGTGATTAACATGAACTCAAACTTCGAAGCACATTTTGTTCTGTCTCTTGCATTTAACATTATGAGGATTTACTGTTCGGTTTAGAGAACTGTGGAAATAAATAATAATGCTAATGTACTTTTCCTCTGGACACCTCCCATGGCAGCTATGGATCGGGTATGAGGACAACTGATTACCCAGCACGTGCTCGAAGAAATGGGTAAGATGATGCCGCTAATTAAATGTGAGGATGCTTTAGGAAACCCCAAGAGGACAAAAAGAAATTCTCTTTTGCTTGACTGTTTCTGTGTCTGTTCTCAGGGGTAAAGAGATTTCTATCCCCAAATAATAACAGCTTTAATTATTGCCTTATTTTTAATATTCAAAGGTTTCAATAGAGTTAAAAACTCTGTATAATATGTTTGTTTTTGTTTTGTTTTGTTTTTGTCAAGGAGAGTCAAAAAGTGTCAGCTGGACAAAGCTTCGAATTCTATCCTGTTCTAGATTTCCTTCTTAACTGTATTCCACCTAAAATTTCAGGGTAAGAGGGTTTTTTCATGCCTTGGGGGTGAGGGTATAAATTGGTTTGGAGGGCTGGGAAAAATATGCTTCAAAATTTAAAACACACACAGCCTTGACCCTGGAATTTAGGAAGGTAGGGATTTAACCCCAGAAAAAAATGAGCCAGGTATGCAAAGATGCATGTCCAAAGAGCTCATGAAATTTGGAAAACTTTAAAATAAGTTGTAATACAAATATATATGGAGTGCTGATGAAGGGTTTGGTTCGTGCACAGAAGGGCATGAAGCGTGGCAGGTTCATGGGCAGCTTGAGGACTGAGCGGATCCATTGATGGTTGTTTGTCTCTTGAGGCAGGGTCCAAGTCTCCTTGCAAGAAGTTGAAAAAAGACATTAACTAGAGAGTACAAGGGTCAGCCCAGGATGGCGGGGGCAGATTGAGTGGAAAAGGAGCCTGGGTAGCTCTGAAACACTGGGAGGGATCATGTGAAAAGTCAGGTAGAGGAGGAGCTGGAACTTAATAAGAGAGTGAATGCTTAAAAGAAAATGTGCTCCTTTCCCATTTCTGCTCATTCTGAGCCTCTAACCTAGACGCCATTTTGTCCTCATTTCTGTTTTGTTTGTTTTTCTCTTAAAAACCTTTGCTTTCTGCATTTAGCTTTACCATCCTACGACCCCATCTTTCACTAGTTAGAAAACATTCTCATGAAGATTTGAAAGCTGTCCACACTTTCAGGTCTGCCCTGAGGTTTAGCAAAGCATGAAATGGGCTGAGATACTTCTATTTGCCTCTTGCTGACTATGTACCTCCCTTAATTTCCTCAGTGACTGACAAGGCTGAGATGAAGAAGACAGTCCCTTCTTAATGGGGCCTGAGCTCCCATCCTCATTTCGTTCCAGACAGGACCCTGCCCTGGCCTGGGAAACAAGCTCTTGGTTTTGAGTACAAACCAGTGAAAAAGTGTATAACCTATTTTCCCTTTGAATCCCCCCAAATATGTTTGGCCAGTCTACAGGCCACATGAGTGTGAGCGTGAGTATGACAGTGTGTGTGGGATTCTTAATTCAGGAAAGTGGTGGTGGAGAGTGTGGATTCCTGGCTTAAGTCACCTCTACAGCTTGGTGGGAACTTTCTGAGAACCAAACAAGGGGGGCACCTGGGTCCACCGGCCAAGTCATCTGATCTCCATTTGCATCTAAAAGAACAGTGAGGACCCACTTCAGGGAGATGGGTCCCTTGGGACACCTTCAGCGGATTTCCACATTCCCTCATCTCCTTTTTGGGGAACATGGGAAATCACCTTCATTTCAACTTCTTTCTGCCAAAAAAGAACCACAGTCTTTGCTAGCTCCATTCGTGTTTTCTATGGGAGCATCTAGATCATCCTTTCTTTATTGTTTCTCTGCCCTTTATTGTTTCGAGGTTAATCTGCAGACCAGAACTTCTGTCATATAGAATTGCTTCAGATTAATTAAGGAGAAATGAGCAGTTCTGAAAGGATCACCAGGACATTGCATAAACCAGCCGATGATCAAATGTCTACGGCTTTCAATGCAGAACTGAAAGAGGTGTCACAGATCACCCAGTTTAACTCCTTTGTTTTACAAACGAGGAAACCTAGACAGGGAAGCAAATGCAGTTTACCTAAGGTCACAGAGAAGCAGAACTTGGATGATCTGATTCCTGTTCAGAGGTGTTTCTCCAAGAAAGCACTGATTGAATCTGTAAAGGAGCCTCGTTTAGACCTTTGGAGATGTACTGGGTTTCCATCTGGTCGGCCGGTTGGTCATTCAACCAGTAGACGTTACTGAGCACCTTCCACCAACTCCAGGTCCTGGGGATGGAGCAGTGACTACGAATTCTGTGGCACCATATGGATTTTACAGTCCGCTAGGGATTATGAACCTTAAGTAAATATTTACCAGCGTAGCGAGTGCTAAGAGGAGAAAGCACAGAGTCTTAAGGGCGTATATACATGGGAGCAAGGCTAAAGATTCCACAACTCTCTTTTCATGTTTGACTCAAGCCTCCAAATCAAGTTTGAACCAGAGCTATGTTTATTTTAAAGGCGGATGCAGCCTTTTGCATACAGTATGCTGGGAGAGCCGATGTAATTTATCTGACACATGTCCTGTCTGAGATAGTACAGCGATGGCCCTTTGGTCAAAGAAGAAACTGAGGTTAAGAAACTTTAAATGATTTTTTGGTTAAATGATTTGGCAGTGCAAGAAGAGTGAATGTTGTGTAAGTGGGAAACATAGGCAGTTTCCTGTGGCCGGAGTGGAGAGTCCAAAGCAGGGAGATGCAGGAATGTGTTGGTTTAGAACTGGGAACCACCTCCTCTTGGGAAATGATGCATAGGGCCAGCCTTAGGCAAGATGGTGGGGATGTAAGTTCTGTCTTCTGAGGTTCCCCACTCCCCATGTGGCAGGTCAAGTGCATTATGCCACAACTCCCCTTTGGAGTGGAGTCCTCGTGCCCACCCCCTGACACCTCCACCCCTCATCTCCTTCCTTCACTTTCACTCCTGGGAGAATGGCCCTAACCAGAGAGAGGCTATCTAGGGTCAGGAATTGGGGAATGTGGGGTGACAAGGCATTGACACTTTCCCAGAATCAGCCTTGGTTTTAGGTAACTTTAAAAAAAATTATTAGTATTTTTCCAGTTTTATTGAGGTATAGTTGGCAATTAAAAATTGTATATATTTAAGTGTATAACTTGATGTCTTGATATGTATATACATTATAAAATATTCACCACAATCAAACTAATTAACATTTCCATCACCTCACATAGTTACTATTTGTGTATTTGGGTGGTGAGACCATTTAAGAGCTACTCTTTTAACAAATTTCAAGTATACAATTATAGTATTATTAACTATTGTCATTTTGTTGTACATTAGATCTGGGGAACTTAGTTATCTTGTGTTACTGGAATGCTGGATGGTAGTTTTTTTCTTCCCAGTTTTTTTCTATTGCGGTACAATGCACATAACATAAAATTTACCATCTTAGCCATTTTTGAGTGCACAGTTCAGTGTGTTAAATGCAGTCATTTAATTGTGCTACCATCACCACCACCTGTCTCCCATAATTCTTTTCATTGTGTAAAACTGAAACTCTATACCCATGAAACAATAACACTTGAGGGCTGTTTAGAACAGGAAATACAGGACTTGTAACGAAGCTGTGATGGCTTGTTTGCACCTTTAAAAGAAACTTAAAAGCTTTTGAACAACAAAGGAAACCATAAACAAGACGAAAAGAAAACCCTCAGAATGGGAGAAAATATTTGCAGATGAAGCAACTGACAAAAGATTAATCTCCAAAATATACAAACATCGCATGCAGCTCAATATCGAAAAAAACAAACAACCCAGTCCAAAAACTGGGCAGAAGACCTAAATAGACATTTCTCTAAAGAAGATATACATTGCCAACATTGTTTCATTGCCAACAAACATATGAAAGGATGCTCAACGTCACTAATCATTAGAGAAAAGCAAATCAAAACTACTATGAGGTATCACCTTACACCAGTCAGAATGGCCATCAACAAAAATTCTACAAACAATAAATGCTGGAGAGGGTGTGGAGAAAAGGGAACCCTCTTGCACTGTTGGTGGGAATGTAAATTGATACAGCCACTATGAAGAACAGTATGAAGTTTCCTTAAAAAACTAAAAATAGAACTACCATACGACCCAGCAATCCCACTACTGGGCATATACCCTGAGAAAACCATAACTCATAAAGAGTCATGTACCACAATGTTCATTGCAGCTCTATTTACAATAGCCAGGACATGGAAGCAACCTAAGTGTCCAACGACAGATGAATGGATAAAGAAGATGTGGCACATATATACAATGGAATATTACTCAGCCATAAAAGGAAACAAAATTGAGTTATTTGTAGTGAGGTGGATGGACCTAGAGTCTGTCGTACAGAGTGAAGTAAGTCAGAAAGAGAAAAACAAATACCGTATGCTAACACATCTATATGGAATCTAAAAAAAAAAAGTGGCTATGAAGAACCTAGGGGCAGGACAGGAATAAAGACGCAGACGTAAAGAATGGACTTAAGGACGTGGGGAGGGGGAAGGGTAAGCTGGGATGAAGTGAGAGAGTGGCATGGATATATATACACTACCAAATGTAAAATAGATCGCTAGTGGGAAGCAGCCGCATAGCACAGGGAGATCAGCTCTGTGCTTTGTGACCACCTAGAGGGGTGGGATAGAGAGGATGGGAGGGAGATGCAAGAGGGAGGGAATATGGGGCTATATGTATACATATAGCTGATTCACTTTGCTATACAGCAGAAACTAACACACCATTGTAAAGCAATTATACTCTAATAAAGATGTTAAAAAAAAAAGAAAAGAAACAATACAAGAAGTAACATTCTTGCCTCCGCCCCTAGCTTTCCCAGAACAACATCAACGTTTCTGCTCTCTTGTTTTTCCTTTGCAATTATTCTTAACTAGTGACATTTATTCCTGATTGTTGACATTTATTGAATACCCACTATGTACTGTCCACAATGCTTTTAATATCAGAATTATCCCCAGGAAAAAAATGGTAGAGAAGATGTTAGTGGCATTTTTATTTTCCAACAATGCATGGTGCAGCCTTGTAGAAATGATAAAATAAATAAATGAGAAGGGTATGGACCCCTGTTGGGTAATTCTCATTTCACAAAGATAAGAAGCTAAAACCCTGTATTATTTGAATAGCTGTCTCCAAAAGTCTCAGTCCCTTCGTGGTTTAGTTAAGATGGATGTGGACAGTATTTGGTGTTAATGGGGCAGAACCTTCTTTTTTTGTTTGTTTGTTTTTTGCCATTAAAATACTTTGCCATTTTTTAACTGGGTTGTTTGTCTTCTTATGGTTACGTTGTAAGAGTTCTTTATATATTCTGGATACTTGACCCTCATCAGATATATTATTTGCAAATATTTACTGCCTTTCTGTGGGTTGCCTTTTCACGTCTTATTTGTCCAGAGATTCTTCTGTTTGGGGCTCCTCAAGGATCACAAGAGTCATGATGCTCTATCATCATCACCCCGTCAGGATTAGCTTTTGGAAGAAATTGTGGTAAAGGGAGTTGTGAAAGAAGAGCAGGGGGATTCAGGAGGCACACGCAGAGCATTGTGGATGTCAGGCTACAGGGATACCTTCCTAGAATCATGGGGAATTACCACTGGATTTGGGTTCCCACTTGGATGTAAAACTGGCTCCTTAGAATGCTAAATATAATATCAAGAAAGGAGAAAATAGAACCCCCCCCCCCAAGAAAAAAGACCAGAAGAATCATTTGGGGAAACAATTTGGACATTTGAAACTGTAGCAATTGAGTTATTTGTATTTACTATGTGGTTAACCCTGGGGAATAGAGAGGAAAAGACAGGGACCCCATCTGAGTCCAATAATTCAAATGCTAAGCCTATCTGGAAACACCCTCACAGATACACCCAGAAAAAAATGTGTAATCTGGGTGCCCTGTTGGCCAGTCAAGTTCACATTAAAATTAATCATCACATAGACCTGTCATAGTTGTCATCATAACCATCACCACCACCACCAGCAGCATCACCGGCATCACCAGCATCATCACCAGCATCACCACCATCATCACCACCATCATCACCATCACCACCACCATCACCATCACCACCACCATCATCACCATCACCACCATCATCATCATCGTCATCATCATCATCATTATCTATGCTTAACTCAACTCTGTCCTTCTTTCTACACTTTTAAAACTGCTGGAGGGAAGCTCACCAGAGGATACTATATTATTTTACAGACCTGAAGGAGAGAAACAGGTCTATGTGAGTAGGGAATAGAAAATGACCTATTCATAAATGTTTACTTTTCTTGACAACCCTAATTATTTGTTTAAACTAACATCTTCTTCATTCTTCTGGAGTCCTCAGTACTTCAGCAAATAACAATGTGCTTGAATTTCCATAAGCACATTTAGACATTACACCTTTGAGGCTCAGACAATATTTTTATACGCTGATAGCTATAATCAAAGCATGGGGATTATTTAAGCTAACAAGTGATGATCCGTCATAATAGAAATGCAAACAGAACTTTAATTCATCATTTTGCTAATGGTTCTTCCCTGGTACATTCATCAGCCTCCACTCCATCTTTTGCCCTAATAAATATGCTGTATTGTTTTATGACCTCTCTTCCGAGTGTTAATGTAAGGAGAGAGTTATTACAGACTGTATTACACAGACGCAAGATAGAAAGAAGGACTTGCTGGAGATTATGTTTTCCTATCACTGTATAAGTCTTCTAGCTGGATTAATGCCAGTTCTTTCTCCCATTCTCAGCCCAAATCCCTTCCTCTGGCACTCTCAATTTCCTTTTATGTTCAGAATGAATCCCATGTTCATATGTTTATGCCCTGAATTAGCAAACCAGCATTCTCTTCCAAATGAGTGCCCTTAATGTCAACATAAGAGAAATGAGACAAAATGGCAAGGCAAGATCCTTTACTTAAACCACTTTGTAGCCAAGATGCAAACTAAAACCGTAAGCTTAGTCTGCACAGTAATCACATAAGCATAGATATTGTCCAGGAGTGACATTTACCCTGAAGCATAGTGAATTTAGGCTAAGACCTGCTTTAATGTTTTGATTTTTCTTTCTCTGCCATCTGATATTGTTGTATGCGTGAATGTATTAGTCAGCTCAGGCTGCCATAACAAAGTACCCCAGACTTAAACCACAAACATTTATTGTCTTATAGTTCTGGAGACTAAAAGTCTGAGTTTAAGGTGCTGGCAGGGTTGGTTTCTTCTGAAGCTTCTCTCCTTGGCTTGTACATTGCCATCTTCACATGGTCCTTCCTCTGCACTTCTCTGTGTCTTAATCTCCTTATATGCACGAGGGTCCACCCATTTTCCTCATTTTAAATTAATTACCTCTTTAAAGACCCTTTCTCCAAATACAGTAACATTCTAAGGTACAGGTGGTTAGAACTTCAACATAGGAATGTTGAGGGGGACACAGTTCAGACCATAACAATGCAGCTGGTGCTTATTTACCCAGAGGAACACAAAGTTTGGGGACATTTTTTCAAAAATTTCTTTTATTGAAGTATAGCTGATTTACAATGTTGTGTTAATTTCTGCTGTACAGCAAAGTGATTCAGTTATACGTATATATATATTCTTATAGTCTTTTCCATTATGGTGTATCACAGGATATTGAATATAGTTCCCTGTGCTATATAGTAGGACCTTGTTGTTTATCCACCCTATATATAATAGTTTGCATCTGCTCATCCCAAACTCCCAATCCATCCCTTCCCCACCCAGGTTGGGGAGATTTCTGAAAGGACAGGAGAATTACATAAGCGATGTAGCATAATCTGATAATTAGAAACTTCGTTGTACCTATGAAGTGAATGCTTATGGCTGTCATGGTCTTAGAAATAAAGGTAGCTTTCATAGAGATAAATTTGACATAGATTTATAGAATTCCTAGCTGGCTAATGCAGGAAATAGATTAGAGTTACGTACCCAGAATTTTAGAATTTCGGAGATTTAGGATCTCCTGTATATCCTTTCTTCAGCAGCACCTCCTACTGGTGGCTGTTAAGTACTGTCAACCTAGAGCAAGTGAGGGGGAAGAGCCGAGTTCTGGGAGCTGCCTCTATGCGATGCCATCTTTCGATACCGGGAGCTCACTAGCGGTGGTTCTCAGAAGCAGGCAGTATCCCAGGTCCCTGATACCGTGGACTCTGTGCAAGGGAGCAGAGGTGAGCAGGAAAAGTAAAGGCAACAGAGAAAGCAAAGTAAAGAATAGGGCCTACAGTCCTCTGCGTTTTGGAATGCTGCCCACCACTTCATTGGCTCAGCCAGCATCTCTACAAATTATCCAGTTCCATCTGATGGGGCATTTTTCTTTCCTAACCTCCAGAGAAAAATAAGTATTTTTTTGGTAGAACCATAGGTGGAATTCACTCTTCAGAAATTGATATTAGCAATATCTCAGCCAGGTTGCTACTATTCAACAAAGTAAAGAACCCTTGAGTGACGGCTCCCACGTCTGGGCTGTGGTTTGGGGGGAAGGCAGGGAGGGCTGTTGTCACCTTGCATCTCAGCATGCGCCTCGCACACAGTAGGTGTTCATGACACATCTGTTGAACTGACCTTTTTTTTTTTTTTTTTTTTTGCGGTACGCGGGCCTCTCACTGCCGTGGCCTCCCCCAGTTGAGGAGCACAGGCTCCGGACGCGCAGGCTCAGCGGCCATGGCTCACGCACGGGCCCAGCCGCTCCGTGGCATGTGGGATCTTCCCGGACCGATGCACGAACCCGTGTCCCCTGCTTCAGCAGGCAGACTCAACCACTGCGCCACCAGGGAAGCCCTGAACTGACCTTTTTGAACTGCACTTCGGTTTACCCAGTAATGATGGGTGGAAGAAAATGTCGCTCCCATTTGGTGGTGAGAGTAGATGCCGGCGAGAGTCTTAGACTAAATGCAGGGGCTGCTGTGAAGCAGGCTGTCCTTCACCCCCTGTCCCCTTGGCCCCCGCCCCCGCCCCGCCGTTGCCTTCTCCTTCCCACCACAAAATGTTTTTACGGGGATTAAATAGGCTAATTGGAGGCAGAGACAGTAACCCAACCAGAATCCCACCACACTACAATCGCGTTTGCCTCTCTGAGCTGGACTCATGCAAATGTGACCTCCTACAAACAGAGGTCGAATTATAAAGGACTGGGCTCATGGAATCCTCAATTTCTGGGTTTCCATGTGGGGGAGAAATCAGAGCTGGTCACATTCCCAGTGTGTGCGTTTTCACACTGAATCCCACTGGCTGCACAGCACAGCCACGGGAGAGCGATGAGAAGGAGAGAGGTCAGGGTTCAAACGAAGTCGCTGGAGTTCTGCCTTGAGATTGTTTGCCTTTGTTGAATTTTAAATATTCAGATTCTCGTGCCCGGGTCGACGAAGAGTGACTTTCAACTGTAGGAGGTGAAAACAGCGTCACAGAGAGAGCGGAAAAACAATGCATCCATTTACGGGCCAAGTTGCCCTCCCCTCCCCCAGGCGGGCACAGTCAAGCTGTAACCAGTGGCTCCGGGGAAAGATGTTCTTCCCCGTCTTTTTAAGGGAATGACAAATACCATTTACTAAAGAAAAAAAAAAGGAGCTGGTGTCCTTACCACAAAATAACAATGTTGTAGCTCACCCAAACCGTAGGCTCCGCGTTTTATAAACCCAGCACACTGCCTTACTCAGCGTTGAGTTATTATGTTCCTTGCAGAGAGCACCAACTCAATGTATTAATGATTCATGCCTGCCTTGGCAGGACATAATGTATACTAATCACAGGGAACCTGGGTGCAAGAGCACTTGAAATGCATTTGTCCCGTTAATAGTTTGACTGAATCTGATATTTCATTGGGTCACCGACCTTTTCATCGTAGGTAATGCAGAGAGGAAAATGTACGGCTGACACCCTAGTGAATCAACAGAGGGCTTTCTGGTTACCAAGCAACCTCTCCTTAAGCTTTACCTCCACGTCATTCTGCCAAGACTTCTGCTTCTCTCAGCTGATGAACTTAAGTGTGGTTCTGCGAGCGCATGTGTGTGTGTGTGTGTGTGTGTGTGTGTGTCTTTGGGGGGAGGGGAATACCGCAAGCACAGACTAGCTCATTTAGGCTGCTTTTTTATAGGTATTAGGCAGTAAGCTCCCATAATAAACAACCACGCCAGAGCTAATACTCAATAAACAGTATGGTTTATAAGCAATTAGGGACCCAAATCTCAAAATGAGACAGTTCAGCAGAATGAGAGCATCTACCTTAACAATGCTTAGTGAGATATGTGGCTTGTTAAAAGTGTCATCATTCTCCTTTAAGAAGCAATGAACAGCTTGGTGTATTTAGGTCTGCCAAGCATGGAGTTTCTTAATCAAGTGTGAGCACAATCAAAGAGCCACTTCTCAGCTTTACGTGGCCAACCTCTGTTTACCCAGAAAGCATGGTGGAAAATAAAAGGATGGATTGATGTTCTCTCCTGTTTGTTTATCAACCTGGGAGTCCGTGGAAGACATCAAGATGAGTCAGACCAATGCATTTTGTCAGGTTTTCAAAGAAAGCCTGCTACTCTATTTTGCCAATGTCTTTGTATTTCTTAGTAACTTTGTCGGTTAAAAAAAAAAAAACAAAACGCTGTTTTCCAGCTCCTTCTTTAAATTGCAGTAGGTGATTGGAAAGACAACACGCATTTGCTGTGTCTTGTCTTTTAGGACAATAAACACAAGTGCGTGGCCCTCATTCTCTGCAGCTGGGATTGTTTTGAGGTATTTTGAGATATTTCCCAAGAGAGTTCAAAACTCAGCTACAGATGTCCTTGACCCACTGCCTTGGAGCCTAATGAAGCATATTTTTAAATGCACTATTAAATGATGTAAGCTTTCGATGCCAGGCAGAGGTGTGGGGAAACTGGGCAGAGATAGATGTGTTTCCTTGCTGGGACTCCCCATCCAAGATGGATTTATAGTCATTTCCTTTTAAGGCACCATGAAACGAGCACATCACAGATCAATGCTGGCCTTCAAAAATCACATATTGACTTTCTTATCCAAAAATCGAACAATTTTTTTAAACTAAGGAAATGTACAAGAGAGGAAGAAAGGTGTAATGTGCGCTTAGGTCGTTGGTCACGTCAGATTAACACCGAATGAGAGACTCGGTTCACCTTTCTCCTGTTCTCACCAGCTTTAGCCGTTTCTGAATGTCGCTCTAGGAAGCTCTCTGCTGAAATTCTGCCGTTTTAGGACTTGACCCCTTTCTATCCAGTTGAATATGAGGGTAGTAAAACATAAAATGTGTTCATACCTGTCAGCTTTAGAGACTCTGATTTCACCTGTAAAATTATCACATTGAAAGGATCATCTTTGGTGTTCTCTCTCTGGCGATTGCTAAATCACTGAACTCTGAAAAATTTTCCTAAGTTATATGTAGGTTTAAGGTAGAGAAATCAATATCAGGAAAAGCAATAAATAAGAAAAAAAAAGAGGTCTAGGAACTTTGACAGGCAAGTGTAAATATGCAGACTGAAAACCAAACTTCAAATGAAACTAGTTTTAGAAAAACTTCCAAGCAAAACTTTTGGGACATTAAGTTAATTCTCATAGCCAGGATGAATGATAAATGAATTCTCATTTATCAAGTATAGGCTGGGGAAATTCTGTTTCCCTCCAGTGGGGTATTTAAGAGGCCACTATACCAACATGACATCAACCTCCACCTGGAAAAGTACCATTAGTTCCGAGCCCATGAGTGTGTGTGTGTTTTATTCATATCACCAGCGTTTTCTGTTCTGTTGCACGTTCCCCTTCCCAGACCTTATTCTCTGGGGTTGTTCTAATGGACAACTTTCCTGTACCCACTTCCTAATTCTGAACATGGAAGATGAGGAATGTCTCATCTTCTGTGATGAGAAGCCCTCAACTCATCACACCAACTGTGAAGGAGCATCCCTTAGCGTCCAGAGAGAAGAAGACACTCGTAGAATCTTAAGGATGTATTCAGCAATGTAATATTTCCTCTTCCTTCAGCAGAGTTTAGAGTTTGAAGAAACCCCTGGTACTCTCTGGAACTCTGCCCGTAGAATGGACCGCCCCATTCGCATCCTTTTTACAGCTCCTTGTGAATGTGGCCATTTATACAAAATTCCCCAGTTAAAAATGAATTCCTCTGTCAGTGAGTTATGTCAAGGCTATGTGGGGGGGGGGGTTCCATTAAGCCCTAGTCAGCTACTAGCTGTAACTGAGCAGAGCCAGTTTTCCCCAGTATATGGAGCTGGTGGATTCTGAGCGATTATTATGAGTGGTGGAGAGAGAGATGGTTCTCCTCGATCGAGGAGGGAATGAGGTTAAATGCACAACACGTAAAAGAAGCAAGGACTTGAAAACAGAGAGGGGGCCATGCCGAACGCAGTGCACTCGCCAAACACGTCTCTCTAGAGTTCGTGTGCTGGCCAGCTCCCCGCTTCCAGAAAAGACAAGTGAAGTTAGGATGTGTTCTCTCCTCCCTAACTTTCCTTTCCTTATAACTAGTTTGGTCACAGCAGGTGCTGATGGCAAGTTTGATCGAAGGAGCGGCACGGTAAATATTGACTGTGGCAAAGAGGAAGTCAACATTTACCTCAAGGGATGATAAAGCCTCATATTCACTGAAACGTGAAGTTGATATTTTGAAGAAGGTGTCAGATGCATCTTAAGTTCGCTGAAGTAGAAGTAGCTGGAAATAGTTCTTTAATGGGTAGGTTTCCTTAGCTTGGCTGTTTTCCATTTATATTCCTGGTTTAAAGAGTAGAGGAATGGAGAGATGGGGGAGATGGCATTGTGACTTTTTTATTTTTGGAAAGACAAAGAGACTCGCTATTACGCATCAGAAACAGCTCTGTCTTTTCATTTTAATTTTTGAATTAAAAAAAAAATCATGGACTGGGACTTCGCCTTCCATGTGATGAACAGAGAACACGTGGGAGAAGCAGGAGGGACTCGCTGGGAATGGATTTGTGTCTGCGACAGAACTTTTCAGAGCTCAGGCAGCCGGAGCCCATTTTATTCTCACCAGCAGTGATGTTCATTGATTTTCCATCCACCTCCTTTAAGGGTAGCTATCCTTGCCCTGATTAATTATTAAGCCATTGAATAAAAAGCAATATCAAAAACAGTTTGTTAAAAAGGAAACTTCCTTGCAGTCCACAGTTTCATATAAATGGCATAGCGGCGCTCTTTTGGAGAAAAGGATTCTTCAGATCCTCATGGACTTCAGCTCTGAAGCACCGACAGTTGCTGATTTGGGGCCCAGCTCTGCCCAGGGCTGTTTCAGGACCAGGGACGCAGCACAGACCGCAGCTGTGGTAGATGACCATTGCCCACATTGCCCAGACAGCGCTCCAGGCTCTCTGTGAAGCCATCTCTTCTTCTTAAAATCATTTCCTTTGTGGCCAGTGGTGTCCTTGGCAGTCGGCAAAACCTCCTATTTTACAGTCACTGATAATGCTTTAAAAGCAAGAATAAATGCTGGAGAGGGTGTGGAGAGAAGGGAACCCTCCTACACTATTGGTAGGAATGTAAATTGGTGCAGCCACTGTGGAGAAGAGTATGGACATTCCTTAAAAAAACTAAAAATAGAGCTACCATATGATCCTGTAATCCCACTCCTGGGCATATATCCAGAGAAAACCATAATTTGGAAAGATACATGCACCCCAATGTTCATTGCAGCACTATTCACGATAGCCAAGACATGGACACAACCTAAATGTCCATCAACGGATGAATGGATAAAGAAGATGTGGTACATGTATAAAATGGAATATTACTCAGCCATAAAAAAGAACAAAATAATGCCATTTGCAGCAACATGGGTGCAACTACAGATTATCATACTAAGCACAGTAAGTTAGACAGAGAAAGACAAATATTATTTGATATCACTTATATGTGGAATCTAAAAAAGATACAAATGAACTTATTATAAGACAGAAACAGACTTTGAAAACAAACCTATGGTGACCAAAGGGGAAAGGTGTGGTTGAGGGATATTAGGAGTTTGGGATTAACTTATACACACTACTATATATAAAAGATAATCAACAAGGAACTACCTACCATAGAGCACAGGGAACTCTTCTCAATATTCTGTAATAACCTATATGGGAAAAGAATCTGAAAAAGAATGGATATGTGTATATGTCTAACTGTATCACTTTGCTGTACACCAGAACTAACACAACACTGTAAATCAACTATACTCCAATATAAAATAAAAATTAAATGAAAAAATAAATAAAACTAAAAAGCAAGCATCAGCCTGTGACAAATTCATATTCGGTAGGAGTGAGTGACAGCTCATTTCTCCCCGAGAACAGGTTTTGCTGGAGGAGAGGTAAGCTGGGGCGGGGGGGGGGGGTGGGGGTGGGGGGTGGGCATTGCTTTGGGCACTTACAGTAAGGCTGGAAAAGGTTCCTAGAGGCAAAGTTCAGGGGACCGAATTTCTGGAAGTGCCAAGACCAGCTTCACTGAGAGTCATTGCAAACAGGTTCTGAGCAATGATTGTGCTTCAGACTCTGGTTAACGACTTCACATGGGTTATCATGCCCATTTCACAGATGGGGGAATGGAGGCAGAGGAAGTGCATACCTTGCCCAGAGTAACAAGGCTCATGCTTGTAGCTCAGCTGTGTCTCAGTTGCTCCCTGGGGAAGGTGGAACAATTCAGATCTCATTTCATTCTTGTTGACCCACATGGGGTGCAGCCCTGTGCTGAGGACTTGAGTACAAGTGGACAGACAGACAGGCTTCACAATTCAGGAAAGCTGGTGTCACACGGTTGGTTCGCAATTTGCCTGTTTTCTTCCTTCTTTTCCTCCCTGTCTCCTTCTGCCTTCGTGCTCTCAACTCTCCATGTTGGGGAGGGATCCGGACCACTTCTCTCTGGGTTTTTGTTCACGTCAGATTTGAGTCCAACCTTTGTGCTTTCTTCTAAGCTTGGGGGACTTTGGATTTATCCTCGGGTGGCAAAAGCTAGAGGGAGAAGTCTAGAATTGGCCCCAGCTCCTGGTACCCTTCCTGGAAATGCCGCACCAACAGGGGGCTTCATTTGTATCTTGGAGTTGGGAAGCTCTAGGCGGGGCGTGCCCTAGGACAGGCATGGGAAGAATGTTGCGAGGGCAATAGCATCGAATAGGACTCATTCAACAAACAAAACCTCTCCGCCTGCTGCCGGGGAGTCAGAATTTGCAGTTCCAGGAGCGGTCTCCTGAGATTTCCTCTCCACTTATTTACTTCTCGAATAAGACTTCCCTCCTTGTGCCCTTGCAGGGGGGAGGGTGGCCCCACCCTTCTGTAATGATTTATAAGGGCAAGCAGTCTGGGTGATTCCAGAGGCTTCTACCAGTTTCGTGCATACCAAAGGGAAAACCCATACTCTCAGACTTTCAAATGCAGGAGGAGAAAGCTAGTGCCAGGAGAGCATCAGTGCACAATTTTCTTCCCTGTTTGCAGAGCTGCTAAAGACACAGATGATCCCAGAGGAAAATTCTCTGTTAAGAATCCTGCAGCACACATCTCGCCGACAAGAGTGTGATGTCCCAATCACCGTTTGAAAACTGGGGCAAATTGAAAGGCCCTTGTTAGGACCGTCACGACTGAGTCTCTTCTCCTTGTTTCTTGTTCCCGGGACACTTGTGACTCTGGTTTGCTGACCTGCTGGGCACAAGGTTTTATGCTTAGCATGTAAAACATGCAAAACATTCCTACAGATATTATGCCTGTTTGATGCGTAAAAAGAAAACAGATAGAAAAACTTAAAAATTAAGTTGCAACCCAAATGCACATCAAGGGATGAGTGAATATACAAAACGTGGCAAATGTATGCAACGGAATATTACTGAGTCTTAAAAGAGAAGGGAATTCCCTTCTAATTATGGCAGTGCTTCTGAGACCCAGTCTGTGAGCTTATTTACTGACTTAAGCTCTCCATCAAAGGAGCTCGGGGGCCTGAATTCAGAAGAACTGGGGCATGTGTATCTCCTCCTATAAAGGCCCTCCCTTCCTTTTTAACAACCCTTGCCCATTTTCTGATGGGAAAGCCAAGCAATTAGGAGTTGAGCTGTTCTCCGTTCTCTAGGCCAATAGTTGACATTATATTAATTTTCGTAAGCAGCAGACCTGTTTATTTCCAGTCTGTTTTGTCCCTTGACATTTATTTTTTCTAATATGCATTTTATTTTTTTGTTCTTGGCATTTTTCCTGAATCTGAGTTCCTCCTGGCGCGTAGACTTTGGACACGACTCTGAGAAGTTGGTTCTTCCGGTGAATTCTTCGTGTAGTGGTTATGTGTGAGCTAATAACCCTTCCTTTACCTCCTGAGCAGTGATGCTCTTGGGAAGTTAGGTGGAGATGGTTAAACTCCAGGCTTGGTAAAGCGAGTGTGTGATGTTGTTCTGGTAGTTGAGGTCTCTCTGGCATTACTGATCCGTGTCTCTGGCTGGTGTTTGAGTCTAGATATGGGGAGCACTTCCCCAGGTCCAGAGAGCTGTAAGTTTGGCTTGATCACCACATACTGACCAATGAAGTCCTTGTCTGGGAACCCTGAGGGACCTGATGGTAGCCATGATAATGCAGTAAAGAGTCTTCGTGTGAACTGGGGACAGATTAAAAGTATCAGGCTATAAGCCATAGAGCATTTTAGAAAGTAACTACAGCACCATTACGAAGAAAGATGGACATGATGGTGGGTGATAAATTCTAATCAACTGATCGTCACCCAGCCCTTGGTGAAACTCCCCAAACAGGAACACTGTTATAGGCCAGGAAATAAATATGCTGTGACGTTTAGTTGACACCAAAATCTATGGAGGAAAAACAAATAAGCAAACAAACAAATATTAGCTCCAGCAGAGGGACAGATGTGGAAACAGAGAAATCCTAGGAAGACTTATTGTTTGACCCAGCGGTTGGCTGTCTGCACAGAAACTCTACCTGATGGGCTGGGAATGGGCCCAGACATTTATTCAGAAGGCAGCACCGCCAAGTAATCTGTATCATGGAATTAATTTTCAGTCTAATAGTAAAATTCTCCTGCTTGAGCTCTTAACTGAGCCTATAATGTTATAATGAATCTATTGCAAATTCTCTTGGGTCTAAATAAATTAATAATATTATGATAGACACAACATGGCCTAATTGCAGAAGAGAATCTATTTCTGTACTATTTTGAAACTAAATTTCATTTTCATCCAGGTAATGCATGGACATCGTCGAAGGGATCGAATATCTGTAGTTCTGAAAGGCTCATGTTGAAAAATGGCTTGTGGGAGGGTGCACGAGAGGCAGACCAGGAGCCCAGGATCCGAGCGCAAGGGCTTTCATTGGCAGGTGATTCCAGGTAGGGAACTGGGGAGAGGCGGGGAAGGAAGCCAGTCCCAGGAGGGAGCGTTAGTGAACAGGGCGATGCTGTGTGTGCAGCTGGAGCTTAACCTCACTGGGCAGCCCCGGGGGATGATGTGGACCCACCCAAAGGAAGGAGTTGGAATGTTCCTCTTCCAGTCCCCATCCATCGTTTGTCTGAAGGTCCGCGGGGAGGAGGTGGGCGGGTGTCACAACCTTGGCAATTCTGTCCCGCCCCAATGCAGGCTGAGCGCAGCCAGAGAGAGCCCTTAGGTGAAGAGCCCAGGGACTTGCAGAATTAAAGCACCAGCACATGCAGGAGAAGGGAGGTTGGGAGGTGGGGGGCACGTGGGCGGGAGCTGGGACACAGCTCTGCCCTGCGCTCATCTTCCTCCAGCACAAGCCCCCACCAGGGGAAGCCCCTCTCAAGGTTTGAGTTTTTCTGCTGTTTGCCTCTATATTCCAAGTTACATACTTACACTACCACTCATTAATTTATGACTTTAAATATGATCTATTGACTTTTTAAAATAACATTTGAGGCTTTAGTTCTCTTGTACCACCGGCAGCCCGACTTTCCTTCATCCACTCCTACCTTCTCAGGAATGAAATATATATATATATATTTATACACATGTCAAATTTTGGTTGTCAGTCAATTAACTAACACTATGTAAGGATTTTCACAAGTGAGTCAAGCAGAATAATTTGATTACATTTCCTATCTTCACCACTTTTTTGTTTTTCTTGGAATTATTGCCTCATTTTTCCATTTGCTTAGGTTTTTTTATGTACTTATCACTAACTCTTTCCAGATGCTCTAACACATCCCTCAAACGCCTACTAATAATCTTTCCAAACGCGCAAACACAGTTCCGAACACTCCATCAGCTCCATTCTGCTGTCCACGCCTTCCACCTGCCCCACCGAGGCAAGCTCCCCATCCTGGTCCAGTTTGCGTTTGAAGCCTGGACAGAGCTGAATCCCTGGGACTTTCCTGTGCTGTCATCCTGGGGTCCTGTTTCCTCCGTCCCGTGCTTTTCTCTTTCTTTACTCAGTCCCTCATTGAGATGGGCTATGTCCTTGCTGAGAAAGGTCCTAAAAGGTGATGGTGATGGTGATGATGGTGATTGTGACAGTGATGATGATAACAAGGGACAGGTGTGTTCCCCGCACGCCTGCCGAGAACAGTTTCCGCCTGGCTGCAGGTGTCTGGGAGCAAAGTGCCCCAAGCTGGAGTCCTAAAGTTCAGGGCGGAGTTTTCACTTAATCCTTTCATTTTCAGTCTAATACTGCTGTCTGCTCTGCCTAGTGCCCCCCAAGTCCAGAGCACCTTCAAATGAATATATTCAGACAGTGACCCTCTTGTCTCCTGCTGGGGAGAGAGGAGGGGCGGTCCCCCGGCTGCAGGGGTGAGGTGAGCCGTACTGAGGGTGCGTCCAAGGGCACCAGGTGCAGACCCTGAAACAGGTCTTACTCTTTTCAGCGTGTGCTTAACACCCAGCTTCCCAGTTAGAACACTCCGTCTCAACAGTCCTGTAAGGAGAAGTGTGTCACCTCTCATAAATGTCTCCAGTTTGCAGGCACTTACCTGTCTGCTCTGTCAATCCCTGTACCCCCTCCTGTCTGCTGTGTCTTCCGAAAAATGTATCGCTATTTCTTGTTCCCCGTGACACCTATTTACAATCTCCTTTTCCTTCAAATGAAAGCCATTGTCATTTCTTTCCTCCCACTTGAGTCAGGGTAGGTTGGGCAAAGAGGAAAACACGTGTGACCAGTCCTGTGTGTTCAAACATACTCTTCTGATACCGCTAGGAAGGGTCTGGATCAGGGACCATTGCCCTGTTATCGGTTGGCTGCAACCGTGGAGAAGTAGACGGTGCAGCAAGAGTTCTTTTGAGCTAATGAATCAGAAAGAAAAAGATATCACTTCTTTTTTAGGACAGTTTAATAAGAAGATAGAAATAGAGCTGCTGGAATGTGATGTCAGCTCTGCACCGTACACCCCATAGCTTGCCTGGAATTGCTGAGAAATGGGGCTGCAGGGGCAAGGGCTTCCACTCAGGACACCAGCCGGCAGCTCCACGGAGCGTCTAGGGGAGGGCAGTGTGCCCGTCTGCTCTACTTTCTGCCCACTCTTCTCAAGCACATGCGATTTCTGCTGCATCGCATCAGCCAGTGGACGTGATTTGGCCTGAGCTTGCTTTTACCTTGTATCTTGCAAACGTCGTATCGTGGAGGTTCAGACCTGATTCAATTTCACCTTGATTTTTTTAAAGCAGGATTTTCTGCTTTGATCTACTATATAATACTTACAATTGTTGCCCTGATCCTAAGCATACAACTCAGTGAGGTTTTTTTTGTTTTTTGTTTTTTGTTTTGCAGTACGCGGGCCTCTCACTGCTGTGGCCTCTCCCGCCGTGGAGCACAGGCTCCGGACGCGCAGGCCCAGCGGCCATGGCTCACGGGTCCAGCCGCTCCGCGGCATGTGGGATCCTCCCGGACCGGGGCACGAACCCATGTCCCCTGCATCGGCAGACGGACCCTCAACCACTCCGCCACCAGGGAAGCCCCCTCAGTGAGTTTTGACCAGTACTTATACCCATATGACTGATACCCTGTCCAAGAATATTTCTTCATCTGTTTAATACTCTTACTGAGAAAGGGGCCTGCTCCCCTCAACCTTGAGACTTGAATCTGAACATTGAAGTATTTCATACAGTCGGAAAAGCTGAAAATAGAAAGGTCAAGCGTGCTTGAAGACTCGCATTTGTGAATCTGCGTTTTTCAAGTACTTTTAGGAAAACGCAAGCTTCAGATATATCTAGTCCTCCCTTCTAACGACGTACACCAAAATATTGTCCCCGAGTCTTGCTCGCGTATGGAAACCTCATCAGAGCAGCTTCTAGGTACGCATTTTAGAAATAGGACTCCTAGAGTCACGTATCAATGGGACTATAAAAAGTGCAGCTACCCCGCAACAGTACTCTGCATTTTAGCAAGACATATATCATTCCACGCTTCTTCTCATCTCCAATCTGGAGTCTCTGACATTTCACTGATTTGCTATTTTTGTTCTATCTACAGGTGTTGTCATTTTACCTTAGAGGCGTCTCCTGGAGTCCCGTGTTTATTCTCATCACCTCGTCCTTCATCACATCTCAGATGGGTCAGTGCAATAATCTACTGTCCAGACTCCCACTTAAACGTGTACTTCTGCAGATCTAATTTTTGTGAAATGCCTGATACCCCACAAAAAAATCCCCAGCTTCTCCCTCAGTTTTTCACACTTCAGTAATTGCAATGCCAAACTTTTAGTCATTCAGGATAAAAACTTTGAAATCATGTGAGATTCCCCATTCTTTTGACATCCAACCTATCAGTAAATGCGGTCACCTCTCCTTTATCAATAGTTGCTCTCAGAATCCAGCAACTTCTCACTTCCCTGCTAACAGCCCCTTCGTCCCAGCACCTGCCGGTGCCTGGTCTGTCACCGCATTCTGCCCGGATGCCCTCAGTCTGCACCTGCTCTCTTGCTGTCTCTGCTCCACACAGCTAGAAGCAGCTGGAGGCTGGAAGTGTCCTTCTAAAATGTCACTTTGGTGTTTTCAACCCTCCAGGAACTTCCCGTCTCAGGTAGAAGCCAGGTCCTTGCAATGGTCTCACAACCCTTTGATCCTTCATGATCGCCCCCCCCCCACCCCAGCTCTGGCCACTCTGTCCATCTCACTAATCTTCCTGAATAAAGGAGCCACCTTGCCAAAGTTTTATGCCTTTTCCAAGTTCCTCAAAACGTTAAAAATAAAATTACCATATGATCCATCAATCGCACTCTGGGAAACAGACAAAAGAATGGAAAATGGGATCTCAAAGTGATGTTTGTATACCTGTTCATAGCAGCATTTATTCACAATAGCCAAGAGGTGGAAATCATCTAAATGTCCATTGATGCAGGAATGGGTAAAGAAAATGTGGTCTATACATACAAAGGAGCATTATTCAGTCTGAAAAAAAGAAGGAAATCCTGTCATAGGCAGCAGTAAGCATGAACCTCAAGGACATTATGTTAAATGAAATAAGCCAGACACAAAAGGACAAATACTGTCTAATTCCACTTATGTTCATAGAGACAGAAAGGAGGATGGTGGTTGCCAGGGGCCGTGGGGAGGGGAGAGGGGGGCTGTTCAGTGGATACGGAGTTCCACTTTTGCAAGATGAAAAGTTCTGGAGATCTATTGCACAAAAAGACGCATATAGTTCTCACTACTGTACTATACATTTAAAAATGGTCAAGATGATCATCAAAAAATCTACAAACAATAAATGCTGGAGAGGGTGTGGAGAAGAGGGAACCCTCTTGCGCTGTTGGTGGGAATGTAAATTGATACAGCCACTATGGAGAACAGTATGGAGGTTCCTTAAAAAACTACAAATAGAACTACCATACGACCCAGCAATCCCACCACTGGGCATATACCCTGAGAAAACCATAATTCAAAAAGAGTCATGTACCAAAATGTTCACTGCAGCTCTATTTACAATAGCCAGGACATGGAAGCAACCTAAGTGTCCATCGATAGATGAATGGATAAAGAAGATGTGGCACATATATACAATGGAATATTACTCAGCCATAAAAAGAAACGAAACTAAGTTATTTGTAGTGAGGTGGATGGACCTAGAGTCTGTCACACAGAGTGAAGTAAGTCAGAAAGAGAAAAACAAATACCGTATGCTAACACATATATATGGAATCTAAAAAAAAAAGAAAAGTGATTATGAAGAACCTAGGGGCAGGACAGGAATAAAAACGCAGACGTAGAGAATGGACTTGAGGAAATGGGGAGGGGGAAGGGTAAGCTGGGACGAAGTGAGAGAGTGGCATGGATATATATACGCTACCAAATGTAAAATAGATAGCTAGTGGGAAGCAGCTGCATAGCACGGAGAGATCAGCTCGGTGCTTTGTGACCACCTAGAGGGGTGGGACAGGGAGGGTGAGAGGGAGATGCAAGAGGGAAGAGATATGGTGATATATGTATATGTATAACTGATTCACTTTTTTATACAGCAGAAACTAACACACCATTGTAAAGCAATTATACTCCAATAAAGATGTTAAAAAAAATGGTCAAGATGGGAAATTGTGCATTATGTGGGGTTTTTTTTAAACCATGATTATAAAAATGTCTGCTTGTTTTTATTCCCCAGTATTATTTATCCTTCCAGTGTCAGCTCCAGGGTCACCTGTGTTTCTAGATCAGTCTCACCTGCCAGCTTCTTTCTCTTTGCAGAACTCTCCTTACACATATTTCCTGGACATCCTGTGCAGCACTTAATTTTGCAGCAATAGTTTCACGTATATAGATGACTTTCCCTGGGGTCAACCTCAGCTTTACTAGGGCAGAATCATTGTGCCCTGTGCTTTTTGGGATCTGAGCAATGTATACACTAATGGGACAACATTGTGTTTACATACACATATTTTAAAATTAATTTTTATTGGAGAATATTTGATTTACAATGTTGTATATAAAAATCCTTGATGGACTGAATCCAGTCAGTGGTGGTTATCCTTTGTGATCTGCAGAGAGAATAAATTTCCAACCATCCTTGATGCTACGTTGTAGCGTTCTAGCCTGTGGTTAGCTGTGTTTAATATTTCATCGGTCCATAATTTTAGTAGCAAGTTGTTATGGAAACAAACCTTTGTTTTCCTCTCCTGTCCATCTGAGTTCCCTTTGCACTTGCTATTATTATTTTTTTTTATCCTTACAAATATTAAGACACTTCTGCAGGAACACCTGTGTAGAAATCAACCGCTTGAACTTTAGGTAATTTTTGTCTTTAACAAAATTAAATGATGTTTTCCTTAACTCTCACTGTTCTTCCAGTTGACAATCCGATTCTGAACGACATAATGCCTCAGGAAAGAGGTACTGACATTTTCCGGACCAAGACCCCTTAATAATTCATTACCACGAAATATCCCAGTGTTGTTAAATTGAAAAATCAGAACACTTAGCGATATGATCATAGCTAAATCCTCAGTGGAATGAATCATTTATTATTTTGTGCCACTTCGAGAGAAAGAAGAAATGGCCCAAAGTCACAGCATGGGTATAGGTCTAGTTAATATTTTTACTGCACATGCATTAAAAACCAATATTTATTCCTCAGAAAAAAACAGGATAATGTAAGAGCTGACTGGCCAATACTGAGGAAAATGATGTGTCTTTTGGCAGAGGCAAAGCAACCGTAAGTGACAAACTCCATGTGGTTTGGAAGGTGGTGCATGAAGGTTTCTTATGCATGTTTATTTTGCTCACAGAGGTCACCACCCCTTTGTAAGTTTTATTGGATACTTTACATTACCTAAAGGATAGAAACTTTCATTCAGATAATGGTGGAAAACACTACACCAGCAATCCAGAAGTCCAGTGAACACAAATAGAGAACATGTTTCAATATTTGGGTCTCATTTTCAATTTATAAACTAACTTTGGGGTTTATATTTTTATGTAGTGTGACTTGGGTTAGCATGCATCATCCCAGGAGGACTTTAGGGTTTTCACTGTGGTTTTGTTTGGCCTTAGGGTTTTAAATCTCTGGTTCTGGCCACCATCACCTTTATGGATTAGATCACGACACATCCTGAAGAGGCCAAGATCACAGACTCAGCAATGAAGAGGCCATAGAAATGCTGATGAACAACTAAAGCAATAGATGAGAGGCGGAACTTCCTGTGTAAGTAACTGTTGGTGACTGGGGATAAGGCAGTAGGTATATTAATGAGAAAGTTCTGTTAATTGCATTTGGGATTTAAGAGAATGGAAACATCCGTTGGGGAGCTGTTTACTGTGGTAGGAGCTGTGGGTGGACAGCAAATGAGGATCAGGGGCCTCCAAGCCTGAGTCTCCCATGTGCGTTTTCGTGGAGTGAATTCATTGGCAGCCTCTGCACATCTATATTCCTTCTGTCAGCTCCATATTTCTTCTTGCTGAGAGTTCAGCTTACCAGAAATGTCATGAGACCTACAAGATAAATGCTCAGAAAAGTTCCCAGAAGGAGAAACAGAGTGCATCGATCTCCAGGATGCTCCGCTTTTAACAGTTATCGCTATTATGATGCACCGAGAGTAACCAGCCAAATCTCCCCCATCCTGTGGGCATCCGCCAGCTGTCCCCACCCGCCTTCCAAGACTAAGCCTCCTTCAATGAGCTGCAGCCCTCTTCCTGCCTGAGTGATGCTACGTTGATGGGATCCAGTAAACAAAGAGAAGAAAAAAATCTCAATGTACGACCCCCATAGAGAGAGAAGACGGTTTAAAAAAACAAGAAAAAATATATATCTTAAAACTCTGTGTTGTAGATAAAAATGCTGCCAATCAGAGCAGGATGATTGCAAGAAAGCAAGGTGGGTGTGGTTGGCATTTGCTGATCATAGCTGGTTTATGGAATTTCCACACGTGGCCTGAGCAGCTGGAGAGAGCTGTTTCCACCTAGCTGGGACCCTGGCCCTCTTGTTGACCGCTGGTTCTCCCTGGTCCAGTCACTTAGGTCCTAGAACTAGGTCCCTGTTTCTAAGTGTGAATAATAATACCCACATCATGGTGTGTGTGTGTGTGTTGTTTTTGAAATGCCTTTTGAGTGGAAATGGGGAAGCTGGTGGAGACTGATGGATCAGGCATTCTTGTAGAAATATTGTATAAACATGGGTAAATGTCAGCCAGATTTGTTCCAGCACGTGAGAAACTTACAGCTCTCAAAAAGTATCCACCCTGCTCGATATGAGCTGCTGATCATTTAATGATAAAATTGATCATTCAGTGTTTTATAGCTATGAGACAACTTTGAGCTCTGTATTATTTTGCCTTGACCAGCTTTAATTATGCGAAATTATTTTAATTTGCTGTGCTCTCACGCGCACCAGGTACCGTAATGGGTCCTGAGCCCACGTTGCCTAAAGAGATGGAGTTGTTCCTCTCAAGGTGGCAGGTAAGAATATAGATTCACTGTGTTCTATTTCATCCTCCTTACAAAAAAACACACGTATGAAAAATATTTGCTCAAGGTCTATTGTTTTATTTTTAACTTTGGTTATAGTCCTTAGATTTGAAAAAAATTTATTAACATTAAATTTCAGAAGTTTGTAATGATAACCGATAAGAGCAAATATATATATAAGCTTCTTTCCTCACTTATTTGGTTACATCACTTGATTATTTCTCTGGAAGGGGGATTTCCTTTCTATCCCTAAGGGCTTCTTTTTCTTAATTTGTTCTGAGAGATGCTTATTCTATGGTGTCTCTTAAATCTAAAAGAGATTGAAGTGGCACTCAAATTCCCAGTCCTTTGAGGAATTTCATTTTTCCATCTTCTAGTCAACAATAGAATTCGTATTTTCCGCACAATTACTACCTCTGCTCTCCTCTGGTACCCTTGATTTCCTCCTTAATTGTTTTTCCTTTGTTCATTACGTCTTCAGTTTACCAAACTCTACTGCTTTTCACAGGGCCTCTGTTCTGTCTCTGTCCCTTCCGGTCATTGTCTCAGAAGTTCTCCTCATGCATTTATTCACCGATGGCGGGCACCTGGTCGTGACCTTGGATTCCTCTTCGAATCCCTGATTCACTCCATTTGATAGCAGAGTAAACTCAGTCCCAAAGCCCTCAGGGAACACATAGGGTCTTAATGCAGATTAAATTAAACAATATTTGTGAAGCAACCAGCATAGTGCCTGGTAATTCGGTGTCCAATAGATATTTGTCCTTAAAATCATCTTATATAACATGTTTTTGTGCAGCCAACTTTCAGTATCAAATAGGCCAAACAAGTCAACTTGGAAACGACACCCAGGAGCACTTACTTGTTCATGGGCATCTCTGAACTGCGAGAAGGGTCCATAATCAATGAGGGAGCGATTTTGGCCTTTGTCTTCTTCGGTTCCCAGACTGGCTCTGTCAATAGCTTTGTGACTTTGAGAAAGTTCCCGAAATCTCTCTGTGCCTCAATTTCCCTCTCTGTGGGTTCTGAGAGTACCTGCTTTATAGGGTTCCTGTGAAGATTCCATGGGACGATTGACATACAGCACTTTGCAAAGTGACTGACCCGTTCAATGTCCAATATCACCATCTAACAAGCAGGGTGCTGGCAATCTGGCTGAAAACTTTGGTTCCTAGTGAGTTTTGGTTTTTTACCATATGCAAATCAACTTTCCCCCCCAAGGAAATAGAAGAACGCAAGAAAATGTGCCTATCATTAAAACCATAATAACTACTAGTAAGTACTTAGTTCAAATCAATCAAAATATTTATAAAATGTCTCCAAAATGCAAGTGATAGGTTTCTGGAAAAGTAAGAGTGCATTCGTCAATAGCCCTGCCAGTAAGCTGTTTCCCATGTAATTGGGGAAATGAACCAAGTAGATGAAAACAGAAGAAACTGCCCCAAGTACAATAGGAGGAGGGCTAAATTGTTGGCCTTATTATGCTGTATTACCATGCAGAATAAAGTCTCCTGGATAAAAGTGTTTTACTATATAGAGTTTCCTGTTGTTGTTTTTTTTTCTCTTTCTCTCGGTGTGTTTTTCCAAGTGATCATTTGAGGACAAGTTGACAGCCTTCTCCAAGAATCTCAAAGTTAAGATACTTTATACAGGCTGAGGGGCAAGCGATATACTGGTACAGTGGGGTTTTTTTTAACTTTTTATTATGAAAATGTTCAAACGTACACCCAATAGAATAGTAATTATTAATTAGGAGTTTTTTAATATTGAGAGGTGTGACTCATTTGTGGGTCATGAAATCAATTCAGTGCGTCAATATCAGGGTTAAAAAAGAGTATAACAATCATCTCATTCGTACATATGTCGGGATACATCTTATCATGCAAGGGGGTCCCTAGAGCCACATGATGCAAATATATCACAGGCCTTATGGGGGAAACATACTTGCAGAAGAGTAGCAGGATGTTCTCTGGATTCCTCATTCTCGACTCTCCATGGTACAGGCCAGGCAGGAATGGTCAGTACACACCCGTGCAACAAAAACCGTGCTCCAAGGAGAGGAGGGAGCCCCACACCCAAGCAGTGTCACCAGGGCACACCTAATTTCCTTAAATAATAAGAACTATCTTAAGAAATCCCCAGGTCCGGGAATAACACTGGAGAGTGCAGACAAGGGCCTGGGACCAGCCTTACTTGGCAGGAATGCCTAAGGCTGTTTCTCTGCAGATCAGTCCCAGCTACATACGGAAAGACATGAGTCCCCAGGACCGTCCAAAGTTGCTTCTCATTATATCTCTAAAAAATAAGTATATTTTCTTGGAGAACCACAATTCCATTATTACACCTAACAAGAACACTAATTCTTGGTATTATCATCTTTGGTATCATCTAATGCCCAGTCTGTCATCTAATCAAATTTCCCCCAATGAGGAGCTTTGTTTTTAAATTGAAGTACAGTTGATTTACAATATTGTGTTAGTTTCTGGTGTACGCAATGAGGAGTTTTTTAAACTGAGAGGCGTGACTCATCTGGGGGGACAGGAAACCAGTTCAGTGCATCACTATCAGGCTTAAAAAAGACAGAGAGTATAAAATATCAGAGTGCATCACAAATATTAAGAGTATTTCTTGCAAAAATATTGTTCAGTTATACATAAGTGGGCTAGGCTTGAGAAACACCATTTTAGGGAACTTTTATGCTAGTCTCCCTGTCCTTTTCTGCATCCTGTCTTGATGACTAATGCCTTACTTAAATTTTTAGCACAACAAAAGGATACTGACCTTTACCCTAAGGCACTTGATACTGGGTATTCTAAAAAAAAGTGAGTTATTCCTTTATTAGATTAACAGCTGATAAAGTAGTAAAGAGGATGCGTCAACAGACCCAAGGATGATAAGTGGTTTTGGTTTTTGTTTTCTATATTGGCATATGGCTGATTTACAATGTTGTGTTAGTTTCAGGTGTACAGCCACGTGAATCTGTTACACATATACATACATCCACTCTTTTTTTTTAGGTGCTTTTCCCACATAGGCCATTACATAGTATTGAGTAGCGTTCCCTGTGCTCTACAGCAGGTTCTTATTAGTTATCTATTTTATATATAGTAGTGTGTATATGTCAATCCCAGTCTTCCAATTTATCCCTCCTTCTCTTATCCCCTGGTAACCATAAGTTTGTTTTCTATATCCATGACTCTACTTCTGTTTTGTAAATAAGTCCATTTGTATCATTTTTTTAGATTCCTCCACATATAAGCAATATCATATGATATTTGTCTTTCTCTGTCTGACTTACTGCACTTAGTATGATAATCTCTAGGTCCATCCATGTTGCTGCAAATGGCATTATTTTGTTCTTTTTTATGGCTGAGTAATATTCCATTGTATGTATGTATCACATCTTCTTTATCCATTCCTCTGTTGATGGACAGTTAGGTTGCTTCCATGTCTTGGCAACTGTAAATAGTGCTGCAATGAACATCAGGGTGCATGTATATTTTTGAACTATGGTTTCCTTTGGGTGTATACCCAGGAGTGGGATTGCTGGGTCATATTGCAGTTCTATTTTTACTTTTTTAAGGAACCTTCATACTGTTCTCCATAGTGGCTGCACCAATTTATATTCCCACCAACAATGTAGGAGGGTTCCCTTTTCTCCACAAGGATGGTGCGCTTTGGGTCAATTTTGAAGAATTATGACATTGTTAATGAGCCATCTTCTTCTGTTTCTTTAAACCTGGAAGATAACCTAAGGTACTGTTGGGAAAAGTCCAGGGTGCAAACATTCAAGTTGACTGTCTTATCAAGGACAAGATGGAAGGTGAAACCTTCAGGTCAGATATTCAATGTCCACCCTAATTTTGGATTCTCATGAATCATGAGATCTCAGAGTAGTTCCATACCCAGAAAGAATCCAAGTTAAGTTCACCGTGGGACTTAAACATCAATGATGTCAAGAAATTGCCTTGCTGAGTAGTTTATTCTGGAATCCAAAAATGGGCTCAGCTCACTGCATCAGTGTCCTGGGGCTGCCTTAACAAAGTACCGCAAATGGGGTGGCTTAACACAAAGAAATGTATACTTTCACAGCTTGGAGGTCAGATGTCCAACATCAAGGTGTCTGTAGGGCTGTGCTCCGGTGGAACACTCTGGGGAAGCATCCTTCCTTGCTTCTTCCTGCTCTGGTGGCCTTGGGCATTCCCTCTACAGTGGCCTTCTTCCCTGTGCGTGTGCCTCTGTCTCCTTTTCTTATAAGGACATCAGTCATTGGATTTAAGCCCAGCCTAATCCATGTGAGTTCATCTTGATCCCTAACCAGTTACATCTGCAAAGACACTGTTTCCAAATAAGCTCACATTCTGAGGTTCTGGGTGGATATGAATTTTGAGGGGACACTATTCAACACACTATAGTCACAGATGGAAAATTCTAGGTGATACTAAAGGCTTTGAATGTTGATTCTGTGATTGTCTCCAATGACCACTCTGGGCTGTCTCACCAATGGAAAAACCTGATTTCATTAGCCTGGGACAGGCCTACACTTCAGTATGTTTCAAGCACTCCAGATGATTCTAATGCATTGAGAATCATTGGGTTATATGGTTTTTTGGGGGGGCCTTTCAGTAGAGTTTGGGGATCTATGGTCTTTTCCTGCATGTTATTACTAAGAGTTGAGAATCTCCCTGCATTTCTAAATTCTTAGACTTTCGTAAAGTAAAACATTTTCAGTCTCTTTCACTCATCTCTCCATCTGCAGGTGACATGGGAAAACAGATTCAGAAGCCAGTTATAACACCCAAAAATCGTTAAGTGACGAAAAATCAACATAACGGTGGAAGAATAGTTAATTTATTTTCAGGCTTGCTTTCACTATGAAAAGGTTGTCAGACTGAAATGCATTCATAAAACAACACTCAAATTCTCATTTATGTCTTTTTGACAAGTTGTTAATACTGTGGCATTTATGAAACAGCAGGGACTATGTTGGGGTGACAACTTTCTCCTCTTCTGAACGTGGAAAGATCTTGAAGTAGGTGGACAAAACAAATCCTCAAGCCATTTGAAAAATGAGTGTAAGACATTCATTGGCAAAATGTTCTTTTGAATATAGAACCTATAGCTGATCTTGTTTAGAGAAATGTCACTGTGGTGAAAGATCATCATCACTCAGGGAACTTCTAGATTTTTGTGGAGGTCCTTAGTAAACTGGATTTCATCCACTTTGATGTCGGCGGATACAGATTAAAAGTTAAACGTACAGACAGTCACCTTTTTATCTCATTCAGCGCCTTGTGGAGGGTCAGCGTAAGTGTAAATGGCTGAATTTGATCTCATGGAGACCAATGAAAGGCACAATCAGCTGTCACCCTTGTTTCAAGTACAGAAACTCAAGCTGAACCATCGGGCAAGTGCTAGAATAAACCAGATAGCATGTTTGTTCCAGGAGTGCCAGCTCATCTGGGCACACCCTCCCGGCTCTGAAATATCTCTCTACATGTGGACTATTAGAACTTCCAAAGCTATTATAAGTTTTCCCAATAGTGCAAGAGCTGATATTGTTAAGGAACGAAGGGAAGCCCGCCTGCCCAAGGTAACATACAATGAGTCTGAAAAAGCCTAGGTTGGGATTCAACCACTAAAAGTTCAGTGGTTCTGTAAATTGGCTGTAGGGCTTCATCAAACCTGGGAAACACAGATGCATCTTCAAGTGAGTTTTCCAAACAATCTGTTGTGAGTACAAGACTTCCTCCATTTTCTTTCTTTGCCATTTGTGTTCGTCTTATGTTTAGGCGTCATGACATCAGCTTCCACTGATATTATCACTGCCGCAAAAACTCACTCCTGGTCATGAAAATAAAAGGCTAAATGTCTTCCCTTACAGTACGTGCCACCTGGGATTGTTGCAGACTCATCTGCCACGTGAAGGACCGTCCACGCACAGCCTGCCTCTTGCTGGCTCTGTCCCACCGTTGCCATCAGGAAGCAGCGAGGCGCTATTTATGTAACAGCTCTGCTCTTGGAAGCATCCGAAACTTCTCCAAACAGAAGATGCTAATTTTAATGTTGTACTTAACTTCACTCTTTCCATCTCTCAGTGGTGAATAAGGAACCACTGTGTGGGTTAACCTTTCTCAGGATGACATTGCTGACTGGGTAATTTTGGAATGGGGGTGGGGTGAGCGAGAATACAGACACTCCAGTAGATAGTAATCAACATCCTTCCATTAGACATCACTAAACCCCTGAAAATAAGAAAAATTTCATTTGACCTAACGTTCAGGTGTACAAATTGAGGACGACCATATGAACAAATGATTTATCCAAGGTCGTATAATAGCTAAAATGTGGCACCATCACTTTCATCCAAGGAGCAAGCGCCAAATATACTCGTCTTAAGATGCAGTTTAGCTCCTAAAACAAATCCAAGGACTTGAATCTCCTCAGCCTCTGCAGCTAGGTTGGCAGAAGATACTTCACCTTAGAAACACGATATCAAGAATGAAAAGAAAGACTGCATTCAGAATTCAGGCTGTGAGCAAGAAAGATGACGTTCTTGCCATCGTTGCCATTTTAATTGGTTTTGCTTGCTAAACTTCGGTTCATGGCCAAAGGTATGAAGATATTAGTCTTTACTTGCTTCTTTGCTTTAGACACTGAGGACAGTGCCATGCCTGTATCTATATGGGGTTTCGGACATGACTGCAATTTTACTTAGGCAACCAGAGAAGGATTTTAAATCCTTTGGCTCCAGTGAGAAAAGCAGGGAGCAAGGGACCAGAGCATCCTTTGGTGGACTTGCTTTGGAAATGGGTGAGGGAAATGGAGGTCCCACATGTCTGACCATCTCTGTGTAGGGACCCCTACCCCAACCAGGTGCTTCAGAATGAGCAGCACTGATTTGTAGCACAATCAGCAGAATAATCAAGATGTTTTTTATGGCTCAGTAGCTGAAGCCAACCAACCAACCTACCAATAAACCCCAATCTTCCATCTCTTGCCATTGGCAGAATCATCACAGACGATGGTCATTATGGACAGCATCCTTTGAAACCAAAACACAGTAACATTTAAGGGAAGGACAAACAGCTGGATAAACTGTTGACTGAACCAACTTGATATTCCATGAATTCAGACATATTGGTTACACAAAGATCAGCATGAGTCTCAAGGATTAGCGGAATTATTTAAAAAATGGAGATGGGGCAATGCTTTAATTTAGTGATCTTCTATTGTTGATAAGTTCTTGTAATATACTTTGTATTCTATATTTACACTTCATCTTTGAGTATGGAGGTGTAAAAGGAAGCAGAATTCAGTATGATTGCTTAGCTGAGCTAAGGCAAGGGTGCAGGAAACCATACAGCAGAGGCGGATGTGGGAAGGACTAACCTCCAGTTGGAAAGTAGGCCAAGAAAGAGGAAGCTGAGGGTCAGGAGATCAAGCAAGTTGCAAAATGTCTTCACACCTAAAGACCAGAATATAATTAGAATAAATTCCAGAGGAAAACCTCAGGTTGATAAGTCTTGGAAAGCAATGGGCTGGGACTTCCCTGGTGGTCCAGTGGTTAAGACTCCAGGCTTCCACTGCAGGGGGCACAGGTTTGATCCCTGGTTGGGGAATTAAGATCCCGCATGCTTTGTGGCTCGGCCAAAAAAAAAAAAAAAAGAAAGAAAGAAAAGCAATGGGGAGGTGGCATCGGTCTACTGTAGTAAATATAAACCTGAAAGGGGAGTGTTTATACTTAAGAGGATACATATATAGGGGAACATCGAGATATCAGGATTAATTTGATAGGGTTGGGAAAAGAGTGAAATTACAGTCTTCCACAGACCTAAATGCCTGAATTAGAGGATTGTCTGGTGAAAAGTCTACCTGGATGGATTGCTCAGTTCCAGAATGCAGGGGCTGGTTCTCTGGCTATTGCAGTCACACCCTAGAGCACCTTCAATTGGGCCATATCTTCACCAAGGGCTCCTGGGAACCACTTCCCAACAAACAGGTTGGATTAAACATTCAACAGCAAGTTCTTTAGACCAGGATTTTGGTTTTCGAGGACTCAGTAAATAATATGTCTGTTCACCACTTGAGTTCTAAACCATTGAGAAATAAGACAAAAGCGCAAGGTAGATGAGAGCTCTGAACATTACATTTCTTACTGGAGAAACTAGCAGACCTATGTCTGCTGGCCCGGCTGTTGGCCTCTGCCCAGCGTGGACACATTAAGGGGCTGCTGTGGCCTCCCTCTTGGCATGAATTTGTGCCCTGTTCACCTGCTGCAGCCCTTCTAGTTTCTGGTGTTGGCGACTGATTCCTGGATTCTCTGACGGCTTAAAATCTTCCCAGAGCAACCTCCATGAAGACTTAGAGAGTCACAGGGAAAGCCATTAAGATTAGATCATATGGGCACCACATCTCAGTACTACTCAGCCATAAAAAAGAAGGAAATGCCATTTGCAGCAACACAGATGCAACTAGAGATTATCATACTGAGTGAAGTAAGTCAGAAGGAGGAAGACAAACACCACATGATATCACTTATATGTGCAATCTAAAACATGGCACAAATGAACCTACCTACGAAACAGAAGCAGACTCACAGACATAGAGGACAGACTTGTGGTTGCCAAGGGGTAAGGGGGTGGGACAGGGAAGGATCGGGAAGTTAGAGTTAACAGAGGCAAGCTAGTATATATAGGATGGATAAATAACAAGTTCCTACTGTATAGCACAGGGAACTATATCCAATCTCCTGGGATAAACCATAACGGAAAAGAATATTTAAAAAAGAATGCATATATGTATATAACAGAGTCACTTTGCTGTAGAGCAGAAATTAGCACAACATTGTAAATCAACTAGACATCAATAATAATAATAATAAAAGATTAGATCGTATGTGCTTCTTATATTTCCTTAAGTCACGCTTCAGAATTCTCAGGGATGCAAATTTCTCTGGGAGGCACTTGGCATCTGGGTTGGAAAGATAAGGGCAGCTTAGGGCAGCGAAGGGTTTAAATGTGCACAGAACAGAAAGGGAGAAGGTCTAGAATTGAAGACCCTACCTCCTGTCGGTCTACAGCCTTTGGTCCAGCAAGGCATTCATTGGCTGTGGACCCGTCCACAGGCAGAAACCCAACAGGAATATCGAGGAAGGGGATCTTCTGTCTCAGTCTCTGACTGCTGCCTGGGTTGGGTTTCCTTCAGTTCTACAGAGCATGCTCACCGCCTAAAGTGTAATTTCCATCTGTCACCATACATATGATCCCCTTTACCCATCTTGTCATCCCCACCCTGCCCCTTCCCCTCTGGCAACCGCTACTCTGTTCTCTGTATCTATGTGTTCGTTTTTGCTTGCTTTTGTTTCTTCATTTAGCAGCAAAGTATTCCGTAATGAAGACATGTACGTTGTTTCTTAGACCTCACGCTGTTGCACACTTAACAGATAGACTACACTATGCTACAGCATAGTGTAAGTGTTGTTTTAGATGCACAGGGGAACCAAGAAATTCATGTGACTCAATTCGTGTGACGGTGGTCTGGAACCCAGCCCGAAATATCCCTGACGTACGCCTGTATGTATTTGTGAAACGAATGCATCAACAAGTGAATCCATAAATGAAGGCTTTTCTACACATAAGATTGTGGGATGATAAACACCTTAGGGGGAAGAATTACCAGGGACATGCAAGACTCAGGACGTGGGACAGAACAGGCAGTACAAAGGGAGAAAAGACGTAGTGGGAGTGAGACTCCAGAATTGGTTTGGGGTCAGTTCTCAAATACTTCCATCATGTGAGTCTTACTTATTATATGGACGCACCAAACAGACTTGGCGGAAATCCTGGCCAGCTGGGAATTCCTATGTAAAAGTTATCTTAAAGGGAGGATGGCAGCCTATGCATTGCCCTTTACTTATGCCTCAGTAGTTGCCAACTGTTCACATCAAAACATGGGAGCACGACGGAGGTGGCTGGGTCCCTCTTAGCTACCTCTTGGCACTGCCGCCTAACCCAGAAATCCTTTTCTGTAGCTTTTGAACTTCAGAACTTGAAGTTCTGTGGGGAGGGTCTCTTAAAATCAGCGTAGCCACCTGAGCTGTGATAAACGAAGAGCATTGTCTGGAAATGAATTGTGCGACATGACTCTTTGAGGAAGGACAGGAAGAGAACAAATGAGTCATCAACGGACTTCAGACAGTTTGGTCTCCCTCAGAAAGCCTGAAAAGAAACTAGAGCAAACCAAAGGGGAAACTGAGAGCGAGGCTCTACACAAGGAAAACGGGACATCTGCACCGGAAAGTGAAATGTCTCAACAAGAAATAGGAAAACTGGATTGAAAATGGGGATGAATCATCTTAAGTGGCATCCCAAGGAAATTGGTTTGCAGTTCCACAGAGGAAATGGGTCCCGTGAAATGCCTACAATGAAGGCTTTGTTATAATAAATGTGTTTTCTCTGTGTGTGCATGTGGATTTTGAGCTTCACATGCTGATGGAAAGTTGGTCATGGTTATATAATACCTGATACACAGTGTGATGCTTGGAACACGAGGTTACTAGCCCTTTGGGACTCACTATATTCAGAAAATTCTTCAGGGATCCAAAATGACACGGATTGGTGTCAGGAATGATTCTCTCCAAAGCTCTTTCCCTAATGGAGCTGAGCTCTGCGTGAACTGGAGATAAAGGTGATTTTTCTAGAACCAAACCAATAAATTGCCCTCCTGTGGCCCTGACCTATTCAGGCTTCTCTCTCTGCATTTGCCCTCAAGCCAGGGAGCCATCCCACCCTTTCGTCTTTAAGGTTTTGGATCATTTTTTAAATTGAGGTATAGTTACTTTACAACGTTGTGTTAGTATACAGCAAAGTGATTCAGTTATACGTGTGTGTATATATATAATACACATATATATACATATATATACATATACACATATATGTATACATATATACATATACGTATACATATATACACATATATGTATACGTATACATATACATATATATATATTCTTCTTCAGATTCTTTTCCATTATTGGTTATTACAAGATATTGACTATAGATCCCGGTGCTATACAGCAGGCCTTTGTTTTTAACTATTTTATATACAGTAGTGAGCATCTGTTAATCCCAAACTCCTAATTTAGGCAGGAGAGTGATAAATTAGGGGTTTTGGATCATTTTAAGAGTAAGTTTCCCATGTCAGGGAATACTTCAGCATCACTGATTCTAGTTTCTGAGAATCTCTAGCAATCTTTGATCGCATTTTGGGAAGACAGTGAATAACTTTGTTTCTGAATATCCCAGAGCACCCACTATCAGGCACTTCTCAAAGCGCTCTATCAAATTAATTTATTGAATGAGCTTTCCATCAATTTTAAAACAATTAAGGGCTTCCGTGGTGGCACAGTGGTTGAGAGTCCGCCTGCCGATGCACGGGACACGGGTTCGTGCCCCGGTCCGGGAAGATCCCACATGCTGCGGAGCGGCTGGGCTCGTGAGCCATGGCCGCTGGGCCTGCGTGTCCGGAGCCTGTGCTCCGCAACGGGAGAGGCCACAACAGTGAGAGGCCGCGTACCGCAAAAAAAAAAAAAAAAAAAAAAAAAAACCAAACACAAATAAAACAAACTTTTTATGGAAATATTAGGCACCTACAGAAAAATGCATAAATTGTCCAAGGGCAGCTTGATGAATTTTCACAAAGTCAACAGCACTGATGTAACTACGCCCAGATAAGGGGGACAAAGCACTGCCAGCACCCCAGAACCCCCGTCCATCCCCTCCCAGGTCACACTCACCTCCTGCTCCCTATTGAAAACAAAAGTAGTCTTGCCGAGTCACGCAGCTTGCAGGACCTTAGTTCCCTGACCAGGGACTGAACCCGTGCCCAGCAGTGAAAGTGCCGAGTTTTAACCACTGGGCTGCCAGGGAACTCCCGGCCTTCTGACTTTTATCACCAGCAAAGAGTTTTGCCTCACCTTAAACTTCATATAGATGGAATCCCAAAGTGTAGGTTCCTCTCTGGCTTTTTCCTTTCGACTTCATATTTGTGATTGCATTTAACTGAGTTGGTGCTTCTTTTTTTGTATTTTGTTAGTCCCTTTTACGACTATCCTACTATTTATTATTCATTCTATTATTGGCAAACATGTATTTAGGTTGTTTCAGCTTTGGCCTATTGAGAATTGTATTTCTAAGCGCATTCTCATGCATGTCTTTTGGGGCACAAATATACATTTCTAGCCCTAGGAGTGTAGTTGCTGGCTTGAAAGTTATATCTTAAGGTATATAGAACTTTTAAGATAGTGCCAATACAGATTCCCAAAGGGGTGGTACCAATTCACACTCTCGCTAGCAGTGTAGGAGAGTACAAGTTGTTCCAAGTTTTCACCAAAATTTTCTCATTGTTTGTCATGTTAATTGTCATGTTAATTGCAGCACTTCTGTTGAATGTGTATCTCATGGTGTTTTTTTTTTAATTAATTTTTATTGGAGTATAGTTGCTTTACAATGTCATTGTGGTTTTCATTTGAGTTTCCTTGAGGACTAGTCATGTTGAGCACCTTTTTTATACATGTATTGGCTATTCAGATATCTTCTTTATAAAATGTCTATTCAAGCCTTTTGCCCATTTTTAAAAATTGGGGTGACTGTTTTATGGATTTATTTGTAGGAATTACTTCATATATTCTAGATACATGTCTTTGGTTGGATATATGTATTGCAAATAGCTTTCCCCATTCTGTGGCTTGCTTTTTAACAGTCTTAATATCTTTTGATAAATAGACTTTCTTAATTTGAATGCAATCCAATGTATCATTTTTTTCCCTTATTCTCAGGGCTCTCAATAATATAATAAAGAACCATTCATCACCTTCCCCTCATTCCCTCCAAACCCACCACTCTGGAAAACATGTGAAAGTCCCTTCATTAAATTCTTAATTATATATGTGACCAGCTTTCATTAAAGGAGGGACCAGTATATGCCAAGCAAATGCCATTGAGAAGAAATGAAGATAAGCACAATTTTGCTTCTGAAAAGAATGTGACAGTGTAGTAACACAGGGTCCAGGGGCAAATCAAATGGGGTCTCTGCCTCTTATAAACCATTCACATTTTGCCTAGGTGAGATGAAATTAAAATAGACGCGAAGGGTAACCCAGGAGGCAAAATGAAAATACCTAGAAGGGTGAGGGGATGAGGGGTATGGAATGAGTTTGGAAAAGTGTCCTCTTCTGCCTTGAGGAGAGCACAGTGCCTCTGTGAGCACTGCCTATCTACCTGCACACCTGGGTCCCCGTGCACATGCGTGACTCAGGACACAGTAAAGCCTGGTGGAGGGACCACGTCACCATCTCAAGGGTCCAGCCCTGACTCCGGTTGGTTTTCTATCCACCAGAGTCTTATTCCTCCTCTTCCTACTATCTAATTTCGAAGATTCAAACGACAATTGGACAAGATCCCTAAGGTAAGGTAATTGAGTCTGACATTTGAAATGTTTTCATTGCATTGAATTTTTAAGTATTTTAGTAGATATCATGTTTTGTAGACCAAAGAAAAAAAGAGAAAGAAACATAGGTGAGGTAAAACACCACAAAACTAATCAAAGACAGAGTCATGATCAGAAATTAAGGTTTCTTGCCTTAGGTCTTTATTTTGCTGTTATTCCTCTAGCGGTCCTCTGGGCAAATGTCTTCTTGGCCATTCCTGGTACCAACATCATCTTCTCCTCCTGGACAGGAGATACACTCTATAGCTTTCCTTTTGTTTCACTTTATGTGGCTACTCTTGGTTCACATCACCTTTGATGAAGGAAAGTCTTATCTCATAAAATGCTACTGGATACAGTTGTTGGATTTTATGCTTTCATTAAATCTTTTCTGAATTATATGCTTTTCTTCAGAGAGGAACAGTAGGAGGGGAAATCCACCTTGCCAAACCTAGCTATATCTGGAACATTTGAATGGGGATACAGACTCAATTTAATTTTTTAGGTTTCAGTTTTTAAAAGTCGTTTCTGCGCATAACGTGAGAATCTGTCCTCTCACTTCCATCTTCAACATATTCCCAGACCATGTATATTTGCTCAGAAAGACCAGTGATCTCCAAAGTAGAGTGTGTATATTCCAGGAAGTTCACAAGACTATGTGTAGGGTTGCAGGAAGAACTTACTAAAACGTCTATATTTATTTTTATATTTTTAAAAGGCTTATTTATTATTTATTTACTTATTTTAAATTTATTTTTGGCTGCATTGCGTCTTAGTTGTGGCATGCGGGATCTTCGTTGAGGCATGTGGGATCTTTCATTGCAGCGTAAAGGCTTCTCTCTAGTTGTGGCACGCAGGCTCTGTAGTTGTGCTGCGTGGGTTCCAGAGCGTGTGGACCCTGTAGTTTGCAGCACGCCGGCTCTCTAGTTGAGGTGCGAGAGCTCAGTTGTGGTGCACAGGCTTAGGTGTCCCGTGGCATATGGGATCTTAGTTCCCAGACCAGGGATCGAACCCATGTCCTCTGCATTGTAAGATGGATTCTTTACCACTGGATCACCAGGGAAGTCCCTATATTTATTTTTATCTCATCTTTAAAATGTCTATTTTTGCAAATATTCTATAACATATATAATATGTTATTTCATATTCACACGCAAGTACACATACACATATATATCCTCTATATACATTTTAAAGTACGTATTTTGGATCGTCTATACACAAATTATTTTAATTTATAAGTGTACAGTCAGTAGAGTTTAGAGACCATTGTCAAAGAATATAATTGATTGATTAGAATAATCAATCACTATTAAAAAAATAGGATGACTGATCTTGGGCATGGCACAGTGGAGAAAGACTAAGGTTTGAAGTCAAATTAATCTTAATTATTAGCCAACCTGTATCTTTTAATTTTAATATATTCTCATTTGTCTGCATCAGGGTGATAGCATCACAAATGCAACTAAGAGGCAAACTCCAATAGGGACTTTTCTTGCATCTTCAGAGAGAGGCATCCACGTTGACTCAGTATATTCGGAAATAAAAATGTATAATAAGGAAGCTGCTGAATGTCGTTGTGCTGCTTTTGTATACGGAGGGAGGGTTGGTCACATACTACTAGTAAAAGTGTCCTCCAGACATTTTAACATGTTTTTAATGCACATCCAAACAAGTCGGTTAGTTTATTCAATAGCTGTTAGGACTTAAGAATAGGGGATAGCTAGTGGGAAGCAGCCGCATAGCACAGGGAGATCAGCTCGGTGCTTTGTGAGAGGTGGGATTGGGAGGGTGGGAGGGAGGGAGACGCAAGAGGGAAGAGATATGGGAACATATGTATATGCATAACTGATTCACTGTGTTATAAAGCAGAAACTAACACACCATGGTAAAGCAATTATACTCCAATAAAGATGTAAAAAAAAAAAAGAAAAGACAAGAATAGGGGTTTTCAGGGGCTGGGTCTAAATCATTTAAAGTTAATCCCTGACTCCAGGCATCATTTGCTTTGAAGTCCATTCCATTTCTTTCTCTCATTTCCATCTCAACAATTCACCAGTGCGTTCTCCACAGCTCCGATTCTCTGTCCTAATATCCTTCGAGTGTTCTAAAGTGCCTGATGAGAAAGAATACGCTGGTCAAAGAACCCAGCTGTTCGTGACAGTGATAGGCATCGCGCAAATAAATACCCCATTCCCCACGGGTCCTCAGAGATCAACACAAGTAACCCAAATGAAAAAGCTCCCTTTGCTAAAATCAGGAAGACTGACTTGCCTTTGTGATGACTAATTGGTCTACTTTTACCTTCAATTCCTGATTCTCGGGTGTCCTTTTCCTTTCTACCTCTAGTCCTACTTCTTTGAGCATTCATGTTGACACTTAGATTAGATAAAATCAAGATGAGATAAACTGTTATACAGGATGGATAACCTAGATGGAGTGTAATCTAGGAAATGGAGGAGGTTATTTAAGTAATGAATTGTCAGTAATGCACACAAGGCATGGAGCAATTCTGTGTGATTTCAGACTCCAAACTGCAAAACTCTTGTGGGACACTCGAGGTAAACCTGGCCACACGCTAGAGTCTCGGGTTGTATAGCTCTGTTAATCATCATGTCACATGATTTTTCTGGTGTTTTGATTTTTGCCTAGCAGTGAACGATCAAAGGCTGGTTGGGTTGATTGGGAAATAAAACCCACTTTGATTGCCCCAAAGGGACGTGTATATGGACTGAACATTTCCAACAACGTTTGGGGGCCTTTGTCTCTCAGCACATTTTTCCACAAAGATGCATATTCTGTCTGAAATTTCAAGCCAGAAGACAAGGGAAAGAGGCTGCTTTCAAATGAGAGTTTCTTTTCAAACTAGACAAGGATGAAAAGGACCGATACATACACGCTGGTAAGCCACAGGGAAAACCAGAAAGAGAATCCCTGGATTCGCTGGAGCCAGGCTGCCCAGGTTCAAATCCCAGCCCTGCCACTTGCAGCCACGTCCATGACCCTGAGGAAGAACCAACACTTCTATGTGCCTCAGTTTCCTTGTTTGTAAAGAGGAGACAAAACTGCCTGCCCTATGGAGGAGTTTTGAAGATTAAATCAGTTAATATACACCGAGTGCTCAGAGCATTCCCTGACATGATGAGTGAGGGATTCATCCCGATGTCAGTATTAGTGGTTAATTAAACAGAGTGGAAAAGATGCTGAGAGGTAAGAAGGCAGGGGAAGTCATGCTGCCACACTCGCGGTGACACTGAAATGTATTGTTTATTTCTTCTCATTACCGGAAAGGTAACAATCTGTTAAAACAAACAAATCCAGGACTTCCCTGGCCGGTCCAGTGGTTAAGACTCCACGCTTCCAATGCAGGGGGCGCGGGTTTGATCCCTGGTCGGGGAACTAAGATACCTCATGCCGCGCAGAGTGGGAAAAAAAAAAAAAAACACGAATCCAAAGAGCGTTTTAAGGCCCAATACGTGTCCATGGGGAGAGAAGAACGGTGACTACATTCACGACAGGTGGTTTCTATTTGGACTTTTATTCCTTGGGTTAATTGTTCTCCTGACTTGACTTCAGTGCTCTTCCCGATTTTCAGTAAAGGAAGGCGATTGGCAAGCCACAGTCTTTTCGAATTTCCCAAGCCCTGCGAGTCACCCAAGGAGAGGGGGGTTTAAATGCACTTTGCAGGTGTAGAATGCCTCTCGGAGAATGAGTGGCACAGAAAACTGTACTTTCGACTTGTTAAGTGAGCAGAGAGATGGCCACCCCACATCTCAGAAATCCTGGGTCTAGTCTTGATTCTGTCCCTGATGGTTACCTATTCGATAAAGTCTTCGTAAGCTGACAAGATATTACAAAATCCTTTGATTTCACTTAATTTTGATTTTTTTCCATACATAAAACGAGAAAAATTTCCCTAGCAAGTAAGAAGCATGACAGTCCCAGGGGCCTATACAACAGAACACCCCACACATTTGGGTATGGGTCCTTAGTTTTGGCTATCATAGCACAGGCTGTAATGCAATTCTGCGTAAAAAGCCATAGTGCAGAAATCAGTGATCCCAGGATATGCTGATGTTTCCAAAACTAAATACATTTATTTGCAGCTTCATTCTGCATCATGGCCCGTAGATGTCCCTGAACTATAGGATGATGGGTACTCTTGTTCCTGGAGACATTTCCCCAAATCTTTCCCAGCAGAACCCAAATGTCACGGGAACAGAGTTTGTGTCACACGGTGTCCGATAGGCCATCATCCATATTTCATATTCTAAGTGTCATATCTGGCTAATCTCTGTTTGGGGTCAATACATGCAAATTCTGAGCAATTTCCTTTTTGTCACAAGTCATTAGCCCCCATAATGTGTGATGGTTCCTAGTTGTCTTAAAATAACAGTGATACTAATATTGTCCTGTTGTGTTTAATAGAGACATTCTCTGTGTGTGCAGCATTTCAATTCACAGCTCTATCGCCCTAAATCTGTTCCTTCCTTCATTTGCTCATTCATCAAAAGTTGCCCCTGCCTATTGATAATCCCTGCATTTATGTCTGCCACAAGCAATTGAAGAATAGCTCTGGAGAGTGACAAGAAAATGCTGGTCTCTAAACACAACAGTGCGATATGCCCACTGGGATCTTAAGATGTGCACTATTTGTGTACGTGATCTACTATACTTTTGAAGATTCAGAAGAGAAGTGATAGTATCAGAGGATGTTAGACTAGCAAACTAACAAAAATCGTGGCTTCTGTGTCTGGTTTCTTCATTGACTGATTGACTGAAGGAAAGCTGAGCAGAAATCCAAGTGGACTGTTGTCCCTTCATGGGGGTTTATGGCAGAAATTTCCTGCCCTCTCCCCTGCTGTCTCCTGCAGCGTGGAATGGAGCAAAGGTGAGGGTTGGGCATCCCAAATCTACAAAAGGTGTGCCAGCTCTCCTGGAACTTATATAACTTGGTAGACGGAGGAGTTTGGCCAAAAGTCTTGGCAAAATGGTGTCATGGATTACATCATGGTTACACTTTAATAATTTATTTATTTATTTATTTATTTTTTTGCAGTACGCAGGCCTCTCACTGTTGTGGCCTCTCCCGTTGCGGAGCACAGACTTCAGACGCGCAGGCTCAGCGGCCATGGATCACGGGGCCAGCCGCTCCGTGGCATGTGGGATCCTCCCGGACTGGGGCACGAACCCGTGTCCCCTGCAACGCAGGAGGACTCTCAACCATTGCGCCACCAGGGAAGCCCACACTTTAATAATTTATCTTGTAGGGGGATCAGGCTATCCCAGTGAGAAACTAAACCCCAGAGCAGTGACAAATTTAAAGCTGGATTGAGTTTCAGAGGGCAGTTACGTTGTGGATGGAAGGCTGAGATCCATGAAGGAGGTGACCTTTCCAAGGTCATTCGGTACATTAGTGAGAAAACCAGGAGGCATCACTGAAATCTCTGACTTGCTGTCTACTAGGTTGCCTCTTGGTCCAGCACATTTATTCATTTTACAAAATTTTTAAAATTTATAAACTTTTGGGGCTTCCCTGGTGGCGCAGTGGTTGAGAGTCCGCCTGCTGATGCAGGGGACGCGGGTTCGAGCCCCGGTCCGGGAAGATCCCACATGCCGCGGAGCAGCTGGGCCCGTGAGCCATGGCTGCTGACAGGCCTGCGCGTCCCGAGCCTGTGCTCTGCAACGGGAGGGGCTGCAACGGTGAGAGGCCCGCATACCGCAAAACAAATAAATAAATAAAGTAAAATTTATAAACTTTTATACACACAAGCAACCCTCCTGGACGGTGTGGCACAGCATACAGACTCTGTAACTGGATGAGCTGAGTTTCAGTGCTAGCCTCCACCACTTCTTCGCTCTGTGACTTACAACAACTTAACATTTTACACTTCATTTCTTTATCCATACAATGAGTGTTGTGAGTTTTAAATGGTTTTATGCATGCCTAGCACAGTGCCTGGGACATCTGATTTTTTTAAAGCTGGAATTTGTAGAGAATATCATATCTTTCCAAAATATTTGCTCTAAGTAGATGCAACTTTTAGTCATATTTTTATTTCCCAAATAGGAATGCTAAGGAATGTTTCCTGACCTCAAATATCATCTAAAAACATCTAAACACCAGATATTTCAAGTTCCAGATCTTTGTGTGTCTTAAGTACCAACGTTCTTGCATGTTACCTGTTTCTTTCTTTCTTTTTTTTATGTTACCTATTTCTGTAAACACCCCAGTGTAATTGACTTTGAGACATAGATGGGACCTCTGTGGTTATCTCGATAGGGAGACAGGGGAGCATAATGGTTGAAGAAATGTATTTGAAAGTTAGATGTTCTGGTTTCAAGTCCCATCTCTGATGATTATTACAAGTGCGACCTAGAATATGTTACTTAAACGCTAAGCCCCAGTGTCCCCATGTAAAACATGTAGCTAATAGTAGAATCTACCTTATGGGGTTAAGGTGATGATGAAATGACTTAGTAGATATAAAGCATCCACCTGGCGTATTCCAAGTCCTCCAACAATGGTAACCATCAATACTAACGCCTATTCCAACTTCTTGATTCTTTAGATATTATAACCCAACCCCAAAGGACTTTACAACTTGCCAAAGGTCACACAGCCAGTTAGTGGAAAGACCAGAAGCATAAACCAGGTTTGCTGAACATGAATAGGAGATTGATTATTGCCTCTGTTCATAAAAAAGTCAGCCTAAAAATATGATAGAAGCAATCAACCTTCTCAAACAATGGTGATCTCTTGATTCTAATCACAACTACGAGATGTCTGGGGAGTCGTAGTAGGAAATGTTTTTTTTTTTTCTCAAACTTGCACAGTTCCTAAAGAGCTTCCCTCTAAGGCTCAACCTCATGAATTAGAGAGCTGGGCTGAAGAATCCCCAAAGATATTAAACAATATTATAGTGTAATGGTCCCCTCAGAGGCATCTTGGCTATAAAGAGAAATAAAGCATCTCTTGTTGATAAGAGGATGGAAGCTTCAGAGAGAAATAGAAGTTGGACCCCGTACAGACAAAGCTTCTGAATTCATTGTTACAAAGGGTCTTAGAACGGTCAAGGAGGAGAAAAGCATATTCATTTCTTGTACATCAAAGTAGTGGTTGCCCCCAAACTGTAAGGTTACATGATTCATGACATTGCCATGAGACAGAGTTGCTTGGTTAATGGGACTGGTGATACCGTGACGTTATTTGGTGACTTGCTGTCACATGCAGTCATGTGCTGCAGCCAGAATGCCCTTCTCTTCCCTCATCTGTGTTTAGTGACATCACGTTGGTAACTGGAAATCAGCAGTGGTGGGAGAGCTGACACCACGGAAATTGGCGAGTGTTGCAAATCGGGGCTTTTCTCTGTCACAGCACTGAGGTTACTTTATCTATATTGTTCTCCTTGTTTAAAGCATTCCAGTCAGCTAGCGGGGAGAGAGACAGAGAGACAGAGAGAGAGGGAGAGAGAGAACCACTCTGTTTTAATAGCAGCCTCTCACTATTCATGTGTTATAACTTAGAGATGGTGTTCTCAAAAGTGTGCTCCCTGAAATGAATTCTGAAAAAACTTTTCAAAGCTGAATTCTCCATGGTTTATTAATCTTATCTAAAACAAGACACCAAAAGCAAATCATATTTGGAGAAAAAAATGCTGGCCAGTAAAGTATGAAAGGCTCAGTCAGAAAAGTTAGAAATGGATAAGCGTGTATCAGGGAAGTAGTTCCCTGACCAGGGATTGAACCCAGGTCCCCTGCATTGGGAGAACGGAGTCTCACCCACTGCGCCACCAGGGAAGTCCCTGACTTTTTTTTTTTAATGGAGAAAAAATAAATAAAAAGAAAAACTGCAGTCCAATGTGATGTTTTAAATTCAACCATTGCTTCCCTTTTATTTGCGAATCCCTGGTCCTGTGTTTTACACATTACAGAGTGCAGGTTGTACAAAATGATGATGATTTTCTTATAAAATATTAATAAAACACCCCACAGGCATAAATAAAAACAATTGTGCCTATATCTATCCTGAGTTAAAGCAAACGAATTAGAGAGCATCGAGGCATGTTCTGCTGGATTCATATCGTAATACACATCTGCAATAAAAAGCAATCAGCTTTTGATCATGAAGGTGATTTCCTGGGTATTATTTTCAGCCCTTTGTTGAAACAAGCACCCCCTCTGTACATTAACCTTCTGGGAGAAGGTCCACTGCCCTGACAATTTCAGCTACATCTTACAGACTTCCGTGTAATTTACACATTTCAAGTTTGCTAATAGGTTCTTTATATCAAAACTACCAGAGAGAGAAAATCTTTCTTTGAATCTTCATCTTGAAAGAGATGTTGAAAGAAAGCCGTGAAATCCACAGGTCCTGTTCAAGAGAAGGTTACTTTAAACTGTGACTAAATTAAACAGGGTTCACTTTCGAAGGGTCGGATCTTTGCTTAGAAACTTAATGACAAAAGCAAAGAGGAGATCACACGAAAATTCAAATTTCTTTTTCCTCCAGCCTTTTCAGATTAATGCCAAGAAAATAGATTGTCCTCGAAAGAGATACCCATGTGTTTGAACAAGTGGTTCTAATATTACCTAACAGGGAATGTAATTTCTCGCTTTACCAACTCTTAGTCCTGTTCTGTAATATGTTCAGAAGAACCCCAGGGAAAACGGAGCCACACGCTAGTGCCACAAACCTTTCCCAAAGCAGCTGCTTTGTTTAACATTTAAGTGTGACTCTTCCAAATGAAGAAACGTCCACAGTGAAAGCAGCAGCAGCAACATGTAAATGTTCAGCTTTGCTTTTCCTCCACTGTGTGGAGATCATTACGCTATTGGAATTGGTCCCCAAGGATGAACAGGGGACTAAAGTACAGAGGGGTTGGTCTGTGGTCTGTGCCAGGGTCCAGCAAACTGCACAGACCCGGAACTGAATCTGATCTGCAGCCTGCTTTTGTAAATAACGTGTTACCAGAACTCAGCCACACCCTTCCTTTGTTATCTTGTCACTTACACTCTGTAACAGCTGAGATGGGTAGTTACCAAAGAGAGAATAGGGCCCGGGAAGCCCCAAATATTTACGAGCTGACCCTTTACAGAAAACGTTTGCTGAGATCGGCTTTTTGCTATCAAAATTACCAACATAAGAAGATATTTCCTTATTACCCATAAAGTGAGGAGCAAAGCAGTGGGCTACTCTTAATAGCACATTCCCAGAGCTTTATTGCCCTTCACTGGTGCCAGAGAAAGGATGGAAGCTTCGCAAAGAAAGTGTGAGATTTAGAACAAAGTGTATCACTGTACATGCCTTATCACAGAAAAGGGTCAGGCAGAAATGGGGATTGAAAGACACATTTGCCTGGAGGGAAAAATGACATTTAGAGGTCCTTTAAGGACAAGTAGATTCTGCAAAGAAAAGAAAGTTCATTTAAACGATTTCATCCTACTTGCTTTCCATGGAGGTGACAATCTTTTATGACTTTGTTTTCTTTCTTTTGTAAAGGGCAAGTGATATTTCTCTCCAAGAGTTACTAATGTGTACCATCGCCTTTGGGTCACTGCCTTCCAGATAAAGCCATGACTGTTACTTTCCACAATGGATTTCTTCCTTTCATGATTAAATGCGATGCTATCTATTAAATGTGTAATTGAACACTAATTCACGGCTGCTGCGTTTATTGACTCACCCATTGTGTTTGATACGTGTATATTCACTCACTGTATAAGGTATGTGATTTATATGCATATGTATTTATAAATACATAGGAATATGTATTTATTCCTTTTATCCCACTGGTTGTTTCTTCTTAATCTCTTTTGCTGGTTTCTCCTCATCCTCCAGTCTTTTTTTTTTTTTTCGGCCATGCCGTGCGACTTATGGGATCTTAGTTCCCCGACCACGGATTGAACCTGGGCCCTTGGCAGTGAAAACACAGAGTCCTAACCACTGGACAGCCAAGAAATTTCCTTTCCAGTCTTCTAAATGTTGAAATACTCCAGGCTAAGTCCTTGGGTCTCTTCTCTATGACCTACTGCTTTGATGATCTCATCCAGGTCTGGCTTTAAAAATCATTACAGTAAGTCCCCTACATATGAACAAGTTCCATTCCGAAAGTGCGTTCCCGGGTCCAATTTGTTCGTAAGTTCAACAAAGTTAGCCTAGGTACCCAACTAACACAATCAGCTTTACAGTACAGTACTGTAATAGGTTTATAATACTTTTCACACAAATAATACATAAAAAACAAACACAAAAAATAAAGAAAACATTTTTAATCTTACAGTACAGTACCAGCAGTACAGTAAAGGAACCAGCAAAGAAAACAGAGACCTGGGCAGTCAAACAGGTGGCGAAAAGTCAGGACAGGTAGTTAGAAATCAAGTGAAGGGAGCCTTAAAGCCACAGGCAGCCCTGAGTTTCGGGAGGATGAGAAACGAGAAACGAAATGGGACATGAGTTTTGTGAAGATAAATGAAGGGGTCTGGGGAAGATGGGAAAGGGTTAACTTAAAGAAGACAGCTGACAGTTTTTCCTCCAAGAAGGAAAAGAGAGAGATTATCTTGGGGGTGGTTAAGGCTGGAGAAAGTGTGACAGCAGGAAAGGATGCGATGTTGTCAAGGACATTTAGTTGCTCAAGAGCAGCGGAGGGAACTGAGCTGAGATCTCTGATATTCCATTGAGGAGGCCATTCAGTGCCAGGTGTGTGCTCCAAGGCTTAGTGCCCAGAGGTGTGATTTTTATCCTCAGCTCTTAGAAAATGAGAGCTGGATACCAAGCAGCTTAGGGAGGCCATTGATTTTTCTCTTAGAAAAGTGGGGTCCCTTCCCTGCAGCTGGGAGGAGGTGAAAACACGAGGCCTCTCATCACGTTGAATCATCGACAATCTCTGGTGGATTTTCTCCGCAGATGGGGCATTCACGTACACAATCTCACCAAAATGCAAGCTACGGTAATAAGTTTCGCTGACAGATTCTCTATCATTCCTTTCCCTTCCTCTCTCCAACAAACCTTTTTCCCCTTTTCCTAAGTCATCTGCACACTGGACTAGGGAAAAATGGGCCTTGAATGCCTTTCCCACATGGGGCTGTGACACTTGAATCTTTGTTCAAAAGTTATTTCATAGGCTATCACAGAAAAAAAAAAAAAAAGAGACCCTAGATACATACACTGTCTTGTTCTAGCTTCTTCCCATGCTCCACATGGACTGGAATTCTGTCTTAATCCATTTTTTTTAATTTTGGTTTTCCATTTACCACCCCAAAGCCATCTTCTATCAGTCTTAAAGGTGAGGGAGCATCCCTTTTACTCTGTGCCCACCTTGAGTCTAGACTCAGGGTTCCCATAACCCACCCATGCTCCAGATCTGGTCCTGTGAATGCAGACAAGTAATGTTGATCCTACTGATGCTTTCAAGAGAATTTAGAACAAAAGAATGCATTGCCCAGGAAAACTTCATAAAATTCATTTCTCCCCTGGGTCTCCATGTTTCCACACAAAGTCTCTTGTTTCCTTTAGTTCATCCCTACATAGTGTGATTTTCCGACTCTGATCTTTCTTCATAATTTTTCTCTGAATGCAATCCAGGTTGGTATGATTTCTCTTTAAAGGCCCCTCTTAAAATATCATGTTCAGAATGTAATACAATGTCATAGAGAGAACGTTACCAGTGCAAAATGGAGTCAGCTCATTGCTTCCGGTTTTTTGACACTAGCATTCTATGTCTGCAGCCTGAAAATGTGTTAATTAAGCTCTGGGGAGACCCAGCTAACTTTGGACTTATACTGAATTTATGGGTTAAACAACCAGATCTTTTTAATTTTTTTCAATTTTACATGTGTTTCTTTTCTTTCTTCTTTATTGGAGTATAATTGCTTTACACTTCTCTGTCACTATCTGCTGGTCAGAATGGCCATCATCAAAAAAATCTACAAACAACAAATGCTGGAGAGGGTGTGGAGAAAAGGGAACCCTCTTACTCCTCTTGGTGGGAAAGTAAATTGATACAGCCACTATGGAGAACAGTATGGAGGCTCCTTAAACAACTAAAACTAGAACTGCCATATGACTCAGCAATCCCACCACTGGGCATATATCCTGAGAAAACCATAATTCAAAAAGATACGTGCACCCCAATGTTCATTGCAGCACCATTTACAATAGCCAGGACATGGAAGTAACTTAAAGGTCCATCAGCAGAGGAATGGATAAAGAAGATGTGGTACATATATGCAATGGAATATTACTCAGCCATAAAAAAGAACGAAATCGTGTCATTTGCAGAGACATGGGTGGACCTAGAGACTGTCATACAGAGTGAAGTAAGTCAGAAAGAGAAAAACAAATATCGTACATTAACACATATATGTGGAATCTAGAAAAATGGAATAGATGATCTTACTTGCAAAGCAGAAATAGAGACACAGACGTAGAGAACAAATGCATGGACACCAAGGGGGAAAAGGCAGGGTGGGGTGAATTGGGAGATTGGGGTTGACTTATAATACACTTCTATGTATAAAATAGATAATTACTGAGAACCTACTGTATAGCACAGGGAAGTCTACTTGGTGCTGTGTGGTGACTTAAATGGGAAGGAAATCCAAAAAAGAGGGGATATATGTACACGTATGGATGATTCGATCACATCTTTATTTTTTTTTTTTTTTTTTTTGCGGTATGCAGGCCTCTCACTGCTGTGGCCTCTCCCGCTGTGGAGCACAGGCTCTGGATGCGCAGGCTCAGCGGTCATGGCTCACGGGCCCAGCCGCTCCGCGGCATGTGGGATCTTCCCGGACCGGGGCACAAACCCGTGTCCCCTGCATCGGCAGGCGGACTCTCAACCACTGCGCCACCAGGGAAGCCCCACATCTTTTTTTAATCTGAAAAAATAGCTCTTTCCCATCATGTACTTGGCATTGCGTCTATCCCCATTAAACTTTATTTCAGTCCAAAGTTCTAGCCTGTCTCAATTCACGTACTCAACATACATAGATTGCCTATAATGGCCAAAGCCTTCAGAATGCTGATTCTTCCACTAAATACATTAGCTAGTCCTCCTTGCTTTTTGTCTGATCACAAATTTAATTATTAAATGCCTTGTCTATCTTTATCCAAGGAAGAGCGTCCAGGGTCACGCGTACAGAGGCCCTGGGAGCATACAGGTGCATGTATTGGGCCAACCCTGGAAACAAAGTTCTGGGGCCCTAATCTCTGTGCATAATCTGGGGCTGGTTCGTGATCTGAATGCAGGGTTTGGGAATCCCAAGGGCAACAGATCCTAAAGACCAGGTAGACAGCCAATAACCAAGGGATCAATGGGTAAGTAGTAGAGTCAGGGCAGAAATAGAACAGAAATTCAGGAAAAGGACAAAAAGGAACATCACCTAAAATGAAAATAGCTATCAGTGCCAGGGGCTGGGAACTCTGGGTGTTTTTTGGAATGTTATTCTCCGGAGTTGCATATAATATTTAAATGACTAAAAAAAAAAGACAAGCAATGCAATAATATTTTTCATAGTCCTTCTGCTGTCAGTCATGAGAGTGTGTCAGAACCTCCTCAAGGTCATCTCGAATCTTCCCATATCTTCGTTCATCTTTGCTTATTTAATCATCATCCCCTCCAGCCCAGTTCTGTGACTAGGGAAGTATCCACTCCAATCCTCAGCGGCTTAAAACAAAATTTATGCTCAGAAACTGCCCTCTGGGCAGGGCTGGGGAGGGAGAGAGTCTGTTTCTGCTTCACTCCCCTTTGGCCTCAGCCTTTTGAAGCTGGGGGCTAGAATCTGAAGGCTTGTTCATCTGCTTGGCAGCTGGGCTGGGAAGACTCAAGAAACTGGAGGCTGGAACACTGGGGGTTCCCCAGACATAGCTACCTCCACGTGGTCTCCAGCACGGTGGCTTCGTGATGGCCAATTTCTTATATGATGGCTCAGAGCTCCAGAGCTAGTGTCCCGAGAGAGAGACCAAGCAGAAACCCAGCCCCGGAAGGCAGAGTGTCACTTCTGCTGCATTTTATCATCACAAGCACTTCACAGAGGCTGGTCCGTCTTCAAGAAGAGGGAAATTAGACCTCACCCACTGGGGGTGCGGGGGGCCGGTGGGCGTCAAACAACGTGCAGATAATTTAAAAACCATCGCTACTCTTTTGTAACTTCGACTTATAGACTCCCACACTTCATCATCTGTGCCTTCATTGATACGGTCTTTTAGCTTCCAGCCTCCCAGCTGAATCTTGGTTTCTGGCTTTTCTTCCTCTCTGGGTTGGTATTTTTCAGCCTGCCTCCATCACTGTATTATTTGTTCAGCTTTACCATCTCTCTCTCCTGTTACGAAGGGTAATTTCTGACAGAAGCACCTATGGGCGGGTGAAGGGATGCATCTTGTGACATTTCCTCCCCCTGCAAGTCTCAAGACTGAACAGTTGACAGGGCGAGAATGTCGGTAGCAACCATACACGAGGTTCTGAAGTTATCTAGAAGCTCCTGACCCACTGATCTGGGTCCGGGGCTTGCAGCCTCGGCCCAGGGGGAGATTACGGTGGAGAGCTGCGAACACCCTCAGCTGTTGGTGGGAGTGGCCGGCACTTGGACACCCAGGCCCCCACCCCAAGCTTAGAGGAGGTGGGCTTCTATCTATAGAACTAGCTAATCTGTCTCTGCTTGAGGTGATGGAGATACTCAGGGTCCAGTTTATTTCACACCAACACGAGCTCTTATCACTTGCATTATTGCTCTAAGGAGACTGAGAAAGATTCCCATCAAGCACATTTAGTGCAAAGAAAGGGCCTCACTGAGTCCAGCTCTCCTGTGGTCAGTGGGCATCACACCTAGATTCCCCTCGTAAACAGAACATAAACAGCCCATTCAAATTAAGAGCTTGTTAAGAACCCACATCCTGTAACCAAGGTAGCAGCTGGCTGCAGCCTCAGAATGGAGGTGAAGATTCTGTTATTTCCCTGGGGTTCACAAAACGACCCCTTTACAAGTGCGATCTCCCCATGTAAGAGATTCCATTGTATTTTGAAATTTTTGAAATTTCAGGGCAGACTTATACAAACAGACATTAAAAGTAATGCCTGTGTGCCTGGTGGTTTGACAGCAAAGGGTGTATGAAGGCGGACTCTGAGCCATGGTCTTGGGGAGTCTCCCCAGAGAGAGAAAATGGATTTTAAATGTGAAAACAAAAAAGCATCCACGTGGAATGCCTTGAGAGATCAAAATGGAGAAAGAAGTCCTGAGCACAACTAGTTCTCTTTATTGGATGGCCCAAGACAGGAGCCGGTGATCTCCACTGTGGAGATGGGTGTGGTTGGACGTACAAATGTAGTGGACCCGTTTGCCTTGGGCCCTGAGCTGTTGAGGTTTCCTACGCAGACTGTAGGCTAAAAAGTCGCTCATTCATTGATCAACAAAGCCAAGTTTGTGAGCAAGAGATGATTCTGAAAAAGCTGGAGAAGGGGTCAAAACTGATCAGAAATAAACTCGTTAGAGACACACGCAAAGGGGGATTCAGCTCTCTCCCAGTCCACACCCCCCCACCACCACCAAGCTCTCTTCTTTCCCACCAAACACATGAACATCCACGGTACTCGGGCAAAGGCTGGCGGAATGCGAGCTTGGGGAAGAAAGAACGGAAGGTTGTGGTCTGAAAACGGGCCACAAGCCCTCACTGTAGAGCCAAGGGCATTAAACACAGTTGCATTCACCATGTTTTTATTTTCAAGAAAAAATTAGGGACTCCCCTTCCCCCAGCCCTAAAGCGACTTAATTTCTCAATACAAGAGAACGAGAGCTCTCTCTCATCTGACATCACAGAGGACTTTCAAGCCAGAGGTTCAGTGAGACTTTTCTAACCCGTTGTGTCCAAAGTGGGACCCGTTTCCCAGATTGGAACCCACATGGGACGGGTGGTGGAAATCGCAAGCAGACTGTGCATTAGATCTGTGGCTTTTCTGCTGCGTCAGCGTCATGCATGTTATGTTGTCCAGTTCAGGTGACAGGGCTTCTGCCTCGTCTACTCCTTTCCCTGTGGTCCTCCTGTTGGAGCCCATTTGGATGGAGCTCCGAGACCCCACCCACACACTTGTCAGTGGCTCTCCCGAGGAAGGACGTTTAGTCGCTCTCTAGCCAGTGACCGGGGAGAGTTTCACACCAGTTTCGAAAAGCTGCCTGGGCCTGGATTCTCTGGGTGCTGACCTTCATACGATGGACCAGATGCTCTTAGAACATCGAAACCTGGACTCCTGGCCACCTCTACCCTATGGGACCAGATCGAGTGCTGGGTTCTTCTAGCAAATGTTGGCTTCTTCCCTTCTCCAGTGAACAAACAAGGATAGTAAAAAGAAATTACACATGGGAATTTGGGTCTTTTTTAGATCACTCTACCTATCAGAGAATGCCTCCTTTTCAGACAGATATAATTTAAAGGGAAAGCTTGATTCCCACTGCCACTGTTTGCAGTAGCAGAGAAGAAGGGACACCCTCAGAGAGGCTGGGATGTTTGGGGCTCTGTGTTAAAGTTCTTATGCCCCCCAATACATTAACAGAAATGGCCAGAAGAGCTTGGATGAGTGCCCCATGGGTGTAACGCAACAGCTATGAGCACGGGTTCCCTTCCCATCTCCTTCCCTACTTTCTTCTCCATCCCTCATGAGGTCTGTGGGACATGGGTACTTGGAGGGGGTGAGTGTATTCTCACTTCCAAGCTCCCGAGGAAAATGGGGGGAGGCTTCTCTTCCGTGCTGGTCTGGTTATTTCAGCTGGGGAGAAATTCATCGGGCTAGAAATAGTATCTCTTGGATTTCTCAAATACCTTTCTTTCAAAGAGCACTTATTCCAGGTCGTTAAGAGCCAGGCTGCCAGCTAATCTCCTGAGGTGGAAGAGGAGGGTTCAGCTGTTCCCTAGACACTCCTCTCATCATTTGATTTTATTTTTGTGACGTTATTCCTTAGCCACTCTGACTTACACCAATTTGGAAGCTTCTCTGTAACTCTGCCAGAAACCGTGGCTTTTACAGCGTCCTTCTCCCAAGGTGGAGGGCCATAGCTCCCAACGCTGGGTTTTCGCTTTCAATGTGCTTCTATCCTCTTTCCAACTTTAAGCAAGAGATTACTAGCTCTTGCCCCTTTGCAGTTTTTCTGTTCTCCTCACTGCTGTGGGTAATGCATCTTGGTCCTTCTTACGATAATTTCAGTGGGGTTTGGGGAGACACAGGAGGAGGAAGAAAAAGCCTTGTGCTCAGCCGCCATCTTGAATTGGAACTTGGAAAGTATTTCAAAAAATAAATATTTCTGGGCTCCAATCCCACGCCTTCTGAATCTGAATCACCAGGTGTCCTGCCCAGACAAAAAGTAAGTTTTTTTTTGTTTGTTTTGTTTTTTCAGTACGCGGGCCTCTCACCGTTGTGGCCTCTCCCGTTGCGGAGCACAGGCTCCGGACGCACAGGCTCAGCGGCCACGGCTCACGGGCCCAGCCGCTCCGCGGCATGTGGGATCTTCCCGGACCGGGGCACGAACCCGTGTCCTCTGCATCGGCAGGCAGACTCTCAACCACTGCGCCACCAGCGAAGCCCATGTTGCTTTTTTATATATAAAAAAAAAATCCCCCTTGGTGGCTCTGAAGCAAGCCCTCTCTGGAACAGTGATTGGAGCTCAGACCCGTTGAAGTCCCAGCTCCCCCCAACCCCCAGCCTGCTCTTTTTCTGCTGTACCAGCCATTCAAACGATTTATATTTCCTTTTTGCCTGCCGTGATATTTCATTGTTTTGCACTTTTGAACATGCTGATCGAATTGCCTGTGTTTCATGTCTCACCTTTTTCACTTAATAAATTCTGTTCATTCTTCGTTCTGTCTCTGATGGGAAGCCTTTCTAGGTGCTCTCCTGTCTCCTACGCTGCCTGTCAACAGGACCTGGCATGGAATGGGTACTTGATAAAATGCCGTTGAAATAACATTGAATTATATTAGAATTCAACCAGGTTGAATGAACAGAGTGGAAGAAGAATTTTAGCAAATAACTGAAAATTATGGGAGACCAAAGACCATCTCTATCCTTCTGGGCTAATTAAAGATGAGAAATTAAATCTCTCTTAAAATATTTAAGAAGACCGTAAAATCTTAAACATGTAAATATTTAAGAAGACTCTAAAATAGTTAAGACTGGAAGAATGTGTACGTTTATTTGTATATTTGCCGTTTCAGCCTCAAAGACTTCTATGTCATCTCTCATTCTCATCCCTGCCTTTAAATCTAATGCAACGCCCCAGCTCAGCGATGAGCCGCCATTCTAGCTCCTGTGACATCAGGCCAGCTGTGTCTTAAAAGACAATTAAGCTAAAGGGAAGTCTATGTGTGGGGAAAAGCTACCACCATCACTGCTGTAACTGTGGTCACTGAAGGCACCGAGATTAGAAGCACAATCCTTTGGATTTTAAACGTGATAAGAAAGACAGAAACAGATTCATATGCCAGCAAAGACACAGCCATGTTCGTTCAGACCTATTTTCAATTGTGTCTCTTGGGAAAAGCTTACTTTCCTGCAGCAAAATTGGAAAGGGTTTGGACTGGAGGAACTCAGGTGAATGAGCGTATATGTTAATTTACTAATTAGCTTCAGGGACTTACATTTTGTCACCCTGAATGCAAAACTCAATGCTTCCCATAGTGCCAGATGCTTTCACAAATCAAATCCCACAGACAGGAATAATTTCTCTCTTGGGGGGTGAATTTTATAAGCTGTTATATTACCCGCCATGTTTGCGACTAACAGTCTTGGGGTTCTATGGATTGTGTAACTCAGAACTCTTTGGGCCATGGTAGGACTAAGACAGCCAATCAATTCAATTCAAACGTTTACTGAATATAGGAGTCTGAGGTCCAGGAGACAGGACTTGTCTTTTCCACTTTTGTTACTGCAGCACGACCTACAGTACTAGGTAGCTAGCAGGTGACCAAGAAATATTTGTTAAATCACAGATGGATCATAGATGGACAAAGTGGGAAGCTGGTTGAATAATACGCTGCCAGGGTCTGTCCGTGATGAACTCATGGTCTAGAGCAGGGATCATGCACTCAGGTGTCTACAGGGCCTGGAAGGTAGAAATAAATCAGCGAAATGGATTGATAAGAAAAATCGGTGGCCAGAAATATATTCGATCTTCCTCTGTTTTTCCAGATGTGCTGTTGTAAAGTCACAACAGAAATATGTGTAATATAGAATAGCATCAATTTGAAAATTAACATATGCATATATTTGAATATGTAATTCATTACACATTTCAGTTTATATTTTATGTATTTTTATTTTGTTAACTCATTATACTTTGGATTAGGACATAGAAATCTGACCACGGCTCTTGTTTGGGTTTTTTGGTTTTTTTTTTTTTGGTATTAAGATGACAATGTCAAGTCTTGTGTTCCGTGTTTAATGTTAAGCCCTTTAACGGGCTGTGACATTTAGTTTTATTCAGTTTTATAACGAAAAACAGCTGTTCACAAATGTAGGGATTCTAAATGCAGAAAGATTCTTGCACAGTGATTGTTTTTAAAAGCAATGACTCTTGAAATATTTGCAATATTCTGCTTTTCTAACATCATTGTATTTACTTTTCTTTGGAGTGTAGGACAGTGATTTCCATTTGTAGCTTTTATTCAAATTATGAATTTTACACCTGAGTGTGAACTGAACCACGTTAGTTCATGTTCTAAAGTTTAAAATCAGAATTTTTTTGCTGTTCAGTCCTGAAGTCTATCATTTTGGAAATGTTTCACTTTCATTTCAGGAAATGGATTTCGGGAAGGGAAACTGGGGTATATGTTGGTGAAAGGTGGTGAGGTTTTTCTTTGAATTATACTAACATGCCTATTTTCCCCCAAAAGCTAATAAAAATCTCTGTCACCATGGCAAACCCAAATCCCTGGCATCCTGCCAGCTCTGAGTCTAATAAACATGAATGGTCTGTAGTTTTAGGCTAGGGGCAGGCAGTATTCATGGTGTTGTGTATATGAAAGTTTTAGTACAAAATTATCTCTGGGTGAATGAGTTAACAAATCGCTAACGACAAAGGCTTTGCACACTGTTACCATTTGGATTTTAGTACTACAGCAAGTACTAAAATATTAACCATGACCATTCCAGGAGCCACATCGTAGTCCAGTTTACTACTTTGGATGAGTCCACCTTAAAATGTTCAGGACTTTTCTCAATACAGGATAGTAGGTCATGCCCTGATATGTGTACCTATCATAGGCATCACGTCCAGAAGTTTCTATCAAACTTTGGTCTTATCAAATTTCTGACTGGAAGCATGAAGAAATGCAGATCTATTGGGAGATGTTATCTACATTCTCATCTGTAATAGAAAACATCATTAACCATCTATTTTCAAGCAACTCCTCCTGCAAGTTCTCAGCCTTAAGGTCAGCATTCTGGGCACAAGTGTTTCTGGTTAGACTTAGGTTTGTAGATACTCGTCTCTGTCCTGCACTGCTGCTCTCTAGAGATGCTGTTCCAAACCCACTATCTGAGAAAGTTTTGATGCCTGGGCAATTTTGTTTTTCACTTAATATATAAAAGTGTCTCACTTGCAGAATTATTTATTTTACTCACATTATAAATAAGCAAGTTGAAATTTTATTTTTTCATTTCGTTTTTTTAAAAATCATATTTTATTCAGGTAAAGCTTACCCTGCCCCAGGGAAACACAATAAAGGCTGTTACTCACATTTTCCCCTCACTCCTTCATGTCCCGATGGACACTGGTGTGGCCCTATGTGGCCCTGCCTGGTGTGACATGCCCCATTCTCCCGGGATCTGTGAGTATAACAAACTCTCTCTTAATGGTAGTCATCTCCTGATCTGTTGGCCTCACTATACCTGAGCAATAATAAATCCTGTATTTTAAAACAACGTGGGACTAGAAGTAACATGAAGTGATACCAATTCATACATTTGAACTACGTGTACATCCAGTTCTTGAACTGCAGTACTTTTATTTTTATACAAATACAGTTGACCCTTGAACAACATGGGTTTGAACTGTGTGGATTTTTTCTCCATAAATACATACTGCAGTACTATGACATCTGAGGTTGTTGACTCCATGGATACAGAACTGCTGATATGGAGGGCTGACTGTAAATTTACAGACAGATTTTCACCTGCACAAGGGTCAGTGCATTTAAGATGTATTTAAATGTCCTAAAATTTAAATTTTAAAATTTCATCTTAACTAATATTGATAATTTTCTTTCTTTCTTTCTTTGGTCACATGGTGCAGCATGCTGAATCTTAGTTCCCCAACCAAGGATTGAACCAGAGCCCCCTGCATTGTGAGGGTGGAGTCCTATCCACTGGACCACTAGGGACGTCTCTTTTTTTTTTTTTTTGCGGTACGCGGGCCTCTCACTGTTGTGGACTCTCAACCACTGCGCCACCAGGGAAGCCCGCACTAGGGAAGTCTCTTAACAAATAATTGTGAATAAATATTTTGATATTGGTTAATTATCACTTATAATTAAAAGAAAAATAACCTTTCGGAAATATATAATTTTTAAAATTGTTTTAAATTAAAAAATGTTTTACATTTCATTTATGCTTTAATGAAAATAAATTTAAATTGTGTACCTCTTAAGTAAAAACATGTTTTACCTTTAATCCTTTAGATCATTACTGTCAATAACAAATTATGTGACTTTTGATTATAACAACATAAATAATGATTTCACTTGAAATAAAGCCAACAAAATAAGCTAAATGCAAAAATATAAAATAATTTATAAATTATTTATATCTTTATTTTATCACTCATTCAAGCATCCTTGGTCCATCCACAGTACACCCACATGTGTGCAGTAACAATCAAATTTAGTTTTCATTGGTATTTTGATGACTTTCCATCAGATAGAGACCTTAGCTCTACCCATATTTTTAATTTTGTCATTAGGAAAGTGTATTTGTTAAAGTAGGAATATAAAACATATATTCCTCAACAGTTTGCTTAACTTACGGCCTTTAAATATTTAAGCGTGTGGTACACGGGCCTGTACTGGTATTCCTGCCTTGGCCCTACACTGTCAGCAGCAGGCTAGCAGACATACTGACTTCCTGTTTCTCAAAATGACAAGCCTCCTCCAGCCATGTCCTCTCGCAGGAAACTTCTTTCTCTGAGGTCTTCTCACAGCGGCCCCTGGGTCACTCATCTGAGCTTCAATGTCACCTCCAAGGGACGCTCTTCCCTGGATAAAGGCTCTATAGGATTCCCTTGTTTTGTTTTCCTTGTGTCTCGTATCACCACCAGATAGTTCCTAATCTATACCTTTGTTCATTTTCTGTCTTCTATCACTAGACCCTAGACAAATTAAATCAGAATCTTTGACGTCAGGTTCAGTTTGGGTATTTTTCTTAAAGCTTTCTTATATGAAGGCAGGGTTGAAAACCACTGCCCCGGGGCTACCCTTGGTTGTATGCTCAAGGAAACAGAAACAGGAACGGTCAGAAAGGCCTGTTTGCAATAGCAAAAAAAAAAAAAAAAGTAACTAAAATGTATGGCGCCGGGAAAATGGAGATGTAAGATATGGCATATTCATAAGGTACAATAAATACTACACATCAGTTAAAATAAATTTCTTTGAGCTACATAAATCAACGTGGATAAATGCCCCCATACACAAGTATGAAAAGCAAGTTAGGGAAAAATATGTATGGTGCAGTAGTATTTATTTAAAAAGCTAAAAAATGATGCAAAGTGATGCCTAATTGATGGATACGTACATCTGCAAGTAAATTTAAGTTTTTAAAAATTCCTAGGACGATTAACATCAATTTTGTGAAAGTGATTATTTCTCGAAAAGGGGGGTGGGTACAAGGACTAGGGAAGGAGAAGCAGGAGCTTCACCTCTTATTCTAAAGACTTTACTTAAATGTTCCATTTAACAGAGCTCATTCACTATGCTTTTCTGTGTCCTTGAAATCTTTTGTAATAAGCAAGAGATGATAATTTTGCAGTATTTTTGGAAGCACTATCAGAACTTCGTGATCGTTTTGGTCAGTTCTCTGGGCTCTCCAGTTTTGTGGCAAATATTGTCACAACTTGCTTCTAACTCTTCATCAATTCAGACTAACGCAGAAAATTTGAGAGCCATCTGGGGCTTCACAGCATTGTAATCAAGAAATTTTGCCCCTGCCATTTGGGGTGCTATGTAATCCTACTTAAATTCTTCCATTGTCAGAAAAGTTCTAAATACTGTTTTAATCCCTGTGCTCAAGGCTCCTCTGTTCATTCATTTGCTTATTTATTGAGTGAGTATTTGTTGCACATGTTTACAAAGCGAGGGCGTGGGTAGAATTCTGTTCTGTCCTGAGCCTCTTCTTCTGCCTTGGGGTCTAAAATTAAAATATTACTTTCGTTGGTGTACGGCAGGTGCTTTTCAAATAACTTAAAAACTGTCACAATTAGAATAGCTTTCATTTCTATAGCAATATATTTCATATGTTCTCACCCATGTCATGATATGTGATTTAAATTCCTCAAAGGTCCCCACAGAGCAAAATTCACTAACAGAACAGTCTAAACAGAAAGACCCAGGGCTTGTGCAGACTGACAGGATGCGGGTGCGGGCGGTTATTCCTGCTCTGGAGCCGCAACTCTGGCTGTATTGAATCTCCAGAGAACCTTAGAGATTTGCTATGATTTATAACAGTTTAAGTTTCTCGAGGACACAGATTATGTCTCCCCGCTTGTCCACATATCCGTCATTGGTCCATGCCGTTATCCAGGTTTTTATTTAATAATAAATAACTTCCCTTTCCTATTGCTGGGTACTTGGTATCATCCCCTCGACTTAAACCATTAACATTAACTCATAATTAACTATATGAGTACAAATTAGATAGAGCCTGTGAAGTTACAGCTTTATGAGGAGCGAGGGATGCTGCACGTCAAAGACTTCTTTTTTATTCACGTGTGAAAGAAACAAAACTTTTCAGGATTCAATTGGCTGGAGGGAAATGTCATGCCAGCATGTGCAAAATGACGGGGGGACAGCTGGCTGGAAAGGCGTACATCAGAAACCAGCCTCACCTCCTTGCTGTGGAAATTGACACCAGGATGTGTATAAATAGTGCTCTCTGTTCCCCGGTGCTGGCAGGAAGAGCAGTGGGTCTTTAAATGAAAGCCACCACTGTGTACAGCTCGGAGGCAGGCTCAATGGTTTCCTTATAGAAGGCCTGAAAACAGGGGTCCCATGGGCAGGGCACGCTGTGACAATGTCATGTTTGCTGGGGGGACGGGGCCCCTTTGGGGCTCAGGGCAGAGAGGGCTCCAGTGTAATGGCTCCGTGAAAACATACAGGCTCCAGTTACCCAGCAGAAGTGACTAAAGGTAACCCAGATGCTCAGAGCAGCGTACGAGCCAGCCTGAGACCCTTCACATCCTTGAGCTTTCTGCTTCTTCAGTTTGGAGAGTCGGGGGAGGCCACCCCAGATGGATGTTCACAGCCTATTCCAAACTGCGTTTTTAATCGTGCTGTCTGAGTTCAGCTACATCCCATAACCACTCCTCGAAGCCCCAGGAGATCTTATTTTTCCATAAGCAACATGGAGTCCCCCCCGATTTCCAGCCCTTGGACTTGGTTCTCTTTGAAGAATGAGGCTGTAGCTCACCCATCCTGCACTTCCCTATAACCCTGTGCCAGATGCAGTTAGAGTCAGTGCTCAGTTAACATTCAATAAATAAACAGCCTTTTCAATTCTCCGCCTGGGACCCGCCTCTCCGCAACAGCAGTGATGTCCCAGAAGAGGGCGGCCCCCTAGGTGGGCTCTGGAAGAGCTCTGTCTTAGGTGTATTGATTGGCTCAGTTTATAAGCACATTGACTTCAGGGAATGGGAAGAATAAACTTCAGGAGACAAGTCAGGGGAGGGCACAGCATGTCATCGTTCCGGGCAGCTCATTGGTTCAAATGCAACCCCAGCAAATCCAACACACGTGACACCAAATCTGGGACTGATCAAAAGTTGGCAATAACCCCATGCCACACTGGATAGCATACAGAAGCGCAGGCTCATTTGTTTTCAGGTGACTACGGAACAAAGCAGGGGAGTGTCACTTCCCCCACGCTGCTGGGGGCTGCTTAGGGAGCTGCCTCTTTCTGTGAATCTGCAGTAGTTCCGTGTCAGGATGTTGGTGCCTCATCTGCTGTGCGAAGGAATGAAGGCCCTGGACGAGGTGACGGCACATGGATGTTCTGTGGCTGAAATCTGTCCTTCCCCGAGTCTCTCGTTCAAGACCACAGAGAGGGGACCCAGGCTGGGTGCATCCACCTCGGACCTCTTTCTCCAGCCTGTAGCCACACACTCTCCCTCACGCATCCATTTAATCTCTGTCGTGGCAACTACGGAACAAAAGCAACTGTTTGCTCTGCTGACCTCACGTCTTTCGGGCTGTCGACCTAGGTACAGCTTGCTGGGCTCTGGGGCAAAATGTTTATGTTTGATGAACTCAGTTTTAAAGCTTGTCATCCATGGAGGAACTGAAGCTCCTGGACTTACCTGCCAAGTCAGTAGCCTCTGACCAATAGTATACCTTCTATCTAGTCTGGCAACAAGAAGAAAGCAATTTTAGATGAGATTTTTATTTGGTATGATCCAAACTCCAGGTTGTCTCTCTCAGGAGTCAGAATCATCCCACAGGAGTGCTTTTAAGTGATGTTATTCAAGGAAAAGGACCCAATCTACATTCCGATTCCAACCAATTATGTCTTAACTCAGTTTATTTTCTTAGGTTTTAAATACTTTTCTATTAAAAAAGACTTTAAAAGTGTAGTTCTATGATGATTCAAAGGACTGCCGCTGTGCCTTCAGCAAAAAGAAAACACACAGAATACATTTAAATGAATTACAAAGTGTATTATACTCTGCAAATCAGCATTAAAATGCACATTAATTTTTGCAGCTCTTAAATACTTCAGTTGCCGAGGAACTGCCTCCATCCTATAATTGAAATAGCTCTTCAGATGCAATTTAGTTGCTGATTGGTTTTTAAGTATTTTAAAAAGCTAACAGCTCAGATGGAAAAGGAGGGTATACCCTTGAGTTATAAGTAGGAGCACAGATGTCATCATGGGTGGACCCATCAGGCCACTGCCAACCGCGATGATTTTCTCCAGAGAAGGGGTGTTCTACCCTGAAGGCTGGCACACCGTCCACTGTTCAGGAGACCCTAGAGCTGGCTCGACATCAAATCGAAGACCTCAGTTGGGAGGGAGTTATGACCCTTTGAGTGAATTAACCAGGTCTCTTTTCCACTCTGCTCCTTATCTACACATTCCATACTTTCTCCTCTTGCCTTTTGTTACCCCTGGCTTTTTGTCAGTTTCAAGAAATGTCAAGTAGGAAAAGAAGAGGCAAAACAAAAAAGCAAGTCCACTTTGCTATTCACCGTCAGGTGAATATCTACAGGTGTAAGTGGGAAGAGGTTTCAACCAAATGTCCACATCAGGCATCGGAATGCTTTGTGGATTTTATGTTATGGGCTATGTCCTGCAGCAAAAGGATATTGCAAGGTGGCCGTGTCCCCATAGCAACGCTCAATAACTTTAAGATTAAAAAGATAATCTAGGGATGCTTAGCCGTGTGTCTGCCTCTTTGATATTAATAAAGTCATTTTGAACTCACTGCTGGGAATAACAGTATGTGTTGGAGAAAACATGGGATATACAATTAGTTCCACAAATCTCACAGTAACTGAGGGTCCATGGTCAGGTCACCTAAATTCTTCGTTTCTTAACTTTCTTCCATGACAAACAGTATTAATGATATGCTAATTAATTTACTTATTAATATATTAGTGAGATATTGTTGGAATGTTCTAAAGTTGACATGTAAAGTAACAATGCTTGGAAACTACAAATTGCTATGTGAACACAGAGTGAATTACTGTTAGGGAATTCTGAATGGAGAGTTGGGTGAGGACTCTAGTGAGCTCGCCAGAAGGGAACCCTCAAAAGCCTTCAAATCGTTTCGTGCACTGTATCAAATCAGACGATTTGTAGGCAGTAAAAGATTCAGATTCAAAGACAGGTTAACTGTGGTCTGTGGATTCTGTCTCTCTGTTGAGGATCCATCCAAAGGATGAGCAGGTAAAGTTTAGGTTATGGAAAAATCTACTCTTTTTAAAATTAATTAATTTCTTTCTTTAATTGAAATATAGTTGATTTACAATATTATATGAGTTGCAGGTATATAGCCTAGTGATTCAGTATCTGCACAGATTATACTCCATTATAATCTGTTTGTAATGGCTATAATTCCCTGTGTTGTACATTATATCCTGTTACTTATCTATTTTATACATAATAGTTTGTACCTCTTAATCCCTTACCCCTATCTTGCCCCTCCCCCCTTCCCTCTCCCCACTGGAAACCACTGGTTTGTCCTCTATATCTGCAAGTCTGTTTCTCTTTTGCCACACACATTTGTTTTTTATTTTTAGATTCACATATAAGTGGTATCGGTAATTGTCTTTCTCTGCCTGACTTATTTCACTAAGCATAGTACCCTCTAGGCCTATCCATGTTGCCGCAACGGCAGGATTTCATTCTGAAAAAATCTACTCTTCGTACTTTCTTTTTACCTACAGCATGTGAGGAGAAAAAGGGATGGAGATAGAGAAAGAGCTTGGCTGATAATAACAAAAGTAATAATGACAACATCTAACTACCGTTCCTTGTGTAGCTGAACTGAATGCCCAGCAATTAGCTCCCTATTTTATATTCATTGTAATCTTCATAAAACCCCATGAAGTAGATACTATAAATATCTCTTTTTATAAACGAGGACACTGCAGCCTAAAGAGGGTAAGCGTTGCTCTCAATCTCATACAAGAAGTGGTAGCAACATATCTATTCTAACGTGACTTTTTTAAACTTAAAGTACATTATGTATAACTGTACAGATTGTTAAGAAGTCACTGCAAAATATATCTCACTCTGTGTCACTCACATGAACTCTAGTCTGTCCTGAAAGCCACGGGTTGTTAAGAAAATTCATTCAAGTGTGAAGAAGAGTAGAGAGAAGAGATTTCAGGTGATAGAGTTTTCTTTTTTTCTGATTGTGATACGTCTTACCATGTCTAGTTTATTCGTCTTATGAAAAACTTAACACAAAGAAAAAGGTGTCCTACATCTGTTAAGAGAAAAAGAAACTCACCACTGACCGAGGAGCTCAAGAAGAGATGCAGAATGGATCACCTTCAAGTACCATGATGATTTAATTCTCTTCAATAGATCATTCTTTTTTATTTTTTTTTAATTAAAAAAGATTTTTTTGGCAGTGCCACGCAGCTTGTGGGGTCTTAGTTCCCCCACCAGGGATCGAACCCCGGGCCCTGGCAGTGAAAGCACTGAGTCCTAACCACTGGACTGCCAAGGAATTCCCTAGATCATTATTTAAATTATACTGTCAAAATCTAAATAAAATATGCAGAGACTCCCAGAGCACCTCTTCCATAAAAATCTCAATGGAAGTTGAAAAAACAAAGCACATTATGGTCTATTTTCTTTGAAAATATACTGATGGCATTTGGAGGATGAAGTTTGAGCAATGCCCCCAAGAGCTCCCCTCTTTAGCCGAAAGTCTCTCAATCAGAGTGTTTTCGCTTTCCTCATTATGCAGGGTTTGTACGCTTAAAAAATAAACCTACCAAAAAAAAAAAAATCCAAGAGATAAAATGGTAGGTATGCAGAAAGGGTAGGGAGATGAAGAGGCTGTGGGATCTTTCTAGAAAGCACATCTTTCCTTCTGTGATGGAAAATCAAAACCCCTTGTTAGACACATGCCAATATGTACACGGTGTGGGGTAATGTACACTGCTGTCACTGGCGTTGAACATTGGCGCCCTCCTTTTTGATCTACACCATATATTGTCTGCAGCTATCAAGAGATTCAACTACAAGAGACACTGGAATCCTGAAGAGCCTCAAGGAGCTGCCCTTCACGTCCTGTCCCTCCTCGGAGCCAGCGGAGGAAAGGGGCGGACATCAAGGTGGGGCAGACGGAAGTCAAGGGCGAAAGTGACCAGCCCAGCAGAGGGAACGGCCAGGGAGGACTCAGAAGTGACATGCGGTCAAGGGTCTGAGTTCAGAGAATTCCAGAAAGTCTATTTTCTATTCATGATAGGACATTCATGGTTGTGAATAACACAGTTTGAAAGGTTTAAAACTCAGTGTGTCATTGTGCTGAAATAGATCTGTGCTGCGAGATTGCCAAGCTGGCATTAAAAAGAGGGAGGGCAGAAAAAGGAGGAAAGAAAGAGGAGGGGAAAAAAGTGCCCACACCATGCAGGCCCAGATGAAGTAAACCCTAGACCTGCCTGCTGCTGTATCCAGATGTTTCCAAGGAAGGTGGATCGCTCTTAATTGCACCTGAGACATACTAGGAATTTGGCTTTTTGGAAATCCAGGAAATTTCTTATCTTCCTATCAGTGGTTCCCTAACTGGATGGCAGACTAGGACCCCCTAGCGGTCTCTTCAAAATGACCTGATGCCTGGGCCCACCCCTAGAGATTCTGATTTTTTTAAAAAATTATTAAAAATATGGGATGCTTCATGAATTTGCCCATCATCCTTGGGCAGAGGCCGTGCTAATCTTTGTACTGTGTCAGTTTTCGTATATGTGCTGCCGAAACTAGTGTGAGAGTCAATTTGTTTGGGGCTAGTACTATTTTTTTTTTAATTCTTCTTCTTCTAAAATTCCTCCGTCAAGTCTAATGTGCAGCCAATGTTGAGAAATGCTGTTATGGAATTGCAAACATCTTTTTAAAAACTGCCTTGGGGCTTCCCTGGTGGCGCAGTGGTTGAGAGTCCGCCTGCCGATGCAGGGGACACGGGTTCGTGCCCCGGTCCGGGAAGATCCCACATGCCGTGGAGCGGCTGGGCCGGTGAGCCATGGCCGCTGAGCCTGCGCGTCCGGAGCCTGTGCTCCGCAACGGGAGAGGCCGCAACAGTGAGAGGCCCGTGTACCGCAAAAACAAACAAACAAACAAACAAAAAAACCTGCCTTGATCGCCTTCTCTTTGGCAGATGTTTTAGCACTTTGCTAATTGTAAGTGGAATGTCAAATCCTCCCTTCATGAGTTGGAGTTCCCCATGGAGTCTTCCCGGTGAGTTTTCCAGGGAAAAACCCTGACACAGGCTGAAGTGATTTCTGGGTTTCATAATTTCTAAGGTGCACATTCCACCCACCCCCCACCCCGACCCCCTCCCTACCGCCGCCCATTTTAATGCAGCAGAAATCAGGATGCATCTTACAATCACTGCGATTGTCCAGTCATTGCCGGACCAAGCTGCAGTCCCAATTAAGCTGTCGTTGCTTTTACACACTCTCGGTCATAGCGCTTCATATCTCCGGCACTTCCATTGTGTTATATGAATTGCTGCAACCAGATGTGTTTAATGATTTAATGGGTGCTTAAAAAGTCTCTAAGAAGATGATGCTATGATTTGTCATTAAAGCAAAAAGTTACTGAGTACAAAGAAGGGCAGGCAAGCAGAGAAGGGGGGGCACAGATTTGGTATTAGGAAAACAATTATTTGTCATTAAAGGAGTGACCGAAATTCCTCATGTTCTCACAAAGCAACAAGCCAAGTGCTTTCCGGGATCTGCAGGAGGACACGTGCACTCAGAGAGGGGGGCTCCTTCTGAGACCCTGCAAGAGGACTTCCCATCACAGCAGCCAAGCAAGAAAGCACTCACATCAAAACTCATGGAAAGGTGAGCAGTGGTTGGAAAGAACATCTGAGACCATTGTGGAGGACTTCTTTGGTTTAGAGAAAACTGTATCATCGATGCTTTAACTTTTTTTTTAATTTATTCTTTTAAAGTATAGTTGATTTTTAAAAATTTATTTTATTGAAATATAATTAATTTAACATGGATGCTTCAATGGCACAAAAGACAGTGTCACAGGTAAAGCTGCCCATCAATGATCGAGTTAAAAAGTCATATAGGGCTTCCCTGGTGGCGCAGTGGTTGAGAGTCCGCCTGCCGATGCAGGGGACACGGGTTCGTGCCCCGGTCTGGGAGGATCCCACATGCCGCGGAGCGGCTGGGCCCGTGAGCCATGGCCGCTGAGCCTGCGCGTCTGGAGCCTGTGCTCCGCAACGGGAGAGGCCACAACAGTGAGAGGCCCGCGTACCGCAAAAAAAAAAAAAAAAAAAGTAATATAAAAGCACATTTCCTGAATAAGAAACCAATTTATTTTATTTATTTAGTTATATTTTCCTTTATTTATTTAGTTATATTTTCCTTTTAAGGTATAAACAAAGACCAATACATTATTTTTAGATGCATAAGTAAATCTAAAAGAGCTCTTACAATAAGTATAACCTGAAACTTATAAGTAGTAAAAAAAAACTTTATGTTTGCAGTATGTTTTCTTCTTAGTAGTGCATAAAATAATCGTGTGTTTTTCAATCAACTGGTGTCAGAGTTGATGAATCCATAGTCTATAAGTCCTCTGCTAGCCACCACAGGGAAGGAGCATTGTTTTCTGATAATTCAAATGTTCTGGTTATTAAAGACAGAAAATCTCCAGTCTACGGCACAACTTTGTGCTTTCACAGAAAACCAACTTATAAAGATGTATAATGTCATAAAATATCATGAAAACTGACTAGCGTGTTCTCCTGAATAAGTAACTTTACCTCTTTAGACATCAGATTCCTCATATATACAATAATGGGGTGAAAAAATGGTTTCCAAGGACCAATCTCACCACAAGCTGTGGCAAAAAAAAAGGATCATCTAGGAGCAAGGAAGCCCAAACCTGGCACGGACAGACATTACGTAAAACATGTTTTATTTGGTATCGTATGATGTCACTTATGTGTGGAGTCTAAAAAATGATACAAATGAACTTATTTACAAAACAGAAACAGACTCACAGACATAGAAAACAAATTTATGGCTACCAAAGGGGAAAGGAGGGGGGAGCAATAACTTAGGAGTATGGAATTAACAGATACACACTACTATATATAAAATAGATAAACAACAAGGACCTACTGTATAGCACAGGGAACTATACTCGATATCTTGTAAAAACTTATAATGGAAAAGAATCTGAAAAAGAAATATATATATAGATATCTATATCTGAATCACTTCGCTGTATACCTGAAACTAACGCAACACTGTAAATCAACTATACTCCAATATAAAAAAATAGAGAAAAATGTTTTATTTGGAAGAATCAATCATGTTGCATTCCTCCTTCCACCATCTGCCTCCACTGCCTATGATCACGGCCAGGAAACTATCATTTGTTCACTCATTCATTCATTCACTCACCATGTGCCAGTCAGGGGCTCCGCATCGGGGATAAGAAAAGCATTGTGGGAAAGATGAGGCCCTCTCTGCCCTCTAAGAACTGGGGGCAGGTGGGCAGCAGTAGATTTTAGTATAATTATAGTTTTTGTGAGGACATGCAGCAGACTGCTCTTTCAGAATCAGAATCTTGCCTTTCAAGAGAAATTAGCTCCCTGTATATAAAAATAAGCAAGAAAAAAATACCATGCTTCATACCAATATCACCGCCCTCCCAGCCCCAGGGTCACAAAGAGCGTCTGATAGATCAGAGAAATCCTGGGGATACAGGGATGTTTATTCTTGATTAATCCACAGAGAACAGAGTCCAAGAAGGTTTTCCTAGAAAAAGATCTGACTCCGGAGGCTATGAGTCAATGTGAAGTTAGCCATGCTAAGAGGAGCTGGGCTCCCAGGGATTTGTGCTGGCAAAACACCAGCCCTGACAAATCCAATTCATTCCCACCAGCAAGAATGCGTAGTCACCGTATTAGATGGAATTTTACTAATAAATTGCTCCTGGCTCGCCTTGTGTTTGAACAAACAGCCCAACAATGAGAAGTCTTGCTTCAGAGAGAGGCTCCAGCTAAGCTGGAGCAAATTCAGGTATTAACTGAAACCCTTCACTAGCAACTAGTTAGGCAATTTGTACTCAATGGCCTTTAAAAAGGATTTTTCACCACTATGCAGAACAGTATGGAGGTTCCTTAAAAAACTAAAATTAGAACTACCATATGACCCAGCAATCCCACTATGGGCGTATACCCTGCGAAAACCATAATTCAAAAAGAGTCATGTACCACAATGTTCATTGCAGCTCTATTTACAATACCCAGGACATGGAGGCAACCTAAGTGTCCACTGACAGATGAATGAATAAAGAAGATGTGGCACATATATACAATGGAATATTACTCAGCCATAAGAAGAAACGAAATTGAGTTATTTGTAGTGAGATGGATGGACCTAGAGACTGTCATACAGAGTGAAGTAAGTCAGAAAGAGAAAAACAAATACCGTATGCCAACACATATATATGGAATCTAAAAAAAAAAAAAAAAAAAAATTGGTTCTGAAGAACCTAGGGGCAGGACAGGAATAAAGACGCAGATGTAGAGAATGGACTTGAGGACACAGGAAGGGGAAGGGGAAGCTGGGACAAGTGAGAGAGTGGCATGGACTTACATACACTACCAAATGTAAAATAGACAGTGGGAAGCAGCCACATAGCACAGGGAGATCAGCTCGGTGCTTTGTGTCCACCTAGAGGGGTGGGATGGGGAGGGTGGGAGGGAGACGCAAGAGGGAGGAGATATGGGGATATATGTATATGTATAGCTGATTCACTTTGTTATACAGCAGAAACTAACACACCATTGTAAAGCAATTATACTCCAGTAAAGATGTTAAAAAAAAAAAAAGAAAGAAAGAAGATACAGGGATGTGATTACAGCACAGGGAATATAGCCAATATTTTATAATAATTTTAAGTGGAGTCTAATCTATAAAAATATTGAATCACTATGCTGTACACCTGAAGCTAATATAATATGGTAAATCAACTCTGCTTCAATAGAAAAAGAAAGAAAACAAACAAAAAATAAAATAAAAAGTTTTCCCCCTTCAGAATAGCATTTTCATTTTTTATGATACCAGTCTTTCCGTGGTGTTTAAAGGAATAGAAGGAAGAATTTGTTTTTGTTAGATGCTGTTTCAGTCCCTGGGGGCTGGCCGGGCACAGCTCTGCTCAGAGAAAAGCTGGCAGAAAAGGGGGTTCGTGGCACGGCCGGCAGCAAACGGATCCAGGGCTTTGAGCCTCGTGCCTGCCGGATTTCTCCTTGAGGACTAGGGCCCTGGACAAGGTCCCCGGCTGAACGTGTAGCAAGTGTCACTATGGCTCAAGCAATGAGTCAAAACAAAAAAAAACCTAGTCAAATCGTCTAGGTTTTTTTTTTTTTCTGGATGACGACGAATTTCAGTAGCCATAACGCAAGCCCTTTCTGCTCCATTGCTTCATCTCCTCTGGCTCCAAAATTATTTGCCCTTAAATCAGCAATGATTATTTTGATCTTCCTGGATATCTTACATGTTATTGTTACTAGCGGAAATGGGGACAATCGTGGGGAGATGTTATACTAATATTTGCCCCTAAGAACATCTTCTAGGCTCTTAGAGGATGCCAGCAATGCCAGCAACACCTGCATTTTGATATGTAGAAGATCATCCTTTAATTCTTCAGTGTTCTCCTCTCTCCCTGAAAAAGCAATTGAAGGAGCCAGTACAATACATGCACGAGCTTTGTTAAAAATGATGTGTTAAGTGTGGGTGTGTGTATTTTCTCTCATGAGTGTGTGTGTGTGCATGTTGAAAAGGTTCAAATAATGTGTGCCAATGAGGCAATGGGGCACAGGAAGACAATTATTTGTTACTTCTGTATATACTGTGTGTTTGAAATTTCTACTGCAAACACATAGTCTTTTAACAATTAAAATTGAGATAAAAATGAAAAAGTAGGGCCCCAAGCAGATTTCAGAGAAAGTCAGAAAACCAGGGTGGATGGTGTATGTGTTACTAAGTAATTTATTTCCACTATTAATTCTGAGTATGCAGTCCCAATAGGATAGAGCTAAGACTTCACCTATTACTTGGTGTCTATGCACCCCCTCCTTGATTGTGAAACAAATACTGACAGGGCTAGTGTGTTCTGGAAGCCCTGATCCCAGGTAGGGCTGCCTGAGCAGTGAGGCTGACTGACAAGCGATCCTGAGCCCTCTCCGCTCTACAGTCACTTCTCACAGCAGCCCTCCGAGCCCGAGCGTTCACTGGGTTCACGGTCTGGATGGGGAAATCAAGGTTCAGATGTGGGATGCCTCAGGAGTAGCTGCTGGGGATGGGTTATCCTGAGTCCTGCCTGACTGCTAAGTGAAGGTAGTTGAGCCAGTAAGACCTAACGCTCCATCCGAGGGGAGAAAACTGGGGCTTGTGAAATAACAGAGGTATGGTTGAGTTATTAGTTATTAGCTATCAGTTATCAATCACTGATAAAGGGCTGGAAAGGGCTGGGAGTGGGGGAATGGGTGGAACATGTGTATGAGACATAAGCCTTGGTCACGGGTAGGGAGTGGAGGGCTGTTGTAGGCACCCACAATGACAACTGATTGAGACCCAACAAACCCCATGGCTCCCCACTTTGAAGGGTAGCAATCAGGAAAGTCCCATATAATCTACAAGGACCTGCTGTACAGCACAGAGAACTATACTCAATGTCTTGTAATAAGGTATATGGGAAAAGAATCTGAGAAAGAATATGTGTATTTATAACTATATATATATAAAAGAATATATATATATTATATAACTGAATCACTTTGCTGTATACCTGAAACTAAGACAACATTGTAAATCAAATACACTTAAAAAAAAAAAAGTCCCGGGCTTCCCTGGTGGCGCAGTGGTTGAGAGTCCGCCTGCCGATGCAGGGGACACGGGTTCGTGCCCCGGTCCGGGAAGATCCCACATGCCGCGGAGCGGCTGGGCCTGTGAGCCATGGCCGCTGAACCTGTGCGTCCGGAGTCTGTGCTCCACGACGGGAGAGGCCACAACAGTGGGAGGCCTGCGTACCCAAAAAAAAAAAAAAAAAAGTCCCATAGACCACATATGCTGTCAGGCAGGTCTACCTGGAGAGGGTGTCCAGGTGGTGAGAGAATCATGTCGTAGGAATGGGATGGAGCTTAGGGGTGGGTGATGGGTACCACTTCCTCCTTTGTTCACTTCACCCCAATAAGTAGGTTGCTTTTTATTAAGAGCCTGCTGTCTCGCATGCTAATTATAGTGACCCATAAGGATAGGTCAGAGCTATTTGCAGGGATAAGAGCACAGCATTGGGCAAGGTCTCCCCTCATTGCTGTTGACAATTTGTGTCTGGGGCAAAGGCCTTCAGACATCTACATGTAAGCAGGGCAGATGGCTCTGTTGAGAAAAAGAAAAGGAGGGTTCCTCCATAAACTCTGGACCTCTCAAAGGCCGTTTATCCATTTGGTCTCATCTGGGGTGGCATGAAGTCACTTTAACTCTCTGCTCAAAGATCTTTCTCTGAATTATTTTGTAAGGCTATATTCTGTGCAGGGGATAGGGAAAAACTCAGATTCACTCTAAATTTGTATCAAAGAAAAATGTAGTAGGAGGCTGCAGCTAGGGAGTTTTAGGGCAACCGGAGATAAGGACTCGAAAATTGTTTGTAAGTAAGATATTGATCAGAAGAGTGAGTAGAAACTTGGATAGCTTTGATTTAGGAAAAATAAAAAGGAATCCCCAAGCAGAAAAGCACAGCAATGATAGGGCACGCTTCTCCCCAGACACAAGGATGGAATACTTGTGGTGGGGGGAACGCACCTTCCATCGCCTCCTGTTCCCACCCCGTGAAAAGAAGGACTTCGGTCCGAGGGTCTGGAAAGAGCAGGGGAAGCCAGTGGACTCTGCCCTGTCCACCAAAGTGCACACCTCAGAGGAAGCCGCAGGGATTTGAACTCCTATAACATTTGCTGACTTAGGGAAACATGCAGCCTCTAGTGATCTCTAAAGGACAAAAGAAAATCAGATTTAAGCATTTCTCTTTGGGGCACTGTCAAGGGTTGAAAGACATAAAGGACTGGGGAGAGAGCCAGCTGCCCAACGTGCGGGACCCAGGGCAAAATGAGAACGCAGGGCCCCTTGTTCAAAAAGCAGAAAAAAGTGTCATTAGAGGCACTGAAATGTAAAGCTTTTTCTTTTCCTCCACAGTCTCTCTCTTGACTTCTCATGCCTTTTTTTTTTAATTTGCCGTTTAATGTTGATCTAAAATTTAAAAACCTTAAAAATTTAAATGAGCACGAGTTTCAGCATTCATCTTCATCTGGTGCAGTGCTAGTTTTAAATGCAAATATCAGGGCATTTAATTCACATGCAAAAGCAGTAAGATTACACAATTCAGATTTAATAGCCTATCCGTTCACGTGGTCTTTTTTTTCTTAACGGGAGAGGATGAGAAAGGAAAAAGGCCTCCCTTGACGTCTGGGAACTGGTGACTTCAAAGCTTGGTCTCAATGTTACTACAAAGGGATCCAGCACTTATAGTTCAGCTGTGTGTTGTTGGACATAAACAACCTCATAGAGCATCTTCTCTGACCAGGTCACTGCGCAGCCTACAAGGTACCCAACACCACCCTCTGTGGCTGAATGAGTGACTGCTGCGTGAACCAATTACAGCTATGGCCTCACTCAGTTTTGCTCTTCCTAGAGATAAGATGTACTGAGGTCCCCACGCAGAGTCTTGCCCTGTTTTCTGACAACCCTCCCCCAAATCACCCAACCAGATCACACATCCTGTAATGGGTTCTAACACACTCTTACTAAGACTGCCTGTGATTTTCACGGGAATTCCTCACCGCAGTGACTAATGAACCCAACTTGTTAAACTACAGGTGTGTACCTGGAGGGCATTCAGCACAAAACTAGCAAAAACTAACTCAACTGTTTTTATATCACTTCTTGATATTGAACGGAAGCAAAATATCCCACCCCCAAAGATGCCGCTTTGGCATATGGGTTACTTAAAATGAAAGTTACTTAAGAAACGGCAGGTACAAGGACACTCTGACCCTCCCCCATTCCCCTGGAAGCAGGAAATAAATCTCCCATGTGAAGGAAGGAACCCTCAGTGCATCGGGAGGGTGGACGGCATCCTTATGGCCAGCCATAGGAAGTTCAAGGCCGAGAAGGCTGTGTAAGCAAACCTTGCTACTTCTTCACTAATTTGCCAGCCCAAGCCTAAACCCCTTTGTTTTGTCAATTCTTCACAGATTTATTGTTTCCTTATCTAAAAGGTATAAAAGCTGCCTGCTTGGTCACTTCAGACAGTCTCATATTTTTACGAGCTCCAGCATGTACAAAATTAAAGTTGTTTTTCTCCTGTTGGTTTGTCTCATGTCAATTTAATTGTGGGTCTAGCCAAAGAAGCTAGAAGGGAAGAAGGGCAGTTTTTCCTCCCCTACGACGTGTGCACATTCTACTAACACTCTCTACCCTTAGCTTACAGCTGAGTAAGGAAGCGTGAGAGGAAAAGGAACTCTGGGTTGCCCCCCTTTCCCTTCCTTCCTTGTTCATGTTTAGTGTGAGTGGTTCCAAATACAGGGGCTTAACGTGAGCAGAAAGGATACAGTCGGGTTCCTTAGCTGTTCTTATTTCTTAGACTGTCATTGCTTTCTTTCCTTATTAGAAGCAAGTTTTTTCTGAACAGAAAGGATGGCGTCTTGGGGCTGTCAGCATCCCTGTTTACTCATCATAGACGTGTGCACTCACTTTAAATCTCGCTGAACTCCCACAAATTACGGATCAACCGGAGTTCTGTGCTCGTGAAGCATCATGAATGGTACGTGTTAACGGGCAACCATGAATGGGGGACATGCCTATGGGACATTTCTGCTCACGTGCGTGCTCCATTGTCCCATCGGACTACATTTATAAAATGCAAGTTCAATGATAAATTTATTAAGAATTTCAAGACAGCAGATTGTTAAGGCAAGCCCAGGTTGTATGCTCATGAAGTTGGCCCCGCTTGGAATGGAGTTAAAGGTTTGGAGTTAAGGGTAAGGGAAAACATCCTAAATAGCACTTAGTGAATCAAACCCACATGCTTATTCCTAACCTTTTCCCCCAGCTCATCATACCTGAGGGTGACAAAGCAATTCCATCAATAACGAGAAATAATGATCTATGGGGTAGCCTGTCTTGTTTGGAAAGACCCCATCCTATCTTACCCCATTACAAGAATCACTGCCCTAAAAAAAATGCTTGGCCTTATTTTTTTTTAAGTTCAGCTGTTGTATTAAGATTTTATTTTACATTTTTTAAGTGGAAAAATTATGATTGGGATCTACTTTTGCTGCTATAACCAAAGTATCTACTGACACCCTATAACACCAAAGATTATTTCACTCAACGTTTATCACTTTCTTTCAACATCTTTATTGGAGTATAATTGCTTTACAATGGTGTGTGACTTTCTGCTGTAAAACAAAGTGAATCAGCTATACATATATGTATATCCCCATATCTCCTCCCTCTTGCGTCTCCCTCCCACCTTTCCTAGCCCACCCCTCTAGGAGGTCAACGTTTATCATTTAACTATGTTTGCTCAGAAGTCCTAAGTGCCTGGCACTGTCTTATGAGCTTTGAATTCAAGGATGAAGCTCCCAGGGGCCTTCCTTTGTGACTCTCACAATGTAGAGGAGAGAATGAGTCGAACAAGGAAAAACCTCCTTTTAAAGACAGACATTGCAAAACTAACTCATACATGACAGCAAATGTTATACAACTAATTTATAAAACAATTCCAATTTTTGCCAAGGACAGAAAAGAAGGCAGTTTTGAGAATAACTTAAGCATTCGCCTTGCCTTGGGTGAAGACTGTCTCCCTCAGAACATACTCTTGGTTTACTGCAATGGAGCTCCACCTCTGAGCTTGCTGTGTTTACCAGTTGCTTATTTATTCTGTAACCCTAGGTCAGCACCATCCAAAAGAAATATATGAGTCAAATATATCATTTTAATTTTTTCTAGGGGCCACTGTTAAAAAGTTAAGGGAAACAGGTGAACTTCATATAAATATTTTATTTAAACCAGCGTATCCTAAATATCTTTTCAACATGCACCCAACATAAAAATGATGGACGAACTAGGCACATTCTTCTACCTTCTATATTTGTAGTAAGTCTTTGAATCAGTGTCTATTCTACACTCACGGCAAATCTCAGTTCAGACTGGCATCTTTCAAGCACTCAGAAACCACACGCAGCCAGCAGGTACCGTGATGCACAGAGCTGTGTTCAGTGACTTAGGATCTGAGCTAAGTGAGTCATCAGGCAGCTCCTGGACAGAGAGAAATGGAAGTATAATGGGACGATACTCAGAAACTCCATTTTGATACAATTAGACATGGAGCTCCACAGGCGACTAAGGTAGATCCTGAGATCAAATTTGATTGAGAAAGGCAACGTGATTTAAGAACGCGATGCTCGTAGAAGGCAAATACCTCCATTACAGCTCAGGACCAAGGGGAGGGAACCCAGGATGGGTCTGAACATAAGAGGAGATGCAGTAAACCCAGGCAGGCAGACCATTCCGCCTCATTAACTTGGTAGTTGAATCAATCATATTTTCTTTTGGGGGAGGTGACATCCTCTCCTGTACAGTATTTTTATCATATGTTTGTCCTGACTTCACCAAGATATTTTTCTGGCTCTCCCACCTGGTCATCTTTGAGCTGAGGATGGAGACCATTTGATGACCCCAAAACTCTGCACCTCTTTCCCCACCCCAGCCCAGACCCCAACATTCCTGTGGTAGAAATTCGCCATTACAAGAGGACCCAGCCACCTGAAAGGCATCTGCGTGGCGTGGAGCTGGGGATTTGAAGCCTGCTAAGTCTGTGCTTCAAGCAGAGGGAAGTTAAGCCCCATCATGCAATTGCATCCAATTTCCATCTGGAAATTACTTTGCAGGAAGATGACACTGAGCCTGCTCTCTTCTGCCAGCTGATTCTCTGGGCTTTCAGGCCCTGGTTTATGATGACGCCGGAGAGCACTGGGTTATGTAGAGAGAGACACTCCAGATAAAACCAAGTCCTGTTTTACAATTCAGAGCTGAAATTGGAGCTGAGATAGAAGAGCAGGGACAGACTGAGGAAATGGATTGGATTATTGCATTAACCCATAGAACATTTCAAATGAAAACTTTCAGAACGTAATTAATAATTCAGTCTTATCAGTGTGTTAGCCGGGGCGGGTGACATTTATTTTAGTAGACACTCCCGGGATGGGGGTATGAAATTTTATGAGGTGCTTTTTTCTTGAGGGCACAAATGTCTTTGCTTATTTATCCATAGTTGTATGGTGCTTCTCAAGTCTCTTTATTCCTTCTCTGTTGTGTAAATTTCAGAAATCTGAGTTCAGAAGGATCTAGTCTCTTCTCTGTTCCTATTTACTCCCTACCTGGTCTCTCAAACCCAGCTTTGCACCTCCTTTGTGTAAGGCACTTTGGCTAATTTAATGATGCCTGACTAGCATCCTTTTTTTTCTTTCCCCCTAGAAATTACTTCTATAATTTGCGTTATTTGCATTTTAGATTTCCCTCTCTTTTCTTTCTATGAATCTCTAGTCTTCTTTTTTTAAACGGGGTTGCCTGACATTCCTTGCTAAAAGCATCTGAGGTTAAGGACGGGGTCTTTAATTTGTTGTTGCAAAGTTCTTCCAACTCCTGCCAGCACTCCTCCTCTTGGTTGTTCTTACAGACTGAATTGGCATAACCACGGCCCAAGGTCAAATCTGACCTTCCGTCTGATCTTATAAATAAAGCTTTATTGCAATAGAGCCATGCTCATTCACTTCTTTATGGTCTCAGGCTGCATTCAGGCTACAATGCAGAATAGGACAGCATGACTGGCCCACAGAGTCTAAAATATGTACTCTCTGGCCATTTGCAGAAGAAGTTTGCTGATCTCTGCTGCAGGCTTATGCCCTTCTGTCTTCTACACCTACCCTGGATTTAGAATAAAGACACAACGTTAGGGTGGAAAGGGGAGGAGGCTCATGTGTCCAGCAGATGTGGTTTTGACTCCTGCTGACCCTGTCACTCCCTGAAGAATTCCCTAAACCTCTCAGAATCTCAATCTCAAAGGGGAAACAATAGTATCAAGCTCACAGAATGGTTAGGATAATTACGGGAAATAAGCTCCAAAAGGGCACAACATCGTGCTGGAGGGAAAAAATAAAACTATCGCAATAATGATGGCTACCAAAGGGGAAGTGGGGAGGGATGCATTGGGAGTTTGGGATTAACAGAGTACAAGTTACTAGATATAAAATAAACAACAAGGACCTACTGTATAGCACAGAGAACTATATTCAATATCTTGTAATAACCTATAATAGAAAAGAATCTGAAAAAGATGTATGTATAACTGAATCACTTTACGGTACACCTGAATCAATGTAAATCAATTATACTGCAATAAAATTTTTTAAATTTAATTTTTTTATTCAAGTATAGTTGACTTACTGTGTTTGTTAATTTCTGCTGTACAGCAAGGTGATTCAGTTATACATACATACATTTTTAAAATATTCTTTTCCCTTATCGTTTATCATAAAATATTGAATGTAAACAACAAGGTCCTAGTGTGTAGCACAGAGAACTATATTCAATATACTCATATTAAAATTTTCTTAAATAAAAAAATTGTTTTTAAAATGGCATGATAGGGCTTCCCTGGTGGCACAGTGGTTGAGAGTCCGCCTGCCGATGCAGGGGACACGGGTTCATGACCTGGTCCGGGAAGATCCCACCTGCCGCGGAGCGGCTGGGCCCGTGAGCCATGGCCGCTGGGCCTGCGCGTCCGGAGCCTGTGCCCTGCAACGGGAGAGGCCACGGCAGTGAGAGGCCTGCGTACCGCCAAAAAAAAAATGGCATGATAATAATGACAAGGATAATTGTCATCATTGCCAATGATACTATCCTCTGCCAAAGGCAACAAATAGAATGTTTTCCAGAATTAGTCTCCAGGGAAGCTCAAAAGAGAAGGGAAATTGTTGCTATGTGGATTACTGTACGAAAAACCATTCCCAGACCTGGGTCTTTCCTCTTTCGCGTCTCCTGGGGAGTCCTTATCTTTATCAAGTGTCACTTACCATTTTGAGCTGCACCCAGTATTTAGGGTATAAACATGCAGTACTTAGGTACAGGAAAGGTGACTGCAGCTCTTTGCACTGACATTATTCTGTTGGGTTCTGTAGCCTTTAGCATCTTTGGAGTTTCTTTGTTACATTCACCTATTCCTGCAGGATGGTAGTATGGGAGCTGGTCATTTCCACTTCAGTTTCTCTGACCTCAGCAAGTAGAACTAGTCGTATGTAGTCCACATCCACTAGTTTGGGTTTGTTTGTGTTTTTTTTTAAAACTCCTTTCTGAATACTCATTGTATGAATATGGGTTCTATAGATAAACAGAACCAATGGGAGATATGTATCTGCAGATCTTCCTATCTATCTACCTATCTATCATCTATCCATTCTGTTCATCCAATCATCCTTCCATCTAACCATCCATCCATCCTATGTATGTATGTATCTATTTACCTATCCCATCTATCTCTCTATCTCCCTATCTATCTACCTACCTATCGTCTATCTATTCTGTTTGTCCAACCATCCAACCATCTAACCGTCCATCCATCCTATGCATGTATATATGTATGTATGTACCTATTAATTAATTAATTTATTTTTGCTGTGTTGGGTCTTCGTTTCTGTGCGAGGGCTTTCTCTAGTTGTGGCAAGTGGGGGCCACTCTTCATCGCGTTGTGTGGGCCTCTCACTATCGCGGCCTCTCTTGCTGTGGAGCACAGGCTCCAGACGCGCAGGCTCAGCAGTTGTGGCTCACGGTCCCAGCCCCTCCGCGGCATGTGGGATCCTCCCAGACCAGAGTTCGAATCCGTGTCCCCTGCATTAGCAGGCAGATCCTCAACCACTGCGCCACCGGGGAAGCCCCTGTGTGTATGTATGTATCATCTAAAAGGGGTTGGCTCGTGCAGTTATGAAGTTTGGGAAATCCGAAGCTCTATTGTTGGCGAGCTGGAGACCCAGAGAGTCGATGGTGTAGTTCCCATCTGAGACTGAGGGCAGGAGACCCATGTCACAGTTCAAAGACAGTGAGGCAAAGAAATCAAGTTCCCCCCCACTCAGCCTTTTGTTCTTTTCAGACCTTCAGTGGATTGGATGAGCACACACCCCACCCCTGCCCCCACCCCCACCCCCGGGAGGGCAATCTGCTTTACTCAGTCCTCCGATTTAAATGTTAATCTCATCCAGAAACTTCCTCACAGACACACGCAGGGTAAAGTTTAACCAAATATCTGGGCCCATCCTGGAGGCCTTTGCATGTTAACCGCAGCCTGATTACTTAGCGACAGATGTGTGCCCCGGGGCTGCAGAGAGCAAGTGATTGGTTGTAAAACTGATTGCACACTTTTATAGCCAAGGTGAGGTAAACGCTTCAAACCAAATGTTATTTCCTTATCCAAGAAGAAGCACTCACTGTGAATATTGAAAAAGGTTCCCCAGTCCACAATTCAGATGATCCCCTTCAACAGTTTGTTTATAACCACAGGCCACGCAAGGTCCCCCGTCCCCAGCATCACAGAGTCTCCGGTCAGGGTCCTGCATATCCTTTCCCTGGGGATGCCGTCCTTTTCTGCCTGGACGAGAGCAGTTTATTAAGTGGCTTCTTAATTCCACTTTTGTCTCCCTAAAGTCCATTCTCAGCAGAAGCAGCCAGTGTGAGTTCTTAAACACAGAAATCTAATCATGCTCCTTCCTTTAGCAGTTTGCTATTGTTCCTGGAATAATACCCACACTCCTTAAAGGGCCTCCCAACTCTGAGTGGCCTGGCCCTGCCTCTCTCTCCAGGCTCAGCTCATACTGATGGCTTTACTGACACTTGAACACCATAAACTTTCCCCATTCCCGGCCTTTATGCTTGTTCGTCTCTCGCCTGGAATGTCCCTCCCGAGTCCTTCACTGCCCAAGCCCCCAACCCACATTCTATCTCACGTCACACCTCCTGGGGTCGGGGACCTTCCCCCCCACACCTTCTGTTAAGAATTGCCTCCTTTATTTATTTGTTTTCTTCTTTACTGTCTGTCTGCCCGCCGCCACACACACACACACACACACACCACAATGAACATCCCAGGACAGCAGAGGTCCTATCTTCTTTTCCCACTCCTGCATGCCCAGCATCTAACCCAGAGCCCAGCACATAGCAGGTGCTCAGTAAATATTTGCAAAGCCGATGGATAAGCAAAAAGCATGGGAAGAATGTTAACAATGGGTAACATTTGCAAAGGGAGCTTATTTGGTTTTTGTACTTGATCTGCTCCTGTGTTTATTTTGCGTCAAGAACTTGCTGCTTTGTAAGTCAAAGGAAAAGCATCTTTGAGTGTTAAATGGGGTGAGATCACATGGAAGACAGTCGTGCATGAGGCATCCATGCAAACCCAGGCCTGCCAGTGTCATCCATCCTGGCTTTCCCATCTGTCTTCCTTTGGTGAAGTGGAGCTCCCTTTGTGAAGTATGAAGCCAACACTTACCAAACACTATTTCTTCTTTTTTGGGGGGTCGTATGCTTTGGATATTTGGGGTTCAAGATAGCAACCCCACATCAGTTCAAGATGCCATTTTTGGGAAGGGGATGGAAAAGCAGGACATGACAGTGCAAACAAAAGCAAAATGGTCAGGAAGTGGTGATTCCAGGTAACCGATGGAGACAAGAGGACAGAACAGGAAGGAAGCGGTCTGCCCTGGGTGCCTGAGTCCAAAGAGGTGGAGGCTGTGAGCAGACCCTGGGGAGGACACAGTGTGGGCTGGCCCAGGACCTGGCGCAGTACTGGAGGAGGCAGCCAGCCCCAGGACAGACAAAGGAAGTGGCAGAAGCAATGAAGGAAGCGTGGAGGCGAACTTCGCTCGTTTTGAGCACTTCCCATGTGTTCTTTGGAATAGTCAAAACATTAAAGTAACGTCTTTCTCTACTTTGAACACAAATGAACAGTGCTGAACTGGGGAGACTGTGGCTCCTATCACTGAACTACAGAGCCTTGACCCACTGAAATTGACTCACTGTGGTAACTTGCTGTGATAACTAATTGAGTACAATGTCCACCAACTTGTTTAGGTGGAAGATGTCAGGTTAGGGAAGCTTGACTATTTGTACAACTATTAATATTTGTTCTTTTCTCCAATTGAAGAGATTTGATTTGTCTATTGTGTTTACCTCAGTGCAATCAAAAGGATACTCTCAACTGTTATTTTGGTAGATTTGCAGTTTCCTCTGTAGAACAATGATAGTAATATAGACGTAATTAACATTCATTGAGTGCTTCCCTCAGGCCCTCTGCTGTGTGCCGCATGTACTACCTCATTAACTCTCACAATTATTTCATGAATGAAAAAGTACTGTATACTTTTCCCCCATTTTTCAGTAAGGAAACTGAGGCCAGGAAAGATTTAGGAACTTAACATTTCAAGGCCACTTGATGGTGTGGGAGGTTTCAAACCTAGAAGATCAGACTCACCCCTGAAAGCTTCATCTCTATGCTTTACTTCGTTGCAAAGCTAAACTTTTCAAACTGCATTGGAGAAAGATCTATATGTGTGGAATTAAGCCTTAATTCATGGTAGCGCTGAATTTTTCTCAGTTTCTGGATTTGTTTTCTGTGAAATACAGATTGCTTTGAAATGTACTCATTACACACCAAAATGTCATTGGTCCATAAGGCAACTGATTTGGGCTTTTTGTCTTGGTTTGACTAGGGCCTAATTTTATTAATAATTATCATAAAAATAATAAACACTTGATAAAATGCCTAACGGGGTAAAAGTGAAGGAGCTCTGCCTTTATTCCCACCCCCATTTCTAAGAGATGACTCCTTTACAAGCATGTACATAAATGAATATATACATATCTTTGGAAATACAACACAAATGCAATGATGGCCTAGGTAATTTTCTACGACTTGCTTTTTTCATTAAAAACATGCACATAACTTTAGACTCATCAATAAAAAATATATATGCAGATATATAGGCAAAAAATTCATTGCAGTTCTTTGGCTGTAAAAAGAAAAGACTAGAAACAATTCAAATGTTCATCCATTAAAGATTAGTTAAATTAATTATGTTACATAAAATGGATTACCACGCGGCATTAAAAGAATTATATATGCGCTGGCATGGAAGGATGCCTTTTATTATTTTTTTATCCTTTATGTAAATTTTCTAAGTCAGGTAACGGAAGACACGCATTTCCCCTACTACTATCTTGCCATAAAAGACGTGCTCAACACCTGTAGTTTTGAGGCCACGTACAGGGTTATTGCTAGAAATTTTGTCTCTTAGGCAGTAATTCAGAACATTTCCTTTGCCAACTGCAAAACAAACGTCTCTCTCGGTGCCTGTAATGCACAGGGTCCTTGTTTTCCTATGTGCTTCCACGGAGAGGAAAAAAAGGCAGCAAATGATGGGAATATATTTTCTTGTTCCAACTCCGGCTCCTTTTCTGGTGACTTTCCTACGATCCCATAACATAAATTAAAAGTAAAAATAAAATAAAACAGAACAATGAAAACACCCAAGTCAACTCAGACCTAAAAAAAAAACAACTTAGTAAATTATTCAGCAAGTGGGTTTCTTCTCAAAGTTTTGAAGAGGTTGTCAAATTTTATTTCTATAAATGTAGTGCTTTAGGGAAGTGCTAAAAGTTTGACAATATTCTCAAGGTGTCCTTTGCAGAACAGACTGAATCTTGGCATGCAAATCTCCTTCACCACGTTCCCACAGTGGTGGGTTCTTTCTCTTCCTGTCCCGATCTCCTAAGCATTTGTGCTCAAGTATCACCTCTGGCCACAGCACAGCAACCACTGATTCAGATGCAATGAATGAAAGGTAGGCTCTTTTGATAACACTTGGGGTTGATTATCTAAATGTATCTCCCTTGCAGTACTATTCTCGATCATATAATGATTTCAATGTCATTGGAGCCAGAAATGTATGTAAAATACTGCAAAACTGGTTCAATGCAGTGTGCTAGGCACTGGCCAATGGGGAGCATCCTGACCCTGCTGCAGCTGGTGTTAACCCTTTAGCTCCTGGATTATGGAAACTTCTGGAAGGTCCAGAGAGTCATGGGTGAGAAGCCAGGATACCTGGGAAGAGGGCACTTTGGGGATTAGGAAGCGTTTCAATATTTTAAGTTATCTTGGCTGTATTGATAGGTCACCTTGATGATGTAATGCGTACAAAAGCATAATGAGTCCATTAAAGAACAATACCAATAATCGGAGAATTGAAAAGATTTAATTCAGCAGACGTTTCCTGAGCACCTACGGTGAGCCAGACGCTGTGCTGAACCATGTCTGGTTGTAGAATGGCTAAGAATGGTGCCACCCAGCCGGCCTGAAACTTGTGGGCTGGCAAGGGAGAAAAAGCTGTACTGAGAAGGAGAGGCTGATTCTGTTGGGACCACTTAACCTGAAAAAGGGAAGGTTTGAAGAAGTTGTTAATTGCAAGGTATGATGGGAAAGGACCAGCTGTTATCCCTGGTGATGACTGAAACAAATTGCCTTGAGAGAAATTGCTGTACGTTGGGAGGAAAACATCGTGTGTCTGTGAGCATAATTAGGGCCTGGCATAGGGTACTGAGTTAGCTTTAGGAGGTTCTCCAGAGCAAGGCAGGTGACCATGCATCCAGGGCAGCCAGAAAGTTCACCTCGGGGCAGTGGGGACAGCCTGATGTCACAGGTGTGTCAATGCTGTTCATTCTCGTTTTGAGTAATATAAGCACAATATGTGAGGATTTAAAAAAAAAGTTTATTTTATATTGAAGTATAGCTGATTTACAATGTTGTGTTAATTTCACTTTCAGCAAAAGTGATTCAATTATATATACACATATATCTATTCCTTTTCAGATTCTTTTCCCATCTAGTTTATTACAGAATATTGAGTAGAGTTCCCTGTGCTATACAGTAGGTCTTTGTTGATTATCTATTTTATATATAATAGTGTATATCTGTTAATCCCAAACTCCTAATTTACGCTACGTTTCCCCTTTGGTAAGCATACATTTATTTTCTATGTCTGTGAGTCTGTTTCTGTTTTGTAAACAGGTTCATTTGTATCATATTTTTAGATTCCACATATAAATGATATCATATGATATTTTATGATTTTATCATATGACATATCTTTCTCTGTCTGACTTACTTAGTATGATCATCTTTTTATGAAAACCACAGGCAGAGCTGAATATCTCTTTCCTAAAAACAGATGTGGGGACCAGAGATGAGTTTAATCACAGAATTGTCTCACATTCTCAGCTCTTAAGCATTGGTGGATGAAGACTGGGTCAGCTTTGCCAGGCTTTCTTGGGGAACCTTCCTGATCTTGTGCGGTTTGCTTATTGAGTAGAGATGCGTATATCGATTGAATCAACAGGCCGTATTGTGGAGAAAATATCAGACTATCTTCCTCCTTGCGGCTGCTCTCCCATGGGTCACTTTGTGAAAGCTGCTTGCTTTGTGGAAACAAACACATTTTGGCTTCTTTTGGGCTCTGTGCAGCCAGCGGAAAAGCCAAGTTGAATCCTATTCTCTCTCATGAATCACCCTCCAACCGGCCAGCTAGACTCTGGCGAGGACACTTTGTTTTAGGGAAAGGAGCTACAGAGCTAGAAGGAAGCATGTCGAGTCTCAGACCTCAGGCCATTTATAGTGTAATTAGAAACATAATGTTTTGACTTAAAAGCTGATCACATCTGATACAGTGTCAGTAAGACAAGATAAATATTAAACTTTTTTGGATGTCATTTAATAGATTCAGAGCTTTGATGAGGACAGCACTTCAAATGCTATGGGTATGAAATCACTTTCCCCCCACTGCTCCCTTGAAAAACTTCGATATGAAATCAGGCTAGAAATGTCCACAGCTTAATAATGAAGATGTATAAAATATACACTTCACATGTGAAGGATTTTTAACTAAGTATAAAACACCATGAGTTATTTGGTCGTCTCATAGATGGGGAGAGGAAAAGGGTACAACATATAGCTTGAGCAGAAAACTGTGAATGCCAAGATACATTCTGGGAATTTGTTATTCTGAAAACGTATGTCTTTCTTCCCATAAGAAGCTTATTTACATAAAATTATAGTATGTGCAATCATTTAAAAGTTTGCTGTGGTGACATCAAGCCTCACAGTACTTGGATTTTATTAGAACAATAGTAAATAGTAGAATTTACTTCTGTGATGGACTGGAATTAACATAATGGCCTTCAATTCACTGGCTGGCCTATGTGATGGGAAGTGACCGTATAGGTACTGTATCCTTATGCCCACCTTTGTAGGTCTGGTGCATAGTATGACCTGACATATGGCAGGCTCTCAAAAAATATTTGTCAAATGGGTGAATGGATGCGTGAACAACGGAAACATGAATCTTGGCACTAAGAACCAGGATCTAGGTTTTGTAGGTTTGTTTGTTTTGTGTTGTTTTCCCATGATCTAGAGAGAGTGAGCCCTCGGATTCATGTTTGGGTCACAGTGAAATGACAAAGGAAGGAGATTACATGTGAGTCTAGCTGATGCACCGTTACTGATGTAACCCAACAGTGTGGAACTTTCTGCATGGACCTTGGACTTACTCTTTCTCTTTGGAAAGTACCTTCCTGTAACTGGACAGGAGATCCTTTCAGATTGTTTTTGTTTTTGAAATAAATTGGGATCCGTGCTGTCTCCTTGGACCAATTGATCCGATGCCAGGTTTACTCTCTGCTTTACTTTCATAAAGCTTCCAAGTTTACAGGTACTCCTGTGACACCTCAGTGCCTTCTGTTCTTGATATTAGCCTAAAACTTTTTCTCCTCTTTGATTTACTGTTTTTTTCCTCACTCTCCTTCCTTCTTACTATTTGTTCTTTTTTCTCCCTCTACCTTTGACTTTGTTCACCAGCCCCGTCCAACAGGATTTCATCTGTAAAATCAATCTTAAACCCATTTTGATCATAAGCTATCACGTTCGTAAGTACCCTGCCCTAACAGAAACTATTCTTGTATAACATACTCCAGCATATGAACTTTATATATTTCTAATATCCAAAATAAAGAAACCATCCAGGTTTTAGTGATGACAGCAGCAAGTTTGTATATCGTTTCACTTATTTTTTTCTTTTCTAACAACTGGGCTGGCTTGCTGGTCATTTAACAGAATCTAGCGGTAAACTGAAGAGTATAGGTATATTTTCTTAGACCTCAGAAAAGGTAGCAAGTTGCCTGTGATTTCCTTTCAATTAAATCCCTAAGCAAGCCTCATGAGAATTCTCTAGATTTCAGTCAATATTAAAAAGAAAAAAGAAAAAGAAAATGAAACTTTCTGGTCATGGTTTTGTCTTTAAGGGAGACAGATTAAGCCTGTGACATTACAGAAAGAGCCCAGAGGTGTTTCGGTTAATATTAGAATTGAATCAGGCCACCACGGGTCCATGAAGCTGCAGGTAGAATGATAATGGACAGGTGATCCCTGAGAAAGGCCCTGGGAAGCAGCTCAGCCTGACTCGGTGAGTCAGGAGGGAAGCCCGCCAGCAGCTCAACAGCAGTGAGGACTGGACAAGCCTTGGATGGGAAAATGTGAAACAGGACCCCATGCCAGTGAGGGGCATATTCTTAGAGTGACCCTGTCACCGTTTGGAACTCACGCCTGAGACACAGTGGCCGGTCCTGGAGAAGTCGGGGAGGAATAGGGAGTCAAGACCAAGCTTGGCTCTGGAGATAGGCAGAAACAGTTGGCACCAGGAGGGAGGGGAGGAAAAAAGGGAGTGCACTGGGCAGAACATCAGGGCAGAGAAATTAGGCAACGGTGGGTGCAGGAAGGTTGCTGTGTTGGAAGTTTTTGAAGGCAGCTGTGCTCCAGGCCAAACTTGAATCCTGGAGAGGGTGGTTTGTAGGTACCCAGGAGGGAAGAAGCCCTCTTACTTCTAGACTTGAGAATTGGGCCAATGAACGTTCACCGTAGGGCACCCTGGGGGCTGAGCTGGGGATGTCCGGCACCTGGTTATGGGTGGAGAGGAGTTCTGGCTTTGAGCAAACGTGAGGGCTCTGCTAGGGCCTTCCGCTCAGTTAGCTTTGCTCAAGGACCTCGAGCAGGACCAAGCCCACTCTTGGGGTGAAGGAGTGCGGGGAGTGGGAGGGAAAGGGGAAGCTTTGACTTATTCGATTTCAAGGCCTCAGGGGTGACAGAGACAGAGGAAAGTGGTTGAAGCCAAGGCTGAGGATTTAAAGGCATCGTCCCCGCTGTTATCACTTGTTGCAAGGTTCACGATATCCCGATATACTCTTCAAGGAAATCATGGCTTTGCAGTAAGGCCGGCCAGGTTGTTCTGTGTTTGGTGTTGGCAGTTACGATGGTTAGAGCTGCTTTGACACAGCCCAAAATGCCTGAGGGTTTCTAGGATCGTTTAGGAGACAGGACCATGACATCTTCGTTTGGATAAAATGACTCAAGAGCGTTATGTCCGCCATCCGCGCATCCCTAATACAAAGACCACTTGCACGGCATCCTTGTAACGATATCCACTCCCTCCAGGTCCCAGCAGCCTCCTGAACCCTGGTGCTTACTGAGATCGCCGTCACTGTTGGTCCTGATGATTCCTGGCCCAATTTCCCTGGACCGTAGGCTTTGGTATTCTGGCCAAGGTTCAGTAAACCATGCCAGGAGAATCCCAGAATGTTAACCTCTGAGACCAAGTTAACGAGATGCACATCTCTTATTTTCCCTTCCCCACTGTTCACAGCAAATGTCTGAGTTTTCTCTGCATTTAGCCTGACTCCAGTCAGAGAAAAGATGTTCGTGATCTTGTAGGCACACTTCAGTGACACACAGACATTTCCAATTAAAAACACACACACACACACACACACACACACACAGAGTAAAGTAATATTTTACTATATATCTACAGTCAGATTTTCCCAGATTTCAACTCCAAACCTAAATTCAGGAAATAAAGCCCATGCATTGACATCATTATACTTCGCACCTACGTTTTTTACACATGGCTATCAACTATAACTCATAACAAATGCTTAACACACTAGGTCTCTTACCCGCAAAAGAATAGTACATTCTGTTTAATGTAGACACTAACTGTGGGGAATGCAAATAAATATTTAAATTAATGTATACTTACATGTTATGGAAGATATATGTATGTAGTTAAGAAAACTTTAAAAAGGTTTCGGAAATTTTTGTCTTTGTGGGTAGAGAGAAGAGTGTATATGTTTGTTTGTTATGTTTATCTTTCTATTGAATATGGTTTCAGTTTAAATGTTTGGGTGTGAAAAGGATGAACTGCCCTTATCCGGAAATTTTCATTATATATAACACTTCCCTTCCCAAGATGCCAAATGAAGTGTCACTAGGTATAGTCTGATTATTTATTTTTCCTTTAAACTGCTTCTTATATTCCTGCCTGTTCTGAGTCTTTGCACCGCACACAATTTTTCTCCACTTCCTCTTGCTTCTTGGTTAAAAGCAAAATCATCAATAACTTTAGATGAAAACTGCTGGCAGGCGCATGCTGAGATAATCCAGTTGGAAAGACTCTGATTGATTTGGGTCTAAAGAGAAATGCAAACCTCACCGACTGCGTCTCGGCTTTCTCCAGAGCAGAGTGCCCAAGCACCTCATTTAGAGCCTCTGGCTTTTCTCCCGGCACCTGTTGTTTCACACAATTTTATAAGCTTTCTGCTTCTAATAAATGAAATTATATATCTGCAGGGTTCCCACAAGCAATCAAAGAAACACTGCCTCTCGATCTCAAAGCCCAGGCATCCTCAGAACTGTTGTCCCAGCACCAAGATGTAATACAGGATGATTATTAGTTTTTCTCTCGTCTGACAGCTCCAGAGAATCTCCGTAAAAGGCAAGTGCACCTGCCAAACACTGGAACTCTAGAAAGTCATATATCATTAAAAAGTTTTATTGCAGATAATGTGACCCTATTAAAACTTTGCTTCCTGAGGATGCCTCGCACTCTAGAACCTTGGACTCTAGGATAAAAGGGTGACTTGCTCTGATGCCTTGGGTCCAGTTCTTATCACGCTCAGGGCACACGTTTTTTAGATCTGCCCATCTTCGTGGAAACGTCACTTCTTCGAGCCTGAAGGTTTCCACCTAACGCTTATCTTATTATGTTCCTAAATAACATCATATGATGTTGTGGAAATACGAAGAACTTAGCATGCAATGCTGTTAACAACAAAATCAACTCTGTGTGTGTGTGTGTGTGTGTGTGCGCGCACGTATGTGTGTGTGTATATGTAAAGGGCACTAAGAGGTAACAATGCTGTGGAAAAGAAGTTGATATTCTGGGTGCATCAAACTAACTCCGAGGGACTCATTTTGAGCTTCAAGATTTAAAGATATTCTCCAGGGACTTCCCTGGTGGCCCAGTGGGTAAGACTCCACGCTCCCAACGCAGGGGGCCAGGGTTCTATCCCTTGTCAAGGAACTAGACCCTGCATGCCGCAACTAAAAGATCCCGCATGCTGCAACTAAGACCAAGCGCAACCATATAAATAAATAAATATTAAAGAAAGAAAGAAAGAAAAAGAAATTCTCAAACGCTTAGTAAGATAAATTTCAATGGAATTGATTCTGAGATCATTTTATGGTTGGAAGGTAGACCTAAAATGCATTTATTATCACGCAGGTCCTGGTTTAGTGTGTGAAGCCGGCCCTGAGTCTGGGGTGCCCCAGGCAAGCTTATCCGTACCGGTCCCCTCACTGCCCACAGGACAGTAGCCTCCCTCCCTGCCCTTCAGGCAGGAAGGTTCTCACAGTTGCTTCTGCTTATTCCCTGTCAAAACCTCCCAGCAGAAGGAAGGAGAAAGGGTCTGACTACAAAGAAATGTCAATGACTCATAATCATGTAAAGACCAATGATATTTCCAATTTCTTAGGGCTCAAAACAGAAACCTAAGAAAGCAAGCATTCTTTGTGGGACTGTGAACAATAACCAGTGGTTAGCTGTTTGACTCTTGGGAACTTGCCACCCCCTTTCCTATTCTCCACATTCCCAAGAGGAAGTGAAACATGGGGAAAGTGACCCAGGGCAGTGTCTTCACGAAGAAGGGGAATCATCCCAGTTCCTTGAAGTCTCTGATCTCAGCCTAAGAACTAAGACATCGGCTGCTGTCTTTGAAGATGCTTGGTGTATTCCCTATACTCATCGGGTGGGGTGTTTGTGAACAAGATCTGTGGTGTTTACCAGTAATATCTTCCAGGATGCCAAATACTACGGGTGTGTAGAACTGGAAAGGTCATGGTCTTTCTTTGTGGGTTCTTATCCCTGTGGCTTAGAGCATTGCTTTTAATCAGTGGAGTAGGAAAAACAAAATAGTTCAAAACAATTTAACAAATAATTAGCAAGTTCCTGCTATGGACTAGGCACCGTGTGTTAGCTGCTGGGGGTACAGTGGTAAACAATACCAACTCAGAACTTGCTTCCTTAGATCTTATGTCTATCAGGGAAACAGACATTGAAAAAGTGATTTCATGGGATTTAGGGACAATTTAGGAAAAGAGGAAGATTATGAAAGCAAGTGATCCTTGAATTTTGTGAGCCCTGAACGGTAATCAGAAATACTTTAAAAAATCTAAAGTACAAAAACATCAAAAGCTTTATACAACAATACAGATGATGAGGAATCCAGGTGAGAGCTAGGGCTGATCATTGGTTCTAATCTTCCTAAATTAAACACGATGTAAGAACACATGTTGGGATCAGGAGAAAAATCACCGTGGCGATGCATGATGCAAAAGGATATGCCTTAAAGGAACCATGCTGCTCTCTTGAAAGAGAAATGCTTAATACCACAGGTGCTTGGAGAGTTCTTGAAAAGCACGCACACTTGGAAATTAAAAGTGCTTTAGGAATTCCAGTTCTTCAAATGGGCACTGTTTTGGGTTTTTTTTGATGCTGTTTTTCTACCATAACCCCACCAATGGTGAGGTGAAGTGATTTCACCCTTAAAAAAAAAATCATATATTACAGAGTTTTAAAATTAGAAGAGATCTCATTTGAATTCTCTCTAGATGTGTCTGACTCTGCTACTTCCCTCTCCCATTTGTTTGACAATAAGATGGCTAAGACAAACAACAATTATAGCTAACATGTAACTAGTATTCTGTGTGCCAGGTACCAATTTGCAAGCTTCATCTTAGCCAATTTACAACAAACCTCTTTTCTCATTTCTGGTTTAGAGATAAAGTATCAGATTTAGTAATGTAATAAACCATAATGGAAAAGAATTTGAAAAAGAATATATATTTTATATATATAACTGAATCACTTAGCTGTACACCAGAAACTAATACAACATTGTAAATCAACTATACTTCAATTTTAAAAAGGTATCAGATTTAAAGGGTTTCGTTACTTGTGGGAAAGTGATGGAGTGGGCATATATCTGAATCCAAAGTTTGTTCTTATACTATCACATATGTCCACTTGTTATCTAATTAATTTAATTTTAGTGTTTCTATTAAGCAATTTCAACATCCTTGATGGAAATTTTACAGAGGAGGGGAAAGGAAACAGGAATCAAGCCCAACAGCCTTCAAGGTACAAATGAACTTTAAAAGTTGATGCTAAGTCCCACCAATAATGAAGATGGATGGAATAGGGCTGTCTCACCCACCACCCACCTGCATTGTCCTCCCAGGGGATCTAGTCTTTAAATCCAGCCCTTAGCTATAAATGTGTCATTTTTCTGGCTGATGTAAGGTTGAGAAAGGGAAAAGAGGCTCTGAGCAAAGGTTCTTGGAAGAGGAAATAAAAGGGGTTAAGGGGACAGCGATTTAGCACAGGCTTGGTAAGTTGTGTGAAAGAGACCTCTAGACAAATCCTTTCTTTTCAGCTTTATCGAGGTATCACTGACAAATAAAATTATAGTGTACTTAAAGTGTACAAAGTGATGGTCTGATATATGTATACAGTGTAAAAGTATTCTCACCATCGAGTTAATTAACACATCCATCACTTCACATATTTACCTTTTTGTTGTTGTTGAGAACACATAAGCTGTACTCAGCAACTTTCAATGATCACTACAATATTATCAACTATAGTCAACCTGCTATACATTAGATCCTCACATCGTAGTCATCTTATAACTGAAAGTTTGTACCCTTTTACCAACATGTCCCCATTTTCCCCACCTCTCACCCCCGGCATCACTATTGCACTGTTTTTCTGAGTTCAGCTTTTTTAGATTCCACTCTTAATTGATATCATGCAATATTTGTCTTTTTTTCTCTGGCTTATTTCACTTAGCATAATGCCCTCAAGATTCATCTATGTTGTCAAAAATGACAGGATTTCCTTCCTTTTTAAGGCCGAATGATATTCCATTGGATACATAGACCACATTGCCTGTATCCATTAATCTGCCAACAGACACATGTTTTTCCACACCTCGGCTATTGTGGATAATGCTGCAATGAACATTGAAGTACAATATCTCTTTGAGATAACGATTTTGTTTCCTTTGGATATATACCTAGAAGTGGGGTTCCTAGATCATATGGTAACTCTATTTTTAATTTCTTGAGGAAACTCCATATTCTTTTTCATAGTGGCTGCATCAGTTTATTTCTATATAAATAGTGCACAAGGGTCCCTTTTCTCCATATCCTCACCAGCATTTGTGATCTCTTGTCTTTTAGATAATAGACATCCTAACAGGTGTGAGGTGACAGCTAGTTCATTTTGTTTTTTTTTTTTTTTTTTGCGGTACGCGGGCCTCTCACTCTTGTGGCCTCTCCCATTGCGGAGCACAGGCTCCGGACGCGCAGTCTCAGCGGCCATGGCTCACGGGCCCAGCCGCTCCACGGCATGTGGGATCTTCCCGGACCGGGGCACGAACCCGCGTCCCCTGCATCGGCAGGCGGACTCTCAACCACTGCGCCACCAGGGAAGCCCCTCATTTTGGTTTTGATTTGCATTTCCCCGATGTAGAGCACCTTTTCTTGTACCTGTTGGCCTTTTGTCTGTCTTCCTTGGGAAAATGTTTATTCAAGTCTTTTGCCCATTTTCTAATTGGGTTATTTGTTGTTTGGGGTTTTTTTTTTGGTTTTTTTTTTTGGCTATTGAGTTGTATCAGTTCCTTATAGATTTTTGGATGTTCACTACTTATTAAATATGCGGTTTACAAATGTTTTCTTCCATTCCATAGGTTGTCTTTTCATTTTGTTGATGATTTCTTGTGCTGTGAAGAAGTTTTATTAGCTTTCTGGGACTGCTAAAAAAGTACCACAAACTAATTGGTTTAAACAGTAGAAATGTACTTTCTTACAGTTCTAAAAGCCAGAAATCTGAGGTCAAGGTGTCAGCAGGATTGATTCCTTCCGAGGGCTCTGAGGGAAGCACTTGTTCCAAGCCTCCCTCCTGGGCTTAGAGATGGTCATCTTCCCCGTGTGTCTACACATCCTTCCTCAAATCCCTCCACACACTCCCATTTCCACAGGAATTGTGTCCAACCTATTTATTATACTAACCTCAGCCATGAGGCAAAATTCTATGTAAGAAGACAATACTGTCATGCAATAGCTCAGGGAGAAGCCATAATTACTTTTTCATGTTAGCATCTCATGTTAACTTCTCACATCTTTTTTTCCCCATTTGGATTGTTTAATTTACTGTAGATTTTTAGAAGTGGATGGGTCCTCTTCCCATCTTAGCCTCAGTTGGACTCAAATTCCTTTCTGGGAACTCAGAGGGAAGTTCCCTTCCTTAAGACTTCAGGAAGTTCACCTAAATGAGTTTTCTGAGATAATTAATCCACGAGTACAATTCCCACCTGGAACTCTCCCCTCCCCCACTGCCCAATCCTATTTAAATTCTGCTCTACTTTGCTTCATACTTCTTCCTCACTGATCCATAATTCACTTAAGGGTATGAACACACATACACTGTCCAGGAGACTACTGTTTGGGGATTCTCTGACTCTTTTCATATCCATTTTTCCACTGTTCATTTAAAACAAAGATTCAGTTGTCCCTTTGCTATTAAAGTTTAGGATTTAATTCTTATGGGATAAGCCCGACAGTTTTGCAATAAATTGCAGGAATTGATACACCTAAAGAAATGAATCACACTGAGAATGTAATTAGGTCACTGAAGGTAGAGATTAGGAACAAGAGCTGGAAGACGCGGAGGCTTAAAACTCAGTCCAAGCTAAAAGGTGACTTCATAGAGGGATGGCCCCCTTACACATGCACACACACACAGGCACATGCACACACACACCGCCTCCTCTTCTTGCAATTCTTAATGTTGGGGCAAGCTAAACCAGACCTGGTACATAATCCTCCGTGATGACAGAAATATTCTGAATCTGTGTTGTTCAATATAGTAGCCATGTAGAAAACAAACTTATGGTTACCATGGTATAAGGTGGCGGTGGGGATAAATTGAGAGATTGGGATTGACATATACACACTACTATATATAAAACAGATACCTAATTAGAACCTACTATATAGCACTGGGAACTCTACTCAATACTCTGTAATGACCTATATGGCAAAAGAATCTAAAGAAAGAGTAGATATATGTATATGTATAACAGATTCACTTTGCTGTACTCCTGAAATTAACACATTATAAATCAACTATCCTCCAATAAAAATTTTAAAAAATTAAAATATATATAGTAGCCATTAGCAAGTACATGAAATATGACTAGTGCAACTGAATTTTAATTTTACTTAATATTAATTAATCTATACAGGTCCATGTAGCTAACGGCTACCATATTGTGCAGTTCAGCTGTGGACACACCCAAACAAGAATTCAAGGTACAAAATTTGAGAGTTATAGCACCTTTACTAGTGTAATAAACAGCTTGGTCACAACTCACATGGAAGTGGGACTATGGGGGTGTATTTGAGAGAGGAAGGGCTGCCCCTCACTCATGGAGCTGGCTCAGCCTCCCATACATGGGTGTGAAATGGGAATGCTCAGTGTGGCCAGACTCTGACCTTCTAAACTCTTTCCAGCATTTCATAACAAGCACATAATGATCTTGGTTCTAATGCAGTGGTGTGCTGATAAAGATTTAACAACCAGCTCTCAGAGGCAGAGGGAGGAGAAGCCCTGATTGATAACATTTGCCAATTTCTAGGGTGTATCAATAAATAACCTCCCTGTGGATGATTTCAAGCTACCAACACAAAACCACTGAACACAGAGTTGGGAAGTGTGTCCCAACACCAACTGGGGGCCCTGAAATTCCATTTAATTCTGACACTAAGTACCCTCATCAGTGCAGACCCCACAAATGAAGGGCAAATTCCTTCACAAGACTTCCCCCACTTAAGATGCCAGCCACAAATTGCAGGCATCCCCAAGTCACCTGCACTTCTGCTCGGCTGACCACAAATTTAGGAATCTCCCACAATCCCCTCAGGTTTGATGATGTGTTAGAATGGCGCACAGGACTACTTAGGATTACCATCTTATTTTAAAGGGTACAAATGAACAAGTACCTAGGGTAAGGTCTAATGGGTCATCTCATTCACATAAACTCAGGGATGGTGTAAAGCGCTTGTGATAAGTAACAAAGACACTCCTATCACTCAAGAAGTTCCAAGGCTTTTGAATCTCTGTGCCAGGAACACAGATATATTCCTTCTTCTCTCACAGGAGGAGAGGCACTTGATCTGTCTCCTAGGGTGGCTCAGGCCCCCCACTCTTTCCTGGCTCTGGATCCTCCTGGAGAGATTTTAACAATCCTGATATCTGGGTCTCCCCTCCAAGGGGTTCTGCATTAATTAGTATGGGGAGCAACCAGGGCACCGAAGTTTTCAAAGCTCCCAAGATATTCTAATGTGTAGCAAAGCTTCATTCCAACAGACAACCCTCCTCTTCTCTTAGGACCAACAAGACAGACCTCTCTACATAGTTTGCAGGATATAAACCCAGAGGGTGAGGAAATGGAATTAACCATTTTTTTGGTTTTCTAGGATACAAGGCAGAGTTGCACGGGATGTCCCCGGCACTCTTTGGGGCCAGCCATTCTATTCCCTCTATTGTTCCTTCAAGGAGACCAGGCCTGGGATCTTTGAAACCTGGAATTTCTTTATGCCCCAAGCACCCTTCCAGGGCATGGACACACACACACACACACACACACACACACACACACACCAATGCTTCCTCTCCATGCCAGGAGATAAGCCTGGTGAGAAGGGGGACTTCTGTTCACTGAAGTGCAGATAGAAAGTGCCTGGAACACAGCAGCCCTTCTGTGAAATGAAGGGCAGTTTTCACAGAAACCCCGAGGGTGTGTGTCGCTGCCGTCATGATTGTCATGTGCGTCCTGTACCAGGCAAAGCTAGGCTTCCTGGGGGTAAGTTAGGTCTGATGGGGATGAGACTTCAGGGTCCACGTTTGTTATTTTAAGTCATTGAAGCCATTTAGGCCATTCATTTTAAATCATTTAGTCATTGTCATTTTAAGTCAATGAAGCCATTCCCAGGGAACTTAAAGCCCTTGGGAAAGTGTGTTAGGTTCTACCCAAGTTTAGCTGACTGAGAGGGCAGGAGGCGGGTTTTAGGACGTGGTGTTGAAGGGGAGAATTCCTCAGGCCCCATTTGTGTTCCCCTCTAATCCTTCTCTGGGAGGCGAGAGCAGGGCAGGTGGAATTGTTTAACTGATGGAGCTGGACGCGCAAAACTCTTCAACGTAACTGGAAACTCTGAAAACCGAAAGAGTTTACAGATAAGTAATGCTCACATCTTTCCATGAGATGGTGATCAGTCATCATCCCTAAATAACTATTTAGAGGTGATCCTGAAAATTCTCCTACCGACCTGTCATTACCATTCCTGCACTCATGAATGCCCAGGACTTAATGCGGACCCCCGAGGGGTCTGGCCTCTGCTAGGCCCTGGTGAGCGAGCCTCTGCTTTCATGGACTTTACCATCTGGAAGAGATCTGGGCATCAGACAAGTAAATACTTAAATTATTTGATTAAAATGTTAATGATCTCACAGAGAAGAAGGATGAGGCTTTGTAGGACTGTAATTAATTAAAGGCACATCATCGAACCTGGGGGTCAGAGAGGTTTTGTTGGAAAAAAGTGACATCATAAGCTGAAGTTTGACAGATGAGTAGATGTTGGCATTGATTACAGTCTCACAGAATCGTTAAGCTTGATTCTCTAGCTGACGGGCATGTTGTCCACGGCGGGACAGAATTGAAGCACTCCTGCTGCAGAAGGGACAAATAACATATTTCCTTATATATTTACGTCCTGCTAAGCCAGAAGAAAAGAAATTTACATTTGCCCGCTGATCAGATCGATAAGGAGACTTGCTATCTAAGTCCATATAAAGAGGTTCCCATTTCCTTACCTATTTAAATAGTAGTGTTATTAGTAATACTGATTTAAAAAAAATTGTTATCTGCCTTCATTAACTTTGATATTTCGGGGTCTGTTTCTTGGTTGATATAAACTCAGGTTTTAGGCTTTCGGAAAGAATACAGCTCTTAAGAAGAAGCAGTACCCAACATGACAAAGAACAAGACGCTTCCCGCTCGGTAACCCCCAGGCACAGGCTAAGTGTGGTGAAGAGTTCTAAATGGCCTTGGAAGTTCCACCGTGCAATAGAGTTTCACATGATAAAGCATCATTTGGTCTGAAAGCTACAGAGATTGGGGCCGGGATGAGCGTTATGAAGGCCTAACCGAAAACGCAGGAGAAAAAAAACTTCAGTGTGAGAAGCCTGAGAGCATGAAACAGGCTTTTGCTGTGCCCGTCAGTGTGACTCTGGCTATGACAAATCTATCTTCATGTTGTCCATGCCTTCTGCACTGAGGAAAAAGAAAAGGGGAAAAAACATTCAGGTAGCCAGAGGTGAGTCTGTGTGAACTCAGGGACCCACAGATGAACAAACGTCTCCATCAGCTATTTAATCCAAGCGCGGTGACCCACGGCGGATGAGGCTGAGTGTTGACAATTTCCCCTGTACATGCTATGGTTGTTGTGAGCAGTGGAGAAGCACAGAGGAAAAGTGCAGCAAGTACTTCATGAAAGAGCCTGAAGGAAGTGAGTCTAAGACAGGGGCTCTGGGCCCGGCAGCCATGCAGCTGTCTTCTGCAGGAATGCTTGAGAATGGGGAGGACGTTGCAATGGCTGACAAAATGCCACAGAGCACTGTTGGTGCTGAAACAGAGCAGAGAGAAAAATACAGAATCCCAACCGAGGGGGCGCTCGCCATGGCGTCATTCTAGGATCTCCTGAGGCTATTTGACCAATTTCCCACTTTCTAGGCAAAATTACATCTAGCCCGAAGTCATTTCAGACTGGTGGGAATGCACCCTATGTTTGCATCTTGCCATATTGAATCTGCCTGACAAGTCAGCCAGCTGTTAAGAACTCAGCTTTGATGGAAAAGCCATGGGGGACGGTGATAATCATAGTTAACATTTATAATGGCACTTACTGTGTGCCAGGCATGTTTCTAAGTGCCTTATATGAACTTACTGCCCACCACCTTCTTTTTTGTTTTGTTTTGTTTTGGCTGCCCTGTGGGGCATGCAGGATCTTAGTTCCCCCAACGCGGGATCGAACCCGTGCCCCCTGCAGCCGAAGCGTGGAGTCTTAACTGCTGGACCACCAGGAAATTCTCCCCTCTGCCCACCTTCTAATAGTGAGAGAGAAGGACTGCTATAGCCTCTGTTTTACAGTTGGCAAGACTGACACATAAAAAGGACACACGATCTAATGGATATGAATCTGAGCAATCTGGCTCCACACTCCAACTCTTAACCACTGTGGGATGCAGTATCTTTTCAACACGGCAGAACTTGTTCTACCACCGTGGTCATATTTCCATTAGAATATTAATGGACAGGTCTGTACAAACAGTGACTCGAAGAATCAGAACTTTTTAGAAACTTTAATCCATTATAATAACAGTGAAAATGGATATAGATTCACATCTATTTAAATGCCTTGCAAGTCTGTATAGAATTGGTTGATAACTTGGCATCTAAATTTGGAACATTCTAGAAACTTTCAATTCTGGTGCATTATGTGTCATCCACCAGATGAGGAAAAAAACCCAAAACCTTTAGGATGACCAATTCCTTTATGATCTTGTCCCTGCACTTCTATCTGGCTTCCCTTCTGTCAACAACTGCCCTCTTGTGCCTTGAACAGCAACCCTACAATCAAAGGCGGTCCATGCTGTCTCCATCCTCAGTGCCTTGTTGAAATGCCCTCCTTCCCCTTCTCTCACTTACCCGACTCACTCATCCTCATCTTGCTTTCTTTTCCCTTGCACTTTCATTGACATATAGTTGACATCCAGCACTGTATACATTTTAGGGTGTACAGCCTAACGATTTGACTCACATACATCATGAGATGATTATCACAACAAAGTTTAGTGAACATCCATCATCTCCTACAGATTAAAAAAAAAAATTTTTTTTCTTGTGATGAGAACTCTTAGGATCTATTCTCTAAACAACATTCTTATATAACATACAGCTGCATTCATTATATTAATCGTGTGTACGTTACACCTCCAGTACTGATGTATCTTATCACCGGAAGTTTGTACCTTTTGACCACCTTCATCGGATTCCCCCTCCTTCATCTTCCAAAGCTCAGGCAAATTACCTCCTCCAGGCCATGTCCCATCAAGGCTGAGTTAAGGGTCTGTCCTGGGTAGTGTCTCTTGTCACTTTTGGCTACTCTCAGAGCAATCTTCATGTGTCTTGCAATGGACCCGAGGGGGGCAGGCGGGGGGTTACCTGCCACACTTGTGGACTGGTGACCCTTAAAGGCAGCTCCAGGAAGAGTACCTTGTACATGGCGGGCACTCAATCAGTATTTGCTGAGCAAATGTGCCAGTTTATGTGGAGGATATAAAATTAATGCGGTCTATATTCGAAAGTCAACTGATAATGTTAATCTTGGGTGACAGGATTAACCAGAAACTCCTTATTCCTCTTTTTTCTTTCCTTTTCCTTCCTTCCTTCCTCCAGTTCTTCCTTCCATCCTTCCTCCCTCACCTCCTGCTTCCACTCTCCCTCCCCTCTTTCTCTCTTCCTGTTTTTTGTTACACTTGGTTGCTTTTCTTGGCAATGAGTATTTATTTTGCAATGAGCATTTATCACTTTTATAACTAAATATAGCAAACAAAGTATTTCCATGTTAGAAAAAAAATGAAGTATTGAAAATTAAGAAATAAACCCAGTAATACCCTGAACCAGAGCCATCTTCTGACTGACTGTTGAGTTTTCTGACCAAGATGGCTGAGCTGGGTTGGCAGAGACAGAGGGGTGATACTCTGGGAGTTTTCAGCTCGTCTGGTGTTTCCCCTGGAGTCCTGAGTCCACCCCATCTCTTGGGCCCTACGTGCTGAACTGGAGCATCCCAGACACAGAGGCAAGCACTTCTCTTAAAGACTGTGGTTCCATGTATCTTCTTTCACACGGCATTAAGACAGACACAGCAACCACCCTAACTATTCTGCCAGTTCTCTTCATTATGCTTGACAACTCCTTGGTGAGAGAATGGATTTCTCTTTTGTGAAGGCCACGCACATCAGTTGCTCCTCTGGGAAAAAAAAAGGCTTTGCGCACATAACGAGCTAGATGGGCTTTGCCACCAGCAAAGCAAGAGCGCCCTTTCTAAGAGGCGACAACATGTCTCCCCTTGGGACCAAAGAGGCAGGAACAGCAATCACTTCTACAGCCAGAAACATCATGGAGGCAAAGAAGCAAAGAGATGGGTATTTTGAGCACCGTCCATGTGTTTGGCACTGCTAGGCAATTTCTCACACCTAATGTGATGTTATCCTCTCAGATCTTTTTTTTAATTTAATTTTTATTTTACATTGGAGTATAGTTGATTTACAATGTTGTGTTAGTTTCAGGTGTAGAGCAAAGTGATTCAGTTTTACATATACATATAACCATTCTTTTTCAGATTCGTTTCGCATATAGGTTATTACAGAATATTGAGTAGAGTTCCCTGTGCTATACAGTAGGTCCTTGTTAATGATCTATTTTATATATAGTGATGTGTATACGTTAATCCTAATTTATTCCTCCCCCATGTTTACCCTTTGTTCATAAGTCTCAGATTTTCTTGAGGTAGAATTCTCTTAAATTTTTATGTGTGAAGAAACTCAAATACAAGGGAGTTAAGAAATTAACCTCCCTAAAGTCATATAACTAGTAAGCGAGAAGCTGGATTTTAAAGTAACCCATAGCCCACGTTGTAAAAGCAACCCAGCCCCCCGAAAAGGGGAGCCCGTGTCCTAATTCTGACTCAGAAAATGACTAGTTATGGGTTATTGGGATATATACTTTTAACTTTGATTATTTTAGATGTGAAGTAAAAAAAGAAAAAAAATCTAGCACCCTGCCCTGGTTGTCACGGGGATAAACTGTTCAGTACCGCAAAGTCTTTCATAGGGGAACAGTGATAATTGAGATTTTTAACTTCCAAGAATTATATTCAAGGAGGGTTTCCACCTCTTTGACTTGTTCACAGTCTGTTTCTGAAAAAAAAATTGGGGTGGCGGTCAGTGGATATTTACACTCATTTCCTGGTGTAGAAAATCTGAGTAGCAAGAGCACATTCCCAGACTTAAATCTCAGAGCTGTATTTCAGGACCCCCAATGGAGGCAAGTTTCTGTTTCCTGTGAGGTGTGTGCATAGTGTGAGAGAGAGAGAGAGAGAGTGTGTGTGTGTGCGCACGCGCGTGTGAGAAAGAGAGAGAGAGAGGGAGGGAAGAGAGGGGGTGGGAGTGAGACAGAGAGTTCTCTAGAAGCTCTTTGAAGTACCAGTCTATAGAGGTAAACATAAAACAGAGGCAAAGGACTGGAAAAAAAATAAGTTAGTCTCGAGAAGAAAACAGTCTTTAGACAGGAATGAATTTGAATTCGAAGAAAATCAAACCCCTCATCCCTGGCAATACCATCTGCACTGCTTATGAAGCATTGGGTAAGTGTTAAGACACAGCCAGCGAACATTGTGTAGATTTTCAGATACTCAGAGAGGAGCTGTGGAAGTTGGGAAGCATGGAGAGCCGAGCGTTTACCCGGACTCAAGTTCTGGGAGTTGGGGCTCAATATGAGAGTGGGTTTTTGGGAGCTGCACTGTGCAGAGTCAAGCAAAATCCAGAAAGTAGGGCCAGGAGTCAAGTTACATTGGAAACAGAGGGGTGGCCTTAATGTAGCCTCAGTTACGAGGATGGAGACAAGGAGATACAAGCAGGCACAGGACGAGGGACCAGATGATAGAGACAGGAACCCAGAGAAGGCATTAGGGAGAGTGGGTAGAAGATGAAGCAGCATTGGTTTCCTGATGTGCTCGAAGTTAAGCCTGATGTTTTTAATACATACAGTGCCTAAGCGTTAGCCCATGGGAGGGGGAGTGTGTCGAGAACACCAGGGTAATCAGAGAACATCAAACCTTTCCTTTTATAGAAGTGGAGGCAGAGAGTCAGAGAGGACAGACAATTCATGCGAGTGACACAGGAAACAAGAACACTGAAACCACAGCTCAAGTTGCTTGCTGTCTTCTTGGCTATTTTGATAAAAATAGCTACTGACTAGTGCATTGTTTTCAAATTAACTTCAAGACTCCCTCTTATCTTTTTTTTTCATTGTTTGAATTAAATTAATTGATGATAGGAAAGAAGCAGGTGATTTCAGCAGTTCATATGCTTCCTTGAATCAAGGAACCACTGTTTATATGGTGAGCACTGTTGCATGACTCTTTGTTGAAAAATAATCAGTGAACCAACTGTCAATATTAGGTGCTGATTATGTACAATAAAACGATGATAACTAAGTTAACGTCCAGTCTATATTATGTATTTCCAAACTTTCTGCTAAACTAATGAAGGAAATGGGAGAGGGAAATTTTCAAGTTTGAAAATAACTGACATGCAAAAATGACGATGAGACATATGATTTTCAGAAGGAAAAGGTTCATGGGAAAAGAGCTTATCCACGACAGTCAAATGTCAGTGAAGAAGCTGCATATTGATGAGCAGAAATAGTAAAAGGGGGGACAGGAGAAGAGAGATGATGAAATTAAGAGATTCCATTAAAAACTTGGAGATTTTCTTATGAACATGACTATGTAATCAATGCTTTCCTCCTCTTCTCCTGAAAAAGCAAACAAAAACAACTAGCAGGACTTTTTAAATGGTGCAAATTCAACTGTCCATGGAATTTAGAAGTCAGGTAATCTGCAAGCTTCAAATACTTGTAGGGACTTTCAAAAGCCCAAGATTAGACAGAAGCAGAGGGAAGATGTGAAAATAAGGAGCTGAGAGAGTGTTGTGTGGAACAGTAAGAAGCAAATTCTAGGAAGAACCATCAAGAATACTATGGCTGACAGTCAGACAGTGAAAGAGCCGTATCTCTTCTTTGCAACAATGGATGTGTTGTACCAGGATGAGGACAGCTGATGGCAGAAGACATGATGGACTCAATCTGGTTCAGACATGCAAAGGGGAATGGAAATACAAACTTACACAGAAAGATAATATTCACAGGGAGCAATCAGTCTTTGTGGGTGTGGAGAGACAAGCCCATTGTCGTGAAGCCTAGAAAACTATCCTGCTTCATCTCTACTTAGGGATATTCTGCTAACAGCTGGGTCATGAAAAGTCAACTTTTCAAGGATCAGTAATAAAAAAGATATTATAAATAAAAGTGTGGAAAAGATCTGCAAAGCTTTCCAACTGATGGAACAAAGATAAATTGAGATCAGACTTTTTACCATGATTTTTAAGAGCATGATCAGCAACTGCTTCTAAGAAGGAAGACCACAAAGTAGAAATTGAAGAACTTAGGGAGAATACCATGAAACAACTGGGGTTATAAAAATGTGTGGGCAGAACTCAAAAAAGAAATAGAAGAAAAAAAAACCATTATAGAAATGAAAAGGAGGAGAGAATCAACACTGTGAAAAAGACAGAGGGGGGTTTCAGGGACCTAAAGAAATTCTTGAAGAAATAAAATTTGAATAAAATAAAATAGTAAATATTTTAAGCATTAGAGAGGAAACACCAGATATAAACGGTAAGCAAGGTAGATATAACATAAATGTGATTAGAATCCCCAAAGAGGAATTGAGTAGGACAACTATGCACAGATATAATTTAAGTAAAATAAAAGATAGAAGTTTGCATACTGGAAACTAAATTTTTGGTGGTGAGCACACTGTAGGGTGTACAGAAGTAGAAATATAATGTTGTACAAATGAAACTTCTGTAATGTTATAAATTAATGTCATCTCAATAAAAAAATTTTTAAATAGACAAAAAAAGAAGTCTGCATACTGAATGGCCATGCCGGGAACTAGTAGATACTGACTGAAAACGGTCAACATAAAAATATAATCCAGTAAAATTATTAAAAATAATAAAAAAGAAAACTTTGGGTAGCCAGGTAAAAACATTGTCACAAAAGAGGGGAAAAAAATAGGGCTGGCTTCAGATAGCTCCAGTGTAACACTCAATACCAGAAAATTATGGTATTGAATGTTATATTCTGGTATCTTCAATACCAGAATACTTACGAGAAATACAAGAAAATAAATTATAAGCCAAAGATTTACATCAGGCCAAGCTCTCCTTCCCCTATAATGAATACAGAAACCAGTTTTGGATAAAACTCAGATAACAGTGTTCCCATAGACATGTGTTGGGGTAATTAAAGGGTGAATTTTATTCAACTAAGAGATTACTGAGAAAACGACAGCAAAAGGACTCAGGGTAATGAGGAAAATATTTAACTGTATAAATAAGTTTAAAACGGTGGATCAGTGGGACAGGATAAAGTGCAGCTATATGCCCAGACAAGGTGCAAATCTGGTGACTAACAAAAATGGGATAGGAAGAGGCAAAGAATGTGAGAGGTAGAGGAAGTTTGCTGGTTGCCTCATCTGTTTTAGCCGGGAATCAAAGATACTTAAATCTCACAAACCAGGATATAGAAACATTAGCATACTTAAAAGTGTATAGCTAAGTATTAAGAAAGGTAACATTATTAACAGAATTTGGGTCATGGAGAGTGAAGAGGAGCTATAGTCAAGGAAGAAACATTCTCCTGATAACATATAAAGTTGCAATTATAATGGTAACCAACCTCTGACACAAAAAATTTTTTTAATCTCTGTACATGACAGAAGTGCTACTCACAGAGTGAGGAAAACACATAGGAAAAGACCTTTAAAAAATCATAAACACATAAAGAAACAGGTAGACCTCAGGCTAAATGTCTCTATTATATTAATAAATATAAACGAGTTCAACATTTCTGTTAGTAGAAAAGATTTCAGGTTGGATCATAAAACCAACTCACCTCTATACTAGATAAAAGCAGCACTTCAGAAAGCATGAAGATCAAAGTATGGGTAGAGGTAGACATGTCAAATGCAATTGAAAAGGAGGCAGGATCACAAACTTTTAATATCAGACCAAGTGGAATTCAGGCCAGAATAAGAAAAGAAGGACACTTTATAATGCTAACTTGTAAAATCACGATGAAAACATGTCACCCCTGCACTAAACAGCAGCGACGTTTATGAGAAAGATTAAAGGAGACACAAGGAGAAGTAAACAGAAGCAAACTGGTGGTAAGAAACCTTAGTTCTTCTCTTCCAGCCATGACAGATAAGTGCAGAACATTATGAATACAGAAGTTTTAAGTAATGTTATATGATAGATTGATACATAACCTAACGTTCTATCCTGACAATAGAAAATTCATACCTTTTAAAATGGCCCTGGCCTCTCATAAAAGTAGACGACACATTGGGCCCCAAAGAAATCCTCAATCAATCCCCTAAACTAACAACAATACAAGCAATATTTTCTGATCAGAGTGCAGCAAAACTAGTGGTTGATAAAATTGTATAACTAAAAAGTCTTTAAACCTGAAAATAATTTTTAAAAGCCGTTATCTCTTGAATACTTCTATAAACCCTATAGTCCTTGGGTAAAAGATGAAATACAAATGAAAACTATCAAGTGTCTAGATAGGCTCTGTCTAATATGGTTGACATCCGCCATACGTGGCTGCTTAAAATTAAATTAAATTAAAAATTGAGTTTCTCTCTCACACACTCAAACCACACTTTAACAGCTCAATAGCTACCAGAGGCTAGTAGCTATCACACTAGACAGGGCAGATACAGAAAACTTCCATTGTCACAGAATGTTCTATTGGATAGCACTGGTCTAAAATATAATTATAACAAAAACACTACCTATGATAACGTACAGGGAATAGCTAAAGCAGTGCACAATAAAATCTTCATAGCATTAAAAACATATGTCAAAAATGATGAAAAAAAACACAAAAAGTTAGGAGAAGACCTTCAACGTTGGCCTTTAATAATGATAAAGGCTATTAAAGGCTCATAAAGGATTTAACGAGTTAGAAAACAGAAAAAATGTAGCACCAATAAATAACTTCAAAAACTACTTATAAGAAAAATATATGAATTACTGGAAAAGCTACTTTTTACAGAGGGTAAAAATTCAATATAAAAAAATAAGAAACAAAAGGGAGTATACCAAAGGAACAGAGAAAATGAAAATTATGAGACCACTTTGCTCAATTCTGAAGATGATTTCAATACCTGGAAAAAATGGATAATTTTCCAGGAAAATGTAACTTACCAAAGCTGACACCAGATGAAATAGAGAAAAATGTAAAATGACTTATTTCCATAGAAAAATCAGAGAGATAACAAAGAGGTAGGCAGCTTCACAGGGAAATGCTACCAAAACTAAGGAGCAGAGAATTTCAATGTTGTGGAAACTATTGCAGAGCATTAAAAAAACTCTCCAAATTATTTTTTTAAAGCAAGTATAATATTAATACCAAAATGTGATGAAATTTTTAAAAGCCTTATCAACAAACTTTATTTATGAATAGTAATTCCAAAACCATAAATAAAATATTAACAAATGGAATTCAGCAACACGTTAAAATAATTATAATCACGTTAGACCTAGCCTAGAATTCAAGGATGATTCAATAGTTGGAAATCTAACTTATCATATTAGTAGAAAAATCTTGTGTTTCTCTACGTAGTCTCTCAAATGACATTTTTAAAAACTCAATAACCATTCTTGATGAAAATAATCAATAAAGTTGGAATACATGGACACTACTTTAGCATGATAAAATATGTGTATCTCAGTTCAAAAGCCAGCACTAGGGACATTCCCATTAAATATCAGAATCACATCCAGGTTGCCCACCAACATCATTATTATTTAATATTTCACTGTAGAATTAAATATGATATTTAACAAAAGAAAAAAATTCAGATTTAAAGATGGAACAGAAAATATAAAACCATCATTCTATGCAGAAGACAATATAACTGAATACTTGGAAAACTAAAATGAGCCAATTAATCAATTTTTAAAACTATAAGAGAATTACTAAAGTACAAAATTATATAGAAATCAATAACTCATATATATGAAGAGTAGCCCATTAGAAGATAGAATGGAAGCAAAGACCTCTTTTATAATTGTAATCCAAAGAAAACATAGACAAAACTTAACACAAAATGTGCAAGATTGAGGTGGAGAAGACTTGTAAAACAGGAATAAAAGACTGCCTTATTCCATCTGGGCTGCTGTAATAGGACACCACAGAATGGGTGGCTTCTCAACAGACGTTTATTCCTCACAGTTCTGGAGAGGCTGGGAGCCCAAGATCAAGGCACCAGCAAGCAGACTTGGTGTCTGGTGAGGATGTCTGATGAGGACCCACTTCTTGGTTCATAGACGGTGTGTTCTTACTGTGTCCTCACCTGGAGGAAGGAGCAAAGCAGCTCTGCCTCATGACCTGATCTCCTCCCCAAAGTCCCCACCGCTAAATAGCATCACATTGGGAGTTAGGGTTTCAACATATGAGGTTTGGGAGGACACAAGCAATCAGTCCATAGCAAAGACACAAAAGAAGACATCTACGCTTAGACTCAGCAATTACACTTCTGGCCACTTATCTCACAGATGTCCCGGCAGATATTGAAAAGATGTATCACAAGAATTACAGCGCTGTCTGTAATTGCCGAAGATTGGAAATTAACAAAATATCTATGCATGGTGAGGTGGTTAGTAACACAGGGCATCTACTTTGACAAATACAAATAAAGGAACTTTCTATATATTGATATGAAAAGATGTCTGAGCTATAGTATTATCTGAAGTAGCAAGATGAAGAACAACGTGATTAGAGTTTTCCTTTTGGTGTTAAAAAGGGAGAAAAGAATATATACTTACCTTTATTTGTATGCATTCCTACTTAGGAAGGAGACATCAGAAATCCACGACAATGATAAACTGCAGATGGGTAGTAGGCATTTGAAGGAGTCTTTTCACTGCATCCCTTTTAATATATTTTAACTTGTTTAAACTATGTGTGTGAATTACCTATTCAAACGTACATATAAGATATTTAGAAGAAATACTCATGCAGATCATTTAGAGAATGGTGCATGTCAGCCTACGCTAGTGTCTCCATCACTGCCTTAAATCAGAACTTGGAGCCTGACTGCGAGTGTTGCAGGGTGCAGGGGGTTGGAAGGCGGCTGATATACCCCCTATGAGGCTATGGAGAGGTTTTTTTCTGGAACCTGGTTTTAAATGAAAAACACTCGCTCTAATTTTCCAGTGTGCTCAAGTCAGTGAAATACTTAAACAAATGTCCCAACTGCTGTCGGCTGTCCCCCCAGAGTGGACAGAGTTTTCCTGGATGGTCCACTGGTTCCTGCAGACTGCAGAGCTCTTCAGAGATGGCAAGATTGAATGTGGAAAGACAAACTCAGTAGCACTGGTATTAGTGATTTTTCTCGTAAAGGACCATATTTTGATGGGATATCATTGAAGCTCTATGTTTAATGACTTCTGTGACATACTCTTATCAGGCAGATCCAACTGTATTGGGGCAAATTGATCACTGTGCTGTTTACTCCACATAAATTATCTTTAAGGTGTAGGGGGAGATACATCTATTTGGATATCTGTACTTAACTGACTGCAGACCGTAGTGGACTGGCCAGTTCTGTCCTTCTTGCAGGTGCTGGGAAATGATAAGAGCTCAACCTATGTTAGAAGCAACAATCACACACAAGGGGTACAGCTTGTTTTTTTAAATATATGTCAACCAGAAGTTTAAAGGATGAGAATTGCAACCATCCTTCCCTCCACCCTGAATATTAATTTAGAATAATTTAGAATAACAAATATTTTAATGTGTACCAGGACGGTGCCACTTCCTTGCTTTGGAAAGGAATATGCACAGTTTGTGTGAACATTCACCCACCACCTGATCTACACCTGCCCAGGGCTCCTAAGAAAGTGTGTGAAAGATAGAAATCCATCTTCCTCTGTCAGTTTCAGAAGGTTGCTGCCACCTATAGGTGTCTGTGAGCATCTGCACATCGGTGATGTCTAAGAGTGAAGGGAGAGAAAAACCCAAGCAAAGGAGCAGAGAGAATAAAGAGGCATGATTATATGGAAGTTAAGGGCCACACAGAGAGCAAAGGAAGCCATCCTCTCTGCCTGTGACACAGCTCGTTCCAACCTTCGCCTCTGTCATTTAGAATCCTTAGGGCACCCAAGGGCCTTTAGGGGACTGACATAAGGTAATCCACTTTACTAGACCCATGATGGGGAAAGGAGAAAACCAAAGGAAAAAAAAAAAAAAGCAAACTCTTGACTCAGAATCTTAGGGCTACATAAATTCTACTCTACAAAAGGAACCAGCCACCACCCTGGGCTTGTCGGCTTAGCCTCTGCGGTGTATTTATATTCAAATGTATTTTTTTCTATTAGTTCTTCAAAAGTATTTGTTTCCTTTGCATATATTCTATAAGTCCTAGAGTCATTAACTCTAGTAGGTGGAGAGGACTTTTGAAAGCGATCCAGTCTACACTTTAACCCCAAGTATGGAGGTTCCTCAAAAAAACCAAAAAGAGTTGCAGTATGATCCAGCAATCCCACTCCTGGGCATATACCCAGACAAAACTATAATTCAAAAAGATACACGCACCCCTATGTTCATAGCAGCACTATTTACAACAGCCAAGACATGGAAGCAACCTAAATGTCCATTGACAGATCAATGGATAAACAAGTGGTACATATATACTATGGAATATTACTCAGCCATCAAAAAGAATGAAATAATGCCATTTGCAACAACATGGACGGACCTAGCGATTATCATACTAAGTGCAGTAAGTCAGGGAAAGACAAATATCATATGATATTACTTATATGTGGAATCTAAAATATGATACAAATCAACATACCTATGACACAAAAACAGATTCACAGAGAGAACAGACTTGTGGTTGCCAAGGGGGATGGAGGGAGGAGGTGGGAAGGATTGGGAGTTTGGGATGAGCAGATGCCAACTATTGTATATAGGATGGATAAACCACAAGGTCCTACTCTATATAGCACAGGGAACTATATTCAGTAGCCTGTGACAAGCCATAATGGAAAAGACTATGAAAAAAATATATACAGATATGCATAACTTAGTCACTTTGCTATACAGAAGAAATTAATTCAACATGGTAAATCAACTATATTTCAATAAAATTTAAAAAATTAAAATCTATATCCTGAACATGTCTGTACACGATCACAGCCCTGCCCATCTTTCCAATTTCATCTTGAACCCCATGCCATCTCTCTCATCACCCTCCAGCCACACAGGCCCCTTGATACTTTTCCTCCTCACTCACTGTTTCTGCCTTGGGGTCTTTACCCTTCTCATCCTTGTACTTAGAACCCTCGGGTCCCAGCTCTTCCCATGGCTGCTTCTCACGCTTCAGCTTCACCATCATTATTGTTCCAGAGAGTAGCCCTTCTTCCCTCCTTGTCATTGTCAATCAAATCATCCGATTTATTTCCTTCTGTTTTTGCTTTTCAAAGGGTTTTTTTGCTTTTAGTTATTTACTAGTACCTGCTCCCTTCACTAGAATATAAGCTCATCTTGTTCCCAATGATGTCATAAAACAAAATAGATGCTCAATACATATTCATTGAATGGATAACAAATGACTCTCTCAAAAGTTATTGAAAAACGCCAAACTACTCCTTTTTCAAAGTCCCCAGAAACTGATAACAAAAGAAGGAGAATCTAGAACTGTGTCCCTGGTGAACTCTGTCTCTCACTGAACTTTTCTGATGCCCGGCATCTTTCCAGGGCCGCCTGTTCTGTGCCGCAGGTTGCCCCTTCATTTGGTTTACTGTACGTCCCATGAGGAAAAAAAGAAATTTGCCTTTAAATAGTACAAATTAGCCCTTCCAGTTAAATCAGGATGAAATCATCTAACACAGTCTATTTGGTACCATTTCACTCCAAGGGACAATAAATACCAAATCTGATCACATGGACAGAGTGGTTTGTCGGCGACTCAAGCCATGTATATTCTCTAAATAAACGTGCAAAGCATCAGTGCCTCTAATTAAAGTCAGCACCCACCGTGGCCTCAATTTCCTTGAGATGTGTTCCTCCGAAAACCAAGAAAATCTCACTTGTTTTTTTCTGACCCAGAAATGCTGCTCAATGGCCTTGTCTGGTCATTAATGTATTCGAGGAATCAACTCTTCTCTTCCGCTCCCTTTGTGAAAATTGTAGACATTTTCCATACAGCATGAGCGCTGGGAAGTGAGCTTTACATGCAATTTGTCATTTCCTGACCATGTTATTTTGCATACCTGAACTTGATTCTCCTTGTTGTTGACAAAGCCTGGGTCATGACATCTCTTCTCCACATTATAAAGGACCAAAGGAAATAATACTATGTGGAAATGCATTTTGAAATCTGAAAAGACCAAATATAAACGACTCATTCTTGTTCTGTTTTACTTATAAGAGGACATCTAGAAAAATGACCCTGTGGTGTGGTTGAGAGCTCACTGGACCAGGAGACCTTGTGCATGGGGCTGACCTTGACTGAGACATAGCATCTTGACCTTGAAAATGAGGAACTTGGATGAATTCATCCTGCAGGTTTTTCCAGCTCTAATGTGTGAAGATTTGTTATTGCAAATAAGGCTTCAGATATTAAAATGCAGTGACAGTGTCTTCCTTCTTCTCTCAAACCTATCTACATTTTATTTATAGGCGAAAAGCCACATTCTGTGAAAGCCCATAGAATTGAAATGCTGAATACTTTTATATTTACTGTTAAATATTTATTTAGAGCTCACCATATGCCAGACACAATGATTCAAACTTTTATGATCCTATAGCGCTTAAAAAGCACTTTTACTGTGTCTGCTGTGAGCCTCTCAAATGGCCTCTGATGGAAGGCAGGACAGCAATGAACAGGCCCATTTCACAGAGAGCGAAGAGGGAGGGGAGAGGAATTGTGAACTGCCCAGTTTCTCAGATCCCATTAGTGGGGTGCAAGTCAGGTCACAAACTTGGATTTTTGAACTTACAGTAACTCCCCTACATATGAACAAGTTCCGTTCCAAGAGCACATTTGTAAGTCCAATTTGTTTGTAAGTCCAACAAAGTTAGCCTAGGTACCCAACTAACACAATCAGCTATATAGGACTGCACTGTAATAGGTCTCCATTGTTACTGCTTGGCGCTTCTCAGGAGTACCAGCTACATCACTGCTGCTTTTACGCTTGCTTCCGGACCTCCTGGGCTTGAAATAAAGATACTGTACTACTGTACTCTATACAGTGCTGTACAGTAAAGCACACAAAAGCACAACCACTTGTAGAGGAGGCACACGGATGACAATGTACACCAGACACTTGAACTGACTTACGTGATTGGACGTGCAAACGCACGTTCGCATCTTTGAAAGTTCACAAGTTGAAAGTTCATATGTAGGGGACTTGCTGTATGTTCTTTCAACTCGGGTATATGGTTATGGGACAGTTATGGGGTTCTCAAGCTGGCAACTGACTAAGACAGCTCCAGGACTTTGGCAGGACTTTGGCAGATAAAGCTCCCATAAATGGGATAGGGTTAGAACATCAGAACCCTCAGACGTATCAAGAAAACGTAGTTTCTATAGTCTGTGCAGCTCCTCTTAGGAGGCCCCACTTCCCTTCCGTTGGTGTGATTCCATGATTTGAACATTGGCTTCAGGTTTAACTTAGTCGTTTGGGAAAATTTCTAGTTCTTTCAGTTTTATCCTTCCCTCTATTTGGCCCTAAGACAATGTCTGGGGCTTGAGAGAATCTGGTGGAGGGAAGAGAGCCTTGACCTAGTGTGGTCTTCAAGTGTGTTGCTGGGCTGTGCCCTTCCAGTTGGCCAAGTCCCATTCCAGGGTGTCCTGGTGGTATCTGTGGGGATGCCCGTGGTGGGTAAACTTGTGCACTATCCTTTTCCATTGTCAGTGCTGGGCAACCATGTCCTCCTGAGTGCACCTCCCCGCAGCAACCACAGGCCTTCCAGACACCTCTGAGTCGCGATTATTTCTCCTCCGCTTTGCACTCAAGGCCCTTGTCATTGCCCCGCTGAATCTAGCTCCAGCTAAAGAAATCACCTGACTCAAAACTCACTGCAGCCTTCAGACCTGAAGCTCCATTTCCCCTGGTCACAGCCTCTGGGAGGGCACGCAGCCACGGAGAGCCGGTGACCCATCACATTCTCGCGCCCTCTCTCTCAAAACTCAACAAAGGACTCAGAAACTATAGTCAGCATAGGCCAGGGGTTTGAGCCAAAAGATCCTCTATCAGGACCAGTACCACGGCAAGTCAAAGCCATATGTAACCTTAAATCACATGGGAACAAGAAATTCATAAATTGTCATAATAATCATGACTACTATTTATCGAAGTGCTCATCGTGGTGGGTACTATGTGAAGTGTTTTACATGTATTATTTGTTTAATTTTTCTAACTCCCACCAAGATATAGATAGATAGATATGGACCTATCTATATCTTATATCTAAATCAATCTATCTATCCTTCCATCATATCTATCTATCTATCTATCTACCTACCTATCTATCCATCTATCTATCTAAAAATATACTCCAGTGGTTTTTAACTGGGGGCAATTTTGTCCCCCAGGGATATTTGCAATACCTATCTGGAGACATTTTTGGCCTCGAGTGGGTAGACACCAGAGATGCTGCAAAACATCCTATAATGCACAGGACAGTCACCTCAAGAAAGAATTATCTACTCCAAAATGTCAATAATGCCAAGACAGAGAAACTCTAATCTCCCCACGTGTAGAAGCTGGTTTCATAAATGGGAGGGTTTCTAGATATAATAATAATAATAGCTAACTTTGAGGGAGGACCATTTCCACATACTCCCTTATTATCATCCCCATCTTACAGTGGAGGAAACTGAGTCTTAGAGCATAATTTACTCAACTGACACATTTAGTAAAGGACACAGCTGAAATGTAGACCAATTAAACAACTGAGTCTAGATTCTTAACCATTATGTCGTACTGGTCTTTAATATACTAGTTTCATTGCAGTTTTTTTCATCGTGTTGGTCTGATAAGCCTAATCTTTTTGACTGAAGAAAGCATGCGTGGCTGAAGGGGGTCTGTGCTGCACCAAGCAGAACCTTCTTGCAAGTAAAATGAAAATGACTTTGCAACAACTGGGGGAGAGATTATAAACAAATAAAAGCGTCTGGTTCACTCCAGTGCACTGATTTACGACCAGCAGTAGAGTCCCTCTGAGAAAGAATATTATAGGATGCTTCATATTTGGCATCAACTACGCTGCCTCTAGCTGAGGAAACTGGCAGGTTCTCACCTTCTCATATAAATATTTAAGAGCACCACACTGTCATTTATTAGGTTTTCTGAAGACTCCAAGTGTGAGCGTCTTGTCCAGAATGCTGACTTTCTAAGGATGCTTTATCTGATCATCTGGAACTTAAAAAAGAATTGCTTTTGGGCCATTGGGGGATTTCAGAACCACTTCTGGGAGCCATTTCTCTTTTGTAAGATTGAGACCACCTTCGCTATCATTGCTGGTTTGCTCTGTGTAGCAACTGGTATTGAGGGCCTTTCCTGGCACATGGGATGTGAGTCATCTTCCTTTTATACAAATGTGGAAAACAACGCCCAGACTCCCCTTTTGCTGTCGGCACAAAGTCAAGTTGAGTTCTCCTGGCCCACTGAGGACTGTAATCCCAGACCTGGGTATCCCATGAGGGAGGAAGTAAGGTCTAGAGATGGGTAATGCCAGCCAGAAGAGAGAGCCTCTCATATTCATTGAAAAATATTAATTGGTCTCAGTTCATTCCCCCAGGGACCACTGGAAATAGTCTCATTGTGACTTTGAAGGACAGAGAATGACCCCAGGAACTGAATCCCTAGGAGACTCAGACATCCTTGCAAGTGATGTTGGCTGGGTCCCTGGGCATAAATGGAGCTGTGATCGGTGTTGAAGAATCTGGGAGTGTGTGTAGGGGAGGAGGGCAAAGAGCTGGGAAGGTCAGATAGAATCTGGAAAAAAGATCAAAATAAGGAATGGAAAATAAATACTATAAAATAGATAACCAACCAGGACCTACTATATAGCACAGGGAACTCTACTCAATATTCTGTAATACCTATATGGGAAAAGAATCTGAAAAAAAAAAATATATATATATATATAAATGAATATGTATATGAATATATAAATAAATATATATATGAATATATATGTGAATATATATGAATATATATATGGATATACCTATGAATATATGTATGAATATATCTATAACTGATTCACTTTGTTATACCTGAAACTAACACAACACTGTAAATCAACTATATTCCAATAAAATTTTTAAAAAAAGAACTACTTAAGATTCCATATCATTCCTTATTCAAACGTTTTGAAGACTGCAAAAATGAGATTCATCAACTCTTTTCCTTAAAAAACAAAAAAACCTTTGGGACTTCCCTGGTGGTGCAGTGGTTAAGAATCCGCCTGTCAATGCAGGGGACAGGGGTTTGATCTCTGGCCTGGGAAGATCCCACATGCCGCGGAGCAACTAAGCCCGTGCGCCACAACTACTGAAGCCTGCTCACCTAGAGTCCGTGCTCCGTAACAAGAGAAGCCACCACAATGAGAAGCCGGCACACCGCAACGAAGAGTAGCCCCCGCTCACCGCAACTAGAGAAAGCCCGCGCGCATCAATGAAGACCCAGCACAGCCAAAAATAAATAATTAATTAATTAGTTAATTTTTTAAAAAGCCCTTTACCTCCCAAGCCTACTGAGAGGGGAGGGACAACCCTCTCCTCCAAGGGGAAACCAGTTCGATTTATTGCTGTTTCATGGAAGCAGCTCGATCCACCAGGGATGAGCCAAAGTGGGGCTTTTGTTTAACATTAATGGCTGAGGTTGGCTCTTAAAAGCCTGTCATTTAAATGAACAAAGGAGCAATTGCTTCCTGACAGCAGTGGTGGGAAAATGGAAGCCTGGGCTTTGATGTTTCACCCACAAATCTCCACTCATCTACTTACTCCACTTTATCCCTTGACCTGTCTGTTTAATCATTTCACCTCCTTTCTGCAAAGAATTACTGCTGTCTCTAGCACACGCAGTGATCTTGCTGCTTGGTGATTTCAAGTACCCCTTTGACAAGAGGTCACTAACTATTGCTCACCCATCCTTTCAGCAATAAATAATATGGGTTCTTCCCTTTGGGTGTGGGCTAACAGGTGAATGGAGATTAGGGCAAAGGGTTGGACTGGTCACTGTCTGGAAGAGGGAAGCCTGTGGCTCCCGCTTCACCACCTGGAGGTCAAGTCCAGCATCCGAATCACCCATCTGAATCACTCCCACAGTGCCTGGATAAAAGCAGAATCACCATATTATACTAAAGCACCACAGTTGCTCTGAAAATACTAAGGACTATCTCTGTAAGCAGATAGGTTCGGGGGTCCCCAGGAGAAAGAGAACCAGCTTTCTTAGACCATTTTGGTCTAAGCCATTTTGTGATCTAAGCCTGGCCACAGTGCTTGCCCTTGAACAAGTCTACTTCATCAATGTTCTTAAAGGAAACAAGGGAATGCAGGAACAAAGGAAAAGCAGTCAAAAACAATAGTTCAGCAATAAAAACAGAGTCCTAGTTCCTCCTCAAGGGATATACAACATAATATATCTTTGAGTTCTGCAGGGACTAAGGTCCCCACCCACGTGGAGGACAGATGATGACGTTGACCCTCCTGACTTCAACCAACTAAGGCTTGGACTCTGTCAACCTCTGCGCCAATTCTATGCTGAATTCTCCTCTGCTCCAGTCCCTTCATGAATATGCATGTACCCTTAGCTTAAAACTTCCCCAATTTTGCCGTTGAGGAGACACTGCTCTGGGAAAGATCCTGGTATTCTCCTCACTTGCTGTAAGTCATAAATCCTTCCTCCACCTGATCTCCGGCTTGGTTGTGTCTATCAGCTGGACATCCACCAAGAGGCGAACCTAGTTTTCAGGTAACATGTTGGATAAAGAATATACCATCACTGCAGAGTATTCCTTTGTTTTACTGTATTTGAGGGAGGAAAGGGACTTAGTTTTCCCAGTGGTCCCAACTTTGAAAGCAGCAAGAGAAAAGTGAGAAGTCTACAGATTCTGTTGGACTCGCTTAGAGCCACTTTTAACCCAGGAGACATCTGTGTCTCCCCCGCAGACCTGCGAAATCCCAACACTGGTCGAGACAGTCCTGGTCTGAAATCTCTAAAAAAAAAAATTGTCTCGGACAAAGTGAGAGAGTGGCATGGACATATATACACTACCAAATGTAAAATAGATAGCTAGTGAGAAGCAGCCGCATAGCACAGGGAGATCAGTTCGGTGCTTTGTGACCACCTAGACGGGTGGGATAGGGAGGGTGGGAAGGAGATGCAAGAGGGAGGG